>NW_027466472.1:7847500-8447500 GCF_050575085.1 Anarhichas minor
TCTTAGTTGGTGAGTCATCATTAGAGACATGACTGGTAAAACTCACCCTGTCCAGACTCATACTGGTTGACAGTCAGCTGGTCTGGCAGGATGTCGACGTGTTTGTTCTTCACACACCGCTCCAGAACAGCTAGACACTCCTGAGGAATACCTGGACGGACACAGACACGGACACGGACACACACACACACACACACACACACACACACACACACACACACACACACACACACACACACACACACACACACACACACACACACACACACACACACACACACACACACACACACACACACGGAATCAAAATGTAGCATCTTGTTGCTCACTATCCAATACATGAGATATAGGTGAAAATAGAAATATGGAGATTAAATCTACCAACAGAGCCCAAAAATATCAATAGATGATTTTAAGTGATGTGTTGGCCAAACAGTAAAAATACTTAAAATTGAAATATTTAGATTTTTTTGTTTTTAATGGATGCTTACCTGCAGCCAATGGCTTGTCCTTATCCACGTTGTTGTTGTCGTAGCGAAACTCAAAGCCATAATGTTTGACTCTTCTATGCTTCAGAGCTTTTTGAGCTAAAACACATAAGAATGAAATTAGCAAATGAGGTCCAAATTCTTGTATTTCTTATCCGAATTGTACACAACAGTTGTGTACATTAAACTGGATTCATTAAGGCTCTGTCATCTGACTAATGCTCAGCTTTATGACAAGATTGAATCAAGTTCCTGGGTGATCATGAGAAGTTCTACATAGCAACTTAACTTGAGAAACAAACACAGACAGCAAATTACGCAGCCCCTCACCAGTGACATCATCATTAGTGGACGACCAGTCGACAGCAGCGAGCAGCAGAGCCTCTTCCTCCGGAGACACAAAATCCTCCACCAACACTAATCCATCAGGCAAAGGAACGGACACTTCCTCCTGACAGGTTACTACAGACACACAAACAGAACATACAGTAAGGATCACACTACTGCAAAAGTATGTTTCTTATTGGACTAGATATCCAGCACATGAAGCACACAAACTTCAGCCATCCAACTTACTGTTAAAATAAACAATGCTTCAAATGAGTGTAGCAGATCTGACAGTATTTTAGGCTCGCGTCTGTAGGTGTCAATGTTTAAGTCAAGTACCTGAGTCGACATAACTGAGGTAGAGTGTGACGCTGTTCTCTCCGCATTGAAGCTTTTCCCCATTGAGGTGGGTGTGGGCTTTCCGAGCACTCTCTTCAGATCTGGAAACAAGATGACAAAAACAACGGTGTGAGTTTCTTCCAGAGAGGTGAAAGCAATTAACTTGTGTCATATAGTATTTTCGGCCCAGCACCTGTACCTGTACGTGACAAAGGCATAAGGCTTGTGAGGGTGCATGATCAGTGTCTCCACCTCTCCCATCTCGTTCAGCGCTGCAGACAGCGCCTCTCGACTAACTCCGTTCCCCAGGCCACCATTAGCCACCACCAAGCTCTGTGGAACAGACAAGAGGTCGACTGGTTGATTCTATAGAGACCAGTTTAACAACATAAACAATTTGAAAGACGACATCCAAAACAGGCTAATCACTGTTTGAACCCTACACCTCAAGAATCAATGGCTTCTTCCACCAGGCTGTCAGTCTGATAAACACCTAAACAGACTATTTATTATTATTATTATTATTATTATTATTATTATTATTATTATTTCCTAATAATACATCCAAACAGCCCAAGACACACGTACATTTGTACATTGTATTCCCCAACAAAGTTTAAACCGCTATTGTTTTCTTATAAACGACAGAAAACAGTAGATACAAGCTAATATTAAAGTTATACCTGCAAATTAGCTAGCCAGCCAACAGCGTGCACTCTTTCATTCAACTCACTTAAACTGAAAAACAACTTTGAATTGTGAATCTAATAGCTGTAAATATTTAAAATAAGTAGCTCGAAGAGGCTAAATGTTAGCTAGCTCTCTCTTCGCTGCCACTTCCTGTATATGAATATTTATTTTGTGTTACCTTGGTAGGCTGCGGTGCTGTACTGATGCCTTCATGTTTCAGCAACGTGTGACTGGCTTTTAACTGTTTACGAATAACTTTTCTGTCCTCTTTACTCCTTCTGACAGCTTCCATGTTGTTTCCCACACTAGCTTCCATGGTACGTCCGTGTATTTTGTCCGGGTGCAACAAGCATCAAACACTGACGGTTCCCGACGATTCTCATCCCAGGAGAGCAGAGCCACCATGCACAGTTGGCTCCTTTGAACCCCTTCTCAGACAAAGCACAATGGCAACTAATACCATTAACAATGGCTGTGTTCCAACAGTTGCAATGTGATGCAGCAATTAATTGTAGGCGTATACCTTTGGCAGCCTAAAATGTTAACTGTTTCACTCTACATTTTCCTCTGGTTGTGTGCCCTTCTATAATGTGAGTTCAGACCACCAAAATAAGGAAAGAAAGTCTATCTTTGTTACTCAGTAGTATGTCCAGTGAGATTACTGTACTTTCCATGGGTAGACTAATAGTCTAATACTGGTATTAATGTCCTAGTGTAGGCTATAACATCCCAGCAGGGACATATTGATCTGTTGTTGTATATATCTATATCGAGCTAATGATGGAATACCTCTTGCTCTTTTAGTGTAAGCCTCCCTTCTCTTTTCTCATCTAAGATACCCATTTTTTCCACTTGGTATCTAAGGCTTACTAACATCCAGTGTTTTGCCCTGCGCTCCATTATATAGGACCTGAACCCTGAAGGCAAATCCATGCTGCATGCCTTCCTAATCTCCGAACAAAAGACAGACAGAATTGCCCCAGGGATCATTCTATAGGCCCCGCTAACTTGATACTATGGGATAAAAATACAAGTATACAGGATGACTATCTTGGGTAGACTGTTTTGCAATCCATTTTCATCCATGTCATTCATCCATCATCAGACTGGACTCAAATTCTGGCAACTGAGGATAATCTTGTGTTACATGAGAATGAAAGAGTATCACAATAGGCTAGCTGGCTAATTCTAATGCATCCTTTTCAACAAAACACATTACCCTACACATCAGGGCAGATGCTGATCAGATACAACCAGTGATTTACGTTCAGACATGTTTCTAAATTGTAATTGATGTATTCTGTCTATTGTTTTGATTTTTTTGCCCTGATTTCTGCTCTCTGTCTGCTTCCTCCCTCACAGGAGCCAATTAGCTCAGATCCTGCATTTGAATTCCTCTACAGTCAGATCAATGACTCCACAGCCCCTTTGGGTGTGAGTATGTGTTCCAGCATGCATGTACTGTATGTGTTCGTGAGCATGAAACTTTTGTGCGTCAGTGTGTGCGATTATACACGGGTGTGTGTAGTGTAATGAAGCCCTCACCTGTCCTCAGCCATCTCAGTAATTACAGTGCCAGGCTGAACTCTGGCCAGTGGGAACCCTTCGTTGTTTTATCAGCACGCTCAGTTTAGTCTCCAAAACAGCAGCTGGTCAGACAGGAGACTGTGGCTGCCCTCTCCAACACCATTACAACGCTCTGCCCCATCTTATTTTTCCAAACAGTCAAATAAATAAAGAATATAAATAGTCTTCTCTCCGTTGTGTGTGTTGGATGATGCCTAGAGACTTCAGTCACGTACGCCCTTGCTGGGAGATTAATCAGCAGCAAAGCTTTATCCCTTGCTGCAATTTCTTAGCATTCACAACACACACAATTTTATCCAGTGAACACGATAATGAAAACACAGGGGAAAGACATTAATCAATTCTTTGTCTGATGACAATTTTGTTGCAATCCATTACTCTGAGTCAGTCTGACTTCCCAACTGTCTTGTCGTAGAAAAAAACGATCTCACTAATAGCTCAATTAAGTAGCTGCTGTGGAGTTTTCAAACACACAATTTTCCTCGGCGCATGAAGTAGTTACTTGTACTTGAAAATGTCCATTTTATCAGAGCACTTAAAGAACGTCTCATGCAAGCTGGCTTAAAAAGTGAGGTGCAGGTCATTTTTTGACATTGGAAACAGAAGCTGAGGAAATAATCTCACCACAAAGTCCACTAAGTATCTGATGAATGATCCATCTGCTAATAAAGACCATGGACTATGTGGTAAGATTTGTTTCTCAACTGCTATTTCAGAGTTGGTCAGCAATGAACTTGTGATCAATGAGTGTCAGCATTTTACAAAGTGGAAATATGTCTTTCAGGTTATGAACATGAGATTAGGATGATATTTTCCTTGCCAGGGCTTAAGAGCTGCTTCACCTTACACATCAGCCAAGTTCTTAAAAAGCAGGGTAATGGTGAGAACTAGAGTGGAACCACTTGTGTACCCAGAGGCATGCCATTACCCTTTGTAGGGCCAGAAGCCAGAGGCCAAACTCCTGTTACTGGCATCTTTGTATTCTGATTAGCTGTAGACTGCATGACGGAGATGGACAGATTGCTTTTTGAAATAGTTATTCAGTTCAATCGGGACTATATGCAAGCAGATATCGGTCGTTGGAAAAGGATAAGAGTCATAAAAACTATGGCAATGAAACCGGTAAAAGTACAGAAATATATCAGCCAAAATCCCTCACGTTTTTTTTTCATTGTTCTTTCATGTTCTATTTCCAGAGAGGAAAATATTTTCGGGACATGGTCATTAGGTCTAATCTTATTCAAAAGGAAATATGACTGATATGCAACCAGGTCATTGGCATTACAGATACCAACAGGAGAATACATATGCTGTAGCACTGAAGAATGTACAGATCCATCTATTCGCTGACTAACTGGCAGCTACAATGGATATGAGACAGACAGAAGTTATGAGTTGAGGTCTTTGGCAGCAGATCTGATGTTCAGACATAATATTACAACTGGCCTAAAGTATAAACAGGCCTGAGCCTTGTGTTTGCTGCCTGTATCATCTCTCTGTCAGGATCACAGTCAGCTCAGAGGAATTCCTGTCTCTCCTCGCCAGCAGGCGTTTAGCTTAGCATAAAGACTAAAAGCAAAACCTCATCTTGTTCATTTTTCTATGGATTAAACATGCTACAACATGTTAAGCATTTGACTTGCTGTATCCCCGTTCCTTCCCATTTATGCTAAGCTAATTGTCGCCTGGCATAAATTGATTGTTGATATTTTTGGTATTATAGATGATTTGATTTGTCTTTTTCATTCACAGCTGACAACCATGAAATTCTCACCAAACTTCACTGGTAATAAACAGTAGTCGTATTGCATGCACGTACACCCACACACATATCGTCCCAGAATGTGTGGAATGGTGTCTCTGAGGCCTTGTTGACACCCCTCCGTCTCTCCACTGATTTAGAGGGTAACCCTGCCAGTACTTTTCTATCTTAAACACACACAGCTGTCAGAGTGGGCCATGGTCCACCCCGCACATAGATGCCTGCACACCTCGCCCTGCTTTATTCAATCACCCCGGCGCTGGATCTCCGTGACAATGGGAATCCCTGGGTCAAATAGCTATTGGTTTGACGTTGGCAGGGCAGCAGGGGGATAAAATAGCAGACGTTTTGATCTTTTAAATCCTCTGGGAAGGACCTTGGAATCCTGTGATGGAGAGGTTCAAGGGAGCCAAGCTCATACACACTTTGTCCTGCTGTGACCCCTCTGTGTGTACGGAAGAAGGTGTGTCAAGGGGGTTTAACATTAGATCAAAGATAACACGGTTTTAAGCAGCTGTCAAGTGTGAGATGAACTGAGAGGTTCACTGTGGTGAACTTTCAAAATCCCTTTCTTAGCACCAGCGTAGAAGGGAGAGTGTAAAAGAACAATGGTTATACATTACCACAAGAGAGAGAAAAACACTTTAAAATCAACATCTATTTAAAGGAATAGTTTTGGCAAATACACTTTTTTGCTTTCTGGCGGATGAATTAGATGAGAGGATTGACAGCACTCTCTTGACCTCACAGTAAACAGCCAGCAGGTGGTTATCTTTGTTCAGCATGAAGACTGGAAGCAGGGGGAAACAGCTAGCCTGGATTTGTCCAAAGGTGGCAACATCTGCTCTCTAATTAACACGTTGTATCTTAGTTGTTTAATGTCATTGCAGTCAGTACTGGTAGCTCAGTAGTTTTCAGTTCATTTAGGTCAAGAAATAGAATTACCAAACAAAAATACTGAAGGGATGAGGGTTATCTGTCATTGTCGATTACAAAAAGGGTCGTGCTCTCCATAGCGTGCCACTCTCATCTGTTCTTTCTTTTCTGTCACCAACAGGCCGGCCTATACAATAAGTCCCACCCTCTTGAGAATGGCCCTACACATCCTTTTATTGTCTTTCCTGGCTGGTAGGTGTCATCCAGCAGTCACAGAGAATATTGAAAGTAACTCAAGTGCAGTGGCATGATATTACGTATTAAAGTATCTAAATAACTAAGGGAGGAATTAACCTTTCCTTTTTCCTCTTTGACTTGCCAGACAGCATGATAAACTATGGTATCAACTGGATTTAAATCTACATGCCTCCAATGTTGCATTTTGGAGAGGTCACTCGGTTATTGTTCTTTGCCCCTGTGCATAGCTCATACCCAGATACAGATACTGTTTCAGTTTCCTATATCCATCAGAAGACATGGATATTGTGTTTGGAACAACTGTAATCCACCTAGTATCTGCAATAATGTTTTA
The DNA here is from genome assembly GCF_050575085.1 of Anarhichas minor. Taxonomy (NCBI): domain Eukaryota; kingdom Metazoa; phylum Chordata; class Actinopteri; order Perciformes; family Anarhichadidae; genus Anarhichas; species Anarhichas minor. Next base: position 7,854,162 of record NW_027466472.1, read on the forward strand.
TAAATAACCCTGAGTCCCTCCACTGTTGTGTGTCTCTGTGTAAGAGGGAGACTCTGTATGGTTATAGATGGAAAACACCAGTGGATGATATTGTGGAAAGTAAGACACTCTATTGGTTGTTTAGTTGCTGCGTGACATCAGTCCGGTTGTATGTGAAACATGGGCGGTCCGCTAGGGTGACTACTTTAGGAGCGGGCCCTTCCCCTGGCCACCGAAGAGAGCTGGACAACAGCAAGAAGATCAGCTGCTAACAGATACTACAGAGAAGAAGTGCCACAATAGAATTGTCAGCGAGAAGACAAGCTATCAGAGATCAAGTACTACTGGAGCGCATGAGAACGTCTGCTTTCTCCTCTTCCTGCTCATAGTGAGATTGCTGCCAAAAAAGGAAAGGTAACAGTTCACCGGCTACATCTGATTTTGAAAATGCAATGGGTGCAAAGGGGCTTGTATCTATTTCTTTCATGCACCAATAACTTTCCCATACAGTACTTTCTAACCTGATCACATGTATGATAGTGTATCATTGAGTATACTTTGCTGGTGTGTGTGTCATCTCCCATGTGTTTATATGAGGGCGTATTGTTGGCCCCTCTCCCTGTTGAGTGATGGAACAGATGTAACGACCCGCCTAAGAAGTGTCTGATCCCTCTAATCTATAACAAACATGCACACGCAAAACACAGCACATGTGCCACTGTAGACACACATACACTTATATATATATATATATATATTTTTACCACCATACTATTTGCCTTGGTAATACCTTAATTATATGTTTCATTGCTCATATCTCTCTACACTTCTCAGGTCCAGGACCAGCCTCAGCTCTATAAAAAACACTCAACATCTGCACCCTTCGTATTTGTCTGCTTCTTTCCTCCCCTCCTCCTCTTCTCGGGTGTGATACCACCATGGACCGCTCGGTACAGGAGCTGTTCCTCAACTTCATGATCGTCTTAATCACTGTGCTGCTGATGTGGCTGCTGGTGAAAGCGTACCAGGCCTAAACCATGGAGCAACGAGAGACGAGATGAACGGGAGGAAGAGGAGACAGAGAGATGTGTGTGGAAGGAAGCCAGCCTGATTATTGTAGGACTTTGATTATTCTTCAGACACAGTGTTTACATCTTTTCATTCTTTTTTTGTAGTCTGGTCCAGAGCTCAAGTAGCGATGCGATGTCTAAAATCATGCGATTGCTACAGACAGATTGTCATTTAAAAACTAATCTTGGATCAGAATTTGTTTTGAGATGTTTTTTGAAAGTGGCCTTGAATATTTGGCAAGAGCCAAAGGGGAAGTCACAGTAGAAATGGGAGGGTGAATAAAAATAAATAAACAGGGGTTTTAAAGCAACAGCTATGAGACACAGTAATGTCACATAAACAGTAGTACAGCATCCCATGTGGCATTCCTGTGACAATGATACAATGAACCATGCTGTTGAGTCTATTGTTCTGTTTTTACTAAGTGATGAAAGTATCTATGCAGATATTATATCTACTCAAAGAAGAAGACATCTACACAAATAAGGAAGCATTATGTTTATGTTCACTTCTTGCCATTAAACAGTCTTTCATTTGTTGGATTAGTTTTCTGTTTCATAACACAAATGTACTTTGCATTTATGATTTACACCGTGACGCCCTTTTCTCCTCCTGCTCTCTGAAATGTTAAGCATTTGTGTTCTTTGAAGCTACAGAGTGTTTCTCTGTGACAGTTGCACATTTTCATCAAAGCAGTTACTGAAGCTTATCAGGAGATTTGTGGATTGATCACATGTAGAATTATACATCATGAGAGGAGAAACAGGGCATGCATAGATACATGGCAGTCGGAAACTGAATATATGCAAGTAGTTTAAAATGAAAATCCACCCAGATCATTTACACAGCATTGCATTCAATTATTTTAGTTGAGTTTTAAATAGTCAATTATGTATGAGCAGGTCTTCATCAGCTAAAACAAAGGACGAATCAAGAAAATAACAGGCAGTCCTAATGACATAGAATATAACACAAACCCATAATAGGACCATTTTCTAAAAATATTACCATCTTGTGAAGCACATTTAGTTGAAAGGGACGTATACGTGTTTGTGTAATTTTGCCAAAACAAAGTTATTTGATCCATTCATGATGCAAATACCCCAAATGCAGGAAAATAACACTGAATTCCTCATGAAGGCTGTGTAAATGGAGCTTCAAAACTGTTAGATAACAAAGTATTCTTTTCTATGTTCTAGCTGTAGGAGAGCTGATAAGTGTACAGATACTGTGAGTTCTTTTTCTGGGGAATTCTCCTTTTCATACAAAGCAGGAAAAAAAAATATTCAGTTACTAAAATAGGATTTCTAAAATACTACTCTTCTACTCTATAGGGTTCCTCCATGGGAGAGACCACATTTTGAATGACACAACAGAGACCCTATGACAGCAGGTGCTTCACACATACAAAGTTAAGGATTAAAGTCTTTAAATAAACAAAAACAATAAAATAAATACCTGGTTTAGGTGCTCTTGGGATGTGAGGATGTGTGAGTGATGCGGTGATAGTCACAGATTGTCATTCTCTCAGTCAGCTGTCTGTCGTGCACAGAGGGTTGAAAGCCTCAAAGGGAGACTCATGGGTACTTGCTTACATCAGTGACACATGTAACACACACATGTATATCCACTCACATGTTTTCATGAGTGGGTGTCTGCTGTGTATCAAGCAGTGTCACCCCATGGGTCTTTGTATCTGTTGAAGCTGATTAGCTGGCAGTGGAACTCAGTGAGTGCTCTGGGCATGGGAGTCACTTCCTCCCATTGGTTTCTCTCACTGTGGTACACCTATACACAAGAAAACAGACAGATCTTAGATGATGAATACCCTCTGTTTGTCTTTGCAATGGGATTACTTTGATGCTAATGTTTCTCTGGTGAGCTACTGATCACGTCTTCAAGGCCTCTTAAAAATAAAGTGACATTTTGCCATCAAGTGGCCTCCACTTTCAGCTCAGGAAAAACTTGGACCACCCCCTTTAGCCAATAAAAGTCAAAGTAGCTACTCTGGATAAAAAAGTTCTCGTACCTGAACTTCATCGGTGATCTCGTCAGGTGAATAGTCTCCACCCAGGATGTAGATTCTGTCTCTCATACCAACCGCTCCAGCATTGAACCCAGCACACTCAAATGACCCTTCACCCTTCCACACGCAGGTCTCTGGACAAAAACTGTAGACCTGGATGTAGAGAAATAGGCGAATTTTGAAGTCCGAATTTAACAATAAACCTGCTCAGAAAACGTAAACAACATAACCCTTTGTTAATGCCTTCACACTACAATGCAATGACTGACAACTCATGCATTCATCAGTGCCAATCTGATGGCTCACTTTGTAAGTGGAGAGGTCACAGAGGTGCAGTGTATTATGAATCGACACCGCCTTGACCAGTGTGGCATGGAAGAACTGGCCAAACTCTGCCACCAGGCGGCTCCACTGGTCCTGCTGGGCGTCGTAGCGGAAGAAGCAATCCAGCGAGGGGTTGAAGGAGTCTGTGAGCTCCACCTCTGAGCCCAGTGTATAGATAACACTTCCACAAGCACTGGCCTCAGGGTAGAAGATGGCAGTGGGCAGCGGGCTGACTGAGCACCAGGTCTGGATCAGAGGGTTATAATACTCCACCTACAATACATGATAGAAAAGAGCCGTGTTTAAACTGCACATTAACAAAAAATCCACAGTTAATAGTCTAGCAATAAAAGGAAATCTTCACCCAATTGTATATAAAGGAAACACTGTTACCTCCAGCAGACTGGGAGCTCCCCTTCTTGATCCTTTGGTCCGTCCTCCAATGACGTACACTCGGTCCAGGCAGGTCACAGCTGTGTGCGTGGTTCTGGGCTTTCGCATGGGAGGCGCACGCGTGCAGGTTAGGGTCACAGGACAGAAACACCAAACCTCGTCCGTGGCGTCGTGGAACGGCTCGGCCACATGGAGACGTATTGCCCGGCAACAGTTCCCCCGGCAACCGCCTGTCACAAACATCTTAGATCCAGTGGAAAGACGATAAGTTGGCAAATTTATTCAACCAAAAAAAAAAGGAATGGCCCCATTTGTTTGTTGTCCAATTTTACGATTATGCTCCTCCTTTTACATCTTTTCTCTAAAACAGTGATTCCTAACCTGGAGGTCGGGACCAAAGATAAACTCAAGGGTTAAAAGATAATACAAGGAATAATAGTGTCTTAAAAACAGGTTTCTTCTCTCACTTTTCCTTAATTGTTTTTTATTTCTTGTGAAACAATACTGTTATCGGCATACTTTTACCTCTTGAGGTCTCTAAAACACCTTAAAACAAAACAATCTGGAGAAGAAAACTCACACCCCATGCACACACCAAGGCTATAAGTCTATAACTTGTAATAAGGGGTCACAGGTTGACAAATGGTTGGGAACCACTGACTCCAAACAGCAGCAGGACTCGAGGTTCAATCCTAAAACGTACCTTCTCAGCAAAGCTGGTAACGCAGGATCCTGGTGGGTCTGGCATAGCAGCGCCCCCCTCTCCGTGCCCTGTCCCCAGCTCTTTCCACTGGTCTGTTTCCAGACAGTAGCAGAAGGTGTGGCGGATCTCTCCATTCTCCTCCGTCTTGTGGGTGTAGATGTAGCTCTGTGTGGTGGCTGGCCTGGCGTCAGAGAGCAAGCCGCTGTAATGATCCTGCTTGCTAAGAGCCTCTGAGAGCAGGGCGAGACACGACTTACCATCGCAGAGGAGGGCGTCTGAGTCACGCAGGGTCTGAGAGAGAAGGTGAGGGGGAACATTGAGACCTCATTGCCGAATCAGCATTCCAGCAAAAATCCCAAATCCCGCAGATGCAGCGTGCTCATACCTTTAGTAGAGGTGCAGGTAAATGGTGGAGTCTGGTTAGAGATAACAAGCCCGGCAGCAGTTTTTGTCTTCTTGAGAGATCATGGCGTGTCCATCTAAGAAGGGACATCACCACAGCCTCCTCACTGGGCACGTTAAGAGCATCTGAACTTAGGCATGCCTCCAACACATTCACCTATAAGAAGCAATGGAAATAGTAAATACTGACTGAGTTCAGGCTTTTTGATGTAGGCAGAATGATAATAAGATCACTTGTCAAATCAAAATCACTTTTTACACTATTATTACTAAGAAAGGGAACAAACTTCAGGGCCAGACTTTATGATTTTCTACATATTGTTGTGGGAAGAATGTTATGCCCTTGTGTAGAAATTACATAAATTATGCACACAGTACCGCGTTTTATACATGAACTTGATGAAATTGTTTAAAACCCTTTCTAAATCATAGCCTTTTTTCCTGAGCATGTGGAAGATTTAAAAAAAGGTTAAGATGGCTGAAGCCTTTTGGCAAATGTTGTTGCTATATCTTGTTTTAAAGGCCATTTAAAAGGGATGCTGTCCTTTTTCTCAACTTCCTTCTTATATGGATGCATCATCACGTTATGAATCACGAAGAGTTACAGTTGACTGGTTATGAAATATGATTTGGAGTCGACATGTTAATTACTGAGAATGAGCAAAAACAGATTAAAGTCAATGCTCAGACAGATTGCAGACTCTGCATGCATAGTAGGAATGTCTGAGTTCATTGACAAATAATCTACATTCATCCTTATATACACTAAAATGCCTTCCTTATCGTGTCCTTTCTTAAGCAGCACCTGCATATCCAGAAAGTCCTGGGTTTTGGAGAGGTCAGAGAAGTTCTGAACCACAAACTCGTTGGCACTTTGGAGGAGGGAGGCAGAGCCGTAGGCCTCAGCGAGGGAGAAGAGGGACAGACAGTTACCAAGATCCATGGTTTCTATCAGGAAGTCGCTGCATGCTCGGGACAAGACTGTAACCTGAGGACACAAACAGTACATATTCAAAAATGTTTGTTATGCTAGTTAAATGACAGCCCTGTAATTACATGAGGTCACCAATTCATATAACCATAAAAATAATAAAATTGTTAGTTGTCCAATGCTAATTTGTGCAACAAATGCTAATGAAATACAGTCTGTACATGCCCACACAGTCCAGAGAGGAGGTCTGACAAGTCAAAATAAGTGAAGACATCTGTGAGGTTGTACCATAGGAAAGGAATTCAGCCATCATTCATTTTGTTATTTACACCTGTGCTTCACTGGGTGTCGCAATATACCAGTATTTACAATGACCGTGACATTTATAAATTATTGATGATGTGATAACATCATGTAAATAATCCAGCACCTCTTGAATCATTTTATATATGCAGCTATAGTTACAGACTCATGTACCATCCCCCTACAGTCGTGTTTTGAGTGTAATATTTCCAAAAATAGAGACGAAATGTTAAATAAACAAAGTTAGAGATGACTTTGACTGATGATTTTAAAAAATGAATCAAATTTTCCACAAATATTGTGAATATTGTTAGACTGAATTATTTTAGTCATGACAATCGTGCAGTAAAAATCTTGTGATATTGTCACAGCACTAACTGTAACATGTCAAAATATGAAGAATATGTAACACCCTGTGGCAGATGAGGAGGCACTAGTTATGGCACAAAGTTAGCAAAACAACTGTTTGTTTTAAAGGGAAAAAAGAAAGAATTGTTGTATTTCTACCTGCAGAAAAGAGGCAACCTGAAACAGCATGTCCACATTGCCATCAGTGATGAGTATCTCTCCAGAATAGGCAAAGTCCAGGAAAGAACCCACTGCCACCGGACACTGGTTACCCAGAGTCACTGAACCATCACCACGCTCTCTCATGTCCACCTCGAACATGGCCCTAAAGACAGAGCAGTTACTATCGATAGACAGATAGATATATAGGTAGGTAGGTAGGTAGGTAGGTAGGTAGTGGAAAGACAGACAGACTACCTGAAGAAATCACTGCATGCTGCAAGGACACAGCGATGGCAGGGAAAACTTTGTTCCTGGACCTTAATGGTGAAGTCAAACATCAAGCCCTGCTCCCTGAATGATCTGAGCACGCCCAGCAGCTGGAGTCCGTGGGACTCCGGCACCCGCAGCAGGGTCCGGCACTCTGGGACTCCATTGCATTGTGAAGTACTGCCGCTGGAGTTGTGGGCATCGGTGCTACAGGACGATGACTCTTGAGGTTCATCCATCTTCCCAAATTTTGATAATATATTTTAAAAAAATCTGAGATCAAAATGCATTTCCACAGAATATAGTGAGCCTGCGATAAAGGGGTTCATAATATTAGGCTACAGAAAAAAAAAGTTTAAGGAAAGATCTGGTGTCTATCACAGTCAGTATTGTCACAGTTCAAATACACAGTAGGCTACCTTAGATAATGAATCACTGTTAAAAGTCAAACACATTGTAGTAATAGAAGTACATGTGCAATATATTGGTATGTTGTCTGAAGAAGAACATGCAGTAGGCTACTCACTGTGTCAGCACCTCGGACAGCTCTCTCTTTCTCACGCCATTCTAACTTCCGGAAGCGTGAAATCACGCGACGACTCGTGCGGCTTTTTCTGTGTTAGCGGCTGTATTTGTCGGTAGCATCATATTTACTGAAAGCGCACCGTTGTGTTACTGATATTGAGCTATGTGTCTCTTTTATAAAAAAAAGTGTTGTGTGTGCATGTATGCGGCTCTTTGTTTGCGGTAGAGGGATGCGCAATGGCAGATGGGAACTGTAGTTCTCTCTTATTTGTAGTTTTACAGGCGGCAAAATCTCGGCGAGTGTGCTCCTATAGTGTAGCCCAGTCGTTAGAAGTTAAACCGTTAAACGTTGCAGAAATATACAAGAGTTCTCAAATACTACAGACTGTTATAAGCTTTATTTGGGATTTTGCACGCTGTTGCTGTTTGTGTTGATATTTGCTCTGCAGATATCCATTAGTCACTACAAATCCATTGTCAATGTTGCTGTTCTTTATGTTTATATATATACTTTTGGATATACATTATACATAGTACATGTTTATGCTTACCTCTGTTCTACTTTGTTGTCCTTGTTTATTTATTTAGTATATTTGTATATTCTCTGTATGTACGTTGAGAGCAACGTAAAAACCGGAGTCAAATTCCTTTTATGCGTACGCATACATGGCCAATACATTGATGATTCAGATAGTTCAACTTCACTCGTTTTTATTTGTTTAATGTTTGCACCATGTGTACCAGCAGTGGTATCTGAAAGACGTTAAACTAACTGCAGCAATCATTCACTCTGGACTTGATACTTACACATTATTGTTCTAGTTGTAGGGGGCAACTTTACGTTACAGCCCAAGAGACTGGCTAAGAACTAAGACAGCATTAAGCGGATTACTTAAATAATAGAGATAAAATAAGATATTAAATAACAGAATTACAATATACAGTAAATGCAAAAAGGCAGGCAGCGTGTCAGGACGTGTGTGTTTTGAAAATTGAGTCATTGTGTTGCATTGCAACTCATCACCACTGGGTGGCGTTGCCTTGCTGTGAAGCAACATTTGTGGTTGTTCTTATGCACGAAGTAAAAGCCTCTTGTTTGAGTTAGTGAACGTGAACTTCCAGCCATGCTGCAGTACCGTTTCACCGCCACGGTGCTGCTGACCACATATAACAGACACACAATGTTGATTTTCGAGATACCACATATCAGCAGGCTTTTTGTAAACATACACTAATATTACTGCAGCGCGGTACTCATATTCATATACGCAACAACATATAGGTCACTTCTCATCAACACAACAACCACAGACTCAATCATTGAAGTGCGAATACACAGAAAACAGAACAAAGAAGTAACAGTGTTATTATACAACAGCCTGTCAATTAGACCTTCAACTACATCATCTGTATTAGACTAGCATTCAATAGTCACGCTAACCCTTAAAATTGAATGCTCCATTATTGATTGATTGAGAGTAGGACCAGTAATATATGTCAAGTATGAAAAACGAATGCCCTTCTCATTTGCTGTTTTTATTGTGGTTAAAAGTAAAAGTCTGAACCATATCGATCCGCGCTACATATGATCATTATTATTATTATTGTGCTATAATCCAAACCGCTCCACTATATATATTATCGGTGGGTCAGACCCCCTCCTCCCTCCTCTCTCTTTAACTACATCCTTACATCCCTCCCTTCCTCTCTCCCTCCCGGCAATGCATCCCCATCCCCCACACGGTGGCCGTCTCTTCGGGTGAAAGCTGTCTTCTCTGCGCCACTGGTCCGACAAAACGCTGCTGTAGCAGAGCCAGTCCGCACCGACCTGAGATCAGAGCAGACACACGGGAGCGACATCACGTACTCGCACACAACACACGGGGAATCTTTTTATTTGTTCGACCAAGTGGTAAGTCTTCTCCGATGTTTTATAATGGAGGGCAGGAATGTCCATGTGTCGACTTCTTAGTTTTCCAGTCTTTTTTTTTTTTTCCTCCTCCGTTTCCCTTCAATTGTCCTCCGTGGTGGCTACAGTTTGGAGGACTAGCGGGCTACGCTAAACGAGCTAGCATAAATTGCGGAGTCCAACTGACACTAACTGTCGTTGTCGTGTCAGTATTAATGGTTTTACCGTTGGTGGTTTGAGCCTAGGTCGGTATAGGTAGCCGCTATTGTACCGGTGCAGTCCAGTCTGACTCACTGCGAGTGTGTTTCATTGTCGTTGGCTAATCTCCACTCAGCTAGCTCGCTAATTAGCCATTTGAGCAGCGTGTGCCGAGGGATGCGAGGATGCTACGGGGTTAGCGGGTCTCTTTTTAGGGCTATCAGACAAGCTAAGCTAACGTTACAAATATAGATTCCTGCATGGGGGTACCTCGGAATGGGTTGAATAGCCATGCTAACGGTAGCTAATCTGGTGATAATTGGCAAGATGGCATCTCGGAGTTGTTATCTAGAAATCGGCGGATTTTCAAAATGGTGTCTTAAGCTTGTTTGAGTGTGACCCTTTTTGTCCAACCACGGCTGTTTTGGCGTTGCTCGCTATCTCAGGAATGCCGTGTGCTGCCATACTCTGATGGATATAAACTAACGTTATCTATTAAATACAAACGCCTGCACGCCAGGCTGTCTCCTCTAGATTACAACCCCCAATATGAACAAAACAAAGGTATCTTGGAGTGTAACTAATTAGTCTTAAACGGAGTTTTGTGCTGTTTGAAAATATCCATAGCGGCTTTCTGCATAATGGCCATATTTGCACACTGGCTTTTAAATGGACCACTTTCACTAAGTCTATGCGCATCATTCACTCTTGGGTTCATTATAAACATGTGGTTCCTGATGTTAAAGTTGTTGGTTAGATGAAGACCCCTGGCTACTGTTAGAACAAGTATTACAAATACAATTTTGTTTTGGCAGAAACTAATGATTATGATCTGTATTTATTAATTTGATGACCAGTTTTTTTTTTTGATCAAACAAGTATTGTTCAATCTACAAAATGTCAGAATACATAAAATGTCTCAAAATCTATAGTGACACTTTCAAATGTCTTGTTTTATTTGACCAACTCTATCTTATCAAAAAATGTTTCATATTTTCTAAAATAAGGACATGTAATCAGAGAGCTGGACGTAGACAATGTTTAGCTCGGCAAAGAACTTGAACTATTAATCATGATCAAGATTCTTATTGATTCATTTTCTTTTGATCCACGAATCATTCAGCGCTAGAAGAGATTCATCAGTCTGTACTCACTGAAGACACAGAAGCCTCACATGGTTCAAAAGAGACAGGATTACACAAGATGCTTAAGGCATATTTTTCTTCTCTCTTACGACTAGTCTTATCGGGGAAATTAATCCTCTTCACGATCATCTTTTTTTTTAGGGGGGGGGGGGGGGGTAGCCTGCTTTAGTCATTGACTGCTAATCCAGTTTAATTCAAGAAACCTTATCTGTAGAAAGGAATTTATGAGATACTACTGTTCTTGGCCCTCACCAGAGCAAAGTTATCTGTGTACAGCTCAAAATGGTTTTCTGTAGAGACTGGAAGATGCACACGGCCCCATGCATGTTAGATATTCAGTCACGTGGTTTGTTTGAAAATGTTATGCTTCATGAGGCTAAACAACATTAGTCATATTGAATGCACCCAAAATAAATACAACAAATGCAAATTCAAAGGCTGTGCACAGTGTTTTTAAGACTAAATCAAGAAGCATCTGGCAGAGTTGCATCACCCTGATGAAGGCATATTAAATGCAGGGACAATGCTCAGAAATGTCAGTATATTGATGACATTTCATCATTTTTCGCAGTGGACTTAAACTAGAGCTTCAGTTTAATCTTCGGTCTAAGGTGACCCCCCCCCTTGTCTGCCATGATGGAGGAAAGGGTGGGTAATATGGGCTTTGGTATGCGTTCAGCACATTTTGTGTATGAATGGTGGGCTGCACATTGCAGCCGTAAAACTGTCAGACTATAGAAGGCCGGAGTCACTTAATGTTACGAGAGTCAGTGGTTCTAAAACAGGCCATCTCTCTAGCTCTTCAGTCCCGTGTGGTTCGAACCACTTAATAGGTTTATCATCAGTGAACAAGATGCTTACAGACGGCAGCAGATTCACCCTCTGGTGTCCAGCCCACAGTCCTCTGACATGATGACCAACATTTATTTAAAGAGAATAGCAGATACCATCAACTGGCTTTGGATTGGCTTTTATAATACACATTTATATCATTCAAATTCATGACTTAAACTGGGGCACTAATTATTATATTCATCATCTTTAAATATCTAATTATCTCTTTTTAATAATTGATTAGTAGTTAAACTATTAATGTCAACTTCTCAAAGCTAGTCCAAAACCGAAAGATACACATTTTACAAAATAGAAGACAATTGAAAGCAGCAAATGCTCACATTTGAACAGGAAAAGGATAATTATTTGCCACGTTTGCTTGAAAATTGACTTAAATGATCAACTGACTATCAAAATAGTTGCCAATTAATTGTCTATTGATTGGCTATTTAATTAATGGACTAACCATTGCAGCTCTAATCTGCTGACAAAACTGTTTCTTTATTGTCCGAACAGTTTCCTGATCAGCGTTGATAGATCGTTGTGTGGTGATCTTTGATTTAAGTGTGTGTCTGTGTGTGTGTGTGTGTGTGTGTGTGTGTGTGTGTGTGTGTACAGTGGCAGGTGAGACATGTCAAAGAGAATACAGGACAAGGATAAAAGGTTGAACTGATCCCTGGAGACAAAGTTGTGATGCATTCAGTGTCAATCGTATGGGGGGGGGGGGGTGGGTCTGCCACTGTGTCACACAGTGCACATATGTCTGCGCTGCACGTTGTTGTTTCATTACTGATCACGATCAATAGTTTTTATTCATGCTGTAGTCCAGTAGCAGTGTGTTGAGTGAACGTGTATCTAATTAAACCCAAGGGATAAAGCCTGACAAGTTGAAGAAGAAGAAATGTATTCTTAAATCAGCTGGAAAAAGTAAACGCATTGTATAGAGTGAAGTGATCGCCCTGTACATAAAAAAAAAAAAAAAAAAACACATTTGACTGGTTGTCCATTGCTGCAGCACCTCCTTTTTGTCTGAAACGGCCCGTTTTAGGGCAGGCCTGTCTCTTTAAGGCCCCTTTCAAAAAGCCCTGTCGGCTCCGATTGGTCATCTGACACAGGCCTGAGCAGGCTCCACCCACTAATTCCATACACAGACGGCCATGTTTCCGCTCTACCACATCTGCTTTAACGCCGTCTAAGCACAACTATCTGAGTTTAGCTGCAACTCTACCGTGATTATTACCACAATAACTAATTGACAGCGAGTCTCCTGCATGTAAACATCGCCTGCTTTTAATGCATAAATAAATTCCTTAAATGCGCAAGGAATATCTCATATATCACATATATATTAGTGTTAAAATATATCCATATATTCGATACATTGTCCACACATAACACATTGTCTTATTTTTCTTCAAAGCAGTGTTACAAATGTTTAGATTTAAAAAAATTCAACATCAAACTCATGACCAAATGTGATCTTTGTTCTCACCCAGCAGCTCGGTGTTTGCTCATTATTGCAATAGACAGGATGCACCAGTGCCTGCCTTTTTAAATATTGTTATGGAAGTGTTTACACAGTGTTGAGGATGCATTTATACCACGGCACGTACAGGCATGTCAGAGTCGGCTTTTTCTTTAATAATAAAGTAGCTTTTAATAACTCTGCTACCATGGAGGCGATTAGCATGGGTTAATTCTCTTGCAGGCTAAATTGTGGAATAGAACAAGTCTTGTAGGAGCTTCAGGTTTGTACAGCCGGATATGCACTACCACATGTTAGTCTGTAAAATATTCTATTGGGTGTTTGATGTAAAATATTCTATTGGATGTTATAGATGTAAAATATTCTATTTGATGTTATAGATGTTTTTAACTGGTTTAGTGGAGAGGTAGGACTTTGGCTCATGGTAACGTGGTACCCATAGATATCTCTTGGCAAACTTTTATCTTCATCCAGTACGAGTGGTTCAGCCTCATGGCCGTAGACTTTCCAGTATCGTTCAGGCCTGCTATTGATGTTGTAGTTGCTTTGAGAACTCATTAAAAGTCAAATTACTTGATGCTTTTTTTATAAGAAAGTTACACAGAAGACTCAAATTAACACCTTTTTAAAAAGACTCTTTGTTGTCACCACCCTCTGTTTCTTTAACGTTATTGAAGGTAACACTTTAACCTTTTTTTTACACCAGAAACGGTAAGTTTCAGATTTCTTTGTGCATCATGAAATCATACATTTTTAATACAAGCTGTGTCATAGCAAAATATCCAAATGTTGACCTCAGTGTCAATACCTTTTTTTTTTTTTTTTTTTTTTTTTTTTTTTTTTTAGAAAACGTTCCATACCATAATGTGTGACCACAGCAGGTGTAGAAATGTCTATAAATGGATGATGTCGAAGGGTGTTTATTTCATGGTAACATTTCCATTTTCACTGGGGCTTTCACAATACTGTCACATAATCCAGAGATGCAGACCCATGAGGTGCGTGACGGATGAGACGGTTTTGGAAAAGGAGAATGGAGTAGGAGGAAGCCGGCACAGAGGAAAAAGAAAAAGGGGAGATGCTGTCCCAAAGAGTCTAGTGCTGTCCTAGATTCAAAATAGCCCCGGGGCTGTTTGGAGCTTGTTGCTGCAGGGCAGGTCTGATTGTGTTCAAGGAGGGGGTGCCTTTGAGCGCTGTAGCAAGATGGATCTGGTCTCTGACGTGATTATGGATGTCACTTCTGACTGTGATAGCATGACACTGTTGGTTTGGTCTGTGTCCCTTGGGCCTGTGTGTTGTTAGCTATCAGGCTGTAGTTAGCATTGCTGCTCTTTCAACAGCCACGAAAACCTTCATGAGCACAATATGTTCTATAAATATTCATTTCAAAGAGAAGCACTTAAAATGATACATTTCCAGGGGCTTTAACGCAGCTTTCTGGTTGTTTGTCAAATAATATACCTTCTATGTTCTTGATATATCGTTTAGTCAATAAGATGTCAGGACAAAGTGAGCCCAGGTAATATTTTTAAATGGCTTGTTTTGTCCAACGGTTTTCAGTTGATTATCACAGAAGGCAAAAAAATCTAGAAAAGGATCTGAACCATTCCTGATGACTCATTGTTTCCGCTCTACAGTACAGTGAACCAATACAATAATATGCTGTAGAATAAAATCAATAAATTGGAAGCTGCCTGCATTACATATTTAATGTACGACTCATTATAAAGGTAGGTTAAAAAAAAAAAAATCTAATAATGCGGCACATTACACTCAGCAGTTTATCGTCTTATGATTTCTATTTCTCCGTTTCCTTTTCATATGACCCAAGTGAAATGCCGCCTTCTTGAGGATTAAAAAAAGAAATGTGTTGAGCTCTATTCTCTCCTGTGCTGAAGTGTGATGACGCCCACCGGTTTTGATTTGTTGCTTTAAAGAGTAGCTGCCTGGTGAGGTATTATGTGGGAGGACGGCGTAGGTGTGGGGGTTGTGTTGTACATGTTCTCTAGGAATGGGAGCTCTTTGTGTGTGTGTTGGAGTGAGTGAGTGAAAGGTTTATTCTTTCACAATCCTCCCTCATTATTACCTCTTCTGGTCTCCCCCCTGGGCTGCTGGAATCTCCCTTTATGGAACCACGGTTATTGTTTTGCAACACGCGCATTTTATATTAACATACACAAATTAAATATGTGGGCGTAATCTTTAAAGATCTGAAACAAGGCAAGGCCCGACTATCAAATTACTGAGCTCACACAAAACACTGAAAAGATATACACACAGCAGCTCTGTTGGCATGCAGGCTGGGACGAGCTGTGTTGTTGTGCTCGGGCCTTGAGGCTACAGCGTGTGAGTAACAACACAAATTAAGTCCCACTAATAGTTTAAGCTTAACACAGTCCTGGAAAATAACTGGTTAAGGCACGCAGCTGGAAGCTCTTCTTAATGATGTCAGCGTGTGTGAGTTTGTACACTTTGATGAGTATTGATGTTGCCGTTGCCGTTTAGCCGACACCATTAGTCGGTCAACAGAAATTGGCAACTATTGTGTTATTAATTGCTTCAGACGTTCATCGGGGGGGCAATATTTGCTGCTTCCACTTTCTCAAAAGTGTGGATTTGATGCTCTAGTTTTTGTAATTTTGTGATGTTTTTATTGGGAAACAATTATGTTCAATGATTTTTTTTTTTTTTTTAGCTTTTTGTTATGGTTGTATGTTTTCATGGCCTTGAGGTCAAGTTGAGACATCTCATTACAAAGAAAAGCCTTGTCCTCGCAAGTGAATCTTGAATGAGATGTGTACTTTAATGTTTGGACAGTGCTGTAGTGATGAGCACTAAACAAATCAAGTCAAAAATTGCAAACAACATCCACTAAACGCACCGTATTTTGGCTGTTGTGTAGCAGTTTTCAGTGCAAATCCAATTGTCTGAAATGTTTTTCATCGTCTCGGTGTCAGACGAGTAGTCGGGTGAAAAAAAAAAATGAAGTGAGATCCAATTTCATGTTAAAGATGGCAGACCGTTAAAGGGCCAGACGCGTGGTAGCATGGTCACCGGTTTGATCATCCTCAGCCCTTTTGACTGATGGAGGAACGGTACACAGCAGCTCTCTGCCATCTTTGAAGTCTGCCATGTTTGTACCGAGGAGTGTAAAGACGGATAAATGTGTTTTGTTTTTTTTACAAGAAGAAGCCAACAGACAGTCACGGAGTGTGTGTGTGTGTGTGCACTGTGAATTGTAATGAAGCTGAGAAAAATAAAAGAATCTCGATTCAGACCAACTGTTTTTCACGAGTTAGTCATCGGTGGCTACCGGAGAGACAGAACGTCTTGTACCTGCAGCTCATCAAAGGCTTTGCACCAGTTCTGCTACTCGAACTACTCTGCTTCAGTTTGGCAAATGTAATGCTTTTTCATGCACATGCACATTCTGTACCTTTGTAGAATATCAGCTCTTTAGAAGCTTGTTTCCTGCAAGACGTCAATTTAAAAATGTATCGCTGTGAAACGTATTAACATTATCTTCTCAATGTTTGAATAAATAATAATTCCAAACGCCTTATCATCTGATAATTATTTGGTAATAGTTTCATCTAGTAACTGTCAAACATTTACTACCTTTCTTTGTCTTAAATGACGAATGACAACACTCAATTGATTAACACTTGAAGGGTTTAGGAAATGATGATTGCGATGATGTAGATTAATTGGAAAAATACTGCATGCCATGACGATCATTATTTGCAGCCGTTTACCAACATGGCAACTGATAGTCTGACTCCAGTATGGACGGTACAATTCCCAAAAGGGCAGATTTTTCCTTTTGTGAAGTAAGAATTGTAGCACAACAGAATCATTTTGATGTCATTGTAAGCACCCAAAGTTGCTGTTTGCTGGATGTTGTTGATATTTTCAGATAACCAGCAATGTTGTGTCATATTCATATATTCCACGGATAAATGTAAAGTCTCTTTTATGATGACGCTCTGGAGAATGGTCTTCTACTCTCATAGATGGTGGGTCTGTGGAGCACAAGGTCTTCTGGCTAGAAAGGGGCTTTTTTTCTTTTTAAGGACTAGAGAGCCTGAAGCTCCTCTCCATCCCCTCCCCCTGGAAACAAAGGGAGTTGTGTACAGACACTCCCACTCATCACATGTATTTCTGCCTTCCTCTGTTGCTCACAAACCTTCATTAGACTCATTGTGGTGCCCCTCTTGTTCGCACCCATTCACTTTTCGTCACATTTGCCTACACACACACACACACACACACTCTGTTTCTCAGGCTGAGATGATGAACACACACGTCTTTCTCTACTCGGGCACAGTAATTGGGTATGTGTTTGCAGCACTAGACCTCGGGGTTAGCTTAGCCACCTGCCCGTGTGTTAATGGCCATTGTTCCCTCCCGCTACACGTTTACATGCACATTACAACTTGACTCACTACCAGATTAAGCTCTTACACAGGGTGCTGTAACTTGGATCTGATGGTTTTGTTGGATAATTGCCTGCTAAAATGACGAGAGGCTATGGATTAATGGGTTAGCAACAACTTTGGGATGGATTGCCATGAATTCTGACATTCATGTCCCCCTCAGGAGGAACTGTACTAGCCTCACTTTGACTCTAGCACAGCCTCACAGAGCCACGAGGATGACTCTAGACTTTCAGTCATCATTACAGATCAACTGTGTTGAATGTTAAAACTTGCACAATGGGCTTGGAAGACACTTGGGGAAAATCAGGGGGCTGCGTTTTTGAGATAATCCAGTGAAGCAGATTTCTTTCTTCTTCTTTAAATGTTGGAGTAATATTTGCCTTTTGTGTTAATCTTGTAATAATCAAACATTTGCAGGTAGAGAGACTGATTTAAGTGAGGTAGAGAAATCTAAAAGAGAGACTGAGAGGAGGGGCAGTGTTGTCCCAGAGGAAGGAATTAAACCATAGGAGATTCATTAGATTAATGAGAATGCTACTCTGTGATGTGCAGCAATAGATTCATCCATTCCAATGGCAAATTCCTTTGTCATGAGATGTGAATTTGGGCAATTGACATATTACCACAAACGCGCTCGGGTTCATGATGTTCATTTTCTGTGTCACGCATAAGTGTTTTTTTAATTTTTTTAAGGAATTTGTGCTCAAAACGACTCAAAAGCAACTGCATTCATGTTTGTGCTCGCATTGAGTTGCAGAGTGCCTCTCGGCGTTTTGACGTCAGTGTTCCTTGATGGAGCGCTGAAACGCTTCCTTGCCTAATGCGAAGTGTCACTCGGTGCCGTTTGGCATCCCCGCGGTGCTGTGTATGCCCAGGAATTATATGACGGTGACGCTATAATCACCTGAAGGATTGGTTAACTGGCCACCAAGCACAAGCCCAGGATGGATCGGTACAATCCAATTCTCAAATCTACTGGAAAATGATTTGGACATATTATTGATAGTCTGTACATGATGAACGGGCGATGTGCTGTGTGGGGAGAGAGCTCGCCACAACATATTTCATGCATTCTTGTACACAGCACAGAGCCCCAGTGAAAACCAGACTGAACCGGTCACTGCCAACACATACAGGCTCCCATCTCTGTCAGAAACAGAAGTACAAATCAACACAAGATGCACATGAACTCAAATAACACGCAGCTCACACACACACACACACACACCTCTTTCCTCTCTTTAATTTATTCCTCAGCTGTTCCGCTTTGTGTTTGTGTAATGCTTCTCTGGCTCTGGCTCATGCTTACTCATAGCTCGGTGCAAGACTCCGGCCTTTTCGTGCTGTATTTTGTTCTCCGTCACTTGCCTACTCACTGGGTGTGTTGTGCTTTTATTTCTTCATTTGGCTGTCTTAAATGTTTGCTTTGCTGCTTGTATTGGATGTTGTGTACGGCACGTCACATATATGCACAGTCATACTCCTGCCTCTCTTTGTCTCGGACATACACGCGTCATATAGGATAAACGTACACGGGACTGAATAAAATATCACCTCAAGACTGTTTTTATCAGCTAGAAACAACTTATGTACGCACATGGACAACTGATGGTATAAGAGATTTTAAAACGGAAGCAATCGCAGCCCATTTCACACAATATTGACATACATTTCTTTTAAATCCATACACTCAAACTCGCATGAATCACTGTCTCCCCTGCTGCGTCACTAACCATTTGCTGTTGCACTGGTGCTTGCTTTTATTTTTTTATTTTTTTTTAGCTATTTTATTTATTTTTCCTTTTCCTGTGTTCGTTGTAATCATGACCTCTCGCTGTTTTAATTTCAGATTTGCATATCCACTTCCACTCCTTCCTCATTTGCATACAGCAAGAATGGCGAGCGGGCATCCCACAGACAAATTCAGTTTCATGTATCAACCAGACACGCACAAGAGGTACGGGGCACGCATGCACACACACTCGCACACACACTCACACACACACACACACATGTATACTATTTCCCATGCCCATATGCTCCATGGCCAGGTAAGTTGGCACACTTGAGATATTTTCATCCGCATTGGGGAGTAGGATGGCTTTATGGGAGATGTAGTATAAGTGGCCCTGATACTGGTCACCTTCAACCCAACCATTGCCAGCACCAGAGCTCGCCCTGCCTTGTTAGGTGCAGTAGTCAAAATGAGGTAGATGTGCAACATTTTTGGCAAGATGTATTTAATGCCACACGGTGATGCCAAACCATTATTTTTCAGTGGATCCATGCGTACTCGTGCCTCATTTATTCCAAAAGTCTCTGTTTTTTTACATACTAATGTTGAGCCTACTTGACGGTGAGACATCACGGGGCTTTATTTCTTTTCTTTTTTTGTTGCATGCTGGCAAAATCCTTCAGCTGGATGTCGCCGTAAGAATCAGAGTTTGGGGTTTATGTGCGTGATGAGCGTGTGTGCGTGTGTGTGTGTGTGTGTGTGTGCGTATGCTTGGTAATCGGAACAATTTTCTTTCCAATTTACACAGCTTACGTCTCTCTCTCTCTCCATTTTTCTTCTGTCTTCTCTTATCCCCCCTGCCCTCTCCGCCACACTCTGTTTCTCAGTAAGAACAGGTTAGCTTCAGCTATGAATCCCGTCTACAGCCCTGTTCAGCCTGGCACCCCATATGGAAACCCTAAGAACATGGCCTTTGCAGGTAAGACACACACACACACACACACACACATCTCTACTACTATGACCTGTAAGTGACAAACAATACTGCTGCTGAGTTTTGAGTTTGAGTCACAGTGTGACTATCTGCTCTTTTTAAAACACTGCATATTTGTAATGATTCATAATTAAAAAACAGACATTTACTTCCATTATATTTTTATTAATTCAATATTGGTAATAAATACAAGAGATGCGTCAACTGGAGGGTTACATTTCCCAGCATTGCAAAGAGAACCAACAAGAAAATAAATAAAATTGGGCCCTTAGCAGCATCCTTGCAGTAAAAGCACAGAATTTGGCATGTTCTAAGGCATTTGACATTATTCACTAATAAATAATATAGACTTCTCCTTGACTTAAGCTTTGGTTTTGTTGTAGAGTATCGCTGTGTCCGTATAAAAGATAGATTATGTATCTCTGTTCCAAAAGCGTGCAACATAGCGCAAAAGCTCCAGTTCTCAATGACCGAGACCTTTCAAGAGTGAATCGCGATGCATCTAAGATTAGATTCTTTCCCCCACCCCTAGTTAGTTATTCTAGCTTAGTTAATTTTTTTGTTGTTTTTGGTTAATTTATCCCAAAACTAGTATAGGTGTAGGTCAGTAGTGCTGCACTGCCACACCGCACAGTAACACCATCATGCTGCCAACAACACCGGGTTCTAAATGCATATTATTATGGTGCACCTTTAGCTTACAAGATACAAAATGTGTTGGTGTTTGAAATAAATTGCACCATCATATCCAAAAATAATGGAAAGACCACAGACAATCTCTGTTTATCCCCAAAGTCTATAGAATGCGTTTCAGAGAGGGAGCATTTGAACAAAGTTTTTAACATTTTGAGCCCAACAAACGACATATGATTGCTGCAAATAGAAAAGACAGTTTACAGAAAAAGGATAGACGGTGTTGAATGAGGTTCGAGGAATGTCGGAGATGATGGTCACCAAGAAAGATGGAAGAACAAAAGCAGTCATTCTCTGGGGTCGTAATGAACATAAGCCGTTTGAGGTCAGGCGTGTAAATGAGGCAAAGTCAGAGAAGCAGAAACTCAGCAGAGTAGCTTCGCATTTTGACATCCAGGTCAGCTGGTTAAATTTGTTACATCACGCTGTGTTATGCCACAAAAAGACGGCCTCTTGTGACATCATTTTAACGTGATGCGGGAGCATGAAGCTGGGCTAATCTGGCTGCTCCTTTATGTCCTTTCAGTTCCTTTCTCTCCATCCTTTTTGAAGAGTTTGCATATCAAAGTTGCCTGCAGGAATGATGCATGTTTAGATGATGTAATCACCAACAAGCTGCACACACATTAAAATGAATATATATATATATATTTTATGCATTAAAATGAGAGTATTTGTGTAGCTTACAGTTATGTGCTTCCATGGGAAGACGCACACACACACGTGACAGTCTGAGGAGCAGCTTGTTTTTCAGGGATTATTTTCTGAGACTTATGCAACAGAGTAGAGCGAAACGTTGTTGTGGTTCAAATCTGGGATGAATAATTTAGTCAGTTTCATTAACAAAATCACTTTTAGGAATAGACTTATTTCCTGGTTGGTGTATTTTAGTCTCAATTTTTAGGTTATTAGGTTTGTTTGTAAACTAGGTCTTAAGATGTTTAATGTTACTCAGGTCAACATCTGACATTGTGAAAGAAATAAAGTAAAAAAATATTAAATTTCTGAGGTAAGGATGGTGCGTTTAATTCAAGATATGCAGTCAAGTACTGATTTAGCTTTTTTTGTTTCAAAAAGCAAATGCTAATATTTGTACATGTAAGGAGCAGTAGCTCTTAAGTATCAAACTTAAACATTTTGTTAATACTAATAGTTCAGTGAGTTTTTATATAACATCTGGTTTGTTATCATTTAATGAAATGTTCTGATTCTATTTATATGAACAATTAATTGAACAACTCTCCAGACATTCTGTTCCAAACCTCTAGAAGCGTGCAGTGCTGCGTCAAACAGAGAAATGCAGCAAAAGCTGAAATGAAAGGATGTTTATTTCACATCACTAATATTTGTCAGTTATCGAAATTGTTGTCCACTAAGTTTGTCGACTGATCATTTGATCAGCCAACATTTTCAGCACTTATCGTGACCGTTATGGAGATTTAGGCTCAATTCAAAATGTAATGATTTTGTTTTAAATTAGTTTTTATTTACTTAATCTATAATAAAAACATATTGAGCTGAGCACAGATTGACTAACCATCCCGACCCTCCGCTGCAGTGTATGCCGATGTTTATTAAAGCGGTTACGTGTGAGCGGCCCGCCCTACAGCAGCCAGAGCTCCATATAGCCACAGAACAGAGTCTGTGAGATCGACGGCCAATAACAGCGAGCAGTGAGCAGCACTCCGCTCACTTACCGCACCGTCTCTTTAACTCTCCTACGTTTGTCCTCCCTCCCTCTTTGTCTTGCTCCGTTCGAACGCGCACCTTTGTTTGCTCGACGTGTAATTGACGACACAAAAGTGTGTGTGTGCGTGTCTGCGTGCGTGTGTGTGTGTCTGCGTGTGCGTGTCTGCTTGCATTACTAATGTGTTGCTGAATTTATCTCCTCCCACGCCATATTGGCAGGTGTGTCTCGTCTGTATGTAAGATGCATTCAGCCGACTGTTATTGGTGCAGACATTTTTTTTAATGAGCGCCGTCTGTGCACATCCTGTTCTAAACCAAATACTGTTCTGCCCTACCTGTGTGTCTTTGTTATGTACATCTGTGGCTCTCTGTGTTTGTTCAGATATGGTTTCTGATATGTTCTCTCTCGTCTGTGATGTTCTTCAGGCTATCCAGGAGGGTACCCTGCCGCGGCTCCCACCTATACACCCAACCTTTATCAAACAGGCAGTCCTGGGTATCCACCAGGTGAGCCCTAACGCACACACACACACCATTCAATGACTTTGTTTACATTGAACAATGTAATGTCTCGGGAGAAATTGCTTGTCAGTACACTGCATTTTTCTGGGAGTTAATTAGCGGGATGTTTGTCAGCTTTCCAGGGAAAAACCATCAGAGATAAACACAGTTGAGTGTGAGGGATCCATTGAAGTTTTATGTAAAGGTTGACACACACAGACACATGCAGATGATTGCACATCATTATATATGATTCTGTTTCCTATTTATCTCTTTACTTGCACAATACGATAAAGAGAAATGTAAAGACTACAGAGCGAAATGTAAGGAGTTGAAACACGTGGAAAGAATCTTACGATATAAACAAACAGAGCCAGAAAGCCTAGAGCGTTATTACGTCGCTCCCATTGAGAGTCAAACATCACATTTCAGTTGGTAAACGGCAATAATGCAACAAATCATCTGTGCAAACTTGACAGTACAATACTGTTACAGATGTAAATTCAAAATACAACGGAAGCTGCTTCTAGTGATCATGTTTACAGTGATTAACCGCTTATCTGGGTAGAACCTGGAATTATTCCTAGACAAATGCTGTTTAAATAGTTTGCTTATAGTAATGAAGTAGTCCTCTTATAGTGTTCATTTTGGGACTTTTCATACATGTAATTCTACAGTAATGCATTTTTTTTTTTCTTCCCTTAACTCCCATGGTATTTTGCCTCACGCTAACCCGGCTGCTTCCTGCAGGCTACCTGAAGCTGTTGCTGTGTGGTAAAGATAATAGTTTTAATAATCATCCGCTTATAGTGATTTAATTTGACCCAGACAGACGTGATCACTACAAACAGTTTCCACTGTAAAACCAAATACAGACTAATGTATAAATGTATAAATAAAGAGGAATGTTTTAAGTGTATAAACTCTGGGGAAAAGTTCACAGAATTAGTCGAGATTGAGTTTCAGATTCTAAGACCTCTGAAGATAGCTTTTAATTGTAAATGCTGCCAAGTCTGCTGAAATAATGATAAATTATGTTTTTGATATAAATATGTATAAAATGAACAGCCTTGAACGACCATTAGATGTGCCACCATTTTATCTTAAATAACTTCCATAAATATGTTTCTGATGAGTAATCATTCAGTTCACACTGTAAAGTGTTTGTATTTCATTAAAGTTTGTCAGTGTTTAGGTTCATGCTGGGAAATCACTTAATGTGTTGAATAAATTACACATTTAAATTTGAAATCAGATGATCTTACAACTGCTGATCCACCGAGCTGTAATTAATTCATGCTCGATTGATGCGTACGACGCCTAAAACAAAAAACGTTTCCACACATTTTTAGTAAAAAGTTTTGTTGTGAAATACTACAATCACTCGCGCTTTATGATCGAATATTTTGAGCAAAGAAGCTTGTTGCAGTGATGTGAAGGCAGTGTGGACTGAGTGGTGATCTCAGCCTAAAGGGCACTGATGGTGAAGGAGAGGGAAGCTAGCCGCTAACAGCTAACAGCTGCCAGTAGCCGTATAGAGGCAGAGACGTGCTCAGCTGGGGCTCACGGTCTGGTCCCCCGTAGCAGATGGAATAACAGTCGTCTCAATGCTCTCCAGATATGGTGCGTCTGTATAGATGTAGATGAAGTTCAGTGTGGCCGGGTCTTGAGCGGTTCACTCTAGAAACACAGACTGGAGTTGTTCAAAGATCAAGCTTGTGTCTTAAATGAAACTTCTATTTGGTAGTGACTTCAATTGGCAAATATAATTTCGGCAATCGGTCGAAGGCCATGTCGGTATGATCTTTGGTTTACCTGATCTTAATAGTTTTAAGGGACCTCAGATGAATTACCTTTGTCTCTATTAAAAGCAGGTTATAGGACGGCTTCTTTTCTTGCTTGACTACAGTTATTTAGGTTTTATGAATTATCTGTAGGCAGGTATCACAATTTAAGATTTGAAAGCACAAAACAACAAATTGTTGTCCAGTTTGTTGCTGAGGAGAAAGGGAAGGGCTTATATAATGTCAAACATCTGGTATAATATGAGTGAAGTTTTGCTTAAACATATTTTGAAAGTATTAATTACTGTCAATTGACAAAAGATAGTATTTTCTGAACGGGACGGGAATAACTACTCAAATAGTATTCTCCTGAATGTTAAGTATCTTACTGAGGCAGGGTGTGTTTGTAGATTTCGTCTGGGCTGCTTTTGAACCTCCTCTCCGCTCGTCCCCTCCCCCAGTTTGGTTTTATCTTTTGGAAGTCTAACAACATATCAGGTATGCGTTGGCAAACCTCACCCAGCTTCCTTCCAACAAAGGAGCCTAATTATTGAAGTGTTTTTTTTGTTTTTTTTTACATCTGCAGTGGTAATATTTAACTGCACATTTAATTCTCTGCGTTCTGCAGCACTTAACATATGCTGAAATCAAAAGTCTTTCGATTTTGTGTCCCAGACAAACATCAACTTCCAGACAAGCCCGCTACGCTCTGATTTAAAAACCTGTCTTTGGACAATGTCATTATGACTCATGACCATTGAATAGACGAACCGTTTTCTATCAGCAGGGTTTTTGTGCAATTGTCACACACCATTGTCCTCTAATGCGCTGCAAACGTGTGTGTGTGTGTGTGTGCGCATACTCACACACGCTATCAGACGCACATAGCAGCCCCAGCATCTCTTTGTTCCCTTGTCCTTGTGTGAGAGAAGGGCTTTCATAAGCTCCACAGCAGCAACTAGCTAGTAGCATGTTTGACCTTCAGGCTCCTCCCAGTGGCGGCTCAGCAGTACTGCAGCCCACAGAGCAGAGCCCAGATAACGTTAATGCAGCGGTCTGAGCCAGATGCCTTCACTGTCCGACAGTGAACCTTGTGCTTTTGAACCTTCTGAGGTAGTGTCATAAGTGTAGTGTTCAATGGTGGCTTCACTTAAATCCTGTGTGCCACTAATGTTGGTTGCTTGACTGTATATTGTCCATAAAAAAAGGTGACGATGCTCCCTGTACGTTGACTACAGAGCTACACTCTTGCAGTATGCAACACAGTAATGCCAGCTTCAAACATCGCGGTAATATTTGACTTTTGACTCACCCTTGGCTTGCATTGTTTTGAGACTTCAGACCCATTAAAAGATGGCACCAGTCCCCCATCTGGTGGATTATGTAGGAAACGCAAAAGAGAAAACATCTGAATGAGGCTGCAACTAATGAATATCGTTTGATCTATAATTCATCATCAAAGATAGTTTTGTCCAAGCAGCAACAGATCAGATTCCCAAAATATAAAATGTCACTCTAATGTAAGACCAGAGGAAGCAGCCCAGTGGAGAAAAGTTACTAAACTGTTAATTAATCTGCAACCATTGTGATAATCAATTAACTGTTTGAATGTTGATGTAAATAATTAAATGAAGGATGTTTTTGAGACACTAATTTGGTTTTGCTACAACCCCAAATTAGAGTATTTTGATTCTATCTTTTGTCCATTCATGACATCCAACTGATGTTCAGTTAAGAATGACCTGTCAGTGATTTGTGCTAACTTGAAGCTGCTATAATAATGTGTTTACTAACAATAGATCACATGTATACTTGTGTGTAGTAGTGGTCGACTGTAGAGAATTGTCCTCCGTGATGCAATGATTGATGTTGCTTTATCGTTATATATTTCTAAATCCTTCTCTCTGCTCTTTTCCTTGTGACGTGTTTTTTTTAGGATATACTTCAGCAGGCGCCCAGTACAAAGTGCCCCCCACTCAGTCAAATGGAGCGCCCCCTCCCTACACCCCCACTCCCACCCCATACCCAACAGCCATGTACCCCATCCGCAGTGCCTACCCTCAGCAGAACCTATACACACAGGTAAGGATACTGAGTTACAACTGACATTACCCTGAAGACACACTCTGTACTCTGGTTTAATCTAGGTGACGGGTTGTTTGTGGGAATGTTAATATGATTCACACCAAATAATCAACTAGGTCTCATAGTCTCAATGAGCTCCAGAAGTTAAACTCTCTAACAAACCTGGGACCTAAAATTCAATTTAGTTTGCATTCCCACAGAGAAACGTTGGTGATTGAGCAAATTAAGCTGACTACAGATTAAAGCAGTTGCTTTGTTAGAGATGCAGTTACACCGTCACAAGTCAACAGCAACGCCATCATTTTGTTCTTTTGTAATTTGTTCTTTTTAATTTGGGGGTGTAGAAGCAGGACGATGAGTTTTCTGTCTACTTTTCTTGTTCCTGCAGTGGAGAATGGTTCCCGAGTACTTAAACCTTCTTCCTTCGCAGCTCCTTCAAGTGAATTAAAACATTTAAATGTTACAATAAGCTTTTATTTATCTCGCACAAATACTCACCCTCAGCTTCACCAAACTCTTCCCCACCCCCCCCCCGTGTCCGTCCTGACAGGGAGCGTACTACACCCAGCCGGTGTATGCGGCTCAGCCACACGTGATCCATCACACCACCGTGGTGCAGCCTAACAGCATCCCCTCCACGGCCCTCTACCCGGCCCCCGTCCCCGTACAAGCTCAACGCAACAACGGCATGGCTGCCATGGGGATGGTAGCTGGCACAACCATGGCCATGAGTGCAGGTAAGAGAACCACCGGGACCCCGAAACGTTTGTTTATGACCGCGTTCAGACACGACCTGCTGGCTAATGCCTGTGATGTCGTCGCTGTAATCTGTAATTTGATCATCAATTAGATTGTGATTTTTAAGCGGAAATCGCAGAAATGATCTCATTTGACGATATCAAATGTGAATATTTTCTGAGTTTCTTCTTCTTCAAAGATAGGAAAGTGAATATATTTGGGCTTTGGACTGTTGGTTGAATAAAACACATTTTCAGCCACCGTCAAGAGTATTTTGGGCATTTTTTTTTTGCCATTTGTTGCCATTTCGTGGACCAACAATTGATTGAGATCATTGTAGTAATCAATAATGAAAGTAAATTGGTTTCTTGGATCCATTCGGTTATTATTCGGACTGCTAACAGAGTGGAAAACCTGATTAAAATATACCAAAATACTTGAAGGAATTTAAATAAGGTGTCACATCAACATGCTGACCTGAAAGTCATCATGTACAATGACCACATCTACAGCCACAAACCTCCATCGTTGTTCAGCAGATGTATTTTAAAAATGACTCACTGATGTTGTTGTTTACTTCCTGTAGGGACCCTGTTGACAACGCCCCAGCACGCCCAGATCGGAGGACACCCAGTTACTGTGCCAACCTACAGGCCCCAAGGGACACCTGGGTACAGCTACGTACCGCCCCACTGGTAGAGCCCACCCATCATGTGAGTCACAACTGCCCTCTCCCCTCGCCTTCTCATCGCTCTTTTTTTAGACGTGAGCACACTCTGCTGCCTCACAGTTCTTATTCCCTCTGAGGTCTGAGGCATCCATCACTAAAGGTGTACCTCTGCTCTTCTTCTCCTCCCACCAGATCTGGAGTCCACCATCGTATGCAACTGCTCAAATCTTACACGGGCTCCCAATGGTAACCATGGGAACTCGGCACCTGTCTGCAAGAACAAAACTAAAGTGCAACAGCCACTTTACTATTATTGTTATTGTTAGTATGCGACATTCTCTAACGTTTTTACAAAAAGCTGCTTTTATTTTTCTCTGTTCATTTGCCAACCAGTCATTATCTTGTTTTCTATGGTTTGTTTTTAGTTCTTATTTTTATCTCCTCATCTTTTTGTTTTTATGTGTCTGTCATTGGAACTCCAGAAGGACTCTTGACCAATCACGGGTGTCAGTTGCTCCTGTTTCTGTGTTGTGCTGGTGTGTGCGTGTGTGTGTGTGTGTGCGTGTGTGTGTGTGTGTGTGCGTGTGTGTGTGTGCGTGCGTGTGTGTGGTCCTTCCTGCTGCTGCTGCTGCTCAGTTGGCTGGAATATATTGGGCACTTATTCCTCGTTATCATCTCCGTCAGTCACTACAAAGACTAATTGACTTAAGCTGCCAAAGTTTTAACTAGATATCAGCACAGGGTTTTAACATTAAGAGCAATTTAGCTTTCTGGGTTATTTAAGTTTTTATATCCTTTTTTCTTTTGACCACATTCAACTGAATTACTTTTTTCTACCTTTTTTCCTCTTTTTCCTTTTTACCCTTTTTTCCCCACTTTGTTTCTTGTTTTCAGTTTTAACCTCAGTCGTCTTCCAGCGCGTAGCTGTCCGTCTGGCAGTAGTCAGTCCATCGTCCCCGCGGTTACATCTCCACGTGGGTGCTATGAGCAGAGCACTTACTGACCATTACCCATCCTGCTGCGTGTCCCACTGTGTCCACATCGCACACACGAAGACATCATCACTGCCTTCATGCTACATACTATGCAGGCTAGCATGTTGTGACACTATCGGAATCTTAACATTAGCGTAGGTCACTGCGTTTAGAAAATGTAAGAATATTTATAAGAACCGTGTCAACGGCGTTGGGTGGTCATGCTCACTTTCACGCACGCACACACACACACACACACACACACACAGGGGCTCCTGTGGTGTGTCGGAAAACACACGATCTCTTAGTGGCACTTACTGCACAATACCTTCCAGTTAGGTTGTTACTGATCAACACACACACACATACATGACATGGATTTGTAGGGGCGGGCGTGGCAGACAGCAGCAGAGAAGGAGTTTAAAGGGATTGTGTTGGCGCAAAGAGAGGAGGGAGGGACAAGACGGGGAGATCAGACAACGAGTAGGGAGGAAGGGAGGAGGAGATCACATATTCACAGTCGGGTCCGTTCCTTTCAAAGGTACAAGACATTTGAGTTTGTGCCATTTTGCACTACTTGCATTGTACATTGATTCTTCACTGCGATTACACCGCCTCCTCCTTCCTTCTTCCAGGCAAGGACTTTGTAACCAAACACTCAGCAAATAGAAACCCAGACTCTTGAGCATACAGGTATCGATGGACCAGTCCAATACACGTGTGCCGGTAGATGGATAGAGTTCAATCCATTCCACAGTTTGTGCGAGTGCTGAAAACACCAAACCAAGGGCGTGTCGTTGTGCACCACATTTAGGAAGAAGTTGTGGCCGATCAGAGGATGTTGACGTGTGTCCATGTCATAGTGATGATTAGGTGTTCTCTGAATTTGGGTTAACATTTTAGCTTAATACATGCGGATTGCAAGAGGACTCAAAAAGGTGCTGGTTTTAGTGTTCATGGCTAGTTTAAGACATTTCGGATACTTTAGCGAGCGTGCAGAGCCGTGATGACGTGTTGTCACTTCAGTCCAGTTGACTTTTGAGACTTTTGGCAGTTTTATGAAAAAGATGAATCCATGTGTCCTCTATTTTTATTTTTGTTTGTTCACATTTCTGGAAAAGACGCATATCTGCTTTTACTGACTGCATTTTAAACATAATTCTCCATTTAAAAAAATAAATAAATAAAAAGAATCCAGCATAACCTTGATGGTCATCAGATGAGGATAATTGAGCCAATGAGACGTGGAGCATATACAGCCATTCTCTCTTGCCTTCTTATTCTCATACATGTAAAGGCAGTATGACGACCCATTCTAACACTACAAACATACCAAGTAGTGGTGGTGGGGTTTACTATTTAGGTAATTCTTAGGTGATAAATAATGTTATTATTTCAGGATTTACACACAAAAAAAAGACGACTTCATGATCAGTAGAGTACAGATTTGTATAACAAAAGCATTTACTGTGTGGGTATATAGATGAAGTGGTTTGATATTGCAATAAAATAAGAGGGAACGCCTCCAGCTGTTCACAGACACTAATTATCAGCGTCTTGAATTGATTTTGTTTTTTAATGCTTATTATTGTAATCTTTAAATATGGATTACAGGCTCTGTATGCAGCCTCCATTCAATAATTATTACAGTTACTGCTAAGAAGTGAAGTAGAACATATCAAACATTTGGGTATTGAATAACTTTGTGAGGGAATATTGCACAATTTAAGACAAAAAAAAAAAAAACTTGATGACTATAATGTAATGCTAAGTAAGAGGTACCTAGGCTTTGTAGTGCAGGAGGGAGGAAGAAGCAATTTATATTGTAATTACAAATAAAACAATAAGGTTGTTTGAGGTATTCTTAGTCCAGATGTTTGTACACTAGTAGGTTAATTCTGCATAAAGCCGCTGTCGGATGAAAACCGCCCATCTTTGAGCCTTACTTTTGAAACGCTCCTTGTGTTTTAGGAGGTAAAGTGGTTCAATATTATCGGGTCGTACGTGTTCCCACCACCTAAACGCTCTTGTACATTTGAATTCAAGCCAGTTTAAATTTGAAAAGAATCCAGAAAGTGTGTTTTCTTGCGACAGCAGTGATGTTCCTCATCATTAGGATTTATTTAACCAACCACTACTTCTGTCAGTATTTCTCAATCAAGTCTTACGGGGTCATTTTCTTCTTTCACTCTGGTCAATTGAGCGTAATGGGTATGCATACTATTCAGGTGTATTTCACTATAGCATTGGATCTCTCTTAAGTTTAACAAAAAAAAAAAAAACCGCAGTATATTTATACAGCAAGTGGTACAGTAATGTATTTCTAGCTAAGCATGGTTGCATCAGTGTGGCAGCTACTGTTTGTGCTTTTAATATATCTGTATTTTGACCTCTTCTGCATCTCTGTCCTCTACATATCGGTTGCTGAGAAAGGGGGGGGGGAGAGGTTGAGACGAGGTCTGTCGAAAAACTTGTGGAAATTTCCGTCACCAAATCCCACGTTTTTAAGTGTTGCCTGAACTTACAGACCTCGAGAAAGCAGCGGATTAATGACGGAACTGAAATTGACAAGTGCTGTTTGTTTCTGTTCTGTGGATGTAAAGAACGATGAATGGAAACCCTCAGCCTCCATGCCCTTTGTGCTGTGCCATATTTCACACGACCGTTAAGTAAATATTAGTTTCTTCTCCTAAGTAACTGGTGAATTCTGAGTCCTCGTTATGTCTAGCTTCCTGTGAATCTGTGTTTTCCTGTTACTGTCCTAATCCCTTGATGCGTATTGCCTTTTTCTCAATTTTACCTTTCTTACTGTATCCTCTCTGTGTTTATCCTATTTTTACCTCGGAGGCCATCTTGCATCCCTCCAGCCATTCAAACGTTCCGTTTGCAGTTCATGCAGGGATGCAAAATGACGTTGGATCCTGTGTTCTGCTCCTTTAACACTCTGCTCTGTGGTTTCTGGTCTTCATGTGCTATCAGTCTGACCTTTGCCAACCTCACCACCCCGCCTCAGTAGCAGTCACATTGAACTCTATTATCCTCTATTTTGTTTGGTAATTGGTAAATCTCCACTGAGCCTTTTTAAACACTAGATGTCGCCCGTGAAGTCTGGAAGTGGCATCACTGGTTCAAGGCTTTGAGCCAAAACTTTAAATGAATAATTTATGGGTGTCATTTACATCTTAGTCATAATAGGGCGTCATATTTTGAGCACTGCGATTTATTTTATTTTCCAAATTTAGACTTTCTCAATGCCCTTTTTAGACAACAAATACATTTTTATTTGATTGCTATTAAGACATTTTCTTGGGCTGTGGACCAATGCTCTTAAACACTACTTCTTGTTTTAATGTGGCGGCTCGGTAGAGAGGCAGACCCACAGAGCATTGGGGGTAGTTCAAGTAAAAGATGGTGGAACTGCTTCTTCTTCATTTCACCTCATTCCTTGCCTCATTTGTTTCAATTTGCACTTAAGTGAAAATGGACAGTTGGACACTCCGGTGTGTTTTTTTTTTTGGGGGGGGGGGGTACAAAGATGTCTTTTATCATCTTTTTGTTTTCCTGTGTCACTCTGTCGGCTTTGACATGTTTAAACATTGAAAGGTGGTAACTTTAATGTAACCAGAACCATTTATAACACCTTTCCTCTCTCCCATCTTCCCCCTCTCCCCTTTTTTTTTTTTTTTTTTTGCCTTGCAGTTGCTAAGTCTTAGTTATTTTCACAAGTATAAATTAAAACACTACTATCACAGTGACTAGTAGGCTCTTAAATGTCTTCGATGTTCTGCTGCAGCTTGTTAATTTCAATTTGTCAGAGATATCTCTGTTTAATTTGACACTAAATGTGATGCAAAAAGTGGAAATTCCTTGTCTTCCAAAAAAAAAAAAAAAACATACTTGTATCCCCCCCCCCTGGAACGAGTATTAGGAACAACCCCATCTTTGGAAGTTTTAGTTTGGTACCCAGTTTGCACATGCTATGGTATATCTGTTACCGTATGGTTGTGTTTGAAACTGAAGCCCAACGTCTGTTCAGCGTTGAGAGAAGTGAACTGTATGTTAGCTATTTGGTCCAGAGTGAAGGACCAGCGTCAGGCTTGTGATATGAAGTGTAAATCTGTTTTTAATTTTTTTTTTTTTTTTTTTTTAATTCTTTTTTTTTTATGATTTTCTTTTCTTTTTTTGTTGTTGAGGTTTTTTTTTTAAAGATCAGTTAGTGATCTAGTACTATAACTAAGCCAAGTTTGTAATTGTATATTTACTGTAAAATGTAGAACATTGAATAACTATTAAAATTTTCCTATAAAAGGAAGATTGTTTTGTTTGACCTTTTTTTCTTTTTCAGAATTTATTGACATTTTCTTCCCTAAATCTGGTAACGAATGTGTTAACAGTTGCCCTCTGGAGTTCATGCAGTTATACTGAGAGAAGACCAAGACATGTTGACCTAATGTTAAAGACATGAACAAAAGGGATTGCAAAACAACGTGTTCCATGGAAATGAACAGAATATAGTAGCAGAGAAGTCCGGGTGGGGCTCTTTTCATGTCTGACATTTTGCAAAACTCTGCGTGAGTCACGATCTCCACGCAAGATTTATTAAATCAAAGGTAAATGTTGCCCTTACATGGGATTCACACACAAAGTGTACGGCTCACTTTAATTTAACTTTTATTTGTCCATCTCTGAAAGTGAAACGGCAGAAAGTGTTTAAGGTCAAGAATGAACTTTTTATCTCGACTGAGGATCCATTTCAGCAAGTCAGCAAACATGAATGTGAACATGGATGATTTTAACCGTTCTCTATATGTATGTCTCATGACTCCCACATAGCCCTGGCAAATTAAGGCCGTTTAGAAGAAGGAAAGAAAAAAAAAAAAAAATATGACTTGACTTCAGTGTCTTCAAGAGAGTCTCTGAAGGAGCTGAGGTGACCGCTTTCATAATGATTGGAGGCGTGGGTGAGTGAAATGGTAACCTGCATGTCCGAGTCACAGGACTGACTTAATGGTCTCAAATGATTTCAACAGTGAAATGTAAATCTTGTTCTAGAGTTCCCTTCAACGACACATTAAAGTGTTGCAGTCTTTGCCTCTCTTTGTCCCGTTTCAGGAGCAGGTTGATGTAAGAACATGGACGCTGACTGAAAGTGTATGTGTTCAAATGGAAGAACCACGAAGAATTATTTCCCTTTTGGCTGAGAAAATAAAAAGGCCCACGGCAAAGAAGGCTCACTCTTTCACTTCTCCCTACATCCATCAGCTGACATCCGACTGGTTGAGCAACAACCAACCACCACTCTTTCAGATAAATGCAATACTGAACAAACACTGGCACACACCTCTTATATTAACAGTGCCCCACCAAACACACACACGTCTCACGTCTTTAACATGACAATAATTGAATGGTGGAAATGATGCCAGCTGGAAGATTCAGTCTGTTTTAACAGCAATCAGAAAAATGCTAATTAGACATTAGATATATCGAACTTTTGTGGATGCTTCAAGATGTATTTTCCAGAGATATGTGTGTAATCACGTGCTAAGTGCTTGTACTCGGCCATTTCCTTGTTAACGAGTCGTATCTGGTTTATTTATTCTGTCTTCCAATCACACACGCAGGCTACCAGATCAATCACAATATGATCAATCTAAAACATTTCAATGAGACTTTTTATACAAGAAATGCACTAAAAGAGAGACTATATAACATCTGCTGAGCAACGGCCACTGTTGCCACAAGAGACAAATATGGGATGAATTGCTAAAATGGCTCCTTGAGAAAGGGTGTGGTTTATTGCTTTTAAATTCAACCATTCCTTAATAGGAGGATAGATGTTATTTTTCTTCATTCAAAAGTCTCATGTTAAAGACAAAGGATTTTCACATGTAGGCATAGTCATGTATGTAAAAGGGGCTAATATGAATGATATAGAGTACATACAAAATGAGTGTATAACATGTTTAAAATGAGCAAAGAGCATTCCTTTTTTGTCAAATGTCAGAATGTAGTTGAGGCAACAAGTGTTGATGATATTGACCACAGTGGCCATAGAGGCTCATTTTTGAGCAACGAATGACTTAACTGATCCGTTGGGATCCTGCAGGCCGGATCACACAGCAACACATGGCCTCACAGCTCCAGATGTAACGGCTTCTCCTGCATCTGTGCATCTGTCCATCAGGAACCAGATGAAACGTTCCATCTCTGAGGGCATTTACAGACGTGCGATACCGTGTGAAAGTTTGAAATGAAGACTTCAGCTCGAGTGGTGTACACAAGCCTTAGGGTCATCAGAATATTTGCCAGAAAAAAAAGTATTTTTGTGGGAAACCACACACGAAGACTCGACAGCTATTAAATTAATGGAACTTACATGTCTGAAATGCACCAGGTTTATTTTTGCTGCACACTTAAAAGCTACTGAGGACATGACTTTTGTTAAATAAAGATCAGGTGCCGTTTCAGTGTGTAAGTGTGACTTGTGCACTCTACCAGCGGCCCCTTCATGACAATGTGTTTAAAGTTCAAGCTCTTCATGCCATGCTGTTGCAGATGAAAAAGAAGGGTGGAGGCCTCAAATTACTTTTTGGATCAGAGAGGCTCTTACGCTACTCCATAATCGTTACGAAATTTGCCGATTAAGCTTTGGGCAACTAGTTTCTAAAGGGAAATGCAGTCACTTCCCTGTCTGCACATGTCTTCGTTTCAACATAGCTAACAGAAGAAAAGAGGTCAGCCAGGTGTTGGTTTAGAAATTAAAATACCTAAGTGACTTGATCCTCTTACATGTATTTATTTTATCAGTTGTTATACATGTCCTGCATGGTTTACAACATCTTTGTACCTGTGAAGGACTTTTGTGCCACATCAGTTCAAGGTTCAGGGTATTTCTATGTGCAGATGTTTTAGTTTTTGCATTTTGCAAAGCAACCAGTTTTGTGCAGTTATGTCAGTGTGTGGTCGAGGGTAATGGTAGCCAACTTCCTAGTGTATACTGATTCTGTCCAAGCATCGGACATATCTTGTTTTCCTCTCAGTCCCAGCTGTGGCTTATTCTAGTTAGTTACTAAACTAAAGTTGGCTTGAATTTAAGCCCACAAACACATTAGTTATGTGCGTCCCTCGCATGAGCACAAACTCTCTACTTTAACTTTTTGGGGGAACACTAGATTCAATCCACATGAACGTGTTTTGGATGTGACAAATCAATCATTCACGATCAAACGCAATAGGAAATTAAATATAAAGGAGGGTAGCTCATAGAACTGTCTGTTCTCTTTTTACAATAACAGAGAGTTCTCCTCGGATTAGTAGATTTACATCTGATAGTTTGTGAATAATAAACAATTCGACTTTGAAGGGCAGATTTAGTGTGGCTGGCCACAAAACGGAAGAAAAAAAACCGAGAATACATCGCCTCCAGCCGAGGCCTGCAACTATATTTTACACAAGCACATACTTGGGATAACAGTGGTTTCTTTCAGACCTCAGTCTCAGTCTCTTAATCTCCAGATGGGATCCAAAACACAGCCATTACGTCAACACTGTTGTCCTACTGTTGGCTGTACTTTACTTCTGCAATAACATAGTTACTCAAAATTGATATATCTGAAACACGCTACACATATCTGGTTATTTTAATTTTAATTTTAAAACACTCTAACCTTACAAAGGAAGGCAGCTGCAAATCTGAAGGGACAGAAGGCACCCGAGGCAGCAGTTACAACCATTTCCTTTCACACGTACAGGCTTTTGTTCAACAGAACCTCTTTATGGGTGCCACTCAGCAATCAGCGCTGAAGCAGGTAAATAAAGTTGTGTTGCGGTTTCTCAAATTTGTGTCTCTGTTGTGTGGCTATACAGCTATACATCTTATCAGATGGGCCTATAGCCTATATACTGTGATGAAGACCGGACGCTGAGCAGGAAACAGCAATATTCCCAAATGAAATATGAGAACAATAAAAGTATCATAAACTCCCAACGAGATGAGACACCAGCTCTTCACCGGTCGGTGATGTTTGACCAAAAGCTGCCCATGTTAATGTCAATGAGCAGTAAACTGTTACATACACACTGTGGCAGTTGGTGCAGGACTTTATTTCATGTCCTCATTATAAATTCAATCCTAAAGAATGGCCCTGTTTGTACAAAGACCACTTGCCAAAGGGGTTAAAAACTTTTCAAAGAATTCACTCAACACCAGGCTACTTATTGAAGCTTCTTAAAATCCATAACCCTTGAATTCAACAAGTGAGTTAAGCTAATTGGCATGAAGCTTAAATATTGTTGCTGTACTTGCCGTTAATTATATGACTTTTGTGTTCACTTTTTATGTTTTTTTTTTTTTAAAGCCCCGAGAGTTTCAGCTGAA
The DNA here is from genome assembly GCF_050575085.1 of Anarhichas minor. Lineage (NCBI taxonomy): Eukaryota > Metazoa > Chordata > Actinopteri > Perciformes > Anarhichadidae > Anarhichas > Anarhichas minor. The sequence continues at coordinate 7,891,850 of NW_027466472.1, forward strand.
CAACTTGCTACTTTTCTTGTGCTGGTATGTTTCTGCTGCAACTACGTCTGCACAGCTACAGCCAATGATAAAAAAAAAACAAGTCTAGTTCTAGTGACAATAGTACCTAATGGTTAAAAAAAAAATGATGAGTCGCTCCCTCTGTTCAGGTTCCGTGACGCAAGACTCATTTGCGCGTGCGCGGCACCGTTGTGTAGCGCGCTCCGTCGTGCAGTGCTGCAGCAGCGCGGCGGCAGTAACAGTGAGTAAAGTGAGCGCGCAGCAACCGGAGCGACTTCACAGCAGGTAGGTCTGGAGATAGAGAAACAGAGAGCTTAAACCGCACTTTTACCCGGTGTTCATGATAGAAAAGCAGCTCTGAGTGTGTTCATCGTGGTTTATTTACACTTGTTTTCCACTACGGGAGGTTTCTCCCCCCCCCCCCCCCCCCCACTCCACGAGTAACCGGTCTTTGTTGTTACAGAGAGGAACGGAGCAGGACCTGTCCCGTAACGTACCATGGCGTCAACTTGTTGATGTTGCCACCTTTTTATCTGTTTTGCTGTCATTCTGGGTAAGTGTGTTTTTTGTTTACAGTGTTATCGCCATTTTTTGCTAAAGGAGTGAAACATATCGAGCTATTAAACACGTTCCCATTGAGGCTTCGCGCGGAGGTGTTCTGCTACCAATCATATCTCTACGTGTTATTTTAGCTCTAGTGGTATCTTTGTGGTATTCTTAGTACAGTTTATAGTTTTGTTGTGACTTGTGAAATGTTTCTGCACTGATGAAGTGTTATTGAAACAGAAACTGAACGGAATTAACCGCATATACGAAACAATAGGATGCTTCTACTAAAATAAGTCACTGAAACGTCCCGCAAACCCACCAACCCTGGCAAATATCAATCTGTGTGTCAGTGAACTGGAACCAAATCAGGGAAATCAAATAAAACAGAACCACAGTGCCCTCAGGCAAGGCATTAACCTGCCGCAAGCTGCACAGTGGCCTGCCTCAGGGCAACAAGGGGTTTCACTGTGCACATGCGAGAATCTCTGTGACAGCAGCTATGTGGAGCTTTGCAGAAGGGTCGCAATGAAAATGAAGCCAGACGATAAGCAAAGTATTTGCCTCAAGCCATAAAAAAAAAAAAAAGGGCCATAAAATCATTCTGGGACACTTTCGCATGTTCCCACGAATTTGTTGTTTGTTTGTCAGCTTGAGAAAACAAGTTAGTTGTTGACATAATCGCTTGTTTGCAGACGTTTGTTCATATTTGCAAATCCTGAAATATTTATTTGACATTTCCTGTTGCATTGAAGTGGACGATTCTATGCATATTAAGATGATTAATATGGAGCATTAAGAACAACAGACCAGAGATCATGTTCAATGTTTGGTTTGTTCCTATTTATGGATTCTGTTATCTAATATTAATGGCATTGATGAATTACATTTTTTTCAGTGACTCCATTGTGACTAAAGCGTTATGATAACTAGCAGTGTTTCAACAGCACAGCCCATCTGCACCAACCATCGGATAATTGTTGTTTATACTTTACTGAGGACATACAGAGACAGGAAGAGGCGTCCTCATGGGGTTCCATTAAAACAGGGACAAAAAGATAGCTGTCAGCCAAATGCTCCCACGCACTCATACAAGTGGGATTTCCTCAATTACTATAATAATTGTGTTTGAGAAAGTGGTGAAAAATAGCCATCCTAGTTTCCCCGGGGGCAAAGATGACATCTTCAAATCTAGTGATTTGTTCAACCAGCGGTCTAAAACCTATAAATATGCCGTGTGAAACAAAGAGCAACAGCAAATCCTCATTATTGAGAAGTTGAAAATTATGCATTTTTTGCATTATTGCTTGAAAAAATGACTCGCTTCCAATTAAGTCCTGTGATTTGGTGATTTGCTTTAGTACTACAAGCACATGATTGCTTCCCTTTAGTCGTTGCACACATCATCTCTGCTGTTGATGACACCAGCAGAAAAATAGTGATGTGAGATTTCTCCAGTAAGCTCATATAACAAAACTTTGTACCTAACTCTAATAAAACAAATACGATGTCACATCACAGACGTAATAACCGGGAATGTTTGGATGGGCTCTAAAGACCTGGCACACTCGGCATGGGACTTTGGCACGGTGACTGTGTTTTTAGTGGAGATTCCTCTCTGCCAGGCCGTGGCCAGGCTTCTGTAGGTGTTTTGTCAGTCTGCCTGGGAACAGACCAATGAACAGACAGAGACAGAGAGGTGGAGAAACACGGTCAAAGTTGTTTACAGGAAAAAATTAAGTGCACAGCATTATCTCCCCGAGTTAAATTCTTAAAAGCTCAGAGACAGCCATCCCGAGCCTGCCAGCCAAGTGTCTCCTTAAAATTGGAAATGCATTCACATCGCCTCTGCACCACAAACCCATGACAACATCCACCACAGGTCACAGGCTAACTGCTACCTGCCACTCTGTTGATCTTTTGCTAAGCGTTTTTTGCTTCACCAAAAGGTGTGTATCAAGCGGTTACGGCGACTTGCAGCAGCAAAACATGTTTTTCTATCAACATTTTAAAAAAAGAGAATCAATAACAATTACCATTCCAGAGCAAAAACAAGTGCCTGGGCGACAACACAAGTTGAAAATATTTGCGTGTCCCCGATATTTGTGCATTATTAGTAAGCCCTTATTATTCTTATGATAGAGAGGTGTCACGGAAATCAGAGAAAATGTCCAGTAAGCCTGTTTGTGTGGCTGTCTATTGTATTTGTGTTTATGCATATCTTGTGTGTGTGAACCAAAGAAATATTTCAACTTTTTGCGTACATATTTTACCAGTGAAATGAGCGAACCTGAACACAGCGTCGGAATGAATGAATGAAGTGAAACACACTTAGCCTGATGACCGTGTAAGAAGGAACCTGGAAGGTTTCAGTGGCCGATGCTCTACTCTCCCGTCTCTCTGTTTCATTCGTTTCATCAGAGCTGCATTCACTTCCTCTGTGTTTGGCAACAGCTTGACGAGAGTCACACAGAGACCGGCCCGAACTGCTGTCTGTCGGCCTTTACACGCCTGATGAAATCATCGGTCCAAATCCCTCGCAGCGACGAGCACCAACAAGTTTTTTGGCTACAAGTTACGACAAATCATTACCAACAGGGAGCTGTGTACTGTCGCCTTGCAGCCATGTGTGTGATCCACGTCACCTTAGAACAGCTGTCAAACTCGATCACAGAGAGGGACAAAATTAAAACAATTGGGACTAGGTTGAGGGCCAAACAGGGTCAACATTTAATAAACAGGGTAGAAGGGACATTGGACAAAAAGAAATAGGCTACATTCTTTTATGCAGATGTACCAGAGCCAGATGTTTGGCATCTTTTCTTGGCTGCCAGTTCATTAATGTCTGGGGTTAGGTTGTGTGCTGTGGAAACCCTCAAGATGAATGTGAAGGTGTGCATCAGTGAGACGAGTCCTGTGTGGGTTTTTCTTCATCTTCATCACAGAGAAAAAGCTGCTCACACAGGTACGTGCTTCCAAACATGCAGAGCATTTATGCTAAAGTCTTCCGCTCATATTTGTACTTTAGACTTCGACACTTCTTCTGTGGAAATTAAACAATCAGTGTACACACGTAGTTTTCCAGAGAAAACCAGTCGAAGAATGTTGGAGGACTAGTTCAAATGCCTTTGCTGCTTTGTGTGTGAGAGGCGGCCTGAGGAGGGTTTGGAAGTTGTTTATTAGGACCGTTGACTGCGGTCGGTGCAACAAGCACTTGTTTTATTCTCCTCTTGGGTGTGTGTGTGTGTGTGTGTGTGTGTGTGTGTGTGTGCTTCTGTTGAACACCATCCTTCTTTATCATGTGTGTATTTATGGTGCCCCTGATTGGTTTTAAATTTCTCCTGTGTAATGGCCACACACAGTGCCTGTCCTCAGGATTGATCGACTTGTATTAGCCTGCACCATATTAGCTAAGATAATTAATGTTTTTCCCCTAATTAAGACAAACGGCTGTGGCATCTGCAGCATGCAATGATGTGTGTGTGTGTGTGTGTGTGTGTTTATCCACTGTAGCTGCATCTGTCTATGTTGAGAAAATGAAATAATGTTTGTTTATTTCAGTAAAGAGGATGTTTATGTTTGTGTGCGTACATGTTTTGTACATGCGAGTCCATGTCTCTGTATTTGTCTGAATGGAAGATGAATGTGCTGTACTGCTGAATTTTGGCCGGTTTTCATGTGTGTGTGTGTGTGTGCTTGTGGCTGGGTGCTTGTCTGCAGTCCGTGACACTGTGTGACACTGATTTTTGTTTCCTTCCTTGTCCCTTTGTGTGCCTTTTTTTTGCACGAGTGTGTAAACACATGTGCCGGTGTGTGTGTGTGTGTGTGTGTGTGTGTGTGTGTGTGTGTGCGTGTCAGTAAATGAGTGTGTGCTGTATTGTATCAGAGAGTGAGTATCAGCGAGCATGAATCATTGCTTAGCATGGGCAGGGACAGTATAGAGACCGCAGAAGTAACGAGAGGTGAATCGTTCCCTGCTCTCTCTCTCTCTCTCTCTCTCTCTCTCTCTCTCTCTCTCTCTCTCTCTCTCTCCTCAACTCAATATTTCTCTGTTCATTTGTGTGTTTATAACAGAGACAGAGAGCGTCTGTGTTGTTGGGGTCTGACTATGTCCTCATGGCCTGTACAAGGCTCTCAACAAAGGAAAAGGCTCTGTTGTTCAACAAAAGGCCTGTAAGATAATGCACCCAGGGCCAAGGAATGCGCCACACCTCAGAGTCCCAGCCAAAACGTAATACTGGTCCCTCATTGGTCGATCGCTGTGGACCCCTGCGTTTGATAAAACACCAGCGCGAGTTTCAAATCATCCAGTAGTGTTTGCGACGTGTTACACTGTGTATTCTCAGCTGCTGTAACCGTGCTGCATTGGATCAGTCACTGCTGCTGGAGTTGGTTGATTGTGGTCTTCTCACTTTAAAGACCAGAACCACGGCGGGCCGAACCTCGATTCGCCGGCCGGGTTCGAGATTGTTCCCTTGACTTTAGGTATTAGACGTATAATTGTATGATAGTGTTTGTCGGCTTTTGATATTATTTGACTCGATCATTTATTATTTGGATTTAATAAACTCTGTTATATTTTAAAGAGCAGTTTTCTGTGATTACTTGTGCTTGTGTGTGTGATAACAGCTGGATATTGTGGCTTGTGCTCAAATTCAACCTTCACTGTTCGCTCTGAATGTAGAACAGCACTTTGACTGTGGACATTCTGAGTGAACACCAATTGTGAGACTCAATTTGTAGTTTGGTTATTGGTCCCTGTTCTCAGGGTGGTGTCCCGTCATTTTGAGTAATTGTTAATAAGCTTATTAATGTCAATAACTGCATTGATGTTAATAGTTTAGTTTTCATATTTGCTGATAACCAAACACGCTCCTGATAGATCCCAACACCAATTAATCTTAATTAAACTAGCTATGCCTGAAGGTAGGCTGGGCGATATGGAGAAAATCCAATATACAAATATTTTTGACCAAGTACCTCAATATCAAATATTGCAACGATATTGTAGGGTAGACTATTGGTGCTTTTAGAAAATATTTACACATTGAGATGCTATAAAGACGATGCTTTATGCTATAAAGACGATAGAGTCACATATCACGATGGATATAATATCGATAGATTTGGCCAGCCTAACCCGAAGCCCTAATTCAGTCGATTACATACCTGCATTAACTGTTTCTTTGAGGTGGCAAAAACAATCTGTAAAAAAAACATTGACATAGTTTTGCCTTTTAAAATTGATATGGCAAATGTGTTAGTCATACCTCCAGCAGACACAGCAGCAAGAGTATTAATTTGGAGCTGTGTTTGAATCCACCAGGTGAATGAAAGTCACAATATTCTCTTTTAGATAATTTCCCTTTTGGTCTCCACCAGCAACATCTGTCCACTTAGCTGTTAAATGCTCTGCTATGTTCAACTGCTGGTCACTAACTGTTTCAAGTTGTTGTTTAGTGCTATTCCGCATATAGTGGATTATTCAACACTTGTTGTAGACATACCCTTAGTTGACTCATGTTACCTTATCCAGGGGTCAAAAGTCCTGACGGTACCAAATCCACAGGCTGAATAAACATTCAAGTTTTATACGGGGTGTTTGATTTATGACCCTGTTTGGGGTTATGTTGAGTTGTTGATCTCCTATATTTGTCCTGAGTTACAGTCCCATTCACATTCTTGCCATCATGGTATATAAATAATCTTGCGTCACCCACAGCTCTGCCTTTTGGCAGGCCTGAGGGCAGAAAGTGTGCAGCAGCATTCCTCTCTAGTCAAAGCATGTGTGAAAGAGAGTGAGAGATAAACGGAGCGCAGAGTGAGTGAGCGTCCCGTGTCAGCGACTGGTAACATTCCCCTCGCGTGTTGTGACAGTGTACTGCCACGTGGTGTTGAATGTTTTTTGATAGCTACTGCTGCAGAGGGGAATTAGCTCAGATGGTAGAGCGCTCGCTTAGCATGCGAGAAGTAGCGGGATCGATGCCCGCATTCTCCAGGAACCTTTTTGTCGGTGGATGCAGACATTATAACGCATTTTATGGGTAAGATTATCACATGTACTCGTGGACGCAGCATGAAAGAGCGGTGTTGTCTTTAACCACGTTAGAGGATTAATGACTATATTTGTTGCCAGGCAGTTTAGGTCATCTTTAATCTGCTCATCGTAACGTTACGTTCACAGTTAAGTGTAAATCAGGGGTGTCCAAACTTTTTTCAAAGAGGGCCAGATTTGATAATGTGAAAATGCCCAAGGGCCAACAGTCCCTGCTGACATTATTTTAAACAATACAAGTAGCCTTGTAGATAAAACGGGGATGCATTTATATCATTGTATAAAAAGAGTGACATGAGAAGATCAATCTCATGTCTGTAAGTTAAATCAGCTATAATCACTATTTTAAAGTGATTAGTGACTCGTCTAAAACATTTTAAAAAGGAATAACTTCAATAGAATCATTCTATACAATGTAGCTTCTTTACATTCTATTAGAATGTAAAGAAGCTACATTGTTGCCTTTTCTTTTCTTTTCTTCCCACAAGAACGTAATTTTGTCAGGTTGATAAAAAAATGTCACTTTAGTTCCTGACATTGTTATTTTACCACAGGGGTGTCCAAACTTTTTTAAAAGAGGGCTAGATTTGATAATGTGAAAATGCCCAAGGGTCAACAGTCCCTGCTGACATTATTTTAAACAATACAAGTAGCCTATACATACATTGTTATTTAATCATTTTATTTTCAATGACAGCAAATAGCAATGTAAGCATTCATGTGTGAACAAATCTCAACAACTATTCTGCCTTTCTTTCACATCTTGAAAGTCAGATAACACAAAGAACAAGCCATCTAAAAGCTAATTACATAGAAACCGATCAATATTCTCACCTCAAGATCTTAAATATGACTTAGTGAGGGTAATGAAAAGTTGTCTCACATTTAAGTTCAACACACATGAAACAGGCTAACGAAACAAATCAAGTTGTCTCTTAGTATCTGATGCTAGCTCTTCAGTGTTACGAGCCAGGCAAACATTAGCGAACTCGGTCTTCTTCTCGGGGCAATTATATTTTCTGCTATTTTCATAACACAGTCTTTGATAAACTCACCTTCCGTAAAAGGTTTGTCATGTTTAGCAGTTACCATGGCCACTTGGTAGCTTACTTTGATGATGTTTTCATGTGAAAAGGACCGCTGCTGTGTGGCCAAGTTATCTTGGAGTTGCTTCACTTTTCTAGCTCGGTCGCTGTGATAGCTTGTTGTAGCATTAGCATGTTTGGTCTCGTAGTGTCTCTTTACATTATATTCCTTAAACAAGGCAACAGTCTCATGACTAATTAGGCAGACACAGTTGTTTCGGTTTTCGGTGAAAAAAATATTGCGATCTCCACCTCTCCTGGAAGCGGCGGTCCTCATTATCGACTTTCCTTTTTTTTTACTTGCCGTAACATGACAGGTCAAGGGTCAGAGCCAATTTCAAACAGCCAGACAGTTACAGAGTGGTGCTGCCACCATGAGGTAAAAAGAGGAATTGCATGTTGAATTTGTATGATTTATTCATTCCGTTTTGACTGTGCTGGCGGGCCATAAATAATGCATTTTAAGACAGAAGGTGCGGGCAGAAGGCGCGGGCCGGACTTTGGACATGCCTGGTGTAAATGGTCTCTTACTACTAGAGCTCCGCTTTATCCAAGGAAGAGTTTGAGTTGATGGTCAAATATTTTACTATTACATATTTTTAATAGCACAACATCACAGGATGTTCCCCTCAAGGTGCTGTAACTAAGAATACGTGTCTGTGTTTTCCCACAGATAGAGTTTGAGGAGAAGATGTACGGACAAGTTTCAGAAAGCTTGCCAAGAATACTACAGATATGTGGGCAGAAAAAGCTGCTCTGAGTCATAGAGCAAAGGTAGATGAGTCTTTCACGCCCGTGATGACGGAGTCAAAGGAATTCCTGTAAAGGTTTATGAGCAATGGTTTAATTAGTGTTTGCTGTTAGTGTCGCGAATGGAGTAAACATGTGGCTTGAAATGACCTCATTACAACTTTCATTTTTATTTATTTTTTGAAAAAAAAAATCTAAAAATAGTCCAAACCTGTAACTAAACCTTTGTGTCATTTAACATTCTTTGACTTATTTTTTGAAGAGTTTAGAAGAATATTTTTCTTAATACCTACACATCAATATGCACCGGACAATATCATTTCCTCAAATATGCTGACAACAAAAATTTACTCTGGAGTCATTCTTGTGACACAAATCCCAAATAATGTTTTTTTTTTTTTTAAACCATTGTTTTTGTTTGTGTTTCTTTGCTGTTGCGCTTTAATGTGTTTCTCTATTGTAGTGCTGAACTAAGATCAATGCCGATTAGAAAATGGATACGGCCTGGAGGGTAGCCTTGGGCAAACACTTCACCCTGAAGCCATCAGCGGCACACATACACACACACACACACACACACACACACATTCACATACACATACACACACATACACACAGAGTGCGGATATGACCACTTGAAGGGCTGTGATTGTTTGCTCTCTAGAGTGAAAATTGGAAACATTTCTTTTATATCTCTTTTCTTCCAGTGAATATTCCCACTTAAACCTATTAGTTATTAACCATGTGAACATATGAACTGAGCTCATTTATATCTGTTCATACTAAATTTTGCACATGTTACTTTCAGAACGTATTTTGAACTGATAAGATATCTCAGTAGGATGGTTTATAATTATAATTTCAGAAGGAATTGACACTCGACAGTTCATGGACAATATCTTCCTTCAGTGATATATGATTATTTGCACCACAGTGCAGATAATGAGGTGCAGATATTCAATATGGGAATCAGAGCGGCGCTTGTTTCAGTTAGCAGATGCTTTGCTTCGTGGATCAATGATTTGCTTGCTAGGGCTTGTAGGATCCACTCTGCCATTGACCAGTTCAGTTCTTTATTTCAGTAACTAACACGTTTGGTTTCATGTCGCTACCCGCTCTCTGACACTTGAACTGCATACATGCTGCATGCCGACATTATGAATACAACCAACCACAAAGTGACACAACCTCACAAACAGGAGGCACCATCGCCCTGGCTGCACATGTGGGAAGTTACAGTATGGACTGCAGCTTTAATGTCAAAGTCAGACAAAAAAGTGTGCTATAAGGGCGGAAATCTCTTGGCAGCTCAGGTTTGAATACAATTTATTTATTTAAATTAAATTATTGATGCATCTTGGTTTCTATACATTATTTATTTTCTCTCACTGTGTGAGTACTTGCTACGTTTAAAACACAGCGTATTTGTATAATTGAAATAAACCGATGAATTTACTACCATTATCTTTTATTAATACAATAGTAGTCACAACTGGACGGTTACATTTGCCAACACATTTCCCGGCAATGAAAACGAATGTGTGCCTGTAGCAACATGTTACTGTTATTCCCGCTTTCCTCGATTATACCACAACTTTAGTTTAGTTTTTTCTCCGTAGGGTGTGGACATCGCTGTGTCTGCAAAAAATAACTAACTTTGAGCTGGTTGGAGTGTATCCACATGCCTACGCATAGCCGTCCTCCCAAAACTCAAGAAGTAGCCTAGCTTAGCATGTAAACACGACGCACATGTTTACGTCTGTTACGTTTCACCAACCAATCTGTTCAGCCCTGTTGAACAGATATAAATATCCGATTATTAACTTTTCAATCAAGACATAATCTTTCAAGAGAGCATTTTGATGAATCCAAGAATCTTCTTCATTACACTTCATCCCCTGAGGTTAGGCATGGTTAACCCACTAAAAGCAGGCCTGATCACGGAAGCTGACCATAAGAGGCACCTTCAATCCAAGCAAGAGCCCCCTTACATTATACAATATCGTGTGATTTACAGCGTTAATCAGGAATCCCTTTGTAAAGTGCAGTGTCTTCAGACAGCTTAGTGCTTTGAGTGACTGTCATGACGTCTCTGGGTTTTACGACAAGCAAGGAAGTTGGTCTCAAGGCCTTTCTCGAGACAGGCTATAGTCGTCAAATAAAAAGAAATCTGTATCACACTGGAAATGAATCATCTGCAAATAAAGCTGACTGTAGTGCACTCTCCAAAACCTTTGTTGTTCCTCCTCGCCTGCTCATTGGCTCGGTGGAGTGAAATGTTTTATGGTCTGCTGGCACTCCGCTCCCTCCACCCTCCTCCTCCTCCTCCTCCTCCTCCTCCTCCTCGCCAGGAATTATGAAATCCTGCGTCACTGTTGCTCACAACAAACCATTCATGCATGCAGCCACACAGAGGAGCTAACTTAAAAAATAAAAAAAACATACAGACTCACAGTTTTGTTAAAAAACACACAAAGACATTATTTTTTAAGCCATTTAACAAGACATGTATACACACTGTTACGCATACGCACACATAGGATTTAGTTGTGAATGAGTCACGGTCGGACAAGTCTATAGAGGAAGTGGCTTAAGCCAATCACTTACTCGCCCACATGTTGCCATGAAGCAAATGCATATGATTGATGCTGGTGGTGGGAGCAGTAATTACGATTGCTGATTGATCTCTGTGTATGACAACCTGCTCCAGACGGTTGGGAGTTGTGAGTGGGAGAGCAGACAGTCTGCAGCGGTTTTCATTTCAAACCTTGCAGCCTCCACTTGTTACAAAGTGTTGGAAGGATTGAATGATCGTACTTTATTTGGGCTGGCTGGGCCACTATTTATTAGTTTTTCTAGTAACTGAGCAAGTACGAACACTAGATACCTAGTGACCACCTTGTAACAACGATCACAGGTGGAAATGAATTAATATGTGGGCATGTCATTGCTGAAGCTATAAAGCATGTAACGTCAACTCTGATTACTTTATATGCTGTCGGATCGTGTGACCAGTGTTTCCCACGAGGGTTGGCAGGATGAATGAGGGGTCACAAGTTGATGGAAAGGAAAACTGAGCAACTTGTGATTTCCTGAATGATCTAATCTCCCCGGCCTCTAATCATTATTCAATATACTATATATTATATAAAGATTTTTTTTAACTGAACTGGTCACGACTGCTTCTTTTAAATTGGTAACAAGCTAAAAACTACAACAATCATTGTCAGGCCACTGTATTTTTAAAGTAAAATCTAAATATGCAAAATAACGTATTGTAGTATTGTACCAATACCTTATAACTGGTTTTTACTACTTAATGCAGCAATAATGTATTCACTCTATGAAGGGGGCACTCTTTACAATGAGTACATTTGCTACTTTAACTACATTTCATTGCTACTGCTTATATACTTTAATTCTAGTAAAATAATGGTTAATTTGACATTCCAGTGTCAGATTAAATAAATTGTGCTCTCTTGTGCCCTCTGGTGGAGACTTCCTCTCTCTCTGCCTGTGTTTACTTACACTCGAATATATCACATGGGCACTAAAGAACTCAAAAAACATTCATTTTCAATGCATACACAGGCATGTTCAATATAACGAAACTTGCTCAATACTAAGTCTGTTGTACCTTTATGTTTGCTGATTTGATTTAACCTTCATTTAAAAGCAACTGCTGCATTGCGTCTTCCAATGTAACAGCGTTGATCTGCATCGTCCTTGTTAAATACACTGATAGAAATACAACTTACACTTTAGGTGTCATTTATTTGAGGTAAACTGGTGTATTAGTATTGTGGTTTGTACTACACTGTGTACTGTAACATGCATACAAATCTAGAATTGTATTGTAAGTGGGAATATCTCTCGTGAATTTTAATATTTCCGACAGATCGGCAGAATCCCGTTAATGTGTGCTTATACACATCATCACTCTTGTTTGTATCTCAGTCAAAGCACTTTTATCAAAGTAATGAGCCCCATCATGTCTCTCCCTGTCCCCTCTAGGAAGTGAAGATGCCACACTCCTTCCCGACTGAAACACTCGTCTCCAAAGCCTTCCCTCTGGACTCCTTCTCTACCAGCGCATGGCCCACAGAGCCGTACGCAGCGGACGGCTTCTTCGCCAACGTCAGCAACATCGGCGGGTTAGGCGTCCCTCGCTGCACCTATAAGGAAGACTTCAAACGTATATTACTCCCTACTGTGTACATTTTAGTCTTCTTGCTCGGACTCCCTCTTAATGCTGCCGTCATACTGAAGATATGGAGTACTCGGCGCAGTCTGTCCAAAAACAACATCTATATGCTCAACTTAGCCATAGCTGACTTCCTGTATGTGATGTCACTTCCCTTGCTCATCTACAACTACGCCAGTCATGACTACTGGCCCTTTGGGGAGTTTACCTGTAAACTGGTCAGGTTTCAGTTCTACAGGTGAGATTCTGAGTATAATAATCTATTTATACAGCTGTGCGTTAAAAGTATTCCATTTCTTTTTTGACTTTTCATGTTTAGTAAGAGGACGTGGTCTTTCTCACAACACAGTACACAATATTGCAGCTTAATAAGATTTGATTTAACAGCATTTTCTTTGTCTCATCTTCCTTTTTTAGTAATCTGCATGGCAGCATCCTCTTCCTCACCTGCATCAGTGTGCAACGCTACGTGGGCATTTGCCATCCTCTGGCGATGTGGCCCAGGCAAGGCGGTCGCAGGTTGGCGTGGAGCATCTGTGGAGGGGTCTGGTTGATGGTCGTCGTCCTGTGCGCGCCCACTTTTCACTTCGCCGCGACGGGAATCCAGCGAAACCGCACGGTGTGTTACGATTTAAGTACGCCCAAGAAATCACTAGACTACTATCCTTACGGCATGGCTCTGACCTGCCTCGGCTTCCTGTTGCCTTTCATGGGCGTGATGGTGTGCTACTGTCGGATGGCCCTCATCCTCTGCCGCCCAGTGTCCCACCAGGGTGTCTCCAGGGCGACTGGGGAGAAACGGGACAAAGCGGTGAGGCTGATCATCGTGGTGGCGGCAGTGTTCTGCATAAGCTTCCTGCCGTTTCACTTCACCAAGACCATGTACCTGGTGGTGCGTACTCTGCCTAATGCGCCCTGCGAGACGAGAAACTTGTTCTCAATCATCTATAAATGCACCAGGCCGTTCGCCAGCATGAACAGCTTCCTGGACCCTATTCTGTTTTACTTCACCCAGCCACGCTACCGCCAGAGCACCAGAAGGTTCATGCTCAAAGTCACCACGCTCAGGAACAAGGGCACCAGCGTGTGAGCCGACGGTAGATCAGGTCCTGCAACAGTATTTCTTCAAATCTGGTTGCTACACCAGTGGTGGATCCTAGGAGGCTGCAAGGTGGTACACACGTATTGGTTGCTGAGTTTCCTTGTGTATGTTCTAATGTAAGTCCTCAATGCTTTTACCTACAACTCACGGCAACAAAGAACCTTACCTTCCTGAGAGGTTTCTAAAAATGTAGAGGTACTGGGATGTCAAGAAGACTTCTGAAACGCAAAATAAATGGAGGTTGTAATCTTGCAATATGAAAGATAAACAGACTGAGAAAGAACAATTGGCATTAACCATCACAGCAATCACAGTGTATTCCTCCTCGGGCACTTATTATGATTCTAGAGCGCTGCACATATACGATACATACCGTCAGCAGACCAGGGCATTCACATCCTGCATTCTCACCATTATCTGTTTTCTTTCAGTCTCCGCTATGCGCTGGGTAGAACAGTAGTAAAGGAGTTGTTTCACACTGTGAAAAGTGTAACAGTTTGATAGATGTAATGATATAGTGACAATGCTCTAACGTGATAGGGTAATGAAGAGTGTCTTCCGCTTTAACAGGCCTCTGCAGTTTGTATAGAACTGTAGGTGACAGATGATTGTGTGATTTGTGTGATGTGGAGGTGTAAAAAGAAATGATGAAAGAGAAAAAGAAGAGTGGATAAAATCCACTATGGCATGAAGCCATGTAAAATGCTCAAAGCAATTGTTAATGTTTATGACTGCATGTAAGAAATGCATGAACCACTTGTGTGGGGAAATGTGCATTTTTATATGAAGAGCTCTACGGTTTCTGCCCTGAAAGTTGTAAGACTTGGTGTTGCATGTTTTCACCACTGGATGGTGAGTGCACCCCACTGCTGCAACAACCGCTGCACTGATACTGAATGTTCCTTTTAAAAATGGTACGGATATTAACACGTCATCCAGTGAGGACAAGATCTCAGCTACTACGATCAGAGATAAACTGGTGCCAACAAAACCTAAATATCCAGCTCATACCACACTAAAATAGACCATCAGTCTATAGTTTTCTCCACTTGTCCATTAAATTTTCCAGTCAGCAAAGGAAATCCATTGAGAAGCATATGTCAATGTTAATACATTTAAGAGTTGTTATCTGATGCATTAGATACTTAAGAGGGAAGGAAAAATGCTATTTATGGACTTTAGGGTTAGGGTTAAATTAAGGCTCTGCCTGCTGTTTTCCACTTCCTGTTAGTGTATGATTCCTTCCCATGAAATGTTCCAAGAAATCACCTCTGCTGATGGAAGTTTAGTGTTATATAAATAATGAATAATAAGGAATAGAGACATCTAGGAAAAGGATCTCTGTGTTCTTAAGGAGGTACTCTAGAGTGCATGTGAAGTGTTTAGTACTTAGTACTGTTTGGATAGCACTAACTGGATACAATGCAGTCTAAATGTGCACAGCATACAATTTTACATCCTTCTACTATTTCTTATGGAGTTATCCCAAGTAACTGAGTTATTGAGTTTGTGAATTGGTTATTTGCAATAACTTTTGCAACTTGTCTTTCCGACACACACTGTGAAGAAACCGGCTGAAGATCAGGCACCCATGTAGCCCCTCTCTGAATTGACAATTTGATATCAAAATTTAAATATCACTAAAATAATCGTTAATGCTGTTTTTTTTTTTTTTTTAATACATTTAATTTGCCAACAACCTTTGAATCGCTCTGAAGCCTGACAACCTTTAGGCAGCTTTAAACACATGGTTCAAACATGCAAATGAGTTTTGCACCCATGAGGGAAGAAATGTTGTGTATATTGGTTAAATGTGAACATGTCAATTTCATGCATTTCAAATGCATGTAGAATTTTGACCACAATACAAGGTCATGTGCTTAAAATGTTGGGATCTTCTTAATGAATGTATGTGTGGGTGTACAGCGTGTATATTCAGTAATGTAGTAATATACTGTATGTTGTGCTCCTGGCTTCAGCAAAATGTGAATGCATAGTTCTTGTTGTGTGTATGTCCGGTTGAATATTTGAACGTCTTATTATATCTGTCTGAAACGTGTGTGTGTGGTCAGTTTGTCTGAAGAGATTCAGATGTCTAGAAAACACTGTGCCAACATATGTGTCAATCAGTATTATTTAGAAGAATTCTTATTTTTGTATCAGGAAAATAATTTTATTTTTGTTACGTAGTATATAATTTTGTTGATGAAAAAGTAACATTTAGGTTTATATATATTATTTTCTTACCATGCAGCCCCTTTGAGTTGCTTGTGTAAATGTTTTGGATGTTGTCGTAATGTAACAGCCATTTAAAAAAGTCACTCAGCCTATATGAATGCCTTCTACTTCTTCATTCAGAAAATATGACATTTTCCAGTGGGTATATTGTCTTTATTATCTTTTTCACAACATTAACTGTGTGTTGGTTGCTCTTTTACCTACTCACATGTTTCTGGACTGCAACCTGAAGATTTCCTGACTCAAGTCAACTTTTCCAATTTACAGGTTGACACAATTCTACCTGGCAACATGTCTGGTAGAAATTGCCTTGGAATTTATTGGGCAAAATGCATTATTGATGTTGCTAACAGTGCAAACAATGATGAAAAATGCTGACAGAGTTTAACAGTGTTTACCTGAGGGGGAACCTGATTGAGGGTGCTAAAACTGCTACGATGCTGTCGGTCATGACGGCATTGTCGGCTAACCGCCCTAAAGAGCAGTGCACTGCGCTAACCAGAGGTGCACGCTCACATGCACGAACCATGCACTACACGCATGCACTGGGAGAAGCTCGGATAACAACACACACAGAGAGAGAGCCCCTTCATTCTCTGCACAGGTACACATTACTCCATTTGCATAGCAAATAGTTGTTTGCTGCTATATTTAACGTTCAGAATGTTGAATACAGCTCTTTTAAAATTGTGTAGGGAGTTCAGCTAAAGTCCATGATCACCCACCAGTGACCTCGCATTTAACAGGTCAGACTGTGGAGGGCGCTGCAGTCGGCAGCTCCTCTCTAAGGGAATGTGACACAGAATTCCTTTTTCTGGGACAGACAGCCTCATGGGAAGCACCACAGAGGAGTTACTGGGCATTAGTGAAAACTTTTTTCTTTGTTTTTGCAAAACCCCCCCCCCCCCCCCTTGAATGCTCACCAGCTCACCAGCATCATCATAACACACTGTGGTATTGAGCTATTGGGTGAACATGCACTCTCTGGCTTCCTCTGTGAGCGTTTCACTCTAAAGAGACAGAAATACTGAGTTTATACTGTATCTTGGAAATGCATAGTGTTTATAGTGATACGCTCTTGTGGATATTTTACAAAAATGCTGCAGGTCCAAAATGTTTCTCTGAATGTGTCGTTTTCTGTCCAATACTCCTGACAATGCTACTGTCTTTTTCGCAAGGAAGGGGCTATAATTACACCTAGTTTGTCCACAGTATGATCTGCCCTTTATCAAAAAAGGGAAACAAAGCTTTTCCTCTCAAGCCCCGAGGACTGCGGTCAAGCCAGCCTCCACTTCGAAAAACACAGTCAAGCCAGCCCGCACGTTGTTTTGCGGTACGCGTATGTACAAGGCATTACGGTAGTAGCGTGTAAAATCTGACTTCAAAATAAGAGCAGTTCCGGTGAGTTTCGGTTAACGTGAGAGAACATTCATTCAATAAGTCTGTAAATCATAGATACATTTATTAATACATTAAAAACATAATCAAATAGATACATACATCAATGAAACTAAATGAATGAATGAAAAAGTATACATTTTATAAATGATAACTTTAAACAATAATAATTACTGCATGCAAACTGTATTTCAAGGAAAAATATAATTCCAATTGTGTAAATACTTATACAAATATATTAATAAAGAATACATTTACACAGACCAGTATGACTTCTAAGTGGCAGTACACTACATCAAATTCAGAAACTTCAAGGTTACACTAAGTGACTAATTTCACTTGGGATTGATAGCAGACCACCTCAGAGAATATCAGGACATTCTGATGTAGCATTTCAAAATGAAAGCCCTTCAAAATGTCATTCATGAGCCAACTTCCTTCTAATTTCAGATTAGATTTAAAAGAAATGGTCTATAATTACAAAATAATTTCACTATAGATTAATAGTAGGTACACCACCTCACAGTGTCACTCAGAGAGAGCCAGGACATTCTGATGTAGCATTTCAAAATGAAAGACCTTCAAAATCTCATTCGTGAGCTAACTTCAAATCACATTCCTTTGAGGACACTTTGAGGTAGTGTACGATTAATCTAAATTGAAACTATTATGGAACAATATACCATTTCTTTTAAAAGTTAATCTGAAATTATAAGGAAGTTGGCTCATGCATGAGATTTTGAAGGGCTTTCATTTTGAAATACTACATCAAAATGTTCTGATTATCCATAATTGACACTCTGAGGTGTTTTACTATTAATCTGATGTGAAATTAGTTTTGAACTGTGGACAATTTCCTTTTAATTTTAATCTCAAATCTAAGGTAAATTGGTCACTTAGTGTAACCTTGAAGTTTCTGAATTTGATGTAGTGTAGTCATTTTTAAGCCATACTGTTGTGTGTAAATGTATTCTTTATTAATACATTTGAATAAACACAGTTGGAATTACATTTTTCCTTGAAATACAGTTTGCATGCAGTAATTATTATTGTTTAAAGTAATCATTTATAAAATGTATACTTTTTCATTCATTTATTTAGTTTCATTGATGTATGTATCTATTTATTTCTGTTTGAAATATATTAATTAATTATTCTATGATTTACAGACTTATTGAATGAATGTGACATGTCCTATCACGTTCACCGGAACGTTTCTCTTATTTTGAAGTCAGTTCTTACACGCTACTACCGTAAAGCCTTGTACATATTGCGTACCGCAAAACAACGTGCGGGTTGGCTTGACTGTGTTTTTCGAAGAGGAGGCTGGCTTGACCGCAGTCCCCGAGGGGACTATGACAACCCCTATACCCCTAGTCCCGCCCACCCCCTCTGCCCTATCTCAGGCATTAACATGCAAAAAACAACATAAGTCACGGAAAACCAAATCATGCCAAAATAAGGAATCCACAAACTGTTTTGGGAATTAGAAGTGGATGATGCGTCGGGCCTGTGGAAGCGTGCTAACCTGTCGAAGGGGCTAAAGTTTGGAAATATTAAGGGATTAACAATGGATGGTTGTGTTTGTGGACAGGTTGTGAAAGTTTTGGCCAACAAAAGTAGCGCTTTCCTCTTTGCACGGATGCGGTTTCGGGAATCGACAACATGTAAGTTTTGATAACAGAGCAGCACTCACTGAACAGATTATCACTTGGTTCACCTCGTTATCAGTGCCAACAGTTACGTTTTAATAGAGTGATTGTTGTTGGGTATTCACGGCGTTAGGCTGCGTGGGAGAGAAATAGACCACAAACTTCCAAAAGGTGCTTGGATCTGCAATACCCGTGGAGTTAAAAATGTGTGTGTGTGAAATCTAACAAAGAAAGACATGAACAATGGCAGCAAGAGAGAGGAAGAATGCGGCTGTGTATCGCAGCGTTTCTTTCAAAAAGTTGGGGTCCTGGAGCGCCAACAAGAGTGAAGACCAACAACACAAATCAGAGGATTCGGAGGCAGCTGGCGTCGCCCTTCCCCCGGAGCCCAGCAAAGCAGAACAGCTCTTGGCGACGCGCAATGTCTGTGTGTCAAGAAAGGTTTCCAAAATCTCTGCCACCACCGCCGCCTGCCTCCCGACCGCAGATCCAAAGAGAAACTCCTCTACTCCTATCTCCTCCATTTCTCCATCCATCCGACAGCTCACTGAGAAGTTTAGCAGCAGCGGCTCCGCCGGGACGCACAGAGCCTCACCGGGAGACGGCGCAGCAGTGACGCCGGGGAGCAGCACTCTTCCCCGGGCCAGGGGCTCCACGAGAGACTGGTCGCCGTCTCGTAAATCTTTTCACGAGGACAGCGGCGGTGGATATTTCCAGCATAGTGATACTACTACTACTACTACTACTACTACTACTACTACTACTGCTGCTGCAGAGTCACTGACAGACAACAAAGTGCAAAAGTTCCACTCCGAAACTGACTCCGTTTCAGGCTCGGACTCGGAGCAGAAAAGTGAGAGGCGGAATTTTAAACGTTTATCAACCGACAGCAACTCTGGTAAGAGAGATTATTCACATGTCAATGCATGTCCCTCTGATAATAGAAACACTTTGACTACAGATGAGGAAGAGGATGTTACTCTTAGAGGGGTTCCCCCACCCTGTAAATCCCACAGAAGTTATGCCTTTACACACCACAGTGACTTTACTCCCCTGCACTCTGACCAGTGGCCCAGTGTCACCAAAATTAGACAAATTTTCGACGAGAGTCAAGGCACAAAGCACAAGACTGACTCTTCTGAGAATTTAAAAGCAGTCAGCAGAGGACATTTACATGAGCTCAGCCCCAGTGACGGTGCTCTTCTCTCGGATAGAAGTGACAAACTCTCGCCTTGCAGCTCTGCTAACGAAGCTAGTATCCCGTCTTTGCATGGCAAATGCATAGTTGGAGCTCAAAGCAGAGAATGCAGCACTGTTAAAGATAATTTTTATCACCGTATGGACTTTTATTCCAAAACTGACCACCAGCAGTTCTCAAATGACGAGGAGGCAGACTTAGAGGCACAAAGTTCTAATAACCTCAAACCTTCTGACGTAAATACTTTTGAAAGCGGCAGCAGTAGCAGCCGTCGTTGCACTGGGGGTAGTCACTACCAGAGGATTAACCCATCTCCATACAGATCTCATAGTCCCAGCACTGAGTCAGAGGCGGCCCACAAGACCCTCAGGACGACAGGCCTGACATCTGACCCCGGCCCTGACCTTCAACCCCCTGCTACTTTGTCTTGGAGTCCATCGGAGAACTTGAACACCTCCTCCTGCTCCTCCTCTCTTCAGTGGCCGACAGTGAGGGAGAGAAGGGATAGACAGGGGGTCGGGCTGCCCAGGGATAGTTTACATTCCTCACATAGCTCCTCTAGAGCACCAGCGCCCACCCCCTCCTCTGCTCCAGGTCCAGATAAAGCCATTACCTCCTCCTCTACTGTACCTCCCTCCACGGAGGTAAGAGCCTCAGCAAGAGTTGTCTCTCCTCTCAGGTCCCGCTGGAGGTTTAGCTCTGGTGACGAAGAGGAGGAGCACACCAGGAGAAGAAGAGGAGGTGGAGGAGACGGTTGGAGTGTTACTTCTGGCCCAGCTCCTTCCATCTCCCACAGAGCAGGAGAAAGGGGCACCACTGAGCGAGGAGGTAGCTATTTATCCCGCAGTAAAAATGGCTGGTGGGGTGCTAAGGGCATTGGCAGGTCCTCAGGCAGTGAGGAGGACAGCCCTGGTTCTATAGGCCCCCACAGTCGAGAGGCAGTGCGCCGCCGCTCGCTGAGAAAGAAGAAGAAAGTCAGTGGAGCTGCTTTTGCAACAGGCCGTGATGATATTGATGATCGTGATGGCGAATCAGAAGACAGCGACAGTGACAAGGCCTTGACCATGGAGCGTTTAGAGAGGCAACACCAGCAAAACACAGGAGGAGAATTTGCGGGAACAGTATCTCGGAGCCACTCTGCAAGGGAACCCAGCAGTCACAGTAACAGAGCCAGGGTGCAGCAATGGGAGCGCATCTCCTCACCTGTGATATCCACGTCACTTCCTGGTGTATCACGAGTGTCAAAGGTCAATATTCCCCCTTTTGTTTCCAGTCCTGGGGGTTCTCTTTGCAGCAGTCGATACTCCAGCACTGAGACACTGAAGGAGGAGGACCAGGCTGGCTGTACCAAACGTGCACCAAATGTGTTTTTTAACACGGGTGGAAAAGGGGGCAACGCTAGCAGAACTGCATCCTTGTCCATGCTGAGTAAAACATACCATGGGAATTTTACCATGTACCGCTCCCCAAGCTTTGGCCATGGGGATAACTTATCTCGTACACCTGTGCGGATGCGCTCCAAGATTGTGCCTACAGTCACCCCCTTATCTAGTGTACTTGCCAGAGAAGGTGGGGCATCGGCAGGAGTTAGGGGTGGTGAGACTACGGCATTAAGCAGGACAAAAAGTGGGGATGGGGTGGATGATAAAAACCCAATGTCCATATCCAACCCTGATATCACCTCAGAAACTATGTCCCTCTTAAGCTTTCTGAAATCTGACCTGTCAGAGCTCAAGGTGCGGAAAACAAGTGGAGACAAATCCAGGGTCTTGGATGGGTCCCCAGTGTACAGGATTGGCTCACGGAATCAAGGCGGTAATCTGCTACCTTCTGGTCATCGGCCGTCACTGAAAGACCTAACTGCCACCCTGCGGCGTGCAAAATCCTTCACTTATTCAGACAAACCCACTACAGCAGTGAGGTGTTACTTGACAGGTGGCGCCACGAAGAGGAGCTCTTCTGAGCAGCAGCTTGATTTGGATGGAGAGGGTGATGGAGGGAGGGTGTCAGAGAGGGAAGTAGAAAGTGATGGCGGTGATTTTAGGGCTGGGAGACGACAAAGAATGAGGGATTATGGATTTGATGATGATGGTGAGGAAGGGATGCCAACTCCTTTGCAGGAGAGGTATGTGCAGGAAGCCAGGCAGGTCATTCGAGATATCTGCCAAATGAGTACTAGAGAAGATGATAATGTAGATGTAAGGAGAACTGACGATGATTTGGAAGATGATTGTTTCCAGGTCAAGAAAACTAATGAGGAAAAGGAGAAAGCAGGAGTGAGTGTCGAGGATCAGGCAAAAACGGATCAAGAGGCTGAGTTTAAGAACACAAAAGACAAGGATAAACATGAGAGGGAGAGAGAGAACAGGGAGAGGGAGAGGAGCGAGAGGGATGGACAAAGTATACAGTTAGAGAAGCTAAACAGCAGGGGCACAGAGTACAGGGAGAAGGCAAAGAGAGAGAGCAGAGAGACGGAGAAAGCCTTACTGAAGGGCGACTCGGAGGAAAGCATGTTCTACGACCGCTCTGTGGATGAACTTTCGGGCCATGAGTCTAGTTTAACAGATGAAGGGATTGTAACAGAGCCAGAGACGGGCCCAAGTGACCCTTCTGAAAGGTCATTTCTGGGCTCAGCAGGGGTTAATTTGGGGTCACGAATTGCTAACGATGTGCTAGGGCAGCCTGTCACCGTATGGAAGCAATCGGCTCTCCATCAGGCTGAGGGGTTTAAGCAGGAAAGACAAGAGATGACAGAAAACAGCGTGAATTGTACAAATCGTCTGAACGAAGTCAACGTACCTCCCTCCTTACCTCATCCTGCCCGCATGGCTGAGAGTGACAGTATCATCATGGAGCTGAGCAGCACTGCTGGTATCAATAATGTTAACACTGCCAGTGAGGAGATCAACACCAACAGCGCTGTGTCGCAGAGGTCTGCTGGCACCACAGGAGGAGGACTTGAAGCCCCTGCAACACCCAGTTCTATCCGACGAAGGCGCAAGTTCTCCCCTTCTGGTATTAACAACACAGGCTCTGATTCCAGTAACGGCAGTAACGCAGAGTCAACAATAGCAGCTGTTGGAAATGGGGAGTCCACAGTCTACCGCTCTCTCAGTGACCCTATGCCTCAGCGACACTGTTCTGTGACAGAAGAAGGTAATAACAATTTTTACTCTGTGGACAGCAACCTGTTAGGATCCCTATCTGTCAAAGGTGGAGGTGGTGCTCCAGATGCCTCCGCTGTGGCCACTTTGTCAGAATACAAGGGCAGTGTGGCCAGTGACTTGTCAGTTTACAGTGATGGCGGGCTCCGAGATGATGCCGTTCACGACTACAGTGGGGTGATCAGGAGCATTGTAGCTGAGCCAGGTGCAATGGACAGACTGATGACCGATGACCATGGCAAAGCTCCCAAGAAGAAGTCGTTCAGTGACCCCAGTCGCCGTAGCGATGTCCCTTTACTTTCCCAGAATTACCCTCATCTCAAAGGTCAGACTGGCAGCACTGAGCCAATCAGTGAGCTGGATCAACCCGGTCCGATTCCACCTTCCAGCAGTGAGCCAATCCTGAGTGAGAAGCGAGAGGAACTGTGGGAGCCAGAAGTGAAGCCTAAACACGCATTGCTGACGCAGCCAAATACAAAAAAAGTCAAAGCTCGTTCCCAGTCTGAATGCACCCATCACTCTGACAACCATGATGATGACGATGATGATGCAATAGACCAAGGTGAAGAGGCGGAGGTGCAGAAGTTTAACTTTAACCTCAAGCTGGCTGAGGTTCTGTCCCCTAGACTGGTTCGTCGGCCCACCAGAAAGCGTCCAAATAGGCTAGCTCAATTTTTCCCTCATGAGGACCCATTTGAGCAACTGGGTTCAGAGGAGCTGGAGGACCACGGCGACCAAACCGACCTCACCCCTCCCCTTCCCCCGCTGCAACCCAAACCCAAAGCAAGATCCAAGCATGTCCGCCATGCCAGCGAACCTACCATCTTCCTCCCCATCTCCCCACCTCCACAACTCCAGCCATTGAAGGAAGTGGACTCCCTCTCAGTCCCACCCACTGCAGAGCCTCAGACCTCAAGTAAACCTCCAGGAGACCAAGCCCCATCTCTGGAGGCTGTGACCCAGAAATATATTCTGGAACTGAGCAATGCTGAGGGCCCAGGACCTCCTCCAGCAGCCAGGGATGGAGCAGAAGGTTCAGTGTTGGCTTCGGAGGGACCCAGCGAGACCAGCACCAGTGGAATTACAGAAGCTGGACCACAGAAGAAGAGCACAGAGGACACTGCATCCACAGCCACCCCACAGAGGACCAAGCCCAGAGTGGTGAGTCCACTTAAAACCATTTCTTATGCTCTGTTTGTGCATGTGTGTGTGTGCAAGTGCAAAGCTGGCATGTTCAATGCTCCCTTGCTGCATGGTGTCTTTGAGTTCTGATGATTTAAATTTGTATTTGACCGAGAGAGAGAGAGAAAGAAAGAGGGTGTAAGTGATTTGTTGTCGGCTTTTTTCAAATGTCTCAAATATGGTGGAAAAACTGTATTTTTATTTTAATAATGGAAGATAAATGGGTTTCGAGGTGATAAATGTTGTCCTGTATAGTTGGCTTGTTCTTGTGGTTTCACCCAAAAGTGCATGTGTGCTTTCTATGAAGTGATGTGAATCAGGACCCATATGGTAAATTTCAGAGTGCATTTAGGAGCAGTACTACAATACAGCAGCCATTACAGGCTGAACAGTGTTAAATAAACATCAGAGGATGTTATTAGTTTGATTAAACAAATCTCAGACAAAGGGCATGAAGGAGCGCACCAAGGCCTGCTGCGTGTGTGTCTGTTTTCATTTACTTGTTTCATCCAATATCGATTGTATCTGTGCCAGAATCGTAGAGTCATAGAGAGGGAATTTAAACCACCACTAGGTAGAATAAGAACTATATGATGAACGTACAATGTGCTAGAAACTTTAATAAACCGAAACGAATGTAAGAACCTAAATACTGATGAATGCACACGCTCTTATTTTGTAAGGTTTGTTAACTGTGGCTAGTTTGGAGGATTGGCTTGTGTAACAGTGCATTGTGGGAATTAGATGTGTCCGTCTGTGTGTTTCAATGTCTGTGTTATTCATTGAACACGCGCACATCACCTCTCCTGGGGGTCTTTGCCTAAAGTCCAAGTTTACTATTCAGTCATGGGTGTGATTCTGAATAGGTGTTGAGAAAGTAAAAACAACACGGGGCTTACCATCCTGAGCTCAGGACAGAACACATTGATATTGATTCATAGTATTTCCATCTATTGCCCTGGTATTTATTAGTTTTTGATTGTTTAATCCTTTGGCCCGTTGTCCTTCCTTGTTGCCGTAGGGACGGTAGCAGTAGCTGGCGAGTGACCACACCAGGCAGGAAATGGGTTTAGCGAAATGGGAAGTTGTTGTGGTTACTGAAGTGTTTGAAGATGTCCAGAATTACCGGCCAGCGTGTGTGTGTGTGTGTGTCTGTGTATTATAAACTGGTTTCCTTTTTTCTGTGTCTGTGTGTGTGTGCCTATTGTTTGCCTGGAATATATCAATGGCTTGTTTAAACGCTTGAAGCCCGGAGTTTTGCCAACACGCTGTGTTTAGAGCATTGCCCTCCAGCTCTGGTGTGTGTGTGTGTGTGTGTGTGTGAGTGAGAGAGAGAGAGAGTGTGATTTGGACTGAATGTAATAACTGTGCCAAGCTAAAGTGGAGCACAGACAAGTTCTGAGAAAGAAAGGAAGGAGGAAAGAAAGAAGGTGAGAGAGGGAGAGTTTTTTCCTTTTCTGGAGACTGGAGTGTGGCTTGTTTCACCCTCAGCACAGTGCACACGTTGTGACATCAAAATCTGTCATATGCCCTTTTCACTTTTTCTCTTTAGTTATCGATCCAGATGTTGGGTCAACATCTATGGTCTAAGTCCAAAAATACTATAGGTATCTAGCATTTTCAGCTCATGCCCCATCTCCATGTGTCTTAATTCTCCAGCAGCCGTCCTCCATGTTATCTTATTCTGCTCTTTGCTGTCCTTCTTGTGTCTCTGGAACATTGCAGTGAAGTGAAGTCATAACGTTTGTCTTGGTGTGAGGCAAGCTGCTGTGCCAAATGTTAGGTAGAGAGAGAGAGAGAGACAATAAAAGAAGAGAGCTGAAAGAAAACGCTTGCTGGCTAAAAAAAAAAAGGTTACAGGATCAAAATAGAACTGAGAGAGAGCTGAAGAATGAAACGGTGGGTGAGGGGGGGGAGTGAGGGAGTGAGAGGTAATGGGAGACGACGGTAGAAAAAGGCTGGTTTTTAGTTGAAACAGAGGTGGGTCATATGTACAAAATCAATAACTCATTAGCCATCGTGATATTTTTGGACTTACTAAAGTATTAAAAACCATAAATGTTTTTTATGCTATTTTCTGCTTTATTAGAACACAAACCTATGACTTTGTATGTTCTGCTCCCAACTGTTTGGTTTCTCACCCTCGGCCAGATTTTGGAAAAAATATGAATAACATTAATTTAGACGTGAAAACTCTGATTCAAGTCATCTACATATGAGAATGTTGTTCAAAAATCTTTTCGTCCACTAAATATGTTAAATAGGTAACCACAGTTTGTCCAACAGTGTCTGCTTTATGAATTGTGTGTGTGTGTTTCTTTCTTTATTTCTTTCTTTCTTTCTGCTTGTGTAGTTTTCACTTTAACAGCTACTAGCAGGATTGTGGCCCATCTTTACTTCTCCTCTTGTTGCATAACAGCTACTTCCAAAAAGAGCTGAGGACTCCCAAGAAGTCACAAGAATGTTTGTGTGTCATGCATTAGTGACCATATTTAAATATCGTATCATTTAAGTTTCAGTACTGGTGTGAAAACAATACTTTTTTGGCAATTTAGGGTCGGAATATAAAATGCTTTTTTTCTCTAGAACTCTGCTCTTAACAAAAGATTTAACAAAATGAGCCATACTTCTCAAATGCACTTATCTTAATACAAGGAAGAGCTGGGATGAATCAGAAGATACAAGAACTACAGGCTAAAAGAAAACAGTCTAAAATGAGCAACATTTATACCACATTAACATCAACATTAAAATATGTAAACAAGACTTAAGAATCTGGTCAATCATTAAGAACCAATCGTTAGAAGATACCCAGCCATAGTAGCTTTTTCCTTGAAATGAACATTTCTTTCTTTCTTTCTTAAAAAAATGGGAGAAAAGACGACGAGAAACCGAAAGCCAGAGAGGGAGGAAGGAAACGGACGGGTTGGTTTGTGCTCTGTTCTGCATGGATTAGGTCTAAAAGCACAGTGTTTATAGCTTAAGATTTATGACTGACTTTGTTTTATCAGCCCACCCACATGGAATCAAATCATTTCTCCCTGCCCGGCCCTTTTTCCTTCACTCCCGTTACGATCCCCACTCCTCTCCAGATGTCGTTGTGCACGAGAGGAGCAGTAAAGGTAGAAGTACTGAAGCAGTGAGTTGATTTGCTCTTGTCTTACAGTGTGAAATACTTACTGAGATAATTCCTTACATCACTGATTAAATGTCACTGATGGTAAAATACTTGTTTAACAAAATCATGCTGTTGTCGGGCATGTGCAGAAAACGAATAGGCTCAATATTATAATTCAGAAAGTAATCAAAAGAAGTTTTTACTGTACAGGAGAAATTTAAATTTCTTAATGATGTCATCCCTCTCAAATAGAATACAATGTATTTCAGGGCTGCTAATGGAGTTCTGTAGTCAAAATGCATCATCAAACTGTCTTTATTTTGTGATCAATGGATGGGTAGGAGCTTATCCAATAACGTTCTCCTTTGAACGCAGACTTAAAAGTAAAGTTAAAGGACACATTGCATGGACACACACAGAGAGGATACAGTGTGGGGGTTCTTTTTCTAACATGCGAAAGGTCATCCCAGGTTTCGTGACGTCCAAACAAGTGAAGGATGCTGAGCGAGGTAAAGGTGAAGGTGGGATGAAAGGATGAGGCTGTGGTTTGTTCTGGTTGAAGGTCCCCATGACTAAGCGGGTGAGCTGGGATGAATCGCAAGATCAAACGGCCACACTGGAGATATCCGTGGCTTCAATGACACACAGGCCGCCTCTGATTGGAGACATTTTGAGTTTACTTCCACCAGTGGAGGTAAAAACTGGATCATTGTACGGCGTGATTCTGTTTAGAAAATGTGAGGACATGAAGCTCTTACTGGTTGAGTAGATTGAACTTTGCGATTGGACAAGCATTTGTCATTTTATGTTCTTATTATGGTCCTTAGAGAGGGGAGAACTTTGGAGAGAGAACGTCTCCGACCTCCAGCCATCTTGTCCTCGACTCGCACGCAAAATATTTAGCCTGTCTCTCTGGCTCTCTCACACACAATATTGCTTTTGGGGCAGGCACAACAAAAATGTTTTGTGTTCCTCTGAGTAAGAGTGAGTGATTTAATAATAGACCCATTTGGTTTGACGGAGGGGGGGCATTTTGATAGATAGCTGGAACCGTGTGTGTGTGTGTGTGTGTGTGTGTGTGTGTGTGTGTGTGTGTGTGTGTGTGTGTGTGTGTGTGTGTGTGTGTGTGTGTGTGTGTGTGTGTGTGTGTGTGTGTGTGTGTGTGTGTGTGTGTGTGTGTGTGTGTGTGTGTGTGTGTGTGTGTGTGTGTGTGTGTGCGCGCGGTTCACATTTGTGGTTCACATTTGTGCAGCTAGTGGAAATCAAATGGTCCTTGCAGTCCAGTATATATTGTTTCTTGTAAAACACTTTTCACTCTCAGCCGCTCCATCTGGTTAGCTTAGCTTAGCATAAAGACTGGAAACAGGGGGGGGGGGAGGTGTAACAGCTAGCCTGGCTCTATACAAAAGTAATGAAATCCACCTCCCAGCACCTCAGAATCTAACTAATTAACATTATGTATTGTTTTTGTTTAATCTATACAGAAACTATAAACTAACAGCTTATCCCTTTTTCAGTCTTCGTGCTAAGCTAAGCTAATCAGCTGCCGGCTCCAGCTAAAGTACACCGCATACTGATATGAGTGGTATCTAACTCTCAGCAAGAAAGCAAATGTAGCATATTTCTCAAAATGTGGAACTATTCCTGTTAATTCAAGAATGCAGACCATATTTATCTTGTACTAGCGATATGAATAGAGGTAATTCAGGTTAGGCTGTCTAAACAAGTTTGAAAATAATCAATGTGTGTGTATATCATTATTTTATTTATTTTTAATTGTTTGTGAGCATTTGCAAAACGCTTGCAAACTCAACTGACATGGAGTGTCACTGCAAACAAATCACATGAGACCTGAGACTCCATCTGGTTTCTCACAGTTGGAAAACAACTCTGTGGGAAAGCTGTTCTGGATGTCCTTGCCCTTGGTTGGTGACAGTTGCAGTGCTTTGAAAATCTTTAACGTTCCCTTTTAAGGGTAGCGTAGCTCGCCAGTGGAAAGGCATGACAGTTAAAAGCTGTGAGGAGTGGGTTCCTCTTCAACCGTCTTTGCCTCTTTGTTATCCTCATCGCTTGTCCCAGTCGCTGCCCTCCAGACTGGCTCTCTCTAACTCTCTCGGTCTGTGTGGATCCACCCAGTGTAATTACAGAGCAGTTTGCTTATGTAAGGAAAGCCTCTTCTGAAACAGCACTTTCTAGCACAGCTGCTATTTCAGCTCTTTTTTGTGCACAGGCAGATTTCTACATACGAAAATGTGCGTGTGACATAAATAATGTATGATGAATAATGGTGTCACATGGTTTTTACGCTTCTTTGAGAATGGGGTCCTCTGTTGAAGACTATTTGTGTGTGTGTGTGTGTGCGCCATAGATGTACAGCATTGTATATCTTTGGCAGGGTTCCCCTCAGTCATGCGAGTCTTTCTTGTAGTTTTACTGTCCGGGTCATACATCTGCAGTCCACGTGGTCACATGGATGTCTAATGTGAGAGTTTCGTTGATGATTCACCTGATGCAAGGCTGCACCGTTGGCTGCCGTGTTCTAAGTGGAATCACCTCGGGTTTAAATTACAGCTGGTGCTAATTGGTTTCTTCAACAAAAGAAAAGGAAAGAAAAAGAAAAGCTTATGTTAAAATGACGCAAAATACTTAACGTGCCACAGAAAATCCATTACAGATGCATGGAAGAAGTCGAGGGATAACAACTCACAGATTGGGTCTATTAGATTTTCCTGTCGGTATTTAATTTAATAGTCTGGTGAGCACCAGACTTATTATATTGCTGCAAGGTAAAGAGAGAAGCTAGAAATAGCAATTAACTGCATTAGTGTCATCCTACACCACCCTAACGAGCTAGCTGCTAGCTGTTAGCCGGTGAAGGATGTCTAGCTGTGCAAAAATGCTTATCTCTCCACAGAGCTAATGACATTTACTTACCATTCATGCTTGCCTCTGAAACTATGACTTTGTGGACCATGAAAGATCTGATTCCGGTTGTAAACAGCAACTTTTACTTTTTACCACTAAGTCCAGTATGTGATTGCCGAACGACAACTTACGTTATCACAGCTCACTTTGTCAACCAGTTAGCTGCGTACTGTGTGACGTGCTCTGCTGTGTGTATTGTCGATCAGTCAGGGCATTCATTGCAACCTGCGTATTGCATTTTGAAAAAACAACACTGTACTAGATATCCAAAGCTGTTGGTTCTTTCGATAACCAAAGAAAAATAGTTTATCAAATAGTATTAGTCAGATGCCTTAACTTTGTCATGGACACGCTCAAAAAGCAGTGGACAGCCTAAAGTCACATTATTATTCATGTGTATGCTAGTATGGTTTTGTGTATGCGCATATCTCTCCACGACAGATTGTCATGGACGTGCTGCGTGCGTCTCTCCCAGTCACTCACACAATGGTACAACTGTGCCACCAGTGCAACGTGTAGCATAGTTTACAGCGTGGTCGGACACACGCACTCGTATACAGGGTTTAGGCCTAGCTCTATCAGTGGGTTGACTCGGCCGCTGAGTCCTATTCTCTCACTTGTCTTTTGTCGTCCAGAGAAACATGACAGTAGAAACACTCGGCTTCTTCCTCCCTTCTCTGTTTCTGTCCTCGTCTTCCTCTCACCCTCTCCTTCATCTGTCTTATGGCATCAGTCCGCCGATTTGGATCATGCTCTAGCTGCCAGTTGAGAAAGTCTCGTCAGAATGGCAATGGGAGAAGCTGGAAGTGTCGGAGCGTTGCTCCCGAGTGGCTGCTGGGATCCCGGATTAAGGCGCAGGGAGAGGAGGACCATTGGAAAAGAGAGACAGGAGCAGCGAAGGACAAAGCAGCCTCACAGGCAGGTGGTGTTGGTCCTCTGTGTGTTGGATGCAGTTTAAGTCACGTTGGTGACTTAAACTTTAGCTCACCAAGAATTAACTATATAAGCGATATTTTTAAAGTAAAAAAAGCAACTTTCAGTTATTGTGTATGAGTGTGTGCTGAATCAGAGGTTAGAGATCAACCTTGTAATGTTTAGCTCTGCTGCCATCATGTTAGCTTGACAGTGACGTCATCCCTATCATGTGGATTTCATCACGACGCACCTCCATGGTGTCATTACATCAGCCACAGTACATGGATGACATCACTGTAGGGCTCTGTCAAGTTTACGTACCCCTCATGTTCAGATTGTGTTTTTGCTGTAGGAATTTAGTCTCGTGAGTTCCCAGTTTTAAAAACTATTCTGGGGATAAGCAGAGGAGAAAATGAAACGAATCGATGCCGCAATACATTTGTCAAAAGTAGAGGTAGAATCGATTTTATTCTTGGTTTGACTCCTTCACCAAATTAGATGTCAAATGAGACATTTGACACTAAAACAAAACCAAATGTACTGTTTACTTTGTTCTTATAGACTTTTTGTGTCTGGTGCGCCACAGAAAGTGGTGCGTTGCATATTCCCAGCAGCAGTAAATTAGCCGACTTTAGTGTAAAATAATTGCAGTATTATCAGCAGCCGCCACCATGTCTGAACTAAATAAGATATGCGCAGAACTTTACAGGTACACCTCCAGGAAAATCTTAAATTGTGTGTTTATGTCGGGGAAACAGATGCTCGAGTTCAAAGTAAGGCGAGACATACTTTGATCACTGTACAGGTGTTTTGTGGCATGGCTCCTCAGAATATTTGTACTCCCAACTACACCTCACCTGCAGTTTATTGGTGAGCAACACTGCATAGTATACTTTACCCAGGATACCTTTTTTGCATATTTGCAGTTTATCTCTTTGCTGCCTTCTCAGGCTATTCTTTCCTGTGCTAGTGTTGAGAATGCTCTCACCACACATGACGGAACATTGAGGCAAAAATTGCATTTCTTCTCGTCAATCCCACAGTTTGTAAAATACTCTATCTTGGAACAGCGCTGGGGAGTGATGAGATCTGCACATGGCACCACGTTGGCATTGAATAGTTTTTGTATTTGAGTTGTTGATTATCGGGGTCAATAAATGTCCATGGGATTAATTATAATTATTAGTTTTTATAGGTCTTCTGTACATGATATAGAGAAAATTGTTTCTTTTTGACGCTAGTAGCAACATACATGTTTGTCTTATTTGAGGATAATTTGATGGAATAAATGATTGTATCCTGTTTTTACATTTCTCACAGGTGACAAAGCTTTGATCACTCTGGCCGCTGCCGACCTTTGTACTTAAGTAAAACATTTTCTCTCAACTAGATGAGTTTTGACAAAACTGTGAGTCAGCCTGAAAATATGCTGACCTTACCCCAACCGAGAACATTTGTGTGCGTGTGTGTTGTTGTGAATTCGTCACTCCTCGTGTATGTGCTTTGGTTTGCTAACAGAAAGATTTAAGTGTTCGAGCCCAGTTTTTAAACAAGCTCATACAAACAGAACTATCAGCGTCAATGTCGGACTAAGTTAATGGTTAATTTTTGGCTTTTGAGCCTTTAAACACTGAAATGATCCTTTCTTGGATTATTTTATTTGAAAACAGAATTTCACAATTGTGTAAACAAACATTTATGAATATGTTTTAGCGTGTGCGTGTGCGTGTGCGTGTGTGTGTGTGTGTGTGTGTGTGTGTGTGTGTGTGTGTGTGTGTGTGTGAACTAAACTTGGTTTCAGTGACTGTGAGAAAATGTGTGATAAGAAGCCATTACAATGTCACACATATCAGTGCCCCATGTTCTCTCTGCTAATGCTGTGTATTGTTTGCATGTGGCAAAGAGCAAAAGCCCCGCTGAGTTTCTAAGGGTGTGTTTGAAAGTGTTTCTCTAATAGAGGTTTTAAAACCTCCACAAACATAATTAGGTACACGGTTGGTTTAAGAGCTGCATTGGATTGTTGATTACACTTTGTTTTTTGCACAGATTAAACAGATTGTGGTAGAATCTGGTTGGTTTTTAAAAAGTGCTGGCAGGCGGATTTTGTTACCAGTCTATCCTTTTCCCCTTGCTTGCAATCTGTATGCTAAGCTAAGCTAACTGGCTGCTTGCTGTAGCCTGCAGATTTTAGATCTAACCCTCGGCAACATAGAGAATAAAAAGTGTGACTGTGAATTCCAAAAATGATAAATCCACTACACAAATGACTTTTCACCTCTTCAGTCCACTGTTAAAATGGGTTGGACTGCTCACAACAATAGACAATATATATATATATATATACTGTATATACAATCTGTGACGCAGGGTCAAGTTTAGACGTGGCGCCAGGGAGCCACTGCTGTAAGAAGCGATCACCCTGGCTCATTACAAGATTATTTAGAAGCATTACGGATGCACTAATGCCCTTAGTTTGGAATTTGAGCCAAAACGAATCAATCCTGCGAGTTTATCCCTCAGAGTCTCCATGAGTGATCGCATCTTCAATGTGTGTCGGGACGTTTTTGGCATTTTGGCATGAAAACTGCTGTTGATTTGAAATACTTGAACCAGAACCAACAGTATTAAAACATTTCCGGTTACACCATCCGCAGTCACTGTTTATGTAACTGATCTTGGTCGGAGTGTGTGTGTGTGTGTGTGTGTGTGTGTGTGTGTGTGTGTGTGTGTGTGTGTGTGTGTGTGTGTGTGTGTGTGTGTGTGTGTGTGTGTGTGTGTGTGTGTGTGTGTGTGTGTGTGTGTGTGTGTGTGTGTGTGTGTGTGTGTGTGTGTGTGTGTGCGTGCTGACCCTCAGCTGTCTCTTGCCAAATATAACAGCAGTAATCATTATGGCAATAATGATGGTTGATGATGATGACTGCCATTTATCTTGAGATTGGAGGTATGTGTGTGTGTGTGTGTCCGAAGGTATGTTTGAAGGGCTCACACAGAGCTCCCATCACCCAATGACAGCTCTGGGTTTTGTGGGTAATCGGGCCTGTCTTTCCTAAAACAATGTAGTCTTTCTTCACTCCTCAATAGGCTTCTTATTTTCAACCAGGCCTCGACTTTTCCCCCCCTTCAAACATTTTATTCACCATTTGGCATTTCAATTGTGTGGTTCTGAAATGTTATTGTGAAAGTAGAAATTATTTAGGGTTCACACAGTGTGCTACAGAGATGCCGTTCGCATTAAACGTCACTGGAGCGAATATTTACTCGAAGATTGTCGGACTAGATCTAAATCTTTGAAATCGATCTCCGGTGTAATGAAAACAGCAGGATTTTTTTTTTTTGCCATTTAGGGACCTAGAAAAACATGCTTGTGGTAAAATGTCAGGGTCCAAACCTACTAGTTCAACAACCACAGGTCACATTGGAAAATATAGCAGCGGGTCTGACACTTACACACACTCATTATAGCATTCATAGACATTTACTTGCACTACTTTCATGTCATCTGGGTCACATGTTCGTTGTATTTAGTATTAGTAGGATTGGCAGGCAACATGTACACCATATTCTACTCCCTCTCTCTCAAAAGCCACTTTCTTTTTTACAGAGACCCCGCAATACTGCTGTAAAGAAAACCCTTCATTACACCGGCTTTGTTTTCTGACATTCAACCAAACAAACGGTACCACAACAGCTTCTAGTGTGTGTGTTCTAGTCCCGCCATGTCTACCTGTGAATAAACCCTCTTTCGGTGTCCGTACCTTTTTATAGGTGGAGGTGAAATAACGGCCTTTTTTAACAGGCTGTTTAAAAGGGGCTTCAGAGATACAACTCATAACTCCAGTGAAGCCATTTTAGCAACAAAATGTCTTGCGTGTTTTTCATCATCGGATTGCCTCTTCTGATCGGCCTTTCTAGAGTCCACCGGTCAAACTAATTAAAAACCAAATATTGGCCAATAACAATCGAAGCACCCTTACTATTTAGTGGAAGTTCATAATTTCAGTGCAGCTACAACTCTCACTGAGAAGTTACAAGGTTGTGAATGAAGGCTGAGCAGACAAAAACACCCGCGATAAGAAGATGCCTTGTTCCTAAAAATAGTTCACGATCTGACATTGAAGTTTCAAACCATTTTTTCAAGGCTTGAAGAGAGTAGTGCATCCTTGTAGTCATCGCTTTGATTTCAAAATGTTTTTTTTTATAATCACATTAATGACATATCTTATCATATTATCTGAATACAACACATTTACATCATTTGACCCAGTGTTTACGATTCAAACAGGCCTCTCTTTAGCCTGATGAAGAAGCTGATTGCCAGTTTGCTTGACTTCACGACTTAATCTGTGTCCAAGCGTTGGAATATAGTTCTGTAAAGATAGACAAACACGTTTCTGTGAACTTACTCTGCAGTGGTGGTTGCTCGGAGCATTTACGTTTGTCCTGTCAGACATCAAAATGTGGAGATTTAAGAACTGTTATCTCTGTAAGTTGTCTTACAACAACCTGCACTACTGTGTTCATCTCACCCACGTCAACTTCCTGCTAATAGATTTTTGTCGCTATTGCCCTTGCTCCGTTTGAGAAGACGACACCCTCGTTCTTAAACTGGCCTACAAATCTCTTGATTGGCTTTGTTGTTTCTTCACCTGCTGTCATGATAGCATTCAGGAAAATGCTGTTGCAACAGCATAATTATATTTTGCCGTTTGAAACCCAGCCTGTGATCTGTGTCACTGTCTGCTTTGTAATAAGGCAAAACTGCCATCACGATAATAGATGGCTTCAGCTTCATACAGACTTGAATAACCTATTCTTTATATTTGAAAAACATGCGGTATTGGCTTTTAATTTGAAAAATGTGTGCAGAGGTGAAAACAACATGGATCCTGCCTTTTAAGGAACTGTTTCTTCTGTGTTATCCTTCTTGCAGGAACCATAATTGTCTTCATTGAGAGGGCAGGGCAGGAAGTGGGTTTGGGGGAGGCATTTTTTGACCATCGCACACACACACAAACACACACACATTTCCGTCCTGCATCTCCCTTAATGTGTTTGTCAGAGCAGAAAGACAGTGGGAGACCAGTATACCACTGTATTTAGGATAGACCGTGATGGAGCTGTGGACTCTTTTTTTTTTTTTTTTTATTTATTTTTTTTTTTTTTTTTTATTTTTTTTTTTTTTTTTTTTTTTTTTTGGGCTTGAAAAAAGATGATGGCCGCCCCTATGTGTATTATTTTTCTCCCATGGCAACCTTGTGTGTATGTTGCCGTAGGAATGTGGTGACCTCAGAGGGGCTAGTGTTTCTGTTTGAGAGAAGAAGAAGGAGGAGAGAAAAATGTCGGCACAATAAAACAAGTTTACATCTCTTCCCCACCTTTCTGTTCACCTCATCAGTCTGTCTGCTGTCATACGTTCAGCCCCCAACTTTTCTCACTGAGATCATTGTTTCTATGTCAGCCTCTCTCTCTTTCTTTCTGACCCTGTCCATCTTTCTCTTTCTGTCTCCCTCACCTCTCTCGCTCTATTTTTATCCCCTCTCCCACTGAGCTCACATCTGGATCTTATTGACAGAGTGAACAGCCATTAAAGACTCCCTGGACTCTCTTTGTATGTATGTGTGTGTGTGCGTGCGTGCGTGCGTGCGTGTGTGTGTGTGTGTGTGTGTGTGTGTGTGTGTGTGTACATATTTGCTTGTGTGTGCCTGGCAAAGCATGGCAGACCCAAATATAAACTCCTCTTGATAAAAAAAGATTTCACCAAACCATGCATGTATTTACACACAGTGAATCATCACGCCCCAAATTTCAGGTAATTTGATAAAGTAATGTGAATAATGCAGATTTTAACATAAATTATGGGATTTGTTTTTTTATAACATCATCTGAGGTTTCCCAGTTGTTTGAAAGGGACATTACATGTTGACCAGCTACACTGTAAAGCGGTTATTATTTTTCATTTTAGAGCAGGTTATATTTTGAAAAGTAATGCTCTCTTGATTTCTTATTATGATAAAAAAATATTTCCCCTCAACATTTTCAAATGTTTCCTAAGTAGAGCTTATAATGTGGTTGCTTTCTGATGGATGCCTGGAGAATGTCCACTCTCTTTTACTATTTGTTCACCTCACGTAAACTATCCAATATGAATCCAATATTGAAGCCTAAGCCCTGCGTCTTTGGGTCCGGCCTTCATTTTTTTTTGGGGGGGTGGTATTTTGAATAAAGATCATGTGTATTGTAAGGCTATGTAGCTGTGGATGTTGTGACTTACAATTTTGCCGTTTTTCTCCAGAATGTTTGAGCTACAATGAGTTGTGCACGGTTAAGAGTCCCCGACTGTGTTAATGCAAAGCTTTAGATTGTCTTTTCAGCTTAAACATTTTTCTCTGAACCTCTTAACCCCGACATTCTAGTCAGTCCCAACTCAGCATTTATGTCAGATTATAAATTAAAGCTACACTTGAAAGTTTTTTTGTATGTGATATTTTGCCAGTATGATTGTAAAGCGCAATTATTTTACCTACTATGACTAAATCCAGGTGTCAGGTACCAAAACAAACACATAAGACTTGTATTTCAAAGTTGCTGCATGAGTGAAAATGCAAAATGCTGCTATCTTTTGCTGCAAGACACATTGCTAAGTGACCGGGATGGCAAACATGGACATGCCGTGCACAAAGCACACCATAAATCTGACAACCACCTCAGGCCCCGATCCCTGAAAAACTCTCCTAATTGCAGTTTGAGGTGAGCAACCTCCAGGGCCGACACCGGACCTTTTGACCTCTCATCCTGCTACTCTGTGGCAGCTCAATGCTACAAGCATTAACCCAACTGAGAGTTACCAGCTAGACAGTATCGTATCTTCCTGATGACGGGGTGTAGTCCAGGTAGAAAAAAAGAAAGTTTCTTAAACTCAGGAGGTGGAGAGCTCTGTCCGACTGGCTGACCTTTTGGCCGTCACATTGACTCTTTCACAGTGTAGTGAGAGTCCGTGTGAGAGTGAGAGAAATCCAAGATCAGGCTTGAGGCCCAATTTAATACTTATAATGAATGACAGTGACCGACGAGGCTCAGTGTGAATCATGTCAAGCTCATGTCAGTCTGGTGCCTTAATATCAGTCTCTCTGTCTCTTTCGCATCTGAGATCATTGCAGCTACATTCTGCATTTAGGGCCAAAACATGGAGATATGGGCTTGTGTTTTCCACAGTAACTATCGTGAACGGAGAGCTTGTGTTGGAGTTGGATATGTGTGTGTGTGTGTGTGTGTGTGTGTGTGTGTGTGTATGTGCTCTATTAATAGGAAGAGGAATGGCACAGGCCTGGGAATGTTGTCGTCTCCAGAAAAACAAACTTTTCTTTCCCCCTCTGTCCCTCTTTCTTTCTCTGCCTCTCTATGTGAGATAGGACTGACATGATGGGGAGGGGAGGGGAAGAAAAATGACAAGATAAGGGGAGGGGGGAGGAATATGGCACGAGAGAAGATGAGAGATGGGAAGGGTTGGTATTTTCCAAGCGGAAAAGAGAATTATCGTCATTGAATTTAGCTGCAACCATTTTTGTTGTCTACCTGGTTTTGAGCGCACGGACAAACACATTTTGTTGTTTGATTTGGAAGACTTATTGACTTTACATGTGGCGACTAGTCTTGACTGAGACTTCGCTGTGATAGGAGTGAAACTGAACTTTGCTGCAAAACCAGACAGCCCCTGCACCTTGTCTTCTCAGCCATCTCCGGGGTTCATATTTCTCTTTTTCTTGCTTTTTGCTCAAATTAAAATTGCACAAAGTAACGCTGCCTTTCACTCTTTTTTTCTTTTGTCCTTATTTGACTGTGTCGGCATCTTGTTTGAATAGAACTTGAATTGTCGATTGACAAAAACAATCGGGGTTTCCATGTTTACATTCGAGCATTGAACCATGCTATGTGATCATTGAGGTCATACGTTTTAGCTGTGTTAAAAGGACGAATGCAACTGTTATTGATCCAGTATGTATCGCAAGTTAACAAAATATACAGGATTAATAAAAGTGCTCAGTGTCTACCCAACTGTCAACTATTTTTGGACCTGGCTGTTTATGGTCTGTACTGATATATGTGTATTTATGCAGCACAGCACAGACCTCCTTGTACAGTATGTGTGGATGGATGCATTGTGTATATTTGTGTCTGATGTGTGTGTGTGTGTGTGTGTGTGTGTGTTCGTGCAGACATGCTACCTTGATTCCCGCATTCCTGTCATTTGGGCTCAGGCCAGAGCATTCTGGGAAGCAGACTGCTGCAACGAGGAGGGAGGGAAAGATGAAAAAAAAGAGGAAAAGAAAGATCGAGAGGATTCTGACTTCTTATGATTCCTTCCATTCTGAGGAAGAGATCCCAGGGGTTATTTTGGTTCCCTTTGAGGAGCCGTAGCCAAAAACAAGCTGATTGTGATGTAATCTCTTGTCTTTTTGCTTTCTTCTTCATTTCTCCTCTCTCTTCCTCCTCTCCACACCCTTTTCACAAAATGTGTTTTTTCTTAAATGCCCAGAAATGGTTCATCATTTGTCACCCAGGGGACCGAGAACACAAACCAAGAGTTCTGTTGAGTTTCTGTTCATGAACTGAACAATATCTACCACATTAGTCAGTTCCTGGCAACTTACATTAAACAATATTGGAAGTACTTTATTGAAGTGTGTTTTGAATTCCGTAGATATTTCCATAAGTGCCATAGAGTGGAGGATTGGGTGTGGGATTGGGTGTTTTTTTGGAAAGCGGTAAAAGTCGGTGTCAAAGAAGGGAACCGTAAGTTTGAGTTTAGGCAGTGTGCGCTCACTGATCTAATCGCTCCCTCTGAGAGCAACTCTGGGACCGAGCCCGTATCACACACACACAGACACACACATACGCTGCCATATAAGGAGAGAGTGAGAGGGAATCAGGCTGGGTTGAATCAGGGGGTCTCTTTTCTTCTCTCCTTTTTTTTTCCCATTTTCTCTGGCTATCCTGAAGTTCAATGGCAGCTCTCTTTCGTGTTCATGCTATCATCTTCCGTTTTAGCTTGCTCTCTCAAGCAAACATTTTCCTCCCTCTCCGGCTTTACTCATGAGTACACATTAACTAAATGTCCCACTGCTCGCCAGCCCCTGTTCAAATACACCACAGACATTAGCCCAGTCCAAACACATGGTTCACAGGAGTGTAAGGTCATTAGGAAATAAGTCTGTTTTAATCTAGAGTACAAGCAAACAAAGCAGCACTTCCTCTCCAAATCATTCAATGTGACAAATGCAGTTATTTTCTACGTGGCTGTTTGTTCTCACTCCGATGTTATTGCTCTTTTTCAGAAAGTTCAATGCGACACTGTTGGTGAATATTTTGACAAAGCGGTGGTTAATGTGTACTGTAAAGATGACAGAGCGCACCCCCTGTGGCTTCTGTGTTTTGTGCGTGCGCGTGCGTGTGTGTGCATGTGTGTGCGCTGATGTAGTGGAATGTGAGCAGTTATAAACGATCCTGGGAGTATCCGGTTGTGTGTGTCTGTAGTGGAGATAAAGACGATGTTTACCCCTTTTTTTTTTTTAGTTCTGTCCCACTGGGAGCACGACTCATGGGAGGGTGGTCCTCAATCGGGTCTTCTTCTTGCCGCATGGATGACTAGCACGGAGGAGCTCTTGTGTGTTTGACATCACCCTTTTCAGCACAGAGCATTATGCGAGCTTATGTGCTCGTTGAACGTGTGACATTTGACATTGTTGCAATGCAAAAACTAGCGAGACGAGAAGTGATTATTCTGACATTGACACCTTCTTGGCTTGTGTTTACCTAAAATCAGCTCTTAAGCTACCTGTAGCGCTTGGTCAGCTGACCAACCTCTCTTGGTTGGTTGGTCTCTTGAATGGCTTATTCATAACAATATACTTTTTTTTTTTTTAAAACAGACATTTTAACACTCAGTCACAGTAGGAAAAGCATTGTGCTTAAGCTTTATAAGCTACATCTGCTTTGGCGAAGAGACTCTGAAGACGAGAGAGTTACATGTTTTTATCTATTTCTGGCCTGCCTGTTATGTGTTAAAGTGGTTCACAGACAGGTATCCATTCAGACCTCCATCAAGATGCCAGATGTTGGTGCTAGGACATTGGTGATGCAGCTCTGTAGTGTGACACTGCAGGGTAAATGTTTTTTGTGTGTGTAGGTGTTGATCAGGAGGTGCCCTGTACTGCTTGTTTTTTTTCTCATTCATGCTTTCTCTTCCATTCAGATGTTTCTGTGGCAACCAGTGTTACATAGCAACTGACCGCCCAATAACAGAGTCTGGTCTCTCTGCTTTTCTATCTCTCTCTCTCTTCCCCCGACTTACCTGCCTTCCTGTCCAAACTGAAAGAGTCTCAAAAGAGGTGCTCTGCAGCACTGTCATTAGGCTGATACTGATCCTTAAGGCCCTTTTTAGAGGGTAAAGTGACAACTGCAGCAGCTAATCATGCATATGTATCTCAAAGCAAAGGGGTGCAGCAGCAACAGAAGAAGTGGAAGTTGGTGCTGGTTCACGTGTAGGCGGTGACTGCCTCCCCCTCCCTGCTGCCTCTGCCTGTGTGACGACGCTACCGCCAGGCTTTCATTCAACTGTAAAGAAGCGGCAACTTCCATCTTTCTGCTCTGTAAAGGCCTTTTACACTTTTCAGTCACTGAAATCAAACCATTCATCCCGGAACATTTCCTCTGCTGGCGCTTTTTTAGAGGAGCGGGTTTCTAAAAGGATTGAGTTCCTGAACTAGCCGGGATGAATCTATGCGAGCTCCTTCAACCACTGCACTCTGTGTTCACTTCTGCTCAGCGGGCCGCTGCTGTGCTGCTCATTCTCCAGGTGTGCAAGTGTGCACCCATGTGAGTGTGATGCAGAGATCAGACAAAGAGGAGCGTCATGAGAGGGAATTGTGAATGAGTGCGAATATGGAAGGGTTTCTCAGATGTCATCACATCAGTGTGAAAGAAAAAAACTAATGTTAAAACTAATTTTTCTTAAAAGTACAACACTTCAAGCCCAAATTGGCTTTCTGTCTCAACTGTGATGAATCAAACTAGATGCAGTTTGACTACTGATCCGCTCTGCTTCTACTTAAAACTTAAACTATTTAAAATTTCTTAACAGCGCGAGAGTAACATCGCGAGAGTAACGGCGCTCGAATAATCCTGCCTTGCCCTGCCAACTTGCGCTGACAGCATGCTTCTTTTTTTTTTTTTACACAACCTGTGCAGCTGTGATTTAACGTGGCACTAAAGTACAAGG
The DNA here is from genome assembly GCF_050575085.1 of Anarhichas minor. Classification (NCBI taxonomy): domain Eukaryota; kingdom Metazoa; phylum Chordata; class Actinopteri; order Perciformes; family Anarhichadidae; genus Anarhichas; species Anarhichas minor. The sequence continues at coordinate 7,934,657 of NW_027466472.1, forward strand.
CTACATCATAGCTGGGTGTGGTCACAAGTACAACAGACCACACCTGACCACACCCAGCTCTGATGTTGGGCGTTTTTCGGTGGTTCAAGAGACTATTTAACCCATAAAGGCCAGAGCAGATACGTCGTTCCTCATCCAAAACATTCCTTAAGAGTTCTACTCACTCTCCCGTTGAAATACATGGAGCTCAGGATTTTGAACCGTATGAGAGTGACGTGACTCTGTGTGAGCGGAGCTTGTGTGTTCTGTAAAACTTCCCTGGATTAAATATCTGCTCTATATCCTCTGACAGCATTTTCCTGGAAAGGTTTAGCTCCATTCAGCCCTTTTTAAGAAGGCCGGCACGTTTTGATTGCCTAAAGCTGGAATAAGACGCTTCATTTATTGTAACTTTACCAGCCGACCAACCTATACACACACACAAAAATACACACATGCAAGGATTTTGAGCCGTGAGGGGTCAGGAATGTCGAGGATAAAGAGGTGAAATGGAAAGAAAGAGGGAGGAAGAAAGTAAAAAAAGGGAAGTATGAAGTGAGAAGGGGAGATTGGCTCTTTCCACAGTGTAGGGATTAGCCTCGGCTAAGCTGTAGTATTATAAAAGTACAATCTGCTGGGAACGATGCTGACTGTCTGCTAAGTGCCCTTGCAGTCTTGATTTATCTCTTGTTGCTATTTGCCATCACATCCTCTTCCTCTCTCCTTGTAATTTGTCCTTCCCCCTTCCTCCTCCCTTTTTCCCACTCTGTCTCAAAGTACTGAACATATCAGTGTGCTCAGGGGTTTGTGTGTGTGTGTGTGTGTGTGTGTGTGTGCGAGCGAGCATGTCCGATAGCTGCTGAAGAGCCAACGTTATCACTGTGTGCATCTTTCATGAGACACAGTTCCCTGCAGGGACATCCAACTGACAGTCTCTTCAAGATCCCTCTATTACTAGTACATCAAAAAAAAGGGAGGCATTGTGAGAGAGATGGAAGGATTTCTAGAATAAATCGGGGAGAGAAAAAGAGATGGAGGAGGGGGGAAGACGGGACAAACTGGGTGGGAGAGACAGAGACACGGGGAAGGTATTTACGGAGTGGTTTTGGGGTTAGGACTAGTCTCTGTTGTCTATCTCCGGATCCCAGTGCATTGTGTGATCGGTTGCCGGGCAGGAAGTGGATGAGATTTCCGCTGGTCGGGGACTATAAATTGAGGACGTACGTATATGTACAGAGGATCGAAGGCTCCTCCTGGTGTGTGCCTGTAATGCTGTTTGGTTGAGGATGCTGATCAAGATAAAAAAGGCACTAAACTCACGTCAACGTCTTTTTGAAAAAAAATAATAACAATGGTCTGACTAGTCATTTATGTCCTTTTCAGTCTGTGTTTTGTCTTGGAATTACCTTGACGTTTGTGGATATTCGATTTATAAAAGGTACCCAAATGCTTCATTGGGATGTATCTTTCTTGGTCTTTCAACCTGAAAGTTCCACATTGTGAGACAAACATCGTGATACACACTTGAAAAGATGAGACGAAGTGTAATATATGAGCGCTCACTCCAAAACACAGCAACTTTGTGGCCATCAGACAATGCCTTGAAAGTCATTGAAAAGTCCTGAAACATCCCAGTGACATTTAATACAGCTCTGAATGACATTTATATTTTCCAATACTCTTCAAATCAAATGTACTTCTGTGTGTTCATTTAGTCTAGTTTCGAACAAGAATATTTTTTTCAAATATAAAAAGGCCTTGCATTGGAGTTTCTCCTCATCAGTTTAGTTTGTCGCTTCTTTCACATGCAATATTCTGTTCTAGGTGTCTTCACGCGTGTGTCAGAGCGGAAACATATTGTTCTTGGGTGCCTCCAATATGTGTGTGTTTGAGCACGTGTATATTAGCCGAAGCATCAATCGTGTCCTTGCCTCAGCCTCACCTCTCGGGGACAAAGACTCTTTTCACAGCACACGTATCTCTGTCTCTCTCTCTCGCTTTCTGTCTCTCACTCTCTCTCTCTCTCTCTCTCTCTCTCTCTCTCTCTCTCTCTCACACTGACACAGACACACACAAATCCACACCATCCCATAAGGGCGTATTTGGAGAGCAAGTGTAGATCTGGTTACCTGTGCGCTCTTTCTCTCTCACACACACACATGCTACAGTTTCGACAACAATCACAGCTCTGTTAGATTGCACATTTACTTCGTTCATTAAACTCTCTATGACTGCCGCTTCTGGCCGGAAGGGAAGTAGAATCAAGTATCTCATAGGTTTTGATTTTCCTGTCAAAATAAATATTTTATGAACTTAAATCTAGTTTGCAGGGGCCCTTTATCTGATGGTGCATGGCTTCTGAATGAATCCCGTAATGCCCTATTTAGAAAAGTTTAACTGTGACCCTGTGGCAGGAAGACAAAAACATTTGAATGATTTTTCAATTTGAGTGCTGCCCCCTTGTGGATAGTGTGTGTGTGTGTGTGTGTGTGTGTGTGTGTGTGTGTGTGTGTGTGTGTGTGTGTGTGTGTGTGTGTGTGTGTGTGTGTGTGTGTGTGTGTGTGTGTGTGTGTGTGTGTGTGTGTGTGTGTGTGTGTGTGTGTGTGTGTGTGTGTGTGTGTGTGTGTGTGCTTTTGATAGTTACCTTCATTTAGAAACATGCATTAAAACACCACATTGAATTATGTTAAAGCTTTAAACCATAGACATTGATTGTCTAAATATCTTTCAGCGCACAGTATTTTATTAATATAGTATTTTACCTTATTTATCTGTTATAAGCGAGAGACAGATAGATGGAGAGAGAGGGTGAGACAGGGTAAGGTGAACCTGGACACACGAGAGAGGGATCTCAGTGAATATGAAAAGACGGAGCTTTATCTTGAACTCCCATGTTGAAGGTAGCAGCGGGAATCCATTTTTTCCTGGAATTGTCCGTCATCATCCTGTTATCCAGCGTTGGCCAACGGATCTCCACACTCCTGCTACATGCACACAAAGGTGGTACAAGCTGTATGCATGCATAGGTGTGTGATGAGAAATCAGTTTTGATCTGTTTGAGTAGTCATGTGTCCACCTCTCTCTCTCTGACACACACACATACACACACCTGTGGACCAGTGGATGTGCTGACGGGTGTCATCAGTCCTCCTACATGTTTATCTATAGACTCACCCCAGACTGCCTCAGTTTTTGTGAAGTGATTTTGGCTCAGAGGCTGTGATACAGATGTCGCAGCTGTCATTTAGCAGCATTTAGTAACAGTCACTGACACAGCCTGGTGGGGCGGCTGAGCAAGAATTAAACCACACACACACACACACACACACACACACATTTCTTTGCAGGGTGGGGAGGAAATACGAGGTTGAACCGCGGCTACAAATTCAGCCCACTGACGATCAGCCACATATGCGTATCTGGCATGGTGCAACTATGCTATCCTGGCTTGGTTTTATTCATAAATGCTGTTGAATGTGATGTATGAAAACAGCGTCGAATTTAGGTTTCTTTTATTTTTTATAATGGAAGGTTGTAATCAGGCCCCAGACTTTATTGTCATGATGGATCTGTAGACTGAATAGTCAGGTTGTGAAAGTGAGTTGCACTTGTGATCAATGTTGTCTTTGATTCTGTGTGTTGACACTGTTTTTTGCATCTGTGTACATGTGCAGATGCAGAAACACACACACACACACACACACACACACACACACTTTATATCTGTTTTTTCTTCACCACCTAGCAGCTGTATTAGTCCAAAACTAAACAGGAAATGCTGAGGATGTGATCACTTTGGAGTTGCTAACAAGATGCTGTGAATGCTGATGTAACTGTTCAGGTGATGATTGTGTGCTCTCGTGTAGCTTAAAAGATGAGTCTGGTGATGTTCGATGTATTTCTTATGGTGAAAGAATCGTAGTATTGTCTTGGTAGAGTAGACAAAGCCAGAGCTTATTCCTCCGTGTCACAGAGTTAGAGGTGTTGGTGGTTATGCAACCGAATGAACGTAGAAACATAGAGATGCAGATATAAAGAAAGAGGCAAACATCTCCCTGTTTAGTCCCTACAGAACTTTAAAGCATCAGACTTTGGAGGAAAGTTAGTTTAAAGTGTCATTCAAGTGGCCTTTATTTTGTATTAAAGGTGGTTTGTTGGTAAAGAAAATAAATAGATGTCTGGCCCAGAGAACGGAGTACATGTATCAAAATAATTCTGCGGCCCAACTCCCAGCATGCCAGAGAGGTCGTCATCTCTGATCTCTGTCACCAGACCTTCAAGCTCGTCTGTTGTTTCTATGGCAACAAGGATTAAAGGCCAATTTCCTGCCACGAGCTTGACCTTTAAATGTCCCTTGTGACCTTTTTTTCTGTTGTCACCGACTGATCTCAGTTGGGGAGAAAGGCGGAAGTGTGGTTGGGTTTAACGCTGGACAAAAGCCACCTCATGCAATGCTGAGTTTGAACGGGAAACTGTGTGTTATCGTCATTTCGTCAAACTAAATAATAGTGTGCAATGTAGGAGTACGTTGTATTGAACTGGTTGACGTCAATTGAACTGGTTGACGTCAAAGCACTCCAGGCTTATTCGTGTAAATATCGCATAGCGCACTGTGTTTTTTAAAGATACTGTTGCTTCTCTCGGTTACTTGAAAGCTGTTCACACCCACATGCCGTGCCGTGCTCTACTTATGAAACTTTTTCATTAAAACTGCATTTTAGATTAATGCACTCCAGAAAACTCGCTGGCGATGTGTGCACACTCGCAAAACCATGCACGCACAATCCTTTTTCAGTCTCTGGTCACAGATTTGTACTCCCATGTGTATTATAAAGGGTGTGTACATGGCTTGCTGCGTGTTAATGTGGGTGCCCGTACGTAATGAGTTGTTAAAGGACCATACTGGTAGTTCTGCATGCTTTAGGTCATTAACTTGATGTGGTACTGCAGTTGCTAACAGAAGCTCTATGTCAAACTGACCGAAACGGAGTGTGCAAGGACGGTGGAAATTGGTGAAACAACCATGTGATGAGAATATAACTTTGTTCAAAAACGTATGAAGGCATATAAATATAAATAAATGAAGCCAGTACTCAAATAATGGCCAATAATAGCTGAGCTCAGGGAAGACAGAAACTAAATGATCAGTACCTGTATTACAGCACAATGACTTGGATGGTAATTCAGTATAATCTTAGTATATTTTCACAGTTCTACACAACGCTGCCATATTTCTCAGTGTGCTGCTTTGAGTTTCTCTTTTTTGTAGAGATGGTGTTCTCACTTTGGTGCGCTTTCTCAATATTAAGCTACTTTTCAACTCAACCCTTCCTGAAGTTTTTCAACATATTGAAAGGGGTTTATTATAAAACAGACGGAGGAAGTGTTGAGACTGCATTAATAGTAACGGAAAGCAATGGAAAACAGAAAAGGCCTCTTCTCTAAATTACTAATGAAATACATACTTACAAAACACAGAATTGGAAATGTGATAATGCGACTATCTCAAAAATTGCCAGCTTCCTTTATGCTGCTTTTCTGGCATTTCTCATTATATTCTCATATTTTATTGACTAAACAAACACTTAAAAGCTACTCCATTTGTTTAGTATCGCACTTTAATAAAGTTAAGGGGCTCACAAGAGACGGAGAAGAGAGAAAAATCAAAGTAGCAGTGGCTGAGAGATTCTAGTCCCAAGTACAGGTCAAGCATCAAAAACACGATCCACAATTCCCATAATGCAACTCAACAGTGTCTTTCATTAGACGCTGCATACCCCCTAAATGCCAACTTCTTTCAAACCCCACACCTCCAGATTGTAACCTCATGACAAGTAAGCTGAACCTGGTGTGTAAATATGGTGGAGCGCCCCTTTAATCGATAGATTTAGAAGTTTTTTGCCATAAAATAGAAAAGCATTAGCAGCCCGGAAGACGTGAAATCCATCTAAAAAGTTGCAGCGTGCTTGTTTAAAACCGTCCTCAAAATGCACGAGTTGCAGTTAATGACACCCTTTGCTCGCTGTTGTCATGGTTATCTGTGGGGCTGCTGCTGTTCAGTGTTCCAGCATCGAAACAGAACAGAACGTAACTGATGCTGTTGTGACATGAAGACGATGTCGGACAGATAATTTGCTAGTTAAGCGGGAAATGGATGGATGGACAGCTCCGTCATCCTCCCTCTTCTCGTCCCTCAGATGCCCCGATCGATTCATTTACGGAGGGATTGGTCGAGTCTGGCTGAGCAGGACGGGGGCTGAGCGCTGTAAGCGTCTGCCCTGCCTGCTGTCTCTCATTTTACACACCCGAGAGGGGAGGGCCACGACACACACTCGCACACACCCACACACACTCACTTTTTATCCCTCCTGTTGTCCACACACACACACCTCGACATACGCTCAGATCTTGCTTACATCATCCAAGCAGTAGAAACAGATCAGACACCCATGCATACAAGCTGAAGTGTGCGCCTCTGCCTTCCACATATGGTGTATGCATGTGTGTGTGTGTGTGTGTGAGTGTGAGTGTGTGTGTGTAGAGCCTATCTGCTACAGAACAAGACGCACACTTTGACGCACAAGACTGAATTTATGGAAGAGCAGAAGATTTGCGTGCTGAGAAGTTGCTTTCTGAAGGACTGAATTATTTGAAAGCCCCCGTTGCCAGAAGAAGAGAGGACCGAAAGAAACAACTAGCGGGAACATGTTGATTTTATGTCGTGAGTAAGAGACAAGGTGGTGATCGCTTCGACCCTCAGGTGTTAGTCTTTTATTTCATCTGACGTTCGTGTGAGTAAACAAACAGATACAAACCCTACCGGGTGTTTTATTCTGGTTGTTTCGCGGGTGTCTTATGTGCCAAAGTGAAAGTGCGTTCGGGCACAGGGACCGCTCCGTATGCTGCAGATGGTTCGAACCCTTGCCCAGTTCAGCATTGCTCTGGAGGAAATGAATGAGAATGGAGAGGATGGAGGAGAAGTGGTGCACAGAGATGCTGTGGATCAGGTCAGAAACAACAACAGGAATGGGAACTCCAGTGGGAATTTGAATGGGAATGGACTTTGTGCTGGAAGCCCCCACAGAGAGGTAGGCTGTGTTTTCTATTCTTTGCCGTTAAGATTTGTGTGGTTTTGCTTCGTATCAAGGACATTATCGCCCGCCTGTCCGGGTCAATTTAGATTTCACTCCATCCAGCCTCCTTTCTTTCTGCTCCTGTGCTCTCCTCTTCATTCTGCTGCTGCAGTAGATCCTGCTCTTCTTTGAATTCTTCGTATATTTGTTCTGTTGTTCTGTTCTGTGCATCTCCTTCATTATTGTAACCTCATTCTTTGTTTGAACATGTCTGTCTTCCTCGGATACTGTCTCTTTCCTCAGATCCTCCTTCTCTCCGTCTCTCTGTTATAGAATTAGAGCCGAGTGAATCACACAATTAACTCCCAACGCCGACTGTCACAAAAACTGCCGCCACTCTTTGTAGTCTCACTGTCTGTCTGTCCATCTGCGCTCGTTCACGAGTCTGCACTCACTGTCCAGTGTTTCAAAGATCTGTGCGTATCTTTGTTAGTTTTTAAGTGTAATTTATTGTATTTTAGGAATCTCTAGCAACAGTTTATTTTTACGTGTTAGTGGTATACCTTGTGTTCCTCGAGTGGCAGCAGAATCAACAAATACGCTTCGGATTACATCTACATATGAACGCACACACTCACTCTCACTGCAGACATAACATAGCCGCTCTAGTTCTGCTAATCTGCAGAACTACAGCAGCTTTTGAAAATCTGTTTTTTTTAAAAGTCCTTATAATAATTGTAGAACCACCGCCTGTTTTTGATCAATAAATCTTTTAATTTAACATTTTTTTTTAAATGTCCATTTTACACAGCGTATTGTTTGTCTTGTTTTCTGTGACCAACCATCCAGAGCCCCAAAACTATTTTTTGTTTAATGGCATAAAAGAGTAAGAAAAACAGCTAATATTCACATTAGTGAATATTGCTTAAAATTTTCTGTCAATGGAGAAAAAAATCAATAAATCAACACATTCAGCTCTGTATGTAATGCAGGATAAGAACAAAGTACTAATCCTTTTGTTAGACCCACTTGTGGTATTGATGAAGAAAATATTGAAGCATCAGCCGAGGACCAATAACAGACCTCAACATATATTATTGTATTAAGTGATTGTGTGAATGTAAGGGGAGCTTTAGAAAGTAGAGTAAGATGAGAGGAAAGGAGTGGAGGAGGCGATGATGATGATGATGATGATGGAGGAGTCGGGAAGTGGATCAATAGCCCGTGCATGCGCGTCAGAAAGGGAGACAAAACTATTGATCAGCGTAGAGTAGGTCAGAGAAGTCGGTGGCATGCAAATGACAATTGGGGAGTACATAGAGATGATATACAGCCTATGATGGAGACACACACACCCTGTCGCTAACATCTGCATGCCAGAATTACATAACTTGAAGTTAAGGATTTACTTCAACACGAAGAAGATGTGGGAATCCGTCCGTGTTTTACAGTGGTGTTTGGATGAACGGAGGAAGAGAGAGGTGATGAGGATGCTTTCTCTTTTGACTAAGAGGCTGCCTGTTGCTGCTTTCGCCAGGCTGTTGCCAGGGGATACCGTTGTCGGGGAGTTAGGATGAAGGCAGCAGGGATGGAGAGGTGTGACGACAGCGATGAGATGAGAGGAGAGATGGCTGTGTTTTTGTCGCGGATGCTTTGAATGAAAAAACTTCAGCTCAGACCTCAAACACAATGGGGTTTTTAGGGAATCAAAGACAGTATTTATTTATTTTTTTATATTGATGATGTTTAGGTACCCATTCAGTAAATTGGCCACATGCAAAAACAAGGAATTGAAAGAACACAGATTCAGCATTTCCTCCTCAGTTTTCATCAATGGAAAGTGACTTAAAGTCTGCAGTAAAGTTACAGACGGCAACACATTCAGCATAACAGACACGAGAGTGCAGTCTATCGTCTCATCTCATCTAGTCCAGAAAGCAAATAAGCTTATTTCCCAAGATGTCAAACAATTCCTTTAACTTATTCATAGAAGCTGCCAATTTAAGTTTGTATACTTAGTGGTCTGTGCATACCGGTCATTTTACCAGTTATTTTGATTCGAGAAGAAGTTTGCAGTTTTTCAAATGGAAGATTTATTCATTTGCATCCGGTTCCATTTGCCAGATAATAGTGCAGGACATGGGGAAACACAAATGAACTTTAAAGGCCCCTTCACACCCATGGTGAACTCACACAGGTGATTTTGATCATTTTGGCCAATTACGTCTCAGTTAACAGACTGTGAGGGACATCTATTAGCTTTGTTGCATCAGTTAGAGCGGGACGAAATGAGATGTTTTCAGACGTTCTGTTAACTAAGACACAGACATGCAAAAATAAACATGCCAGAAACATAACCTTGTTGGCAATATATCATTATTTGTGCGAGACTGTATGCGGTACAGCTGTGTCCCAGTCTTTGTGTCGGTCACAGAGAGAGAAGAACGTGACCTCACAAAATATTTGATGCAGCTGCGGCATTTATAAAGAACGATTGGGAACGTCAGTCCTTTATTGGCAAAATACCACTTTTAGGTACTAAATTGTCCGTACAAAATGGGTACTGGATGAAAAGCTGCAGTTATTTCCCCTCCAATAATAAATAAATGAAATGTTACAATTGAATATCTTGTTTTGAATAAAGTTTCTCTCATTCGGCAGCCTTCAAATGACAAAGTTTGGCCTCGTCGAGCTACGCAGAGCAAAATTACAGGGACAGTATTGTACAGTTTTATACAAACAAAGTAAAGGGCAACACAAAATCCCTGAGAAATAAATTCTACAGAAAGGAATTATCAAAACGAGTGGGGGGAAAAAAGAAGAAAGACCAAAGCATTGCTTAACTTTGCTTCTGTTTGGTCTCGTCTGTAGAGCTGTTGAGTGGTAGCAGCATTAGTACCACATGACAGAACAACATACACTCAAAGACAGATATACAGTACACGGTTGATACGCAGCATGGCCTCGGCTACATGAAACCACAACTAACGTAGTTAAGCAGAATGACATTAGACAAAGCTGCCTGTGCTGTGACTCTGGTGTGTGTTGTCTTTGCCGTCATGCTGTAATGTTTGGCTGCAGTTGTGAGGAATAACTTGCTATATGGACCCCCTGTGTCCACGCCATTACCCAGACACCAGAGCTCGCAGAGGCTCACATGAGAACATGCTGTACTCGCACACATACTGCACATATTTTTCTCACACACACACACACAGAGACACTGGAGGGGTTTCCTCTCCGATCCCCTCCGTGTTATTTGGTGACGGGCTGAATCCTGTGAAACATCCATCCTGTCACATTTACTGGTGCTGAGCCACCGGCGACGACCCTGACTCCCGAGCAACGTTCGAGAAAGAATAACCATACTTAACATATCAATGCATGTTTGTACTCTTTGTGCCACAGCTTTGGCTGTTTTGGGCTGATTGAATTACACAAACGCATTCTTGCTCTTCAGGCCACATCATTCCTGAGATCTGGGTGGTTAAATAGATCAAGGTTATCGGATTACAAATAATTTGAAGGTGTGATCTCAAGATTTCAGATTTCAGCAGGTAAAATGATTACACATTCTGCCTGTAAAACATACATCACTGTTTGATATCGGCACAATTTGTGACGTGCCATCAAGCAACAGTTTGACGGGATTACAACCCGTCTGATCATCTGACAGCTAATGTCTTGCACCGTCTTGCAAATACCAACATTTGGTCTAATTTTAATTGTAATAGATAATTATTAATTAGCTTGTGAAGGTGAACATTTTACTCCCCACCCTCATGAGCGACGTGGGAGAACAATGAGATGGCGAACGGTGACTCATCATGTGTCATCACAGCACCAGAGTTAGTGTGTGACTGTTTTATTAAACTGGATCCATTTGACCAATGTGGTGGCTTGACTCATAAACCATTCAGCCTCTCGGTTCCCATTATTACCAACTGAACAGCTCTGCGACGGCCCAAATCACTTCTGTGATGTGCGTGTGCCTGAATTGTAGTGAAAGCAGTCAGTTCTGATTTCGTTTGCTTGTTTTTGTCAGGTTGACATCAAAGTAATGATTCGTAATGAGTCGTGAAAAGAGAGAGTGGATCTGCATTCGTCAATTTGATTAACGCATAATAATTTTTATTAGACATTCATGCAGGAGACAGCTGTGTTCTTGTGTGGAGGGCAGTGTGTCTGTGTGTGTGTGTGTGTGTGTTTGTGTGCAGCACGCTGTCAGAAAATGCTGATGAACTGGTTGTAGCTACCAGGGAAATCCTGATGTTACTACACATACTGTACGCTGCATAAATACTTCAGTTTGGAGTATTTCTCAGATAGCACCACTGCAGTTCCAAATACACACAGAGCTGCTGCTGTCTAGCATGCAGCTGCGCTCCATGCTTGACAGCATCACGCGCAACAAAATTAGCATCCGTTGACAGACGTTGGTAGTTGATTGATTGTAAGACACAACGCTGAAACGATTAGTCGGGTCATTGATTAGAAAATGAATTGACAATGAATTGATTTTGGTGCCATACTGTCTGGGTTAGCCAACAAAACAATCAAACCTGGATGTCAAATCAGTCTATTTAGATTTTGCAGGTGTGAAATTTACCCAGAAAGATGATTTCCTTTCAATAACATTCTAGTTAAACAAAACTGTGATGCAAGACACTTCGGTAGAGCTGCTGCTTACTGAATCAGGGGACTGAGCCAAGATTTATTTTGAATAGATGATTCCTGAAGGGTCATTTTGGGGTATAGATGGAAGATTACTGTGGTATTGTGTCTTTCCCTTTCTATCCATGTTCAGCCCTGTATTTATTCCTTCTACTCCATTCTGTTTGTGTTTATATCTCAGGGCAGAGTAGACTTTGAATGAATCTGAAAGAGAGGGTGGCATGTAAATGTCAACCTAATAAAAAAAAAAAACACTCACACGTCGCCTTTCACCCTCCGGTGATACCCCACAGCGCCCCTGGGATCACTTCAGATGCCAAACACTAAACATGGTCTTTCTGGGAAGTTATTGTTACGGTTATTTATAGGACACAGTGGTGCTGGCAGAGAGGAGCAAGGGAGCAGGGGAAAGAAATCCTCCTCTGTGTGTTTTTGTGGCCTCTATAAACGTGTGTGTGTGTGTGTGTGAAAGACACAGTGGTTACATAGGCACCATAGGGTTTTGCCCTGTGGCTCCGTCTGATATTTATAAGTCATGTTTAGTTCTGTACCAGAATATTTTGGGAGGCTCCCCTGAGGCCCCTGATATAGTATGTCTGACTTGTTCCATGATCCTTAAACTCCCTTTGTTATTCTCCTGTCTCTCTCTCTCTCTGTCTCTGTCTCTCTCTTTGTCTCTCTCTCTCACACACACACACACACACACACACACACACACACACACACACACACACACACACCACGGGATAGACTTTTGTAGCACAAACCTGTCAGTTGTTGCCATGGGGGAAACACTGGAAAACTGTGTTTTAGCTACCGATTTTGATTCATCTGATCAAGTGGATGAAAGTAAATTATAACTTTGATTAAAAATGTATTTATTTGTTGCAGATGTTAAAAATCAACTTAAGCTTTTTCTGTTTGTTTTTTCCTCTTTTTGCTCTTCTTCCCTTCATATGTCTTTCTTCGTCTCTTTCCCTTTCCCTCTCTGCCTTAATGTGTTGGGCTTTTTGTCCGCTATGTGTCGGAGCAGCTTATTCACTTGCAACCATGAATCATGAGTCATTGTTAGCGTGAACAGCTGAGTCAAGCTTTGCTTCTCTGTGGACTTCCTGGCCTCTGTGACCCCTAATCTGATCCCTTTGTTTGTGTGTGTGTGTGTGTGTGTGTGTGTGAGAGAGAGTGTGTTAATGTGCAACAACCGTAACTTCTTTGCAGTCTTGTATTTGCTCCTTCATAATAATCTTCATAGTATAGCTCTGTGATATTTAAATCAAACATTTGAAGGGACCTAAAGCAGTATAACTATAAAATCAGAAAGTACTCTGTGTTTACTTTGCCCCTCCAAGAAGATTAGGCAAATTAGACTAACAATGGATTAAAAAGAAAATACTATGATGTGGTTTGAGAAAGGAAATCTGCATATAACGAGTCAGCAGTGGTCACGGTGTTCTTTGTATTTCTGTGATGTGTGACTGATGTTGGAAGGCAGGAATGCAGATGTAGAAATGGGACATTTAAAATGCCAGGAAGGCAAAAGGCCCATCTGCAAAGTACAAAAAGCATCAGCAACTACAAACATTTTTATCAAGTTAAGTTGAAGTGATTTTTCTCCTGCTTGCTCATACTGCATTATGATCTCTCGTAATCTTGTTCGTCAGAAAGATTCAAAAGAAAGCCGTTCCTCAAAGAGTAGGGACTGTCTCGGGGACAGTTCCTTCCAAAATGCACGTGAAGTTCCTGACTTCCAGGAAAAGTTGCTGCAATGGACAAAAAAAGCTGTGATAGAAGAGTGTGTGTTCAGTAGAGTTCAAACCCATTGTTTTTTATGCATCTAGCCACTGTCTTGTAAGTTAATTTCCCTTTTGCTGTCATGCAGTGGAATACGGCAGTTGAATGACACATCTGGGCTGCAGCTCTCTAAACATTAAACCCTGACATTTACAACTTAACACTCAGCCGTAACGATGTGATCCTGGATACTTATTTTACCCACACGTCTTCAGTAAGTCATGTTGGACATGTAGGCTGTAGGAGTTTTGTGAAGTGTCTTTAAATTTAACTTGCGTATCTACTTTCTGTCCGTGCGTCTTGTAAAAATGGACGTTTTTTTGCATGGCGAAAGTTCGTTGAAGCAAGAAATAACTGTAAAGACAGGACACATAGTGGAAGAGAGAGGAGTGTGAGATGCAACACATGCTCCTAATGGGAATCGATCCAGAGTGTTTGCAGCCATGTGAAATTGTCTTATCCGCTTGGACACCACAATAGTTTGCTTTTTTTTAAATGATAATAAAAAAGAAAACATTAATACAAGACTGAAGAATTAAACCAGTGAGACCTCTGTGTTGTCTGAAACACAGAACCTGACATTTGGTTCTTAAACACTGTAAACTGAACTGAACCTAAATAAAGCAAGGTTACAGTGTATTACAAAAAAGGTTCATTCCAATTGACTTTATTCCGGGTCATATTAAGACTCTAACATTTTGAATGCATGTCAGTGTTTGTGTGGGTGCCCTTCTGTGTCTGCAAAAAAATGTGCATTGTCCACATTGTGTATCCTTTAGTAGAATGATCTGATCATCTACATGCTTTGATGATTGATCTTCTTCTGTTTTCACAGGACATGAGGAAACATGTGATGATGACCCTCTTGGACACAGAGCAGTCGTATGTGGAGTCACTACGCAGTCTCATTCAGGTAACACACAACTACACGTTCTCACACTATACTAGCATATATACACACGCAGTTCACCTCAGAATATTCTGACATATCTCTGGTCTAATAAGAGTGTAATGTTCACCGATGAACAAACAGTCTTATTGAGCGTTTTACCATCGCACACAAAGAAACACAGCATTGTGGATTCACAGTTTGCTGAGGACGTGAATAACGAATGTAGGTAACAACGGTGTTATGTAATCCACTTATTGCCATTCATCCCGTCAGGCTAATCTGCTAAGCCTGTCACATCTCACTGTCATCAGCATTATCTGCTCCCACACACAAAGAAACCCTCTCACCTATATCTGACACCTGTCGCTAACTAACCTTTAGCCCAAATCTTAGCTGCATCCCTCTCTCTCTGTCTCACACACACACACACACATGGTCCCTACCTGTTTTATAACCTGTCACGGTCCCTACCTGTTTTATAACCTGTCACCGTTCGCTGTGTGTGGGCTAGCACACATCTGTGTGTGTGTGTGTGTGTGTGTGTGTGTGTGTGTGTGTGTGTGTGTGTGTGTGTGTGTGTGTGTGTGTGTGTGTGTGTGTGTGTGTGTGTGTGTGTGTGTGTGTGTGTGTGTGTGTGTGTGTGTGTGTGTGTGTGTGTGTGTGTGTGTGTGTGTGTGTGTGATTGTGCACTCACATCCCAACGTTGCACACTGACTTGTCTCCCTCTATGCATGCGTTTCTGTCTGCGGCCACAAAGTGAATAATCCTGCGCTGCGTTCCCATGGCGACACAGGGAAAGTCAGTGTTACCACGGTGACTGCAGCGAGAGTGCAGATCCCCCTGAAGGAGGGTCTCGGATGCGGTTCAGCTGAGACCGCTCGACGGCAGCGTGGTCCCAAGTGGAAATCCCACTCTGTGGTTTCTGTGAATAGATATATTATTTGTTTTTGTATCACAGCTTAGTTAGCTGACAAAGGACCAGATATATAAATATGAGCTGCACTTAATGTTTCTATAATAATTACAATGGATCAAATGCCCGCATGGATGTGAAAGATGTCGCACATACTGTCAAGCACACAGTCTAAGTCATATTACTCGGAGTAGAGGATGTGATGATTTATTAGAATGATCACAACTATTTTTATACACCCAATTAAAAATCTACACGTTAGTTAGGCCAAAAGGAAACCATATTTAATGTGTGTAAGAGAGACACATCTGATATTCCCTTGTAAATAGTCCCAGATAAATCCTATGTGGACATTGTGAATGATGACGCTGTGCTCAACCCCGTCACAAAGGTGACACATCATCAAGTTTGTCATGATGACCCACACAGCGATCACTCATCGTCCACACTTTTGTCACCTTCCTGACCGTCTCCTCTCTCTCTCTCTGCAAAAAGAACAGTACAACACTTTCACGAATGAGCAGAGGTACATTTTAGTGGCAGCTAATGCAAGTTGATACTTGAGACAAAACACACCGAACTTCCAACCTACCTGATTTCAAGATGAGCAGCATCGTCATCAGAGAAGCTCTGAATGCTTCTCTATAAAGATGAGCTATTTCAGGCAGATAATGAGCTCTTATGTAATGTATTTCAAGTTGAATGAAGATGAATCAAAAGTCTCAAACCCCTCTTTCTCCCAACTTTCTACAATACAAATGTTTTAACAAGGCAATTCAATTATACATCCGATGGGCCATGATGTCAGGCAGTGAGCAACGCACCGCTCACTGGATTTAACTGCTTCTGGAGTCACATCTGTCTGAGTCCATTTTAGATAGTAAAATGAATCTCTAAATGTCTCTCTGTGGCACAGAGTTTGTTTGAGAAGACAGGGATATATTAGCTTGTATCATTCTGTTACTAGGTCTTTTACTGGGATGTGTGGTTTTGTTTTTCCTGCTAAGCCCAGTATTGTCAGCAGACGGCGCTCTAGGCATTATACTTGGCATCAGTAGCTAGCTAACAACAGTAGAGTAGAAGAAAGCAGTCAGCGCGTGATGAGTGAGTTCAAGTATAAACGGGACAGAGAGCTTCTGACCTCACCTGTATTTATATAGTTCAGCAGGTAAACTGATAATATACAGAACTCTGATAATAGATAATATGAGCTCACGTGAGTACAGCCTTAGTAACAACAGTAGCCTAACAGAGACATTGAATTTGATTGTAGCCGTGAATCAGTTTTGGGTTTTGCTGAGCTTCTGTTGTTAAAATGGCGGAGCTAATAGCTAATTCTGCTAACTAAGCTAAAAGACTAACTAGTTCTGTGTGAGCTAAAGTCCGTTAAATGTTTTACATATTTATGTTTGGTAATAACTGTGTGAAGCATGGCTGAATTGAGGGAATGTTTACAGCAACGTAGTTTAGGAGAGAGCCAGTATCATGCAGGCTGTAGCTAGAGCTAATAATTACTTCTATTGGAACGTTAATGCTAATCGCCGCTAGCATGCTAATGCTATAGCCGGTGTTATTACCTGTATGCTAACCCTCTAAAGTCACGTCAGAGAAATATGTTTTACGGCAGACGTTTTCAAAATAAGAGCTCATTCAATAATGAGCACAATTCATACAGGTTTAAAAGTAGTAATAATACAAGAGCATACTAGTATACATACTAGAGCAATGTTAAATACTTACCAATTATTTACCTGGTGTTTTCATCTAAATTAAGTTTGTCCATTACTTACCCGTAAACCCAGAAAAGAAAGTTAATTGAGAGTAAAGCAAATCAAACTACAGAATTGCCATCAAAATTGGAGCAAAATGTCTCCCACCATCACTGTAAGTTACATTAAAATCTAGTATTAACACTAATAAAACTAATTTCAGCTAATTTACAAGGAGCTATAACAATAATTAGTTCCCAAAGGTCTCAATGCTAGAAACAAATTGCCCCGCGGCAGCTAACCTCGTGCATATAATGTTAAAGTGATTTGAAATGGTCTGTAACTAACTGGTTGTCATGTCCTCTCAGGGCTACTTGCGTCCTCTCAAGCAGCCGGACAGCGGCTCCATAGTGGACCCTCTGCTGGTGGACGAGATGTTCTACCAGATCCCCGAGATCCTGGAGCACCACGAGCACTTCCTGGAGCAAGTCGCCGGCTGCGTCGGCCAATGGCACGATAGGCAGACCGTGGGACACTTCCTCATCCAATCAGTGAGTAGAGATGACGATAAGCGTCCTCTCCTGCTATTGTTAATGATAAGAAATATAATTCATATGAGTCTACTAATGTGTTTGAACTTTACAAAGAGTCAAATCGGGTTTGTTGCTTCCATGATGTTCAAGAGAACAAGTTACTGTGGAAAGCCAACTGTAACCAAGTGACTTTAGTGTCTTACTGAAGAGTTTTCTTCTTGCTCTCTTCTGTAGGAATGTATTTAGCATGTGTTCGCATTGTTAGCTCGTGTATGCGATATGTAAGGTGAGTGTGTGAGACAGTTAACCTCAGACACTAGCAGTAATCCCTTTACGTCTACGAATCCAACACAGTAAAGGCTGGTGTTGTGTGGAAGAGGCTCCGGAAATTCTAAACGTTGTGTTTATAATGCACAACTATGAATTATAGAAATTCTGTTCAAAAGATTCAGTGCACTTTGCTTCTCTGGGACAGTTTTATTGCTTCACTGTGTGTTTGTTTTTATTATCTCTGCAAGATAAGCTCAGGACAGAAGTTCAGCTCTGTAAAACGGTGGTTTTCTTTGTCATTATTCAAATGCATTCACGTTTTATACAGGTTCTTGTACATGTTTTGAGACAGTAGTTGATCAATCTGGAGGTCTTAGCTTTGGGAACCGGTGGGTCGCCGGTTCAAGTCCCCGCTAGCCCGGGCACTACAGAGCTACCCTTGAGGAAGGCATCAGACCCCAAACTGCTCCCCTGTCTTACAATAGACAGTGACAATAGAAGTTGAATCATATTTATTGTTATCATATTTATAAATTATTATATTTTGAAGTTTGATTCCACAAATTTTCTATAAATTGGACTTTTCTGATGTACTAAAGTGCAGCAGTCAAAGCAACTTGTACAGACACATAAACTGTATCTGACTACACGAGAGCTTAAATGAATAAACAGTCCTTAAAAAGCATTATTGGACTGAAGGGAAGCTGTTTTTATTGAAGAGACAGTTGGCAACACTGGTTTAATATTTTGTTTTCCCGGTGACCTCTTGTCGACCTGTTTAAAGTTTCCCACGACCCGAGGGTGGCTCTCAACCTAGACCGTTCAAAAACAAGTGCTCTCAAACATCCGCGTTGGACTAAATGTCAGGTTGAAAGAGAATGAAAGAAAAAATGACTTCTAGCTTCAGTTGTAACGGCTATAACAGTTTACATGAAGTCAAAAGAAGCACATATATTCCTGTTTCTTCACAGTCAGACTTATAGACCAGAATGCAGTGCGGCCACAGCTTTTGTTTTGTATTAGGTGGGGTGAAAAAAACCTCACGCTCTTGCTATGTTAATGCTATTGTTATCCCGCTCAGCACCTCACAGCGTGAAAGAAACAACTGGAGACACAAACTGTCACACAATGACAATGGGTCTAAGGGAAAGACGAGCAGTTAAAGAAGTAGATTGAGGAAAACTAAAATGTAACATTACATCATCTTACAACACTTCATACGTTTAATATACATTGTGAATAGGAAAGGAATGGCAACAGAAGAACACAGCGGAGAGAGGAGTAAGGTTGTTGCTCAGCTGTGGTAGAGCCTCCCCCACTGCTCACACTGAGCCTCCCCCTCCTCCTCCCGCCGCTGCAGCTTTTCAACGTGCAACAGTCTGTAGGATCTCAGGCCTCGTTGGCGCAGTAGGCAGCGCGTCAGTCTCATAATCTGAAGGTCGTGAGTTCGAGCCTCACACGGGGCACTTGTTTTGGTTCAGCTGTCTGCCGTTTACAGCGGCAGAGGGATCCAGCACATGTGCTGTGTCATTGTTTTACGGTTTGTGGGAAATGTCCCCACAACAGGGGTATTTTACACTGCACTGAATCGGTTCTCGTTTGTGTTTTTAGACACAGATGTAGACACTCTGCTCTCTCTGCGCCCTGTAATGACAGACGGTTAACAGAGCTACGGCTAAAAAAGAATATTTAGTTTCACCGTCTACATGAAGTAGAGATGGAGAGCGTTCCTGTTCTCTCTCTGTCTCCTCTCCTGGGACTAGTCCTCAAGTTGTCCTCAGATTTTATATCTCTGTCCTCTTACTGTTCCTCAAGACTAAGGCTACATCCACACTAATACTTTTTCGTTTAAAACAAAAGCGATCTCCGTCCACACGGGCGTTTCAGCAGCGTGTGTGGAATTATTTACGTCCATACTAGCAAGCCTGAAAACAAATATCACATGAAGTTTTAAGTTTTATTTTTCAAACTTGGTTACAACGCTGCAGGTAAAACTCATCCGTCCTCGGGAGCGTTTCTAAACTTTTTCGTTGCTCTAAAACGGCTGACTAGTGTGGACGCTCAGTGTAAACGTAGCAAAAGATGTGCGTTTTAAAAATGGAAACGTAGCAGTGTGGACATGGCCTGATAGAGGAGAGGACACTGGGAGATGGATGATGAAAGAGAAATGCAGAAGAGGGTCGGGCTATTTCATGACTCTGACGTAAAACACACATTGTGGATTATTACACTGTTTGTGTCCTTCACTCCCTCTATTTGTGAAAGGAAAGCAGGTCGGGGTGAATCATCTGTGTGTGTTTATGTGTATGTTTGATGGAGTGAAAGAACTATTATTCTATTATATTCGGCGAAAACACCAAGGTATAATGATTTATTTACACAGTGACGAACACAGCACATACTCAATGTTGACTGTTGAGAACATATAATTAGCGCACAGTCAACCAAAATAGCAATGCGGCGAAAACAAACAACTGAAACGATTATTCAATTATCAAAATAATTCTATTTTTATTGTCTTATTTATCAATTAATCGACTAATTGTTTCAGGTCTAATAGATTAATTGCCATTTTTGCACTTCCGGGTTCCCTCATCTCAAAGTCAACGGTTTTTTTTGAATGATTGTTTCGATGTCTGAAATAAGGTCTGTTGTAAACACACAAGCCTCAGAGATGTTGGTCAAACGCCTCTCTCTTGAATTATGAAGGTCTTGCGTGTCTTTAAAAAGTCCGTTTCTAACAAGTGGCTCAATGAGTCAGCAAACGTCGTCACACAGACTCGTCCGCCTTCACAGCCTCGCTGTATATTCTCACTCTCATGCGACCGTGCTGTAGTTTGTCTTTAGCCTAATGTTGTCTTTTTACTTAAGAATCATAAAACATGATGTTCATTTGTGAAGATTATCTGGCTGAACAAAAAGTGTAAGTATCATAAATGTTATAATGCAATAATAATCCCAAATCCCTTTGGCATTTTGTTGAAGGGAGACGTGTGCAGTGATAACATAGAGGTTGACCTGCTGTATAATCCTCTTACCAGCACCTCACATATTCTTAATCAACTTTCTTTTGCTAACAGGGTTGTGGTTCAAACGTTGAACAAGCCATCGTCACATAAAGGTTCACGCGCAGTAATTTAAAATATGCTCTTCTGCTTTTCCTCCAGTTCTCCAAAGAGACGCTCGCTAATATGTATTCAGCGTACATCGACAACTTCCTCAATGCCAAAGATGCTGTGAGGATTGCCAAGGAGGCCAAGCCAGCGTTTCACAAGTTCCTGGAGGTGAGTGTTCGACAGGACGTCCCGTTTGCTCCGGGCAGCTGTTCTCATGTGTGTGTTTGGAAAACTGGCAACTTAGTCGAGACGTTTTCTTCGTCTGGTGGAAGAGCCTTTAACCAGCTTTCAGAGCATGAAAGCTTCTTTGTTGTCCGTGTTTGTCAAAGTTTAAATTGTGTATATGCTAATGTGTGTGTGTGTGTCTTGTCTTGTTCCTCCAGGAAGGTATTCCTGTTATTTTTCTGTTTAAAAGAGAGACATGTGATTGTTCTTTCTCTACAGGAAATGGATATACATCGACCGTATTTAGACACACTGGCTTCAAATACAGTTTTTGTGCTAATATCCTCATTTCTAAATCCGATTATGTCAAATTTAATGCGAGGAACTGTGTTTTTTTCCTCAGCTCAGGAGATCTGAAGGATCTTAAATGTTTACCCAATGCAAGAAAACTACTGAAATATATTTTCTCTTTCAGTAAATATATATCTTTTTTGATCTTTCTGGGTGTGAAATTATAAATAAGGACTAATTACTGTCTCAAATCATCTCTTTAAACCAATTCAACCAGATGATTTGTCTTAAAAACCCTGGAATATATTAGCACTATGTCCAGTTAAACATGGTAGACCACTCTTCACCAGAAATACACGTATGGGAATAACACCACAGACAGAAGGGCCGATGCAGAAATTGTAATCAGGCACCACAAAAAGCTGCTGTGTCCTCGTCCTGTTCTCAGTTTTCAACCACAGAGAGCTTCATGTTTTTAGAGTGGAGCCACGTCGCCATCCTGTGGTGGAGACTTGAATTGCAACACATCTCGTTACTTGAGCTTACTCGTGTCTCCATCCTCCTCCTATCTTCACCCCCTTACAGCAAAACATGCGTGAGAACAAGGAGAAGCAGGCTCTGGGGGATCTGATGATCAAACCAGTCCAGAGGATTCCTCGATATGAGCTGCTGGTGAAGGTGAATAATCCTCCTTTCTGTATTCTGTTAAGTAGCCTCATCCTGTGTTTAGAAGCTCACATAGAGGCAGATTAATTAATTCATTTGTGTTTGTTTTGTGTTCAAGGACCTGCTCAAGCACACCCCAGAGGATCACCCGGACCACCCGTACTTACTGGACGCCCAGAGAGACATCAAGCGATTGGCTGAGAGGATCAATAAGGGGCGTCGCTCCGCTGAGGAGGCGGAGAGGGAGGCCAGGGTCATCCAGGAGATTGAGGCGCACATAGAGGGCGTTGAACATGTGAGATCTATACATCACAGTAAAGATAAAATGCAAAGCAGACTGTCCTCTTGGTTAATTGATTAATTTCACGTCACAGGATATAAGAAAATGTTATGGTATGTTAAGTGATGTGTGTGTGTGTGTGTGTGTGTTAGATTCTGAACCCCCAGAGGAAGTTCTTGAGACAGGAAATGGTCATGGAGGCGGTAAGAAGTACTTTCTGAGTTGACAAATATTTGTAGCATAGTAAGGTTTCTGTATTCATGTCAAGGAAAATAAGTCAAAGTAATGGGACTGATTAAAGAGGACTGTGTCATGAATATAATATTGTATTAAAAGTGATCCAGAGCGCAAGTTAAGATTGTCTGAGCTTCTCTTCTCTCTTGTCTGTCTCTCTCTCTCTGTAGAAGACAGTCGGTGGGAAGAAGGACCGTTCTCTCTTCCTCTTCAGTGATCTGATCATCTGCACCACTCTCAAGAGGAAGTCTGGCTCGTTAAGACGCAGCTCCATGAGCCTGTACGTGACACACACACACACACACACACACACACACACACCAAGCCATCATAATACAGTTTCCAAACCACATTGCCCCCTGGTGTGGTACAATAGGCCACATTTGTCCTCATTTTCTCTTTCTATCTCTTCTTCTTATTCTGCTCTCTCTCTCTCAGATACTCTGCTGCGAGTATGATTGATACCTCCAGTAAATACAAGTTCCTGTGGAAGCTTCCCCTGGAGGACGTGGAGGTGGTGAAAAGTAAGGCTCCAGCTATTGATGGCATGAAACACATTCCTGTCACTTCAATGATTTCTTCATCATGATGGTGTTTTAATTTGAAATACATCTCTGCTTTAGGCTCCACTCAGGCAACAAACAAGGAGAGCATCCAGAAGATGATTAGTCGATTAGACGAGGATCTCAGCACTCTGGGTCACATCAGCAAGCTGTCTGAGACCCTCAGCTTCCCACATCAGGTACTGTGGACCGGCACACACACACACACCATGTATCACTATGTCTTCACTTCCTTTTTTGTACACAATGAGAATGACTTCATTTATTTTGTCCTTTTTTCTTGCTGTTTCCGTCTCTCTCTCAGTCCCTGGACGAGGTGATAAAGGACCTGATGTCGTCGGTGCACAGGGAGCTGTCGGAGAAGCAGTCTCTGGCCTTCAGCATGACCTTCCTGCCCACAAAGCTGGAGTTCACCACGGCCTCCGCCGAGAGCAGCTTCGTCTTCGAGTTCACTTCGCCTGACACGCGCTCCAACTTTGAACAGGCCTTTGAAGACGCCAAGAAGAAGTTAGGTGAGTGAAAAAGGGAAACGTTATTTCCTGTAGTGTAGCGTGTCAGGTACAGTAGACAAAGGAGATAGCAGCAGCATGTAGATGCAATGGTTTCATTTCATGTCGAGTTGGTTTTATTTATAAAGCCCAATTTATCACAATTTTGCCTCAGGGGCTTTACAATCTGTGCAGCATATGACTTTGACTCTCCTCAGGTTAAGTATAAACTCTCAGATCAGCTGCAATAAGCACCTTCAATTATTGTTGTTGCCGTTTTCTCAACTGTCAATGTGCCGTTGTGTTTAGCAATGAATAAGGACCAGTGGGACCCAGAGTTTCTGAAGGCTATTCCTATCATGAAGACGCGCAGTGGAATGCAGGTGAGATTCTGTGTTTACATGTAGATGATTTATCTCATTTGAATGACTTAATACCCGTAGACGAGCTCTCTTTACAAATGTACAAATGTAATCAATGAAGTCGTTGTTTGTCTCCAGTTTTCGTGTGCCTCTCCCAGCCACAGCTGTCCCGACAGTGGTTGTGAGGTGTGGGTGTGTAACAGTGATGGATACGTGGGACAGGTGAGAAAATACTATTATATTGGTCCATGTGCTTTCTGGTGGAGAAAAGAAACAACACAATTGAACAGTTGCAGTTAAAGCTTGACTGATGATGATGCTTTCTCTCTGCAGGTGTGTCTGTTGAACATCAAAGATGAGCCCACAGTCGAGGCCTGTATCGCCGTCTGCTCAGCGAGGATCATATGTATCGCTGCCGTACCCGGACTCAAGGGAAGGTCAGTACACACACACACACACACACACACAATTGCATTAACGGAATGCTTAATCGGCACCTGGTTCATTGATTCGATCCCTGACCGATGACTCTTGACCTCGTAGGGAGCGCGGATCAGAGCCCACTCTGGCCACAGCCTCCGCAGCAGCGGGTCACACCCAGCAGCAGCTCCACATATCTATCTGTCAATCATCTCTGGAGCTGACGGAGCAACCCACAGGTTAGTCCATGAGGGCTTTACAACATGACGAGCAGCAACAGCTGCTAGCTGCTATAGTATAATCCTATCTTTTGCTATTATTGGCCTGTATGAATGGCATCAACTTGGATTCTACTTGTATACACTGCAGTTTTTGTTTGGATACATATCTTCACGATGAACTGATTGTTTGCAGGACCAGGGGCGGAGCTTGTTCCTTTTGACAGCGATGACACGGATGACGAGGATTCACCCAGCCCCTCCTCTACTCTACAGAGTCAGGCCAGTCACTCCACCATATCCTCCAGCTACGGCAGTGAGTAAAAATAACACTCCAGTCTCACACACACACACACACACACACACACTTAAATACTTAAACTCTCATTTCCTCCTCTAAGATGACGAGGGCCCCGGCTCCAAGGACATGGCCACAGAGACCACCAGCAGTGAGGAGGAGCAGGAGTTCCCGGTGGCGAGCTCCTACGGAGCCCCCGGGATGTTGGGGGTGGGCGGAGGAGGAGGAGGCCGCGGCAACACGGAGAGCGCCATGGACGGCCGCGCCATGCGCCGCTCCTCTCGGGGCTCCTTCACCCGGGCCAGCCTGGAGGACCTGCTCAGCATCGACCCGGAGGCCTACCAGAGCTCAGTGTGGCTGGGCACAGAGGATGGATGGTGTGTGTGACACACACTCACGTACACACATGAATTAAGTTTAGTTTTCTGTTTGCACATAGAAAACGTTGGTTATTAAAGCACTGATTTCATCACCTAACCTCCTATCATGCCTCTGTTCCCGTTAGCATCCATGTGTACCAGTCCTCGGACAACATCCGTAACCGTAAGAACAGCATGAAGATGCAACACTCAGCCTCCATCCTCTGTATACTGTGAGTTCCCTTCTTTTCCACCACTTTGCCTTTAAAAAGTCATAATAATAGTGGAACTTATGCTGCTTTAGACAATATAAAATGTGGAGCCACGAGGAGGGAAAGCTATTTTTTTTTTCATCTCATTCATTGTGTGCTTTACTTGACATCCCTCCTTTTCTTTTTCCTCCTACAGGTATTTGGACAACAAAGTGTTTGTGGCGTTGGCCAGTGGAGAAGTGATCGTCTATCAGAGGGAAGCAGGTAAGACGGGCGGGTGGAGCAACTTTTGTTTCTGTGGAAGCTGAAGCGTTTTTCTGAACATTATCTTTAAATGGCTGCTACTGGGAGTGCTGACATTATCGTTATTCCAGCTTGCTTCAACCACTTAAGTATCCAAATTATTCATGTTTCTGTATTCTCCCCCCCCCCCCCCCCCCCCTTAATCTCAATCTGCAGGTAGTTTCTGGGACCCTCAGTCTTCTCAGACCTTAGTTCTGGGCACGCCCAGTAGCCCCGTCACCAAAATGGTTCCCGTGGGAGGAAAGCTTTGGTGTGGCTCACAGAACAGAGTGCTGATTATCAACACAACTACACTGGTGCAAGAGGTGGGTAGAAGGATGGACCAAAGTGTGTACGGGTGGATGAGGGACGATGCAGACAGAACAATCACTCTCTGTGTGTGTGTGTGTGTGTGTGTGTGTGTGTGTGTGTGTGTGTGTGTGTGTGTGTGTGTGTGTGTGTGTGTGTGTGTGTGTGTGTGTGTGTGTGTGTGTGTGTGTGTGTGTGTGTGTGTGTTCTCTGGCTCTCAGCACTGGTTCCAGGTGGGCACAGACAGCAGTCGGTGTGTGACCTGCATGGTGGCGTACGGTCAGGGTGTGTGGTTGGCGTTGCAGGGAAGTGCACACGTGAAACTCTACCACGCTCAGACCTTGGAGAGCCTGACGGAGGTGGACGTGGCGCCTGCTGTGCATAAGATGCTTGCAGGTAAAACAAGATTATTTTAGAGTGACAGAAATGTGTTTACATATTGTATTTTTTATCGTGGACAGCAGCGCTTTTTTTTTCGGTCTTTAATCCCCAATTTAAAATATCTTCCCTGTCCTCTATCCTCCCTCATTCTCTCTCTCTCTCTCTCTCCACTGTCTCTCCCTTTTCTCCCTTCATCCTCACCACTTTTCCCTCCCCCCTCGCCTACACCCCATTGTCTCTTTTGTCTCTCTCTCGCTCTCTCCATTCAGGTGCAGACGCGATCATCAGACAGCACAAAGCCGCCTGTCTGAGAATCACGGCGTTGCTGGCCTGTAAGGATCTGCTGTGGATCGGCACCAGTGCAGGTAAAAACATCCCAAAATACATTAAGCTCGATGATTTCACCGAAGTAGCATTTAGTTTCCCTCACAAACGTCATTCACATGCAAACAGCATTACAAAAGTCATAATGGATATGTCGTATTTAGTGTTTATTAGATGAACTGATTAGATTTTGTCGGTCAAAGATCACTGTGTGTATGTTAATTATGACAATTTCACACAATTGTCTTGACATTTTGGACAGACATGGATGTAAACTACAATACGACTGTTTGGCAGAGAAATACAACCGCGAAGGCGTTAATTATAGTCTTTCAATGAAAAGAAAGTGTGTTTTAAGATGGTGTTCTTCTGCAGGGGTGGTCCTTACGCTGGTGATCCCGGCAGTGAGCTCGGGAACCGGTGCCGGGACACTGAAAGTCCCCCAGGTGCCGATGGGCTCGGCTCACGGACACACGGGACACGTTCGGTTCCTCACATCCATTGAACTACCGGAAGGGTTCGACATGAGCTTCCCTCCGACAACAACTGACTCCACAGGTCAATGCTTCTTTAATTAAATTTTTTATGTGCACTCTCGTCTACTTTTGCAGCACAAAAATTGATAAAACTTCACCGAAGTATCATCCCTTTAATCCCCTCCTCTCTGTTTTTAGGCAACACCACAGTTGACGGGAACCTCCAGAGGCGTGACTCGGCGCGGCGCCGAGCCTCGGCCCACATCCCGTCAAAAACCAACCATCTGGTCATTTCCGGCGGCGACGGCTACGAGGACTTCCGACTCACCAATAGCAGTGAAACGGTCGGACGGGACGACAGCACCAACCACCTTTTGCTTTGGAAGGTCTGAGGCCATCGACCCCCGGTGTGAACAAACCCGCCCCAACCTCCTCCGCACAAGCTCCCGCCCTCTCCACATCGGACTCGTCACTTTTTTGGTGTTGCCGTGGTCTTCTGCTCAGTTCCACCAAGTCTCTATGTGCGTAATTTGGCTGCCAACTCCCTCCTGGACCTTTTTAATGAGTATGATCACGTCAAAGCCAGTTTTACCGTGTTGATGTTTCTGATGGTGTGCGTCGTTGCTCTCTTGAGTGGGTGTCTGTGCGTGTGCATTTCCTTTTTTTTTTTTTTTTGGCATCTGCAAATATTGTCTAGAAAAGCGTCTTTAAACTCGAGTCTTCACTGAAGGAGACAGAAGAAGAGACGGAGAAGGAGGAAAGAAACTTTCACACGTGGATGTATGGTTAGACTGTGAAGAAGAGGAGAGGAGGTAGAAACAGGACGTCTGAGTACATCAACCCTTCACCCCATCATCACTTCATCTTAGCCTGAACTGCAGATAAAATGCCTCCTGATGATCAGAGGTAAATGTCATGTAAAAGTAAAATACACCATCACAGACTGTAGTTCGATGGATATTCTGAATTCATTTCTGCAGTCGGAGCTCAAGGTTGGAAGAGAGGTTCAGCTGATGTCTGTGAGCTTTTAAAAAGACAAAAAACAACGTCTCCACGATCATTGCTTATCGACTGCTAACATTATCTTTTCTCCTGTAGAGGGAGAGTGAATATCATTAAAGTGCAATATGTGGCAAGGGTATCTAGCAAGACACACACACACACACACACACACACACACACACAGACAGACATTAATGCACACATCCTCTCACTGAATAGGAAGCATAAATGTGTTTTTTCCACAGATAATCACTTTGTATCTGATTTTCTTATTTCATTTTTGTTTTGTCAGTATAAGATGACATGAACGTAGATGATGCCCGCTGCTGGAGTTGAGCAGGAAAAGTGCATTTGGAGACGTTCCTCCTGAACACGACTATGCCAAAGCCTTGTATGCGTTACAGTTTTGACGTGAAATGTTTTTGTTTGTTCAGCAGAAATCCGGAGCTGAAGTTACTGACTTCTATGACTCTATAGGCTGTGGTAGCAGATTAACGATAGTGATGTACAGTATTTATGGTTTTGATTTTTAGCGCCGCCTTTTTCCAGCACTTAATTTATAGAAGATGTAGTTTTCACTTTTTGCTTCGGAGTTGAAGAACAAGGAGGCCCGGACTCGAGTCGCGGAATAGATAACTAGGCGTAGTTTGGTTCAGGCAGACATACACACACAGCGGGGGGGGGGGGGGTTGCATACACTCATCTATTGGTTGTTTGTGCCCAAAAGACTCGGACTGCGGACTCATCCCAAAATTCCCCTCACGCTGTCTCTGAACGCAGCGCAATCCTTATCTTGAAACAGACAGTCGTGTGTTCGGGTGCTGAACGCAAAGAGATGCTCAAACATTTCTATTATTTGACAGCTTCACGGTGCGTATTGTGTCACAGGACGTGTGGCGCTGAGATGTGTCGTTACACCCCCCCGATGCACAAACGCTTGATTTCAGTATTGATCGTTGGAGAACGAGTTGCATGTGGTGTGTTTGTGAGGACAGAGATACAAAGTAGGTCAGAAGGACAAATGCTGAGCACCTGCACGTGCCTTCAGAAGGCTAAAAGTTAAGCCCTTAAACACACACACACACACACACACGTAGTGAAAAGCTCTCACTCGCACTGCAGCAGATGTCAGAGGGAAGTGAAAGGTGCCCCTGACTCGTCCTTGCACACACTCGCATGTTGGCATCAGGCTGCATCAGGCTTTAGGGGGTTAAGTATGAGAAGGACATTGGGACTTTCTGCCCAGAATGTAGGCTAAATTACAGTTAGCTTGTGGTAGCATGTATAGAATACAGCAGAGGAAAGTTTGACAATTTGAGCAAATGTTACAGGACGAGTTCAACACTTTGGGAAATACGCTTATTCGGTTTCTTGTCGAGAAGATTGACACCCCGCTCTAAGACGAGCGTGATATTCATCTTCTCTGCTAACGCTAAGAAAAAAAGGGAACAAGGTTATTTCCCAAAATGTTTAATTATTCCTTTTACGTCCTCTAAGGTTTAAGGTAGCAGAAAGTGTTTTTTTTTTATGTTATGTATGATTCACATCAAATTATTAATATTTGCCATGAGCTGCCCGGTCACCCAATGAACATGCTGTATATCTATGCTGGATGTCGGGCGTTGGAGAGCTCCTTCGGGTGGAGTCTTATGTTGTCTGTGAGAAATGATGTGGAGGAACATCGGTGTGCCATCTCTGCTGAGTCGGGCAACGGAGAAACTAAATCACTTAGTGTCCTGGGGCTGAAACCGAAACCTTGGAGTCAATGACTCTCAATTCAGCCGATTCAGAAAGTTGGTAGGTTTTCTTTTTAAATCAGAAAAAAAATTGCCTGAAGAATATGCTTTTACATTCACATGGTAGTCACATAAATACTAATGACTGAACACTATTTTCAGCAGTTGCATTTTATGTTTTAAACACAGTGTAATGAGTTTGACTCTTTATTTTACAGACATACAAGCATGCACACGAACACACCGCGTCTTAGATATGAAGTAAACCTAGATGCTATAACTTGACCCGGACAGAGAGAATGAAAGAGAAGAATCTCATCAAACACATCCTATCATCACTAACTCTCACTAAACATGTTGGTTATCCTCCTCGTGCCCGTATGTGAAAGAAGTCTTTATTGTTGTAAATATTGGTATATATTGCCTTTTTTCTGTAAATAGTGCACCCACAGTACTCAATTGTTGATATGAATCTAATGGCATATTTTTATATATTTGTGTAGGTTTTTGTTTGTACCCCCTCCCCCCCCCCCCCTTTCTGGCATGCGCTGTCGGTGACGTTTAAATTATAACTGTCCGTAGATCTTTCCGAAAGAAGACGAGAAGTTTTGGCATCGAGGTTTTCTCTGTTAGCTCTGAACCGTGTGTTTGCGTCGTCTACAGGAAGGAAAACAACAACCTGCTCACCGCTCTGTTGATCTCGCTCTGGTTACGTCCTGTATGGAGCTGCTCTCGTTTAGTCACTGTGGGTTCCTCTTTGTAAATAAATCAGTTCACTGGTGCCCACTTCGTGCCTGTTCTTTCTTTCGGCTGGTGAGGTGTGGCTCTCTTGAGATTCAGATTATTGATTTACTGATTATCTGCCGATTTTAAAAACTCATATTTGGGTTTCTCCAACCTGGAACGAGGGCTACTATCTGGGTTTCTGATATGATGCTTAGGTGCACAAAACATAGACATGATACCCAGGAACGCATTTATAAGTTGAACGCTAATGTGCCTTAAATGCTAACTTTACCCTAAATCAATTAGTCGATCAACAGCAAATTAATCTGCATTAATTGATTAATCGATTTCTAATTGTTTAAACTGTGCAGCATTTAAGGGGATCTATTGACAGAAAGGGAACTTAGTAATGATCACCTAAAAATATGAGTTGTGTTGTTACCTCAGAATGAGCCCTTTACATCTTCGGAGCAGGTCCTCTTCATTGTGTTTCTACAGTAGCCCAGAACGAGCACAAATCACTGGCTCTAGATGGGGATATTCACTTTTTCTTTTACGTTTTTGCTTCTACCATCGTAGTTCTCCTAGAGACTTGGCCACGTGGGAGAAATTTCAGTTGGTCAGTCATTTTACACCATCCTTAATATAAAGTAAAAAAAAAAAGAAAATAAATCTTTTATCTTTATTTTATCTTTTACTTGGTGGAACCAAAAAGGAAACGCAAAAGTCAGAGATCCTAAAAGAAGGCCAGGGCAGTCTGTTCAAGACTGGTTTGTCATTCATTGTTTTGCAGGCTGTATAATAACAATCTTAACCAACAATCATGAACTATCATCCAACGATTTATGGTTTGAATCAACTTGTTGCCTCTTCATCTCTGACCCTGACATTCCCCCTCCTCTGTTCTTTACAGTAACAATAGATAGTAAATAAATATAAATACAGTGGGCTCAGGTCTAATGATGAACTCCTTCAGTCAGCCGCTCTGACCATAACACAGTTACAACGGTGTTTTTTTTTTTTTTTTTATCAGCACACTTCAGTGTCACTCAACTATTCATTTTACTTCAGCCCGCTGACCCACAATGTAGTGTATTGTCATATAATAGCCCCGCAGTATATATAGGGGAAGCTGTATGAATGCAGGCCATTCAGGACACACAAATACTAATGTTGCCCCCCCTCATGAACACACACACACACACACACTGCATCCACACACAGTATTCAAATGATCCATTAAACAGTGAAGATCTGTGTGACGACTGAAAGAGGCAGTAAAGACGGCAGCACAGAGATGCATCTGTGTCACCAGAATGACTGATTGATATTGTGTCATTGACTCGCACTGACTCCGCCCAGTGGAAGAACGTGGGCCCGTGGAAGTCTCCTTCATTCAGATTTTACAGTATTTAGTGTGTTAG
The DNA here is from genome assembly GCF_050575085.1 of Anarhichas minor. NCBI lineage: Eukaryota > Metazoa > Chordata > Actinopteri > Perciformes > Anarhichadidae > Anarhichas > Anarhichas minor. The sequence goes on from NW_027466472.1 coordinate 7,966,823, forward strand.
AAAAGGCTCCTATTTTTAAATCTTGCACAGTGCTGTAAGTGTCAAACACATGATCCACTCCTCAGTCACTTATTTCTTTCCCCAGGCTGCTGTGAAGGTCCTCGATTATCCTCTTAAAAACCGTGTACAGTGAGTTCACACATCTGATCTGTATTAAAGGAGCTGCTTTTGCCCCAACTGCAGGATTATGACTCCACTCTCAGACAGACGCACTCACTCAGTTTGACTACTTTCATTTTTACGTTTGATATTTATTGAGTGAACATCACTTAAACAGCCATTTTGAAATATCACAATAGGAAAAGCACATGATAAAGCAAATGAGTGAATCCAGTATTGTGCATGCTGCCTCAGTGTCACACTGTCATGGTGCCTGGGTCTGTTGAAGAGAACAGAGCCATCGTTAATGATATTAGTAACACCTGTGCTTTTCCTGCTATGACACGGTACACTGTAATTAATGCCAGACAGCTGCTGGAGGACTGGACATTCATTGATGCAGACACCACCCACAATCACAAACTTTTATTTTAATTTAACAAACTGAAAACATGTAAACCAGGTAAAATCTTTCTTACCGTGCAGGGGATCAACTATTTATACAACTATAAGAGTCTTTGAAGATTTTGGAAATGCCTTGAAAACAGTTTTGATAAACATATAAAAAGCAGAGTTTGGAAAAGGGATTTTTTTTTAATATAAACTGCTGGAATGAGATACAAATTAATAGCAATAACATACTACATTTGTGGTTATTTAAAGATCATTTATAAAGACTTTCTTTCATAAGTTCGCTTTTTATGTATTTCATATACATTATTTTAGATTATTTTTTTTCATTTTGAACGCTTTGGGTTTCCATTTTGGGGCCGTTTATTGGCTCCCCATTATAGGGAGACCTAAAGCCGTTAAGAGCTTCAGCTGCCAGGTTGTGAACCGCAGTCCTTGATGAGGAAAGACAACGGCCGACAGAGGGGGTTTTACACACACGCGCACACACACACACACACACACACACACACACACACACACACACACACACACACACGGGAGTTTCATCTTGCAGCGGTGACGCACTGTGAGCTCACTTTGCCAGCTCAGTGTTATGTCTTCTTTTCACACACTCACACACACACACACACACACACACACAGAGAGAGAAGGGGGAACCTCGCGTACCGGCCGGCTTTGTGGTTTTCATCCATCTTCTTTTAAATTACACCTGCCAACTCGGTCCACTACAACCGATGATGCTCGTCTCTGAACACTGATTTCAACTCCTTTTATTCACCAAACCGGTAAGTCCGACAACTTTTTCATTGTTGTTACCCTGTAGTAAGAGTCTGAATGGCTGCTCAAGCCGGTAGTTTAGTCGCGTCAGTCATTGCCGGCTCGTGTTGGACATTTTTCGCCGCAAAGCCTGTCCGACCGTCATGACCACTTTTACGCACGTCGGTAATCAGACAAATATCCGTATGTTCATATGAGTTCATCCAGGCTACGGCACATCATATGGCGCCTACTGATACCTATATGCTTTTAGACAAACAGAGTCCCTGCTGCTTGTTTCAAAGGGGGTTATCTCACAAGACAGTAACTATGTTTAATGTCAATGGGTTGCCTGAGCAACCTTTATGGCTGCTCATGTGATTTATCAAAGTAAAGTACACACTAATAGGGTTTTGCTGTGATGTGCGTACGGTGACTTTAGTAGCTTGGATACTTTACCAGCCCCTAGTTTTGGTCATTTAATACATATATATATATCGGTTATACTGCTATGCAGCAGAATACATTTTTATTCATTCAAAATGGTTATAACTAGAACCACTGTTCCTCGTGCTGTCTAATGACGAGTGGGAGCATGCTTTACGCACAAGGGTACGTACGTGATGACCTCACTGGTAGCATGATCCTCCCCCTCTCTTTTTTAAATGAAGTGAACTGAGTCCTGGCTGTGCTGCTTTATTTTCTGGTTGTATACATCTTCATGATATGATACTGGATATACATTAAGGTCAGTTCAGTTCAACCAAAATTATATTTTGCAAAACTAAAAAGATAACTATTGCCAAAGCATGCTGCATAGAGATGAAGATAGAAGAAGAAACTGTAAAAATGTCACGTTAAAAGTGTACAGCATTGATTTTAACATCTCTCTCACACACTCTTCTCTGTTTCATTATCTTTGTGCAGAATGAGCAGCGAGGGCAGGCTCCCAAAGCACACACACACACACACTTACACAAGAGCAAAGAAAAGAGTGTCATTTTTGACCGAGGGCTTCTTTTGTCTGAGACCAAATTCCTGCACGCTTGTGCCATTAAGAGGCTTTCTCTCACACATCATGATACCAACACACTTCCACCAGAAGAGGGCCATGTACAGTTTCACTGGCTCGTCCCTAATTTTATTTCGATGCAGGGCATTTTAAGGAAGGATTTTTACAAGATATACAATGTTTATTTCCTTCTAGTCATTGCACGCGTCGACTGAGAATTCAATGTACTGTGTCTGTTTTTTTATAAGTCGTATTTTCTTCAAACAACTTCAAAACATTACGGTGGTATCATTATTGAAAATAACTACACAAGAGGCAAAGATGGCCGGATGGAAAGGGAAGAGAGGAGAGAAAAGAGAAGAAGAGACAAAAGGGATGAGGAAAAGAGAGAAAGCTGGAGTGAAGAACATGGAAACAGACAGTAAAAGAGAGAGGTAGGGGATGATGATAGATCTAAGAGTGTATGTGTGGCAGTTTGGAGGCGATAACAAACGTACATGTAGGGATTATGAGCGTAACTTAACAGGCTCAACTCCAGCGTATGTGCATGTGGAGGTCAGAGACACAGCTTTAATTAGGCCCTCAATCTGTCATCTGTCCGTCCATCAGTCCAAGCAGAGTGGTTGGGAAAGCCTCCAGACAGTCTTTAAGTCCCCGTGCCACAGTGGCCGGCCTGCCTCCCCAATGTCAGCCAGGGAACTCCGTGCCAAAGAAATTCCCTCTTCGCTGACCGCAGATCCAGATCCATGCTGGCTCAGCGCTCTGCACGGGCAGATTGGTGGAGGATCGGATGATTACAGGTGGACCTGGTCACAAAAACCTGGAAAGACGTTGGCACGAGCATGCAACCACTTACATTCACTTACAGTATACATGTACAAAACGCACACCTAAGCTTAATTATAAGTTATTTCTGTTTAATGGAAAAGCAGGATTTGAAGGACAAAAATGTGCACCATGCATTCTCCCTCTGAGGAGGAAATGTTCCTCAGGAAACCCCCTCGTCTCTTTTTAATATTTATCAGCTCCACTCATTTTAGGCTGAAGCCCCCCTAAAATGTTCTTCAGCCCCCCCAAATAATTTGGCATTATTGGCTAAAAAAAATTTATTTTGGTGATGTCATTAAATTAACTATTGTTTCTCACATGGACAAGTTATTTATAACTCCAACATGCTACATATGTGCGTGCGTTCTGGTTTGTATGTTTTCTCCCCCTTCAAATTACAATCCAATAGCCTTTCATCATACTTAACGATATAAAGTTGACACTGTCAGGTCCATTCTCCATCCATTGTGTGCGGTCCCTTTAAGAATTAGGATTTGGGAGTGACACAGATATGAAAGCTAGTTTATCCGTCTTTCCTTTACAAGCAGGAAAATTATTTCTCTCTCTTTATTTGAGAAAAGTTCATATTTGTGTTGTCAAATTTCACTATGACCCTGAAATTCTGTCTCTTGTGTTATCATATACTGAATGCAAGCAAAACTACAGAGCAAAATCACACTCTTTCTGATTGAACCAATGGATATCCGCGGCCCCAAATGGGGCCCAAAGAAAATTGAGCAAACATACCACTCCCCTTGGGGCTAAGCCCCCCCCCTTTCTTTGAATCCTAGAAACGCCCCTGTTAAGGACATTTACTTTTAAACTGACACACTGTATGTGTATGTGGTTTATCTCTTGAGCAGATGCTCAGTCACATTCCATGAGATTTGGTTCAGTCAGGACAGAAGCAGGCAGCAGTAATCTCGCCCTGCTTGGACCGAGTTCATGACCTTTCCCCTCCGTCTCCTCCGTATGCCTTCTCGCTCCCCACTGTGCACCGTTTAATGACACAGTCTTAAAAATAAGCTTCAAGAAAAGAGGGAAAAGAGACTGCAGACGTTCGCTGCCCCACAGGCCGACTCTGGTGGAGGAAAGATGAATCTGCAGTGCGACCGCAATCTGCTAGCTGAACTCGCCAGTGACCAATCGCTGGCTTTTAGTTGCCAGAACAAATCACACACCAGCATGTCGATGTCTTTGTGACGAGGCATGAGTGTATGTGTGTGTGTGTGTGTGTGTGTCATGTTTTGGAAAGAATTCACACACTCCCTCATGTGAGGAGTGCTACAGACACGCCCCGTTTCAAAACCACCGCTGAGTAATGACGATGTAGCCAACAAAGCAGGAAAGTGAACCTCTCATCTGGAGCAGCACTTTTGTAGTCGGGAGTTATTGAGTACAACTCTGAACACAGTATACTTGTATGTATGTATGTATGTATGTATGTATGTATGTATGTATGTATGTATGTATGTATGTATGTATGTATGTGATGTGTGTGAGTGTCCTTTGCATATAGCCGGGGAACCGTTAACCCGATCTACTTCAAACTTGACAGTTATTGATTTGGGACCCAAGGACATGCGATGTCAAAGTTGGTGCAATTTGGACAAGAGACACATTCAGTATTGATACACTTTGAATAAACGAGCAAACAGCGCTGTGTGCAGCAGCGGGGGGCGGGTCTTCAGGGCTCTGCGGACTGAGTCAAGCATGTTGTCCGTATAGTGGGCCTTTACAGGCCACAGGTGATTGACTGCAGTTCACAATACAAAAGACACGGTTCTTCAAGGTTTACTTCTCCCTGAAAACAGTCAACATTCTCTTTATCACTTCAACTTTCCCTGAGAGCAGGAGACAGTGCGAAGACTTGTTCCTGCGAGCCAAGAGGACATCTATAATTTAGCCTCACATCAAAACAACAAAACAGCTCTTTTCAATGCTCATGAATGCAAGTGCGTTGTATGAATAGCCTACGTACAATCTGTACACACTGGACGAAATGTCTTTCTCTACCTGAGCTCAGGTCCTTATATAATAGACGGTAGATTTTTCCATTGACTCAAATGGTAATTATATAAATCCTCTGTACGTGTTTGACAAATAGAGATAACATGTTGAAAGTGTCGTTTTCACTCGGCATACGCGTGTTTGTGTGTGTAAATGGGAATTGTTTTATTATAGGCCTCGTCTGTGTGCTGACTTTTATTAGAGCTGGTACGTGTGTACGGGCTGTGGATTATAATTTAAGGTGTTGTGAACATACGAAGCTGATCTACATCCACCGTTAATGATGCTGGTGATGTATGGGAAAATACCAGACTCAAAGACATCTACTCCCACACTGATTTTTGCATACTTGGGTTGCTCCATGTTCTGCTTTTGTCACCTTGGATTCTTTTTTAGGGTAGTTTTGTAGCCAGTATTGCTTTGTGGTTGGCTTCTGGTGGGTTTAAATGATAGTAAAGTGTCCTTGTCTCCTTGTGAAAAACTTTTGTTCAGTATCTCCCACATATGTAATTTGACTTTCGGGGGGGATAGACGGTTGGAAACTAAAAGTGGGGACTGAGCCGACAGCATGAGTGAATTTGTGACTTACCACAGGATGTGGCATCTGTTTCTAATGAACAAAAAGAAAGGAAACATTACCAGTGTTTCCTTTGTATCCATATGTAGCCTATATTCATGGTGGCTGAAAATAAGGACTTCGTATTCTCCCCCTGCTGTATTGTGGGATACTGATTCTGGCTGTAAACAAGCTAAACATCTTACTGCGTCTGTCTCCCTTGCCTGTTGTTCCTCTGATTCTCTCTCCACTCCCTCTGGTCAATTCAACCTCTCTCGTTCCACCTCAGCGATATCGGACAGGCAGAGACACAAGAGAGGCCCGTTAACTTTCTGCTGGTGTAAAGTTCCACTGGAAAACATGACGACCGAACGTCACCTCAACCCAAGGACAGAGAGGAGGAACGACGGCCACAAAGAGACAGTGAGAGAAACTCATCCACGGACGTGTGTGGAGTGGCGACACCAGCCCAGTTATCAGACTCGCTCCCTATAATGAGACATTGTCTGAGCACTAACGTAGAAAGTGTTGGCGTAAATCAGCCTTTCATTTGCCGATAATGGGCACCTCCATTAAGTCAAACAGAGGGTATGGTTGTCCCGATCACGTCGTTGTCGTACACGTGCGCATTATCTCTCGGTCCACGAAATGTCTGATGGATAATGGAGTGTAATTACCTTAAACCTTTTTCTGCCGGCTCAGTTCTTTCCTATTGTATTTCACTACATGGGCTGTTTAGATAAAGAGGAGTTCCCCAAAGCTGGACACGCTACGTGACCTAGTGGGCTTCATAGGTAGCCATTATTGGCATGGGGACTTGGTGGTTGACTTTTCTTTGTCAAGCCTTTCTACTTCACGACGGAGAGGGAAATCCACGTCTTTTGAAATCCATCTGAAAGTGTTTCATCAGCCATTTTTGAAACACCAAAAGAACATTTAGTGTCCTTTTGTAATTTTTTATCAAACTACACCAATAGGCAATGATGATGAGCATTAATCTGTTTTAATCAAGTCTAAAACAAGGATGTAGTATTCTGGACAAAGTCTATATAGCATAATGTCTTTGCCGTGAGATTAGAGCTCTTCAGGAATTAGGAAAAACAACCCTGTTCTGAGCTTGGTGACTATGCATTTCTGAGATAATCTAATGGGTTTGTAAAGGTTTATGAGCCCAAATCAGGAGGATTTCTCAACCTGCAGAGAAGAAAATAATCTTTTGAGCTTCTCTATCCTCTAACGAGGGATCACCACACCTACTGAGCAAATAACAAAGATATTTAAACTCAGCTAGAAGAAGGTGCTGATTCTGTCATACTAGTCAAATACTTCCAGCACACAGCAAGTCAGTAGTGTTTACTTCTATGTGGCAAAACAACTGTAAACCTGACCTGGTCGGGCTTAACCTGGTCAAAATAAAGCTATGACAGATTGTTATTCTGTCACTCCCCAATCTCTGCTGTGATAAGGTTAGTGTAAACTCTGTACGGTGGCACTGACCAAGCTGCATTACTTGACGCGTTGGGAGTGAGAACAGGTTGGCTGTATTCACATACTACATCTGGGTGGGCTTACTGAACTTCTCTTAGAAGTGAAAGGAAGAGATGCTGTTGTATCATTATAAACTGCGGTGAATGGAGGGGTTATAAACTGATGAATAAGCTTATAAAAGACAAAAGCAAGGTGACATTTTTATGCACGGACCAATCGGCGTCTTGTGAGGAGCTACTGGCAGCTACGAGCGTGGCTTAGGTGTGTGTGAGGCGACACAGAGAGGCGACTGTTTGTTGTAAACAACAGAAGTTAACGTTGATCCTGCGATAGCATCAGCTACATCAGAACCGGAGAATATTTCTTCACTTGTCTCGACTCGCTTCGATGAGAGTTCATCTTACAAGTATTGGTAGTTTCCAATGACGGCTTCTCAGATGGTTTCTGTGTAACAAACCATCCGACGGTTCAGGTGAATCAGAACTAGTTCATGGGCAGAGCACTTATTTAACAGCAAGGCACGCTATAAGGGCTAATAACAACAAGAACATGGCGATAAAACAGAGGATTTGCTGAAAAGAATAGAATGAACAAAAGCTGTTTTAAGCACGGCTGTCTTATTACTTTAGATACCTTATTGAAGGTAAGCATGTCTCATTGTTTAGAAGCCAGTAATGTGGCAGCTTGACCCCACTTCACACTTCATCCCTCCTGCTGCTCAGTCACCTCACACAGGGAGAGGAGTCCCACTCATGCTTGTGTTTCCTCTTTTGTGGTTTCCGCCCTTCGTTCACAGCTTCATCCAGTAGGATTTCTCAGCAGCTGCATGACATCAAGGAGCCAGAAAAAGCTCTCCGACACATTAGCTCTGGTCCTCGCCCCAAAAACCACCACAGCATAGAATAGTGTCCGTGTTTTTGTCAAGCCTTTGCCATTACTTCTTTATTATCGCTATTTTTAGCTCTCCTGAACAAAACAGAAGATGTGACTGGTCATCTGATGTTGTCGCGACTTGTTATTTGAATGTGTCAAACAACAGCACCAAGGCTTTTGGGTAATTACTGTTTTACAGTTGTGGAACAGTCGTCACGCTCTTCTCCCTTTCCTTTGAGGTGTTTTACATTTTTTTTATCCTGTTTGGTTGTTTTCACATAAAATGACGAAGGTACCGTGGGTGTTGGTGTCTTTTGGATTCTTTGTTGTGTACGATGGGATATTCTGAGAGGTGTTAATATCCTGTTATATTCTGCTCTTCTTGTTTTCCCTCCCTTTGTTTCTGTTCTTTTGTTTTGTCTCTCGTTCTTTCCTTCTGTCTCGCTCTACTACTTCTACCCACACATTAATCTGACTGCAGCCTCCAAACCGAAGGATTTGACAGCGCAAGTGCTGAGAGAGGTCGAAAGAGTTGAAGTCAAAAAAAAAGTGTGAGTTCAGGGACGTGAGACACGAACGTTCCGGCAAGCAGACAAAAGAACTCCAGTTTCCAAGACAAGGATTGTTCTTTTCATTGATGAGTGTTGATGTGTGTTGAAAGATGTGTTAGGTCCAATGTCGACCACACTATACGTTAACGATCGCCTGTTCCATTATAAAACACATCCAAGCCACAACACAATACCATCACTTAACATCACTCGCACTAGATAAAGATTGAGTGCCATAAATAGCCATGAGCTCAGACAAAAGGCCTTGCAGACATTTCCAGTTAGGGAATGATGAAATTAAATTAAGAGACGCTGTTGTAAAACTATGCGGAATGGAGGGATTAAAAACGGATGAATTAGGAGACATTTTGGAAACAGTTATTCACTCTCTTGGTGATTTTACGGGAGTTTATGTTTGGGGCTATTTATTGAGCCTAAAGTGTCTGATTTTGTTACCTTTGGACAGAACGAAGCTTGCTCTTTCCCCGCTTCCAGTCTTCATGCTAAGCTAAGCTAACTGGCCACAGGGGTGGTCATGTGCCATGTAGGTCCAGTGGTAGTTCCACGTGTGGCGGTCACTTCTGTAGTGGGTTTTTGGGCAAAACCGCAGACAAATTGGATTTAAATCCAATCACACGCAGACAATACTGGCTTGGAACGGCTGGCTGTGATTGGCTAACTTCTGAGGACAGTGGTCAGGGAGCTGGCACGTTTAAACATCCTTTTTTGGACCTGCTTTCACATGCATTTTGTATTTCAAACATTTCACTGCATGTGTTGCTCTTGCATGAAATGACTGCTTTTATCTGTGGATTGCAAACACGGGAAATGGTTAGCAAACTGCTGGTCTACTTTTTGTTTTTTAACGAAATATGTTTGCATTAGCTGGAATCCAGTAAGGGAAGACTTTTTAATGGTACATAATGGAAGAATGACTCTTTTTGGGGCACAGTTTTGCTTTTGTGCCCCATACTGGAATGTACAAGCCTTTTCAAACTGGTCAATTGTGAAGTCAATTGTGAAGTCAGCGTGCTGTATGATACTGATTTCGGATTGCATGCACAAATCAGTTTCACCTTGCTCTGCTGGACCGTTTCAGTCACTGCACTTCTGGAGGTCAAGGGAGGTCCTCTGGGGAACACATTCCTCTACCCTTCGAACCCCGTCCAATTTGTTACTTGACACTTTCCAAAAACAGAGGTACTTAATTGTAGGTCCCATTTTTGTTTTGCTCTCTCTATCATTGTCGTTTTTATTGATCGTTTTTTCATTTTTTTCCGGTTGTGTGTGTGTTTGCATAAGTGCATAAGTATGAGCGCGTGTTATGACATATAATTAGCCTCTTGCTCTGGTCTGTATGGCATTTTAATAAATGCTTCTATATATACCGTATCATGCTATCTGGCAGAATTGTAAAAACAATTTAGCACTCCCTACTACTTTCTCCTCTTTCTGTCCCTCTCTCTCGTCTCCCCTACAGCTCTGTCGGTCCTTCAGTCACTCAAGTTGTTTTTTCAAACTAGTGCTTTTTTCTGCCCTCGCTTTATCTTTCTCCTGCTCCCTCAAATTATGCTTCAGTAGCCTGTCATTGGCATGAGGGCCTTGTACCAAAATCATAAACTAGTTAATTTCTTTCTATTTTCTTGTTCGTATAAGGCACAGCTTGGTGTTGGCTGGATGTTCTGGCATTCCAGATGTGTGTGTGTGTGTGTGTGTGGACATATGTTTGTATGTGTGTCACCTGCATGAACAAGAATAAATTAGTTCGCAAATAATGTGTAAAAAAGTATGTTAAGACATATCACCACACCCTTACTGCACGCATATACTAGTGACATGCTGCATAGGTGCATGCGCGGTGTGTCTTTACACATAGAAAGAGAATAAATGGGTTTGAGTGGAGAAGCGTTGATTTCTTGCTAACTAATGTTTATGTTTTGCTGCGTGGTGAAGAGGTGCATTAAGGTTGCCTCACCCTTCAGGCACACTTATGACACACACACGCACACACACACACACACACACACACACGCTGTTTTAGCTGTGATAGAAGGGGCATGTCCCAAGGATGTCAGGGGTGTGTCTGTGGTCAGAGTGACAGTATAAGACACAGGCAGGTACATTGAACCTTCCATTCAGCTACACTCGACTTGTGATTTGTGTGACTTCTCAAGTTGCATTTTAGTGTGAATTCTGTCTCACATTCTGAACTTCATGTAATTTCAGATTTTCTATCTTAATTTTGTAGCTGTGAAGTCTAGTAGAACGTTTTGTGAGTGTACAAGTGGCACCAAATAGGACTTTTAACCAAGTGCTTGTTAAGACAGCTGTAAGAAAGTTAGATTTGAGTTTGGCGCTGACTCAGCATTTCTAGCAGCATACACAGCATCCTCGTTGAGTTGCCAAGGCAACTGTGCCAATCAGCTGCAAGTCTGGGGTAAGCATGCTGCTCCGTCTTTCTCCGCTCTTTACCATTTTCTTCTTCTCTCTCCTATTCTCACGTTCTTTATCTCAGGCCTGAGCCAAAATGGCCGTTTCCATCGTTGTCTGTTCTTTTCTCCTATCTTCTCTTTTCTTTGATATATTCTAAATGCTTCTTATGTTTTCATTTTGGTCACTGGCTGTTTTACTATGTAGTTATCTTACAAGCCTGTTTGGGTCCGACCAGTGCATCAGCTACATTTTCGCCTCTCTGATAATACTGCTCTTGGGTGAATTCACAGTCTGGATGAAGTGATTGGCACAGCATTTTGATAAATTGTTATAACAAGTTTTTTTTAGGATTCTAGATTGTCAGTCTTGGAAATTTCCTTAATCTATTCTTGGGTGTATATGATGTGTCACACTCTAGACCTGTTACCAGTTGTTCAGTGGACTGAGTCAAGCTAATCTGGAGTTTAAGTTTAGATTCAGAACGGCTTGTAGGAATAATTATTCAGAGACACTTCAGCACATTTGCTGTCACAGAAATTGAATCTTACTCTTCCGCATGTTGGGTGGCCACCCTGCTGACAGCTCTGCTGCCTTTTTAATGTAACAAAATATCATATGTTGACACTACATGATTTTGGCACGTTGCATTAAGCAGTGAAGTCTCAAACGTGAAGGTGAGCCAGTATAAGTGTCTCATTGATAGGTGACCTCAGGTTAGATTTCATCTTTGTCCATGAAGTTATATAGAAGCATCAGTTAAAGGGCAGTAATATATATCTTGCCGAACACTTTCTGTGTGAATAATGTTTATGCATGCGGGCACTATAGGGATTTCTAACTTTAGAGATGACAACATTGCTTTGCTGTAATACAATCTGACTCATATAAGAGTTTTTCCTTAGATTTATTTCCAATAACACTGCAAAATAAGGCAATACAATCATCCTCATCACTATGTGTTTGTAATCTCTATCACGATATCACTTAGTTTTGATGACATTAATAAATAAAAATAATTGGGTTTTTCTGACTTACCTAAATGTCCAGATAGACTCATCCCAGGGGCAGCATGTCAAGCCTTGAGAAAGTCAGTATGAGTTGGCAAATGAATATGTTTATCATGAATAATTTCGTTAAATATGTATGCGAGTGCCTACTGCCCTGAAATAGCCACAGAAAAGCCCTGGTTCATTCACTCCTGTCCATAAATAAACCTGATTCATGTTAAATGTTATTTACAGCATTTACAGCAGCTCCTTACCTCCCTGCCACTCGAGTCACTCCACTCTGAATGAGTCGCAAAAAATGACTCAGGTGTTTTTGTGAGTGCGCGTGTGTGGTATAGTGTGAGTGTGCATGCTTATGTACTGTGTGTGTCCGTGTCACGGGAGTGTTGTAATATCATCTATTTTGTCGTGTTGTGATATGTTGTGTTGTTATCCTTACTGGACTATAAAATATTCCTATGCACTTAAGAGGTCAATAAATGATGTTGAAAAAAGAGCACAGTTGTGTTTGACTGAGGTGACAAGTTTTATTTTTATTATGCACTTTAAAACCCATGTTTATATACGAACCGGACCATGTTTTACAATGGAATGTTCCTGTCATCTCTCTCCTTTAGATCATATGAACATAGTAGAATACATTGAAGAAGATGAGGAACCACCTTTGCTGCTCAGCTCTCGTCCTTCTCACGGTAAATACGTGCACGCGTGTGTTTATGCAAAAAAAAAGAAAGGTTGTGTTCCTTATAGACCAGGTGGCATGTATGCTTCATGATTTAGTAAGTGCGTGCACTCAGTTTTACCGCGAACCTCGGCCGACTCATGAGCATGTGTGTGCATGTGCCTTCCAGGTGTTCGGCTGTGGTGGGACTGCAGCAGTGCAGTGTCGGCGGGGGGAAGGATGTGTGTGTCTGCACTGCCCTGCTGGCCAGGAGCCTTCCAAGGTAAGAGTACAAACCGAAACCAAATTATTCATAACAACCCGACTCGCTTTGAGAGACATTTTTAGTCCAACATGTCTCTACTGTTAACATATCTGTTGCTATCAAGTGATTTAGTGTTCAGTAAAGCAATAAGTATAGAGAGTGCAAATGAATTGTGTCATGTAAGCAACAGCCACATGTTGAATGTGTGTATGGATTGTTATTTGCAATATATATGTATGTAGTTATCTGCATCCATAAACATGTATGACATTGCATTATAATCAAAAGTTGGTTTTTTTGTCAAGGTGTGTCATGTTTCTCTTTTTTTGCAGGTTGTATTTATGAAGTTTTGGTAGATCACATACTGTTACTGACACAACAATCACTTGGATACCTGTATTTACCTTTTTTGAATAGTCCATGAAGCTATGTATGTGAAAGTATAAAGATGTCTTGTTTCGATTCCAGTTAACACAGAGACTCTTAACACTCTGACAGCTCCAGAGAGATGCTTCATTTTGTGCTTTTGCATCATTTTGCTTGAGTTTAGAAGTGTTTTCTGTCTTGCCAGGCTTGTGGGCAGATCCAAAGGCCAACAGAGGAAGTGCTATGTCAGTTGTGCCCATCTGGAAGCTTTTCGGACACACTGGACTCTGAGCTTTGCCGCCCACGTGCATCCTGCAAGATCCTCGGCCGTAAGGTTGCAACCCCTGGCACTGGGACCTCCGATGCTGTCTGTGGGGACTGCCTGCCTGGGTAAGACCTACCTGTCTGCTTGTTAATCCACCCACGATTAAATGAAACTGTTGGCTTGACATTGAAAGTGCTTTGCTCGAACATGCACGTTGTAAACTTTTATTTGTTCTAAATGAAAAAAATCTGGGGATCTGCTGTGTCGACAAAACAAGGAGACACACACAAACAAACACGCATTCACCACAATGGGCAGGCAACATCAAGCACAACAGGACACAAAATGCCACAGTCTAAAACCGCTGATTCATTCTTTAATTGTAGAATGGTCCTCCTCTTTCTTTTTCTCTCTCTGTCCATCTCTCTAATTATGCTTTTTTTCTCTCCTTTTTCTTTTTCCATTTGCAGGTTTCACTCCACTGCCACAGGGGAAGTTTCCACCCAAAGTCTGTGTGTGAAAAGTAAGCAGGATCCTGCAGCATGTGTCTGAAAATGTGATTTTAAACTTCCCATGCTGCCGGTCCATCATTCATTTCACAATCATCATTTGTTCTTCATGTAGCTGAGACCATGCTTTTTCTGTATCTTTTTTCTCCTTTCTCTCAGCAGCTCTGCGTGTCCGAGCGGTGCGTACAGTGGGTAAAGGTCCATCGAGCGGTGCAGGGGGGCCGGTCAATGGCACAGTGGTACGAAGCGCTGAGGAGAAGACGGCAGAGTACGCCGTGTTCGCTTTGGTGCCCATCTTCTGCGTGATGGGCCTGTTGGGTATCCTCATCTGCAACATCCTGAAGAAGAAGGGATACCGCTGCAGTGCTGACAAAGAGGGAGGAAATGAAGAAATTGCCACACCGCAGAAAGAAGGTGAGAGAGATCAAATGACAGGACATGGAAAGATAAGGAAGAAAATAAAAGTTAGAAAAAATAGCAAAAAGATAGAAAGTAGCAGAGAGAGTGATTACTGACACTATGATTTATGTTCAGGTTGTTGTCACGTTCGCCCATAAAAATGCCAAATTAGCACAAACGCATGCACACGATGTGGTTTAGTGTTGTCAGGAGTCCGGGCAAATCCAAGCCAAGGCCAAAGGGCAGTGTCTTTTGTGTGCAGTCACAGTCCATGTATCTCTGTGACGTGACTGCACGCAGGTCTACATGGGAGGCTTTCTCTTTTCCTCTTTGAACTTTGACCTTGCAGGGTTCATGACATGACAAGCATGCATGTGTTTTTCTAAGCATGCACTGCTATGCTTGTAATTTTCCAATCTGAAAAGGGGAAGAAAAAAAAAAGCATTCCCATCAACTCACTCACCCTACTGACGTCAGAGAGAAACTAACTTGGGTAAACACAGAATGAAGTATGAAGAGGAGCGGGGGAGGGCAGACGAAGAAGAGAGACTGAAGGATGAGGGTGGTATTAACCGAAGGAGTGACTGGTATCACTACATGGAAATCTTAAGAGAGTGGAGAGAGAGAAAGAGAAACACACAGGGATCAAGCGATTAAACAAGTGTTACGTTACACTCCTGCTCTAACTGGTTTGCTCAGGCTCAGAGTAACGTGAGAGGTCTTTATGCCTGTCCTTTGTAAAAGTGTAAAGTCATGTAGTACTGGAGACTCTTCATAGACCTGGAGTACCTCAGTCTTCGACCCAAATGGAACTCTTTGCTTGTGAGGTGTAATCTTGATATCAAAGCTGACACCATCGATACTTTTTGTATAGACCTGCATTGCTGTGCACACAATGCGAGAAGTACACCCATATTTCCTTTAAGTGTCTATTGGACGGGATGTACTGTACCTGTGTGGTTCTCAGGCTTGATTACAAGGTAAAACCCTCAAGTCACATGGCGTACGTCATCTACTGTAGCATTGCTCGGAGCAGCCTTTTTTTAGTGAAGTGTTCCTGGTACGTTTCCACGTAGATCATTTGACATTTGTGATAAACCGTCTGCTGTGAGGAGTTTCATTTACGGTTGCACAAACTCAAAATGTGTGTCAGAGGGAGTTCATTCAATTTAGCAAACATTGCAAACTATTGCGTTCACTTGGTTGCTCATGCAAAAAGTAGACACAGTGTAAAGCAATGGTTCATTTGGGAAATATAGTTATTTGCTATCCTGCAGAAAGTAAGATTAGATGGATACCTCTTTCATCTGTTCATTACACATGCAGCTACAGCCAGCTGCCGGTTAGCTTAGCTTACACAAAGATTGGATACAGGAGGAAACAGCTAGCCTAACTCTGTCCGTTACAAAATTACAAAAGCTGCCTAACATAACCTCTGAAGCTCGCTTTTTAACATGTTAAACAATACATTTACATTTCCACACCTTGGTTCTTGTACAAATTAAACAAATAAGACATTACGTTTTAATTAGTGAGCTTTAGAGGTGCTGGTTGGTGGATTTTGCATTGGTCAGAGTCAGGATGATATTATCTGTTTCCCCGTGCTTTATTGTTTATGCTAAGCTAACCGCCTGCTGGATGTAACTTCATATTTAGCAGACAGATGTAAGATAAGATATACTTTATTGTCCCGTAGGGAAATTTGTCTTTGACTCCAATCCACATGCACGCATAGAACATAGATACAGTCATGCATGAACATGCTTAAATACACATGTTGAAAGTAATATCAATCGTCTCATCTTACTCTCGGTAATAAAGCACATAAGTGTATTCCTTTGAACAACCATTGCCTTGCAAAGGCTACATGAAGAGCTCATCAAGCTAAACAACGAATAAACTCCACTTTAATATGTTATTTTCCTTACTATTGTGCTAGTGTCTATCAGTTACTGTCATTACGTGTGTAAGCATTTAAACAGATTGAAAAGCTAAGCCGGCTTTCCCCTCAATCCCCTGATGGTGGGAGGCTCAGAGGAAAGTTGTGTGTCAGCCAAGTCGCCATACGTTGTGCCAGGCATCAGGAGCTTCAGAGCACAGCTGCCGCCCTCAACAGATCAGACTTTCTGTCAGCACGTCCCACATTAAGATACTGTTTGCGCTTGCACAACACCTGCTGCTTTGGATAACGTACTGTATCCCATCATTAGGATCAAAGAGTTTAGTTAACCGATGTTTTTCACAGATGCCAATATCAAAAGATGCTTTACTTGGATTTTGTTTTATCTCTGTGTGACTGAACCTGCTTCTTCTTCATACAGTTACACATACTCACACGTGATGGTTTCTTGATGCAATGAGCGAGGCGAGGACATCCACGGTAGTTTGCTAGCTCATTGTTGTGGATTACAGGGAGGACGTTGCTCTTTTATTTCAGTTCCTAGGTTTTTATAGCTTCTGTTACCTAACATTTCAGCGAAAACCACCAAAGTAGTTTTTTATATCTTTCATGGTACAAAGATGACAGTTGTGAAGCTGTGATTTCAGGCCTCCGCGAGGACAGACGGAGGTCATACGAACGGTCTGTCTGTCAAAGATCTCTGCCTTCTGTTTGCGGCTTTGCTTTGGTCTCTTCCTCTCCGAGCACTTTGTTGTGAAAGTTAAGACATCTAGAAACTCCCTAGCACCCATTCCCCCTCAGTTCTCTTTATCTGTCCTCGTACTCTCCATTCATCCGATGTCTTGGCTCCTAACATCCCCTCCCCCACTCATGAACACGACACTATCCACTCATCTCTCCTTTCCCAGCCAGATCAATAATTAAATCGGGTCCTCATCTCCTGGTTTATGTCTCTTCTTTCTTTCTCCTCGCCTTGTTTCTATCCGTGATGTTCGTCTTCCTTCCTCTTCTTATATCCCCTTTTTTTTTGTCAATTTCTAGAGCTTTTCAGGGTCTTCCATGATAGAAATGGCATTCTATTGAAGCTGACTATGTGTTCCATATATGAAACCCCTTTGTTGTTAGTTTGACTGAATTATTGATTGATTCAAAATGAATGATTTTAATTTAGGATATTATGCAGATAACAATATCATTATGACTTTTCATTACGTTTGAATACTCACAATTTCAGCCTTCATAAGTTAAAAGAAAGATGAAATCTACGTTTTAACGTTTTACAAACATGCAATGTTAAGACCTCCTTCACTCTCAGCTCCCCTCTTTCTCTCCTCCTGCGCAGCTTTGAGGACAGATGATGCAGTGGTGCAGTAATAAGCAAGTCTGCATATGTGAGTGAGACAGATAAAGGACGAGAGAGGGGAGCTTAAGCAAAGTAAAGTTAGTAAATACAACAGAACGTGAGTAATATAAGGAAATAAAAAAATGAAGAATAAAAGGATGATCAGAGGGCAACAGGTGGCTTTAGATGCTGCATGGGAAAAATGTACCTCTCTCCCTCTTCCCCTCGGTCGTTGTTATGTAACTATCCTTGCAGTGTGCTGTCTGTCTGTCTGTCTGTCTGTCTGTCTGTCTGTCTGTCCACCTGCAGTAGTCCCGACTGGGCAAGCGTTAGACCTAAACGTCTTACTCCAGCACTTTTTTTCATCGTCTCCGCTCAGGGGGAACACCCTTGGGCATGAATTACAGCGAGGCCAAGCTTAAGTCTACAGGGCTGAAATCAGACTGCAGCGGTAACTCTGAACACGCAGAGCTGCAGACAGAGAAGAGTTTGACTTATGGGAGAGTGCAGTGACAGGGAAGCTGAAGGTGGAGAAAGAGAGAGGACAAAAATGTTGTGAGCCAAAACTGCAACTTCGTGATGACTCATCCTGCTCAGCCACAAGCGCAGAGGGAAAAGTAGAGTTTAGTTGCTGCAGCTTTTCAGTTTCAGCCATGTTAGCGCTACGGGACTACAGCATTTAAAACGACTGGTGACTTAATGTGGCTGACACTGAAACACTGAACACATGGGTCTGACTGAATAGAAGAGAACGAGTGCCACACTGTGAAATGGATGCCGTTGTCCTCGCATAGCAACAGCCACTGTGGCGACACAGCTATTGTTATAACCTAACAACAGCCTGTGACTGCTTATGCAAGAAGACACATAGACGCAAACGTGACAAGTGCAACACTCACATTTTGCTCTGTAACACACAACTACTCTACACACAGTCACCTGGGGGTCTGGTATACACACACACACACACACACACACACACACACACAGATAGAGCCCTGTGTGCTTCAACATTGCTGAATGGAGTGTGATCGCTGAGTGAGCTATTCTGGACCTCTCCCTGTGCCCTTCATTGCTCTCCTCTCAGCTGCCTCACTGTGCTGTGCTATTATGGGATGTTCGGAGGGCGTTGCCATGGAGGCACATCTATTCTTTTCCGTTCAGTCATCCACTTCCATCTTTATCAGTCCCATCGTGTGTGCGCTGTGTGAACTTTGCTCATTCTGTCTCACTCTATTACGATGGTAGTTTAAAGCAAATCCATCTGTTGATTCTGTTAATTCTATCTTAACATGTAATAGCCCTAACAGGAGGAACATGAGTACATTGAAATATATACAAAAATATAAGTTTATATATTCAGGTTCATATTAGAGTGTGTTTCCCCCGAATATCCGACACAGTTTGGATCTCTGGGAAGTGAGATCCAAAAACACACCTGCAATATCATATCCTTTGTTCAGTGCACGCACACGTTTTCAATACACATTACGATTAATTAACTTGTTAATACATTACATTACAATCATTTAGCAGACGCTTTTATCCAAAGCGACTTACAATTCAGATACTATCTACACTGCAGGCACAGCTACGGGAGCAATTTTGGGGTTAAGTGTCTTGCTCAAGGACACATCGACATGCGACTAGCAGAGCCGGGGGATCGAACCGCCGATCCTCTGATTGAAGGACGGCCCCCGCTTTCCACTTAGCCAGAGTCGCCCCCCACTTGATAATGTAATATTTGCACATGACATTTTTTTTTGTATTTGTGTTATATGTATATATGTCATTATGTGTGTCAATATACTAAAATGCAATATACATCGTCTTTCTGCATGCTTTAGGTAACAACTGTCCCTACATATCTGACGATCTGAATGAAGACACCATCAGTATTCTGGTTCGCCTCATCACTGAGAAGAAAGGTAGGTGTTGACCAGCAGTGACATAACTCACGGGCTAGTGGTCAGAGTCATTTCATCTCTGGTGGCTTTAGAGGGCAACACAGCGTCACCAAAGTACGTCACAGACAAGTTTCCACTGCTGCAAGCTCAGACTGGCTGCTCCTTATCTCCGACATTTGTTGTTTTTGAAAGGGAATACAAAGTTTTTCCTTTCGAGTGAAAAGTAGAACAAACTGTGAGTGAAGATAATGTATTTTGAACTTTTCCCAGGGAAGTTGTTTTTTCGCCAATAAGCAAAAATTTACCATTTAGACTCTAAATGGTCTAAATCCACATCCCAGCAGACAAGTCTGATTATTCTTATTTACGGAATTGACTGGCACTGTCGGATTATTGAGTCTCATCTGAATTTTTGTGTGCGTTTCAGAAAATGCTGCTGCACTGGAGGAATTGCTGCTGGAGTACGAGAGCAAACAGATGGCCATGAGGAAAGCCTCGTCAATCAAGTATGAGACCACACACCCGCTTAATATCCGATATATGCCGTATACCTTCGAGGTATACTTTTGCTCATTCATGCTGCTCCATAACGAGCTGAATACAGAGGCAAGGGAAGAGTGGGAGAGAGCAGGGCAGAGGACATTTTGGAAGGAGGCTCCTGACAAGAGGAGCACATTTTTATAATTCAATGCCAACTGCAATCTATTCTTTTTTGTATTTTTTTTTTTTTTTTACAAAGAAAGAAAGAAAGTACTCTCATAAGCATAGTTTACATTTCCTCAGTGCAGCTCTGGCGTGGGCTGATACTTTGGCAGTGACTCACTCCCGCATGTCTGAAGAGAATGTCTGACACAATTGTAACCGCTGTCTCTTGAGTCATGAGGCTTAAACAGCCAGCCTGGCACTAAGATCATTGGCTGTCACATAGCTTGAAGTCACACAGTTTACATGACCAAAGGTAGTTGTGGTTGGACCTTTGGTTGTAATGTGCAGCCGTTAAAAGTGCTCAAGAAGTCAGAAGTTAATCTAACAAATCCAGCAACATGCTGCTTTATACCACAGTCTACACCACTGTGTTTTCCTTAATCTGCAGTAGACAGAGAAGTAATCTTCATACTCCAAATTGTCCCTCTAACAACACCATATACATGGTAATTTGATCCATTACACTCCAGTATGTACGTATGCCGCATCTACAATAGTCAGAGGTCTCAGGGGCAGTGTGCTGCTGTAACATGTGAGCTTTAGATTCGAGAATATTCTGACACGCACACATAATATTCACACCGAAATCTGGAAAGCTTTCAGATCCTGTGTGTGTGTAAGTGTGTGTGTGTGTGTGTGTGTGTGTGTGTGTGTGTGTGTGTGTGGTGGGAGGTTCTGCAGGGGTCACTACTGGTCATACTAGTACAACACAGGGACACACGGCTGCATTCACCTCTTTTGCTCTGCTTTTCTCTGCACAAAAGAACAATGGAAAGGCAAACACTAAAGAGGACTGGGTGCAAAGAGATACAACTTTAGATTTCAATTATTCATTTATTTTCTATTTAAACACTCACACTGAACAAAGGCAGAGATGAAAGTAATGTTTGAATATTCTTTGGAGCTTTTCTCACTTAAAAGACTCACTTATCTTAGCGTTATGCTTTATTACTTAGCAACACAAAAAACACTAATAAAGACTAATGCATTGACATCCAATCCTTTCTGGCCTCATCCCTCCCTCCTACATCAGCTTGGCTCTCCTCCATCTTCAATATGTAATAAACTATTCTAAACCCATACCTTTATTAACATGGTCTTTGTTAGTGAAATAAGAGGGAAAGTGTGTGTCTTTTTGTGCATATGTGTGCAGAAAATATAGGTGATTTAAAAATGTTTATTATGCTGTACACTGAATGGACATGGAAAGAAATGTTGTCAATTCAATGTTTAAATTTCACTCAAATATCAATGACATTTACTGACATGGCAACCACCTTTTAAAGGTTGGTTTGAGTTCAATATTTTAAGTTGTAGGGATATTTGTCTTGACTAAATTAAATATACAAATGCCTGATTTAAAAAAATTATTAATTTAACTGATCATTTGTTCACTCCCTCCTCATCCTCTCCTGCCCTTCCTCCCAGGTTCCCGATGCTGTCTCCTCTGTCCCCTTTCCGCTCCCTCCCCAGGCTGTGCCCCCATCAGTCCCACCTCCACACCATCTCTGGCCTCTCCGGCCTGGCACCCAAACACGGCTACCGCTGCACCCGCTGCGCTCAGAAGAAATGGCCCCCTGTCCTCATACCTCCCCTGGATTCTCTCAGAGATCCCCTGAAGGCTCCCCAGAGCCTGATCCTGCCCTTAATGGACAGATCCAACGACCAGCAGAAGAGGCCCCTGCTGGGGGGTTTGTTTGTCGACACCCACCACACACAAGCTGTTGTGCCAAATACTGTAGAGAAGGAGGGAGAGCTGACAGTGTTATCTGTGGGGAGGTGAGACACGTCCATATTGCTTCATACCCAACACACATCTGACATGACAAACGAGGGCATGCCATGCAAATATTTTGTTACTTTTTCTGCTGCTTTTTACTGCAGCTCCACTACTTTTTACTGCATTTATTCAAGAGCTAGTTATTAAATAGTTTGTGTGACCTACAGTACAATATGTAAATAACCCTCAAAGATGATTAAACACTGTAGAAAGAGTAATCAACCTCACACACTCTCAAGCAGCTTCCAAACCTGTAAGAAAATGTGTGTTTTGTCATAAGTACCATGATTGCCATGAATGTAATTGTGATCATATCTTGACTGCCAGGTTTCAAGTGGCTCAGATCCCCGAGCAGAAGCCTGTCACGGTGGAAACCAAGACATCATCCCAGGAGCAACGCAACTCCTTGTTTGGAGGGAAACCGTTCTGCTCGTCTTCCTCATCTGGCATCAGGAGGTACAACCTGCAACACAACATTTTGCAGCTTCCCCCTCTCGCTTTATTTTTGCTTCCATCCCGTCACTCGCTGTAATCACCTCTCTCCTCCCCATTTCTTTCTATTTCTGCACTTGGTTTTTCAAAGTTAAAGCTCACATTCTTCTGGCCAGCACTGAATTATGTGGTCTGTTTCACTGGGAAAGGGTATTATACAGAGTATGATCAGTTAATCAGAGGAGTGCCTCTAAAATGATTTGGGAAATGAGCTTCTTCTTCCTCTCTGTTGGATCTAACTATCTGTTTCATTCCTTCTTCCATTCTGTCCTTCGTGTCCTCATCCTGCCACGTCCTTGATATTTTGACTCTCTCGTTCAGGTGAAGAGACAAAGAGACGGTGTATTATAACGCTACCTTGCTGAATACGACCTCATCATTCACTGACAACTTGACAGCTGGCAAGGAGGGACTTTCTCGACCATGAAACCACAAGGACCACCTTGTGCTGGAGGAAGTTGTTTCTATTCACGCAAAGAGAGGAATATAACTGTATTTATTATCACATAAAAACGATATTGTACTTTACAAATGTAACATCGTAGAAGTTCCACTCCAATCTCAGCTGCTTCACTGTCACAGAGAAAGTGAAGAGTATAGCTTTGTGATAAAAGATTGTCAACGTCTGACAGAGGGAGGCAGAAAGCCCCTATATTTGTGCTTCCATGTAAAAAAAATACAGACACAGGGATAAAACACACATAGGTGAACACATACTCAAATAACTAGAACTGCTCAATCAGCAGTGAGACTGAAACAAACGAGGAAATGTCAAACCAAGTTGTGATCAAGTGCCATATGAACTAAGAGTATCAAAGATTTCCTTACCAGACAGAGCAAAGCTGGTGTGGCTGAAATAATAATAACCTATATGATTATGGCCATAAGACACTTAATTAAAGTACAGCACTACTACAGTAAGTATTAGAATCACAAAATGTTATAACATTCCATATCATTTTGTTGTTATAAATATCTTTTTATTTGAAGTTATCCAGCTTCACTTTTCTTCTCACATTCGCAGGTGAGTCGAGGTTTTAGACCGTGAATGTGTTGAATGTAGTCTTAACAGTTCAGTGAACCTTTTGAGAGTGTGAGAAACATTCACTCAGCGATGTGCACCTATCCACAGTCAGCATTAATAATAATATTTGCAACCTTTAAGCTATTAGACTATAGGTCCAAGAAGGTTGAAATGCATTCCCAAAACCTGTATCACAACATATTTTGTACAACACTGCATCCCAATGGCAGTTAAAGGCTGCAACTGTCGTCTGGGTCCTGGCGTGAAGAAGTTAGATGGGTAGATATCGCTTTTGTAGAATAGACAATGTAAATGAATGTACATATGTAAATATGGGTGGGTATAGAAAAATGGTTCTGGCTTTTATAATTTTAGCATACAGTTTGTGTGAGGTGAAAGACAACAGCACTGCACCAATAAGTGACACTTGTAGTCCATCAATAAAAAAAACAACCTAAACTCCATCATGAATATAAATGGATTCTGGTTAAACATCTGTGTCTTGTTTATAAACCTAAACACACAAATGCAGTACACATATCCAGACTCCAGTTATGTAATCTCCATAACTGTAAGGAGCCACTCCCACATACACACACACGCGCACATTTTTAGTTTTTACAGTTTAATTAAATAAACCAGTGGCTGCAGTAGACTAGCGGCTGGGATGCCTCAAAGTCATGCAGCTCACTTGGCTTCAGTTTACATCCTCATGGGTTTTAAAGAGTTTACTATAATTATCCACTCATATTCATATTTCTTATTATGTTTCTTCTCATGAATTCTACATGTCTGGAGGATTTATTGGTTGCAGCAGTTACACATTTTTATTTCTATCTGTTTTTATTACTATTAGGATTATTATTAAATGTTTTTAAGCTGAAGTGTTGCTGGTAGGAAGGAAACATTCATCTCATCAACTTTGTAGAGTGCATTTATAATATTTAATGTTTCTGTATGATGTTTTTACTCTTGAAATAAAGAAGAGGTGTATTTTAAACGATGTCTTGCTGGTCGTATAATGTGAACTTTTGGCGTTTGTCTGCTGTTGTGTGTGAATGTGTGAGGGAACATCTAGTGAAAAATTTAAAAAAATGTGTTGAACCTAAAAGCGTCAGAGGCAATAGACTGGCTTGTTTGTTTGAGAGTGTCGCCCTCTAGTGGTGGCCTGGTGTTCATTCGATAAAATGACCTCTGGTTATGTAAATCAAGTGTATCCACTACCAATGATATTTACCAAGTGACTCAGCTACACTACAACTAAGGCTACTCTTCTCAAATACTCTGCTCAGCTGCGCAGACGCTGTATAACCAGACACTACCTATAAGAGAGAATAAATTCTCTAAAATTAAAGGAATATATGAACTATTCTACACCTGCTCTTTTCAGAAAATGTCTCACAGAACTATAGTGAGTCATTCTACAGCCACTTGACACAAATTATGGCAATAAACAAATGTAGTGACAAATGTAACACCACAACTATTTCGTTAAC
The DNA here is from genome assembly GCF_050575085.1 of Anarhichas minor. NCBI lineage: Eukaryota > Metazoa > Chordata > Actinopteri > Perciformes > Anarhichadidae > Anarhichas > Anarhichas minor. Next base: position 7,991,961 of record NW_027466472.1, read on the forward strand.
ATTTATACATTTATTATAACATGTTTTAGTTCCTTCACATTTTGTTGCAGCACATTCAAAATAAGTCCTAAAGGCCACAAAGTGGTCAAGCTTACCCTCTTTGTCTGATATGCAGAAAAGAACGCTGAGCTGAGGAAAACCCACTTGTTCCGATACAAACATCAGGTGCAGCCGTTGGCCAGTAGAATCATTAACAAAAGCCACATTTGTAGTTTAGTTCTGTCCATACATTATAGCTGTTCAAACATAGCAAAACTAAGTAAAATATGATCTAGAAATCCTTTAATGCCATAAGTTAGAAGTGTACTACATGCTTTTTCAGTCATAACTGTATTGTCCACGTTTGATTTGGTCAAAGCTGAACATGCATTTATACTGGTCATAGATGGGGATCTGAATGCAGCGTCTGTCAGTGTCGGTGTGTCACATCTACCACAAGAGACCCGCAATAAGTTCTGTACTTGTCCCGCACAAACTTTTGCATTTTAACCAAACCTAAGTAGTTTCAAGGTATTGGATCAGAGTTGAGTTGTCAAGCGTTTTGTCACGCTCGTTGGTCTCGATGAAGATGACCTGATCTTCTTGGTGAGGTTACTGCGGACGTCCTGCCCAGCCAGGAAGTAAAGGATGGGGTCCACACAGCTGTTGGCACTGGCCAAAGGTCGGGTCACTTTGTAGGCCACACTGGAGGCCTCCAGCAACTTACAGCTGATCTGGTGAACATTTAAAAACGTGATATACCGAGCTCTTAAAGACACATTTACTATGAACGTGTTTGTCCTCACCTGTGATGGATCGACCTGCCTTAGGTATCTAAAAGAATAGTAAAGGCTCCTGGTGAGGTGGAAGGGCAGGAAACAGAGCATGAACGTTGCCAGCACAACGATGATCATCTTAACCGACTTCTGCTTGGATCGTTGGGCTGACACGCCCCCCCTCTCGCCCCCTTCGGACCCCCAGCCAGGCTCCAGAAGCTTCCCCACCATGAGGCCATAGCACACCATCACCACCATGAAGGGCAGGGCAAACATGAGCACTGATACGGCTGAGCTGTACACCAGGAAGTCGTCAAAGAGCTCCGGGCTAGTTGTGTCGTAGCAGATCCGCACACTCTCCAAATCCCTGAGAAGGAGATTGCAATTGGTTAGGATTATTAAATGGTAGTCCTGCCTTGTTTGGCATTGAATCACAGGAAAAAGGAAAGAGTGGTCATTTAAGTGTGTCCCATTAAGATAGGGTACTTGGTGTGCCACAAAAATCAATCTTGATCACTTAAACACTTCAGTACAATAGAAGTAATGAATATAGTAATGAAGGGAAAAGAAAGAGGGACAGACTAACATACAAGTTCACCTAGTTCTTGAGAAGTAGAGAATAGGGGCCTGGCAGAGTAAAACACAGGCCCACACCACCACAGATACCAGCTTGGCCCGACGAGCGCTGACCCAGTAGAGGGAGCGGACCGGATAGCAGATGCCAACGAAGCGATGCAGACTGATACAGCACAGGAACAGAATTGAACCTGCCAGAGTGATAGATATTTAATATACTATTTTCTTCTATTTGCATAATATTGCATTGTGTCGTGGTATTATCATGCTGCCTTAACTGTAACATATCATACATCAATACTCTCTGTACGGGTCTCTGCCGTGCCATCACCCTACCATATAAGTTGGTGTAAAACAGGAAGCGTATGACCTTGCAGAACGGCTCACCGAAGGGCCAGTCGTTCTCATCTGCGTAGTAGTAGATGAGGAAGGGCAGCGTGAGGATGTACAGAGTGTCGCACATGGTCAGGTTGAACATGTAGATAGTGGAGGGCTTCCAGCTCTTAGTGCGGAACACAATCACATACAACGCTGTGGCGTTCAGCGCCAGGCCAATCACAAAGACCAGGGCATAGCTGACAGGGAGGAGAATATACTTAAAGTCTTCTTGAAAGCGACAGTAGAAGGCGCTGAAATTGGTTAGGCTGGTGATGTTGTTGTCAAAGGTGGCCATCTCGGTTGTGAAGACGCCTGAGGAAAAGGAATAGGTTATGAATATGCTGCATTTGAACCTGGAAGCATTTCACTTTGAGAAGTTATCATACACACAGAAATAGAGGGTGGGGAGGCACAGGAAATGAATATGACTCGAGAAAGTGACATCAACCTATAGTTTACAATTTAGGATGCCCCAAGTCTTTCACTTTGGCATGCCACGCGCAAGCATAATTATTACAAGTTGTACTTGTTCCACCATCTCGCCCAAGGAGACATTTTGACACCTTGTCTCAGATTACTTAAATACTTATCTGCCCGTTATTACCTCTCCTCTCTCCCCTAAATGAAAAACTCTTTTTAACATATCTGAGCTGCAGAAGGTTCACACAAAGATTCACACAGACCGTTGTGGAAACAACTTTTTACAAAACTTTAGGTGTAGCTGTGTTCTCAGGCAGAAAAACAACACTCATTCTGATACTTTTGCATGCCATTTATTTTCCAAAAACCAACGGCTGAGCGAGGGACAGACAGAGGAATAACTTTTAAACTCAAACCAGACCTTGTTTAGAGACCCTGTTAAGACCTTTCTTTCTGTTTTACACACTGGCATGAACATTCTTACCCTCAGTTCATTTCTCCTTTCTCTATAAATCTAAAAACATAGTCATGGAATAACATGGAAGTGATGTCTTAAAAACTGCATTTAAATAAGACAGTATGAGTTAACCTACTCTTTTTTTCTTCTCCGTCTGACATTCTTTTTTTCTCTGTCAAAAGCAATGCCTCTTGCTCGCTCTGTACCCTTCGATATCTTCACTGCCTTATTCTCTTCAAAACAGCTCCAGGTGGATTTCAACTGATAACAGACCTGAGACAGAGCGGCCCCCCTTTTGTAGTCCCCTACATTGCTCTGACCTGCAAACTGAGCACAACTTACTATTCAGCGACAAATCAATCCGTGTAGTTATTTGTTAAATTGGCTGTACGAAAATAAACCATATTGCATCCCAGCAAATAGACAATAAATCCCTCTTCCTTAGAGACAAAGCCCCTAAAACGTATGAAAGTACTCACACTGAATGAATGCTATTGCCTTTCAAAGACTGTCATGCAATGTAATGGATCCTCATTCTTACGAGTGGAAGTACTGTGCATATCTGACGGTGTCGCTTATGGCTGAATGCCTGCCTCAGATACTTCAGTGGGGGAAAAACCTGTGGAGATGTTTTTTCTGTCAGACAAGCTCTGGCCTGTACGCAGCATGTGAGCAGTTGAGCCCGGGGCTCAGATGTTAACTGACTGTTAGGCAAATGGACAGTGAAGAGGACAGAGCTGTCACCACTTTAATCTGTTCAAATATTGATTTCTTTTGTCCGTTTAGTAAATAGAGAAAGACATTAATGTACACTTTTAAAGCAGGAAAAAAGAGAGCATCCTTAATCCTATAATCCTATTGAGACTATTAAATGTAATCATTACTATAAGTATGGATCTATATAATTATCAACATTTACTTGTTATTTTTTTTGTAACCTAGCTTTTAGGGGCATAGGAATTAGAACAAAATCGTATTACCATTAGCTATTATTTTCTTTACTTTTTTGGACCAACAATATCGAAAACAAAAGCTATTTTAGAACAAGTAAATCACAATACAACCACACAGCGATTAGCATAATAATTTTACAAGTAGGGATATCCTGCTGCGCAATCACAAATATGAATATTTGGTCCTTTGGGTCCCCACAGAAATATAGTTGGCCTGACTTTCAAACAACATGCATTTTTACATCAAAACAGAATACAAAGAAAATCAAAGATTAAATGTGATTTCTCACATTTCAGGCAAACATGCAATGAGTGAATCAAAACAAATCATCTGTGCTGCTTTTTGTACTTTTAATTGAAGCACTTGATTGTTTTTACAGTAAAATGTCTTACCTTGGTAAGCCTAAAGAAATATAGAAGCTCCTCCAACGCCGAATCATAAGAGAAATCATAAATCAAAAGCATCCTCGCAGGATCCACACAAATACAGTATGAGCCAACAATGACTGTCAGCCACTTTTTTTCTGTGCCACTGACAGAAAGTTATGTGTGTGGGTGTTAATATGTGTTTGGTTTCTCTGACTGGGAGCGTGTGTTATGTGTGTTAGTTTGAGTGTTATACTGAGAGGAAAGGTGAGAAAGAGTACTTAATGTCTTACCTGCTCCAGAAATTCTTGTGTATTAATGATTACACGGCCCTTAACCTTAACCTTGGTCATGGCACGTAGGAGGCATGAAATACAATACTAGCCTAAATGAATGCTTCCAGAGAGCCATATCAGTTCCACTCGCTGTCTTTTTTTTGACATTTTTGCCAACCATATAACAATATTTTGTAGGTTGATATTATTGTATTATATTATTTATCCACAAACACACCTAACACACATACACATACAGATTACATGCATGCGGACACTGTGCCAAACCAGCTGCTGCTGGTGCCAACTCTTTTCAAGGGATTCTATTGTGATCTATTCTTGTAATTGTTCACTGGGCATCCACTTACAATGAACCCCATGACCCCATTTTAACCTGTCTACTCCCCGGTATCCTGTAGTAAGTCAACACACAAGAGTAAATTATATTACAAAATAGACAACAGTAAACAACCTTTTGCAAATGCATTATATTTGATATATATTTGTTTATGTAACACCATCTAATACTATGATAATTTCAGTTGAATTTGGAGTACAGGCAGAAAATGATATCTATATAATTATTATTACTAACAAATCAAGCGTGTAATCTTTGGTCTTTTGTTTCTTCTTCATGTGTGTCTTTTGTATACTGTTGTTCATCCTACACCGCCATCGATTTTTCCACGATCGACTGCGGCTTCTTGTTGCTATGCAGGTCTGCGGGACGCAGGCTCACATCAGTGTCGGTCTTTTCTCCTTGAGCAGCTCGGGAAACCCCTAATCCTCAATGGATAACGAGTATATATTTTATATTTATCACCTTACTTGTCGCCGTTATTTGCTTTGAAACACCTTTGTATTAATCGAGGTTACTTTCGACGGCAGGCGAGAGGACGCAGGAATAAAAAAAAGGATGTGTTTCTGTTTCCAGTGTTTTCATCACAGCAATGCCGCGCTTCGCCGCACGGGGGAGCCGTTGAGCTTAAATGCTTAAAGGGGTTCCTTGTTAATACCCCCCCTTCCCTTCCCCTCTGCTTTCTTCTTCTCCGCCTGTCTGCCCTCCTGCTTCTCTCCACACAGTACAGTACACACTAGTCCTCTAGTAGTGGCAGCAGCCAACACAAGTGTGTTCAAACCTCTCCTCGTAGCTTCAGTCTCTGTACAAACGAGCCATTTATCATCAATCATGGCCGCCGGAGTACAAATTTAACTCCCGTTTTTCCCCCCCTGTCCGTCTGAAGGGGAGGATTTTTTTTTGTTGTTGTTGTTGGAGGAGACAAAATTATTAGTCCCACACACTGATTTTTTTGATTTTCCTCTCTGGAATTACAATACTTCTCGCAAGGGAAATACCATTCATGTCAATACTCCAAAATGCAGCCGCCGCCGAGGAAGGTGAGTGATTTCCCAGAGTCCGTTATGTTTGTAGCTGCACAGACAATGACAGACAACAGTGTGCAGTAGATGTTGTGTCTTTAATAAACATACACAACGCGTCCGACGCTGCAGGCATATAAGACAATTAAAGGGGGAGAAAGATATTCGCTAGCCCACATTAGCAACGTTTGCTAGCTCGGTTAGTCAGTAACCTATTAACATGAATATGAATCTATAACGTTGTGAGCCGTCAAACGTCAAAATAACGTTAGCTAGAAAACGCTAGGTGTGCTAACGTGAAACATACAAAGCACCTCACCACGTCAGTACGATAATATGATATTGTTGCAGTCCTATTCATGAGCTTACGTCATTTAGTAAAACATAACTTTAAATAATAAAACGTGGACAGTAGCATTTGCACGTTAACTTATGGCAGCAGCGTTTTAGCAAACTAACGTTCGTGTGTGTTAATGTAGCACCGGTTTTATTTTGACTCATTTGCATAACAAAAGCTTTCGTTTCTCCACGTTGTGATGCTTTTTGTCTTTAGGGAAGACCTTCAGTCCGTCCAGGGTCGCATCTTATTTTCTCTCTTTTTTTTTTTCATCAAAGGTTGAGCTGACAAAAGCTAAAAACACACATGCTGGCAGAGCCATGTCTCATACTGACTTATTGATTCTGTATGGGCTGGGAAAAGACCACAGTCACCATATAGTTGTTTGGCACTGATGTGTGTGTGTGTGAGGATGTGTTTAAGTTGCTTGTGCATTGCTTGCTATGAGTGTATGTGTTGTCCTGAAATAGATGCACAAGAGCCAATTACCCATGCTGTGAACCTCTGCACAGTTTTCTCTTAATTACCACATATTCCCCCAGTGCCAGTTATGCTGTGTGGGTTTTCTACACACAGACTAGCCCTGAACATGTCATATCATGTCTGTAAAACACAAACACACACACACACACACCTTTCATAAGTGAGGCTGCAGAGACCCCTATAGTGTGTCCCACTGTGTGTGTGTGTGTGTGTGTGTGTGTGTGTTGCTGCACCACTCCAGTCACCACTCTAGTCCATATTAATTTTGTGAGATCTCATTCGTCAGCTGTCATCCTTCCCTATTTAGCTTACTGTAAAAAATACTTCCAAGAATAAAAAGTGATTTGCAAAACACTGATGTGTTACTACCCCCCTGCAGTTAAAGCTGGCACACTCAAAACACTCCACAGCCAGAGTGTATCAGTATTTAGCTGTTGGATACTAATCATTTCTGTCCCAGTGAGACACAGACATCCCCTTTAGTGTTTTGTCTGTGTCTCAGCACATCTGCTTCCAGATTGATCTGGTTTGACTCGCATATATTAGTTTTTATGTGCTTTAAATTAAAAATGACTTCTAAAGAGGCTGAAAATAAGCGATACATTTCTCCACACATTTATCTTGCTATCTATCTATATACTCATCCATCCATCCATCATATATGAATAGTGACAAATACAGGGGTTGGAGCTTTTGACGCCATATCTTTTTCAAGATCAGCCAACAGTCCAGTACTTTTGAACTGGTCGCAGTGGAATTCAACCGGACAAAACATATCCATCATGAGAAACACATACAGTACAATGGAAATCTGTTCATTCATCTTGATATATAGATTTAACATCGTATCGAGCAACCCCAGCTGCTGTTTGGTTACCTGCTCACACAGGTGGGGACGTCTGCGTCAGAATCACTGTCAGATACGTGTGTTGATGTTTGCGTTACTAAACAGGAACCACTTGTCTGCGGTGCAGAGAGGCCTGCATCATCCGCCACTACACCAGCTCAGTTCTTTCCCTTTAACATGACCTTCAATATTCTGGATATGTCTTCCTCCTTGCCTCATAATTAACATCACATATCCCGTCTCTTTCTCACTGTCATTTTCCCCTTCCGCTTCTCACCGACCGACTCTCTTTCTCGCCATCTTTGTCTTTTTTTCTAACTCTCACGTCGTACTCTTCTTCTCTTCTGATTCACAAGCATCCCTTCAGCCACTCTTCCTCTCATTTTGTCTCCCCCACCTCTGTCCTCACCCTTTGCCCTTCCCCTTCTCCCTCCCTCTCTCTCTCTCTCTCCCCCTGTGGGTTCTCTATGAATGATGGAAGGTGAAATCAAGTGAAGTCATTTTGCCCTGATAATGTAATGAGCCACTCCCTGCTTATCTTCAAAGAGAGGGCACATGAAAGAAAGGACCTCTGCAGTGTGTGTGTGTGTGTGTGCTTGTTGTTGATTGTTTTGCGTAGAACAGTCATGAATTTGCCCGCTGTTATTCCGGTGAATAGTTGGTGGAATTCACCAGACAATACACAATGACCAGCACAGTGTGTGTGTGTGTTGGCAGGAGTGTGTGTGTTTTGTGTGCATATTAAGGGGGGGAGCTCTCTCAAAAGCCCCCGCTCTGACCACCAAAGTGAATTTTTGTATATGGCAATACAATGAGCATCTTTTCCTAATATAAAGGAGTCTGTCTGCTCCTAAATGCTGTTTTTAGGCCGTTAAAAGTGTCCTCAGTCACCCATAACTCCTCCATCCTCCTCCAAAAGTCTGACAAAACCTGGACACGGATTGTTACGTTGATGGATTACTTTTTTGTGATAACATTTTTATTGGCCCTCCCCCCCCCCAAAAAAAACATGCTGGCACTGCGTTGGAGTCATAAAAATATCCCAGCGGTTAGCTACTAGCTAGCTATCTTAATGTTGTAAACATGGAACTGTCCGTAGCTAGAATGCAAGCTGCTAAAGAAAGAACTAACTTATTTGATTGATTGATTGATTGATGGGGTTACATTGTTTATGTGTGTCTGTGCATGTTCATGTAGGCCACTGTGACTCATGGGCCAGCTTTCATTCTAACATATATATTGTTATATTGGTAATATTGTAAATAGAGCTGAAGCTATGTGATCAACAGACAATTATTTGGCAACAGTTTGGATCATCGATTAGCTGCTGAGTCAGTTATTCAGGCATCTGTTAGTTGCAGTCCTACTGGATTATGTTGCTGTTTTTGTCACACACTTTTTGTGATTTCATGCAACATTTAATCCAAAGTAGGGGTGGGTGATACGCCCACTGAGAGGGAAAAAACGTCACGATAAATTATGAATGTGTATATGGCTGTCAGGCAGGTAGAGGCATTGACGGTTCACTGAACCCTTTCACGACCAGGAAAAGACGAGACTCTAGCGCTGCTAGAACAACCGAAGTCTCAGATGATATAATGAATTACATGAAGATCCTTTACTGGAAACTGTCTTTTTTTGTTTCCTCCAGGTCAAAGTGACACAGGAGCTGAAAAACACACACACAGAGCAGATGACGAGACTGCACTTTAAACACCAGAGCGAATGCGACCTGCTGGAAGACATGAGGTATGAACGCGTCTCACCCGCTGCCAGAGGATCTCAAATCTAGTCGCTGTGTGACTAGATTTGAGATGGACACAGCCATGTACAGAAAGAAGGAAACGACTAAGGAGTGAGGGAGGAGTGGAATGAGAAAGGAAAAGAGGAGGAGGAGTGTTGTCGTATTCTAGTTTTCGGAGAAGGACAAAGGGTCGGGAAAACGACGAAGGAATTTCCTGCTGCTTTCTTCCTGCTTTCTGACTTTCTTCTTTTCCAAATTTCATTTTGTCAATTTCTTTTCTGTCTACTTGTCATTGGGTTTTTTTCTGTCTCTTTTGCTCTGACTATCCTTTTTTTTGTCTGACTCCATATCTCTCGTTTTCATTTTTTGGGGCTCAGCTCTGTTTACTCATGACGTGTGTGATTCTGGCAATTTTCCCTTTTTGGATTCTGCAATGGGAGGAAACCCTGGTTCTTTCACACGCTCTCATTTTCTGTGTTGACTAAGCATTGATTATTTATGACAGCAAACTCTCTGCTTCCATCCCTCCCTCTCTCTCTGTCTCTCTCTCTCTCTCTCTCTCTGTTTCTCATTTTCACACTTCCTCTACCTTCTCCCTCTCTCCGAGACTTCCCTCTCTTTCTCTGCCTTTCATTCTTGGGGGGCAGCTCCAGCTGTTCGACAACAGATTGCCTTGTTGCTGTTGGGTTTTTGGAGAGTGAACAAGGCCCCGGTCTCACTTGTGGGAGAGCCAGTTAGGCGTATGCAAACCACGATGTGTTAGTTCTTCCAGTCGCTCAGGGATCGAGCTACACCTGCCACTGGGTGCAGATCTTCAAATCGGCTTCGTCATCCTCATGGTCGAACGGCGCTGCGTTCCTCCAGGCTGTTATGTTTTGTAATTATTTCTGATGACACATTCTGCTGGTGGTAAAATCAGGAGCAGCAGGGTGGTGCAGTGATCGGGGAGACCGCCTTTACATTGGACCTGTAGCAACAAGCATCTGCTTCGTCAATGTGTCCCCGAGCCACGGAGGCCCCGCTAGTTTCTCTGGCTGTGATGTGACACTCCTCTGACTTTTATTTATGTTTTCGTGAAATATCCGATCTGTTAGGGTTATCCGAGATTCAAATCGGAGGCAAGATGGCCGTTCAATATGCTCTGACTTTGACGACCGTCGCTGTTGTCGGAACCAGCTGTTTTTCTTTTTGCGCGATACCCGAGGTACGAAAAGGCAGCAGCTGGCCAAACTGTCAACTGTCTTCACCAATACCACTCAAATGATAAAAATAGTTCACGTTTAGACAGAAAAAGAGTGCACAGGAAGAAGATGCACCCTGTGTTTATTTATATCTTTCTATTGTCACTGACTGATCTGTAAAAACGTTATGTGACGTAGTTAAAAAGATGTATGGCTGAAATGATCAGTTGATTAATCGATCGACGAAAAATGTATTTCTACAATTTTTGCCAAAGGTTCCAGCTTCTGCAATGTTTTCAGCTTCATTGTAAAACAAATATCTTTGGGTTTTGGACTGTTGGTCGTACAAAAGAAGACATTACATTACAAAATTGACAACAAATGAACACATTTATAAATATTGAGAATAATGGTGAGTTGCAGCCCTCTATAGACAATGTAGTTAATAATGCAGCGGTGATTTCTACAGGGTTATTGACCCGTCCCCCATCCAGGGTCAGAATGCAGAGTTAATAACCGCAATGATTCCTGCAAACAGTCAGAAAAGTGACTGCAGTAGGAATGTAGCCAGTTGGCTAACACCGGGCCGTTCACAGCAATGCCGATTGCTGGATATTGTCCTTAGAAAAATACACTTTTTGATGCATCTGGATCTGGATCTGGATCTGAAACTATGCCTCTGACATAGTTTATGTCGATCACTTTGCTAGACTTTTGCCACGGTTGCTGGTATCGTGTCGATCAAATAACCTCTTCAATAACTGGACCCTACACTACAAGGAAAGCGTGCTCACACACTAAAACACATAATCGGTGGACGGACACACATTTTGCTGCCTAAAGCCTGCAGTAGATTTTAACCGTTAAATCCCCAAATCTGCTCTGAGGTTATTTACCCTAATTAATCCACAGGCTAGCTTTAATCAACAGCCACACACACACACACACACACACTCACACACACACACACACACACACACACACACACACACACACACATATATGTCTATCTATAGTGCATTGAGCCATGTGTTTTACCAATTGTAAAAGGTAAAATGGGAAAGAAATAGAAACAAATAAAGAGAGAGAGAGAGAGAGAGAGAGAGGGGGCGGTATGTTTAATCCTCTGAGCTGCATTTTAGCTGGACTAGTCTTCGGAGAGAGGATAAGAGAAAGAGGAGAAAACCATGACGAGTTGGTGGACTCAGGGAGTCAACTTGGTGTCCTCAATCCAGCTAAATCCCCCATACCCTTATGTCTGCCCAAACACACACACACACACACACACACACACACACACACACACACAGTGCAAACCACAGAAAAAGGCAAGTTTTTGCTGAATACGAACATACTTTTCACTTTAACAATGGAGCTATAACACAATTTCAATACTGCAGTTTGGTTCTATTTGGTTCAATGTGTAGATTTTGATCGGTGAATGGAACGGAGTTGCAGAAAGGCCATCATCGTGACACTCTGCCTGACGATGGCCTTTCTGCAAAAGGGCAGTGCATGCTTTGCCCCGCAGCGCTGTGCTACGAGTCTGTTCCCGTGATTGGCGTGGCGGGGTTTTACAACAGCACGCCCCTCTGTGAGGACGGAGAGTACTTGTTAGACAAGTTCCAACGTCATATGCATCAAATGTACCATCGTCTAGACGGAGGGCTTTATAAAGAATACACAAAGAGCATCATCAATCACGGAGACGACAGTAGTGGGAAAACAAAAGGATGAAAGTACCAGGTTTTGTTGCTGATGGCTAGACTGCGCTGGTTAGATTCCTAAATTACAACTGGTCCCCCCCCCCCCCCCTCACCCCCCGACGTCTGTGTCTGTGTGGGACATTTGCATGAGATAAAAGGAAATTTGTATTTCACGCAAATTTATTGACCAAATCCTCGCAAACTATCTGCAGATATCATTAAAACCTAATGGGTCTCCATGCTGAGTAGATTATAGCCTCCCCCAATTTGAACCCAAAATGCTATCAGAATCCTCATTAATACTTTTCACTGCAGCCTCTATAATTTAGGAAGCGGGGGAACGGAAAAGCAAGGACTCGTAGGGGGAACAAGAATGAATGTAATGCTGATTCACACCCTGCTAATGTGAGAAGGTGTTTGATGCAGTGCTCTCATGTCTTTGGTAAAGGTGCCTCAGCATCGGATCAGCGGGTGATCCATATAATTAACATTGTTCTGTTTGGGATTGTGTTCTGTTGATACCTATGTGCCGCAGCTGCCATGATTAATTGACCGCGTTGGCGCACTGCTTCAGTGTAGAGGCTTTATTCTCTGACGGATTGAAGTGTGATGCTTGAAATGATCTCCAGCTTGTGACAGAGTGACATCCACCAGCTTTAGCTGAACATTGTGTTTGAGAAATGTTTTGAGAAATTTTGACGTCTTGGATTCCAGAAGCTGCAGCTGATCAGAGCAATATTATCCCAATAATCATAAAAAAAAATGCTTAAAACTCTTAAGATGGCTCTAAAACATACTGGAATCACTTGCCTATAGATTTCTTTAAAGAAATATTTTTATTGCATCGCAGACGCATCTAACAATCTTTGATAAGGTTATTTTAAATCATATGGTCCCCCCCGCAAAAGGATAAATTAATTCAAAGAAATTGCAACTTTGTTTGAATCTGTTCTTTCTTACATGATCATTCCTGTATTTTTTAAAATCAGGCCCTACATCACAGCTTTTTCAAGTCACTTAATGCGATATTCACGATGATCCCGTTAAATACAATCAATTTATTGCGAGTGTTTTTATCACAATCTGCCATATAATCCAATATCGTCCCATCCCCAGCTACGAGTTTATGGCCACACGCCTCCAGTTAGACTGAGAGGGAACTGTGTTTTTAAAGTATTGTCTCCTGAACGTAGACTGTATAAAATATGGAAGTAGTCTCTGTGACGTCACCCATATGTTTCTGAAGAGCCGTGAGCTCCAGCCGGTACCATCCTGGCAGTAACGGCACAACCGAGCTCTAAAAAAATGGCCAAAGCGGTGGATCATTTATGGAGCTGAGGCAGGCCTGGATGACAGCTCTGAATGTCCTGAATGATCCAATATTTAACTTTATAACATAATCTAGCCTCTTTTGTCTCAACACCATCCGGGGTTAACTAATTACCTAGACGTGTTTTCCAGCGTCCTCCGAGGCTTTAGCACATTTGTGCGGGAAGAGAACTGGTGGGATGGGTTTGTAAGTCTAAAGCCTTCAACACGAGCATACAGGCCCTTCAAGAAGTGAGTCATGAGACGCGACTGTGGCTCAGTGGTAGAAGCAGAGTCGTCCTTTTCAATCAGGGGATCGGCGGTTCGATTCCCGGCTCCTCTAGTCCGTGTCGATGTGTCTTTGGGCAAGACGCTTAACCCCAAATTGCTCCCGTAGACTAGAAAAGCGCTCTACAAGAACAGTCTGTTTACCATTTGCTTCAATCTTTTGATTTTGAGGCTTGTGATTTAATAATTGTATTGTATTCTGAAATGTGAATGTCTTTTTCCGAAACGCTCGCTTGGTCTTGGAGTGAAAACACTGCAGAGAATCTGCTCCGTTGTCTCTCGTGGCGATCACGCAGTGAGAAAACATCACCTCCCTCCTCCGCCTCTCTTTCTGTCCGTGACTCATGTTGCTTATCCTGTTGTCACTGATCTCAGGCTGTGTCCTGTAGACCATTGATCTCAGCTGTTTTCCCACGTTTGATCACTCCCCTCCTCTGCCTTCACACACACACACACACACACACACACACACACACACACACACACACACACACACACACGCACACACAGTACACACACTTACGTCCACTCCTAAGCACTTAAGTATTTCCTGTCCAACACACACACACACACACACACACACTCACTCATCTGGGCATTTTCTTTCTCCCTTTCCTTTTTTCATGCACAGCTGATGCTGCTGACACTGCGTTTTGACTCGTGCAGCGCAAACACAAGTGATGGGCAGACAGAGTAGAGATAGAGAGATGAGGGAGGAAGAGAGGGCAAGAAAGCAGAGTGCAGAAAGAGGAAGGGATACGAGTTTAAAACAAAGGTGGAGGAAGGGTATGGAGAGGTTTTAAGGATAGATTGAAATATACTACACTAACAACAGACACTGATATTATACATTCTGAAGCTAAATAACTATTCAGGATTTAACCTGAGAGTTCTGTTTCCATCCTTGTTAAGAAACAAACAGTTCAACACAAAAATGTTTCGTGGCTTACATATATTCCTGGATGGTAATTGGGTATCCGTGAGGTATCTGCCGTAGTGTCACCATGGTTGCATGAGAAGCCCAGGCATGTCCAAAGATCCCAGTGAGGGGGTGTGTTTGTGTGTGTGTGTGTGTGTGTGTGTGTGTACTTGTGTGGGACATACAAATCAAGTCAAGAGACCTTTACTAGCACACGAGTAGACTGCAGTACGAAGATACCGACGCAGGAAAGCTTTGTTATGGGGCTGTGCGTGTGTGTGTGTGTGTGTGTGTAGGGATGAAAGAAACTGATATAATAGAATATACATTTGTATTTACAATATGTTCAATATGATTGGTTATATGACTGACACAGCCAGTTGCAGCTACTGAACTTGATCACTTCAGTTCCAGTTTTGTGATTGAGTCAGAGCCAACTCTTTTTTCACAATGATTTCCAAGTTACAAGTTGTTTTGCATCATTCAGACGAAGGCCTCAAGATGTCTTCATTAGGAAATGAGTCGGCTTTCTCAAGAGAAAAGATGATCGGTACGCCGTTGTCATCTTTTGCCTTCGCTTAGTACGTTCAAGTGCCTGTGTGATAAACAGGAGGTCCTGGGTCTGAATGTCAGCGGTGCCTTTTGTACGGTCAGCAGTTTTGTATCGACACTTGAAAGAAGGAAGCTTCAGAGGTGGATTAGGAACGGGCATTTGTGTCATAAACAGCCGGTTGCGGTCACTGCAATGTGGAGTACTCCCACGCTATACTCAGAGGAAATTAAGGGATTTCCATTATCAAACAAAAATGTCAAACATTTGCTGGTTCCAATTTCTTTAATGTGAGAATTTGCTACTTTTCTTCTTCACTATCATTTTGCATTGAATATGTTTGGGTTTTGAACATTGCTCTCTATTGGGGCGCTTCAGGGTACTGTGGCTTAGTTGTTTAAAGAGCCCGTGTCAAGTAAACAGGAGATGGGATCAGGAGGATGATATAGGATTTACTTTTTTTAAATAAATAAAATCAAAAAAACTACCTCAGATAAGCCAATTTGAGTTATTTATCCATTTTCATTTAAATCGTAATTTCTGTTCCGCGTACAATATATTGATTCAATTCAATAAATCGCTTTTTTGAAACTTTATTTTGAGGTTGCGACTGGAAATATTGCTTCTTGATTGCTCATAGTCGTGGTGCTGTGGCTCATCGGTTGGTTGGTTGGTTGGTTGGTTAGTTAGTTAAGAGGCCTGACTTGTCAACATGATACCGGCAGTGTTTTTCAACAGCACAGTGCGATCAGACTTGAGGAGATTGTTTGGTGAATTGCAGCAAGGGCCTGTCACACCTAATGGTAGTCACAATAAGAGAACTAATAACCACATCATCCAGTGGTCAATGGCAATAATGAAGTGACGCAGGGGACTTTGCTTTGCTGGTTAAAGCGCCTGCCTAGTAAACAGGAGATCCTGGGTTCAAATCCCAGCAGTTCCTTTTCTACAGTAAGAACAAGTCTTGTATCACAACATGAAAGATGGAATCTCCGGTGGTGAATTTTGTACAGGAACACCAATTCGGACATTGCTCACAAAGTGTGCAATAGTGGTGGGCGGTATTACCAAAGATCAGTATCGCAGTATTTTTTAGAAATCAGGGGGTTTTGTGTATTTTACTTGAACATGTTTCCTTTACTTTAATTCCTCAAATTCTTTTCATCAGCAATAGCAATGTGTTTATGGTGATGCAATCTGTTGCAATATATTGCTGTTTGTCCAGGTTGCCAAGCTAAAGAAGGTGCTTTCCGAGGGCATAGCCGTGAAGCTGCGGCTTTGTTGGTTAAAGTGCGTGTTTAGTAATAGTTACTGTTAAACCTCCATACGTTCTGCTTTTCATAGCTGCTCTCGTCTTTAGCCTCTGGTTATCCAAAACATATTCACAGCATGCTCTAGTGGTCAGTGGTAGTGGTGGGTTTTAAAACACAGGAGTTTTGTCCTTGAATGAATATGTGGCTTAGCTGGTCAAAGTGCCTGTTTAGTGAACATGAGATCGTGGGTTCGAATCCCAGCTGTGCCTGAAAGCAAAGTCATTATTTAAACTGGAAAGTAGAAAGTTCCAGCAGATTACTTTTGTGTTTCTCCAAGCAGAATTGGTTAGTTGCAGTCACAGGAATCTGAGTATTAACATGCTAAACTCAAAGGAATTAAGACATTTTCATTTTTTGATTCCAGCTTCTTAAAAAGGGAATTACGTCCATTTCCAAAACTCATACAAGTTAGATCCTATGGTCTAAGAAATGTTAGTAAACCTATAAAGTAGGCCTATAACTGTTGGAACTGGTCCACAGATGATGAATAGAGAACCATGTTATAGATGAGAGAACTGAGAACATTACAACAGAATAAAGCTCCTCAGGGTTAAAAAAAAACAAGAAGAAGAAAACAATATTTCTTTGGGACCACAAAATCCGTCTCTAGTTCATTATCTATGGAGCAGCTCCAGACTTGATAACTTCACAAATTTACACGCTGCTTTGTTCATTCAACAAACCGTGCCAGTACAATTATCTGTGGGTGTAATCGTGTATCTTAAGTTATGTTTTTCATTCTGCACATTCCTGGGCTGTGATAAGAGCTCCCACTGTCTCTGCTGCCAGGATGTTGTGTGACGTAGAGACGGAGAGGGGGAACTTTGTTGGGGTTTTTACATGTAGTGAGTCAGAACGTGGGTCAATCTGGCATTAAGGGACATAAAAGTCTTTTCATTGCAGTACAGAAACTATTAATGGAAGAAATATTCTTCCTCCTGTCTTTAGTTTGCGTATACGCCTCTAAATAATACTTTGGGTCTTACAAGTGACAGTAACTTGTGTGCTACTGGTTGAGTTTATTAAAGATTTTTTATATTACATATAATATTCACCCTTTCAGACTCAAATATCTGTCTCTTTGTCTCCCTGTAGGACCTATAGTCTGAAGAAGGGCCAGCTGGAGAGGGACTATGCACAGGTAAGACTGGCTGGACTTCTTCCATCCTGGGTTTGAATCCCATCAGCGTCTTTAAGTCTATCACCAATTCTTCAGATCAGAAAGTTCCACTGGAGGATTGGGTTCAGGAAAACTTGGAATGTGGAGTACTACCAAGCTCAACTCAAAGGAAATGGAGGGATTTCCTTTATCAAACAAAATGCCAAACATCTGCTGCTTCCAACTTCTTAAATGTGAGAATGTGCTATTTAATATAATTTAACTTGGAGATGGTCCAGTGCTGTAATGAACTCCAAGGGGGAGGGGACCCCCGGGAGGATTAGAGGATCTACTGTATTTCAAACCATTTAAAAATGGATTTGTAAAAACTTTTTTATATCAATTCAGAGATTCTTAGAACTCTCCTGAAGCCATCCCAAAGGTTCAGAATTTGGTCATTAAGCACTTATTGTTTCATTTATATTTGGCTGCTTCGCTCATTACTAACAGATTAAAGCTTTGTGTTCACACTCCCGTTTTCCTTTATTTAGTATTTTCTGTTTTAAATGCGATATTGTTTAAGTCGATTCAATTCAATATTTATACATTTTTTGAGGTTGCCAACTGAAACATTGCTTCTTAATTGATCATTGACATGGCGCTGTGGCTTAGTTGGCTAAGTGCCCGTCTTCACACAGGAGGCCGTGGGTTCAAATCCCAGCTGAGACTATCGTAATTGAGGAGATTGTTGGGAAATGTGTATCAAACAAATCAGTGTTAAAAGTCCCCGAAAGCCTCAACACAAGTTAACATGTTGTGCTTAATGTTTTCAGTTGAGTTTTGGCTCTTCAGCACATTTGTTACAGATTAAAGTTAAACTGTTAAATTAATGCTTCAGGGCTATTTGTTTCAGGCAACTGGCCAGTATTGAGAAGCCGAACACGTCAGAGGAGATTAAAAAAAAAAAGTGAATGAAAAGTTGAATGAAAGTCTTGAGCAATAGTTCCGTCAATCCTAAACTGCTACTTTGCTCTTCTCATGAGGCCTCAAGCAACAAAGAATTGGCAAAGCAGAACTGATAATTTGCTGACTCTTTGAAATGTCTTCATGCAGTTAGAGCACCTTCTCTCTCTAATAGCTTTATAAAATGGGATCCTTTTTTGTGTGTGAGCATTGTAGATGCATAATATTATTTTTTCTTTCGTTATATATTGTTTCGCTGTAAATGTTGGGATTAATCGATTGCTGGAAAACAGGATTATAAAATGATTTTCAAGGAAAGTACACGTTGTATGTGCAGCCACCTTAGGCCGAGTACTTGTAAGATTATTTATTGTTGATTCATTCTTCAACTGCATACAAACTCTCACATGTCCTGCAGGCCACATTTGGTTTCCCTTTCCCATATGATTTGGTTATTCACAGATGTTTAGTGTTTTTCAGATTCATGAAATGTTGCATAGTAATCATGAATCTTGTAAGTTGGAGACAGCGAAGGTTTATTTTGCATGTAAATAAGCCGCAATAATATATCCTCTCAGCACTGGATGAAGCCGTTACTCGGTGTATACCGCTTTGTGTTTTTTGCCATTTGCAATCGAAAAGATGGGAGTCGTCTCAGTAGGCCTCTTCAACAGCCACTCCCAAAACCAGCAGAAGGTTCAACAAAGAATGTTCTCTGTGTGGGTTCAAACAGCTTGTACACACAATCTCTGAATGTTTGTTTAAACGAGGGACGCACCGATACTCGCATATATAAAAATTTGATATATCGAGCTTGTCCAGCCTCAAATAGCTGGCTTGGGTGTCAAGAGACAATGGGGCCGATCTATTCAATTCAATTCTATGTTTCTATATCGTTCACATTTCATACTGGAATGTTTGAATACGGTTAAAGCCTTTTGAACAATTCGTGGCTGTACAGCTTTATTTCATTTTATGTACAAAACAATCTGTCAAATAATCAAGAAGAAAATAGGCAGATTCATTGATAATTCATTGAGTTCAATTTACATCTCCTACCAGTTTTACAGCAAGTACAGAGTTACTGGTCTTCACTGCTTTAGAGTGCGACTCTAAGAATATTTTAAGACTTTTGCATTGAGTTAAGATAATGTTTGTGGAAACAGAGCGTTTCAGCCCTTGAAACTGAACATAATTTCAAGCTAATGGGCCGCATCATCAGCTATAATCATCAGTATTCAGGCTTGAGGGGTAGGCAGTTACCAGTGTTTGTGTTTCTAAACATGGTGAGCAGGAATGGCTGCTTCCTTATACCCTGAAAGTATTTCTACCCATCAGACAGCCGCTGTGTGGATCTGTCAGGACGCACAAAAACCAAAAGCCTTTCCCAGTAGACTGCTGCGTCAGCATACTCCTCTCCCTAAGCATACGGTGTCTACGTAGAAACCAAGCAGCGCCTGCCGCCAACAGTGTGAATGAGTCTTGATTTTTTTTTATTGTATTTTGATGCTGCTGAGCTTAAGCCTTCTCACACACACACACACACACACACACACACACACACACACACACACACACACACATCCACACAGATGGAAAATCCTCCTGTAGCTTAATGAAAAACATTTGAATACATTACCGATCCAGCTCTTAAGCACATATTAACATATTCCCTCTCTGCCGCTATCCACACATTGCTCTTCTTTTAAAGCCATCATATCAGTGTGTGTGTTTAAACATGTGTGTCTTCATTTGCATGTAGTTTGAATGATTAGGTGTGAGTTTCCTGTGGTCGACCCCTCTGGTTTCAGACACTCATTCTCTCTCTCTCTCTCTCTCTCTCTCTCTCTCTCTCTCTCTCTCTCTCTCTCTCTCTCTCACTATGCTCCCTCAGCACTGTCTTGTTCACATTTAGAAATAGAGGTCGCCTAGCAACACCCCCCCCCCACCCTTCTACTCAGTAGGACAATGTAATTGTAGTGTGTGTGCATGAATGTATGTGTGTTAATGTGTGGCAATGTCTGAGTACAAACAAGTTTGGTTATTATCAAGTATAAAAATGTCATTATTGAAATTATTAATATCAATATGATTATCAATACAGATTGTGGATGAAGTCTCAAAATTGGTGTTTACTCAAAATGTCAATAGTTGAGGGACTATTCCACATTTAGAGTCCGAGCACTGACGATGACAACCAGCTATTACTACAACTGTATGCACAAAATAATCACAGAAAACTGTTCCCTAAAATATAACAGTTTATTTACTTAACAATACATCAAAAACATCTATTATACAATTACAAGCATACTACCTAAAAGCAATAAGCAATCAGTGTGTGTGTGTGTGTGTGTGTGTGTGTGTGTGTGTGTGTGTGTGTGTGTGTGTGTGTGTGTGTGTGTGTGTGTGTGTGTGTGTGTGTGTGTGTGTGTGTGTGTGTGTGTGTGTGTGTGTGTGTGTGTGTGTGTGTGTGTGTGTGTGTGCACGCGCGCGCTTGTAGGAGGGGGAGACAGAGATGGCGGACGTAGTCACGTGACTGATTGCGCCTTGTGAGACTTAACAATGGCGACATGGCTTAATTAAAAGGGTGAATGCGACACACAACGGAGGCCGTGCTTAACACGTGTGTGTATGAAAGAAGCGTAACGGCGTGTATTTGTTTGTGAGCGTGTGTACATGTGTGTACGGGTTAGTTTGAAAAGAAAGGAAAACACTCAACGCAAAGTAGATCCTCACCGCAGCAGTAAAGTACAGTAGCTGCAACTTTATCACACACCGCAGCACCGGTCCTTTAACTGATAAAATACAGTCTAGTGTTAAGATTAGGCTTTTTATTTTTACATGTAGGCCTCTCTCTTTGCCCCCCCATAGTGAAGTCCACATAAATATGAATGGGAAATGAATAAGCTAACTAATTATTTGCTCCCCTTACTGTAAATACTGTAACTAGCATTTTATTTTGGCCCGTCTGCCCTTTCCTCTTGTCTCTCGTTCCACGACACACTCAGGTGGTCGACCGCTGGGCGACTCTCCGCTCACTGGCCCCCTCCTGGTGACACACGCAGAAATCCAGCCAATCAGCTGGTCCAACAGAGAGATGGACAGAGCAAGTGAGAGGAAGACAGAGGGAGGGGGGGCTCAAGTAGGCAAAGAAATAGACACGAGCATTTAACAAAATAGAGGAAAAGACCGGAGGAAAGGAGAACAGAGCGAGAAAGAAAGTGAAGATGCAGTTATTTAACCTTTTGTCCTTTCACTGTGTCAGCGCATTGCCAGCAGCCAATCAAATAGTTTGATCGGAGGCCATGTTTTCTGTGTGTGTGTGTTAGCGTGTGAGTGTTGGCTATTTGTCCTGTGTTCCCCTCCCACGATCAGCATTGCTGGAATAGTTTGAGGCTGGGGTCACACTTCACTGTACTGCCCAAAAAGGCCAGGCGGCCGTGGCTGTCGCTGTGTGTGTGTGTGTGTGTGTGTGTGTGTGTGTGTGTGTGTGTGTGTGTGTGTGTGTGTGTGTGTGTGTGTGTGTGTGTGTGTGTGTGTGTGTGTGTGTGTGTGTGTGTGTGTGTGTGTGTGTGTGTGTGTGTGTGTGTGTGTGCGTGCGTGTGTGTGTGTGTCTCTCTCTCTCTCTCTATGTAAATCAGCTGTAACATTATGGGTGGTTTTCATGTCTTCTCTAAATAAAATGTGAATTTTTCAGGTTCAGTTGAGACATCAGATCTGAAACAGTCTACCCACAGTAGAAACTCTGCAAATGTAAACCACACTCAAAACAGAGTGCTTTGAAATTGTAATTGCATTTTCTCCTCTCCATCTTGTCTTCTTTCCGTCTTCATCTCCTCCTCTCTCTGTATTCCTCTCATCCTCTCTTCCTTCCATACCTTGGCACATACCTCACATACCAATAGCTCGTGCACACGTCCATTAAAGCCCACTTATCAATTATCTTTTTGTCTCTAATGGATCCAAGATGGCACTATTATGTGATCTACATTCATTGTTATCAAGGTTAATAGAGGGGAAAAGAAGTCTGAGAACAGGAGAGAGATAGCGATGAAGAAAGTGACGATTTCTCTTTTATCTTCCCGCTCTCTCTTACACATAAACACATCACGCACAAATGACCTTTTTACAACATGTCATTGCTGTCCGTTTCAATCTTCTTTTTAACAAAAGCGTTCTGTATTCTTTCAGACAACACACACACACACACACACACACACACACACACACACACTAACGGGGCAGAGAAGTGCAGACGGGAAGAGACGGGGGAGAAAATCAAGTATATTGATTCAGGAGGAAGTTGAGAAAGTAAGAGGGTTGAAAAGGCAGACACACACACACACACACACACACACACACACACACACACAGAGAGAGAGACAGCTGATAGAAAGTGACTGAGCCACAGGCGGCAGATAATAAGTGAGTGGAAGAGCGAGAGTAATAAGAAGTATCAAGGTGACTGTCTGCGAAGTTATTTCAGCGGAGAGAACAGTGACTAATGAATGGAAAGAGCGGAGTTATGGAGGGATGAATGAAGCATAGAAACTGGCTGACAGTCGCTCATGAATTATGATTTGAACAACATCCTCGACTCTAATTCTAAGGCTTTGTGTCCTCTTTACAAAACAACAATATAGTACCTCTCAATTATGTTTGCTCTAAAGTAATCATTAGTAGCCTGGTAACATACCTGGTAAACAGTTGCCTCAGGCCACTGAGTAACAATTGTATCAACTTATTTTGACTTGTAATTGTAGTGTCTCCTATTGACTTATCAGTTATTTAAAAAAAAAAAGCCAGAATGCCGCTGTGAACACACAAATGAACTCACAGAAACCGCTTAGCAATGATGCAAATATTCGACAATAATCAGCCTCTCTTCCTCTTCCTTTTTACTTTTTCTTTGTCAGTCAGCCCCAGGATATCCTGCTGTTTGGGTACCCTGTTTTCCCTCTGATCACAAAAACAGGATGTATGTGTGCGAGTGTGTCTGCTACTGTGTGTGTGTGTGTGTGTGTGTGTGTGTGTGTGTGTGTGTGTGTGTTCCACCTCAACCAGATCACACAGGAAGGGGGGGGGGGGGAGAGAGAGAGAGAGAGAGAGGCAGGCAGGCAGTGAGGGAAAATGAAAATGAAAGAGCAACAGAAATCCTCCCGAGTCGGCCAATAACGCCTCAGCTGTCACAAATCTGTCACTCGGTGTGCTGCTCGCCATTCAGCCCATTGCCAAGTTTAGCTGTCATCGCTCTTGCTCACCGTATGTCACCATCGAGTCATCTAAGAGGCCTTAAATTGTGCGCTGACAAATGTTGTGGCTGTAATAGTTCCTTCTTGATCCCTTCCGAAGGCTATTCCAATGTGGCTCAAAATCCAATGGTACATCGGCTGACCATCAGTAAGGTGCTGCGCATAGAATGTTTTATTGATCAGTTGTTACAGGCTGAAGGTCATGCAAATGGTGTCCACAAGGGGCCGCTAATGAGGGCTAAGCCCCAGATGTTCAACTGGACCAAATTCAAGACACAGGATCCGGTGTCGTCGTACTGTTGATACATTGATGGGGAAGCACAGTGTGGTGTGGTGGTCAAGCTGTCAAATCAGCCCTCCTGTCAGCCAGCCAGCTCACAGCCAGTAGCTGTCTCAGCTGTCAGTCACTGTCCTCACGTAACCCCCCCAGGAACACACACACACACACACACACACACACACACACACACACGTATTTTATACACAAATGATCCCTGTTTATACAGCAGGAATGCAATTAAATCCCGGGCACTTCTATTGCAATTTTAATGTTGTGCACCCCCTCCAGCTCTCCTTCACACGCTCGCTCTTCTCCTTTTTTATTTTTTATACAAACACAGTCGCAGAGTCTCACGGTCTTTCATCAAAACCATCCACACCCACTCCACCCTTCCCTAGAGAGTGTGAGAGGTTGAGTATACTTGAAGCAAACATGTTTCCTCATGAATTGGACAGGGCAGTTTCTGTGTGTGTGTGTGTGTGTGTGTGTGTGTGTGTGTGTGTGTGTGTGTGTGTGTGTGTGTGTGTGTGTGTGTGTGTGTGTGTGTGTGTGTGTGTGTGTGTGTGTGTGTGTGTGTGTGTGTGTGTGTGTGTCTACTTAATCTGGTATTTTCATGTACGAGGTGTGCATCTTCATGGCAGCTCTGACACAGCATGACTCAAAGTAGCACTGACCTCAACACTCAATTTAAGCTATTACAATATATGTACTCCAACTCACTCAGACAGTGACAGTGCTGAGGTAATGAGGAGTTCTTAGATGAAGCGCTGACTCTTTTCTAGAGGATTTAAATGGTGGGTGCCAGGGGTCACTGGCACCCACCATCTCCCCAAGGACTCATGCTCGTGTGTCAGCTGGAGGGAACCGAGTTTCAGGTCCAGAGAACAAGAGAAAGAACGTTTTTTTTTTTTTTGATGGCCCCATTCACCATCTGTGAAAGGTAAAAAGGGCAAGATGAGAGAGAGACACATAGAGAGACACACACACACACGGAGAGAGAGAGACAGAGAGAGAGAGAGACACACAGACAGAGAGAGATACGGAGAGAGAGAGAGAGAGAGACGGAGAGAGAGAGACACACAGAGACCCACAGAAAGAGAGATAGAAGGTGATTCAATGAAATATGTATAAGGAAAGAGAGAGAGGGTTGTGGACACTTGAAGCAAACAGCTTGATACTAGAGAGTGGATGAAGATATGTGGAAAGTAATGATGAGGCCTGGGGGGGGTGAGGGGATCAATATTGTAACATTTGAGAATAGATCTGTTAGAATTATAATACTAGAGCTGGAGAGTGAAGGATGGAGAGAGAGATAAACAAAGAGAGTTGATAACTGGGAGGCTGATTTAAAAACAAAACAAAATCGAGAGAGCAGATTTCTATTTCAGAGGGACGAGGATAAGAATGTGCCTTGGAGGAATGAATTAATATGTCCCTACGGTCTGCTTGTCCTGATTGGGTTGTCATATTAGTTGTTTTGGTTTGTTAACAACTGTTTTATTAATGAGGATTTGCTCTCCCTCCCACCCCTACACACACACACACGCACACACATCCACTCCAGCATCTGCGAGTTGTCGCTACTGACACAGTGACCCAGTCCAGTAGATGTAGGTTAGCCTTTCTTGCAGCCCTCTGGGTTTCTGCTCACACTCTCAGGAGCTGACTGTGTAGTTATTGCTGCTGACGCTGAGCTGATCTATTTTGTTGCGGCATTGTTTACGGAGAAAAAGACAAGATTTTGGCCGTGTACTTGAAGCAGAAGTATAATGAAAACGGCACAGGAAAAGCAACAGCTGTACGTATAGACACTTAGACAGAACAGCTCATCTTCTGCTCTGATATTATATAACGATATCTAATATAATATTGGTTACAATTACAGGATGGTATACATTTGATAAGGGGTCATGGTATTTTCTCACTTGTGCTTTCAGGCTCTGCAGAAGTTAGCGAGCCAGTACCTAAAGAGAGACTGGCCTGCAATCAACCCTGATGACCAGAGAACAGACTACAGGTAAGTGTGTGTGTGTGTGTGTGCGTGTGTGTGTGCGTGTGTGTGTGTGTGTGTGTGTGTGTGTGTGTGTGTGTGGATAAGACATGTAGACGTAGGCAGCCATATTTTCCCATAAAGCACAGCTGATCTTGCAGCCGTTCTAAATTGCTTGCACCTTTTGCAGTTCACAGTTTTACTGATATTAGTTTTGTGTTTGTTGATTTTGGCAACTACTGCAATATTTCTACACACACATCTTTTCCCCTTCCAGGTGCATGTACAGTTTCTCTGGCCCACAGTGGTGTAGAGAATCATAAAGTTAGCCACTCTGCGGGAGAACTTCATGATTTTACAGCTAATTATAGGAGTGTATTTGAGTGCTTTCTCTCTCCTAATAGGAATGTGTATGCAGTGTGGAGGTCCTACTTAGAAGGTACAGTGCAGGTGAGCCAGTCCAGGCTCAACGTGTGCGACAACTACAAAAGCCAAGTGTCGGAGCCCGCTAAGACCGTCAGACTCTACAAGGAGCAGCAACTCAAAAAGGTGAGTCGATGCGTGTGCGGCGGGAGTTAGTCACGGTTTCCTGAAGCACTCTTTGTTCTCTATCCGTCTCTACAACCACCTTCCATCACACTGAGTTATTGTGACTCATGTTGGTCCGCTCTTTTTCTAACAACTTTCCTTGTTTTCCCTTTTTTTCTCTTCGCAGACCATAGATCAGTTGAGCGGAATTCAAGCAGAGCTGCAGGAGTCGGTGAAGGAGTTGGCCAAAGCCAAGAAAAAATACTACGACTGTGAGCAGGTTGCCCACGCTGTACGAGAGAAGGCTGACATAGAGGCCAAGTAAGCTCCACGTGGCACTATACGTGTGTGCGTGTGTGTGTGTGTGTGTGTGTGTTATTAGGGATGCACGGACAAATAGAAATGACTAGCCAGATGGTCTCCATTGTCAGAATGAATACCATCAAGCAAACAAAGTTGGTTAACCTCACGGAGAGAGAATATGTTTGTATGTAAGAGAAACATGAGGGCTGAAAGAAGAAATCAATTACATGGTGGATTTAAAATAGACATTTTTTGTGTTTTGTTCTTCTTTTGAAGGACACATAGAAGCTCTATCAGATTAAAATAAATGTTTTTCTGCAGCTTTCTAGGATTGAAAGATTTGATAAATGATAGATTGAAATATATTATCATTTGTTTTTCATCTGTCGTTCCCACTAAATAGTCCACTGAGTAGTAGAGAAACTTGAGTTTCTACTTTAAGTTCAATATTTTTGAAGCTTTGCACCACAACTAGTGCCGAGGTGCGATCCGTGTTGTTTTCCTCTCAGCCCTCGGCAGCAGTAGCTATGGTGACATTTTCACTTCATTGAATCCTCGGCTCCGGTTAGCGGCGCGCATCGATTGGCCCGTCGACTCTTTTCTGCTCCCGATCACTCAGCAGAGAGACACAGAAATGAATGCATTGCCGCCGTGCCGCTACGCGAGTGTACGTGTGTGTATTTCATTAGAGATGCGGAGACATTAGTCATCGTCGGGCAACAAGGAACACACGGGAAGAAGTTGGTGTGAATGCGGAGACGCAACACACACCTCACACACCACTTGGCTGCATAAAGCAGGGTTACATAAGTAGAAACAAACCACACAGACATCATCACACACTCATCATAATGCATCTGTAAGTCAGAGGTTAGAGATCAGAGGTATGATGTTGTAGAAGTGTCTGGATCTTGTTCTTCTTCCTACCTTACTTTGTTTTAAATATTAGTAACTGTCGTTAATATTTGTGTTTGATTAGATATATGATTTTGTGCATGGATGCCTTCATGTGTAATTGTTTGAATTCAAATCAGACTTAGATCCCAGATGAACTCCTTTGCTTGCTCTGATTTGTCATTTCAGGTCTAAACTGGGTCTATTTCAGTCAAGAATTAGTTTACAGAAAGCAAGTGTTAAGGTAAGTGGGTAAGCTCAATCACTGACACACAGACACAACACCGTCACTCCCTCTTTGAGGCAGAACTTTCAACCAAACTCTTTTAACACATGATACAAGAACGCAAATGGTTGTTTCACTTTGCCTCTCTAATCTCTTAGAGCTCTGGTCTGTTGCTATAATGCGGTAATGCAATATCGTCTGTGTCTCTCTCTTTCTCATTTCAGTTGAAAGCTAAGAGAAGTGACTGTAACTCCAAGGCGACACAAGCCAGGAATGACTACTTGCTAACGCTAGCTGCTGCCAACGCTCACCATGACCGCTACTACCATACAGATCTACTGCACTGCATACAGGTATTTACATGAAGATGAATTCAAAGGATTGCAAGACGTGAGTGGTGTGAGAGAGAGAGAGAGAGAGAGAGAGAGAGAGAGAATAAACATGGACATTTTTGGTAAAACTGTACATTTCTGGGCAGCTAGAACTGTTGTTTTGAATGCTATTCTTTTTACTGACTTAAGAATCTCACGAGCTGATAATAGCCAGAGGGATTTTCCAGGAACGAGAACACATTTTCTGGTTCTAAAATTCAAAGCTCAATTTGGGATGAAATGTCTTCTTTTTATTACTGCACAAAGTCAAACTCCCCCCAAGTAGTTTGAGGGGGAAAAAAAATAATCATATATGAGAAAGTGATGATTTCACAGTTTTGAGCCTTCAAAGAGAGTCGTATGGAGCTCTCTGGATTTGTGAGTTGAAAGGAGCTTATGCAAAGAAAAATCCTGCAAAATGAGCCAGCCTGATGTTTGCTTTTACCAAATGATTGGTAGGCATGAAATGATATTTTCCACAGTGTTAAATTAACTGTATTAAGGCCAGAGGACTTCTCAGAAAGTTTTGACTTAGTTTGGCTTTTTGTTTTCGTAGAAGGAATAGAGAAAAGGTCATCCAAATATGAATGCTAGTGAGTTTGCTGCATCGCTGTATATCACTGATAATGTTTTGGCCTCATAGTCACATTTGATATGACATGCATCACTGTGAACCTGAATGTGTGCTAGTTATTTTTCTCAATATGTTTGTGGTAAGTAATCATGTGAAAGCAAGCGCTGCAAGATAAGGTGATGAGTTGTGACACAGAAGCCAATTTCACTCATATTTCTGTCATCAGCGGTAGAACGCGTGGTACTGCGTTACCTTTCTGGCACATTCAGAACAATCAGAACACAGGAAGAAATTACACAAAAATATCCGCATGCCATTGTGGTTACAAGACAAGAGATCCAGATCCGTTAATCACACACACACACACACACACACACACACACACACGCACACATAAAAGACAGTCTGCCCTGACAGACACACCTCAGCTACTGTGTGGTGAATAGCTTGAGCAGCTGAGTGACGGTGATGTAATCCTTTTGTAAATACTGTACAAACATGTCAGTCTGACACACACACACACACACACACACACGTATACATGTTTTCTTTATCCTGACAGTCATTAGTCTCAGACATGACAGATTCAGCAGACACACAGGGAGACACACACATTAGAGTTGCTTGGTGACTGCACCTGTAATGTTGCTGCTTTTGTTTTTCAGTCTAAATGTATGCAATTTACCTCATAAGTTGCATAGTTTGCATATTTAAAATGAAAGGGAAGGTCATTGACTTTTCTATCTGCTTCTCTCTCTCTGTATTTTATTTTCTTGGCTTTCTGTTTCTTTCTTTGCTTTTTCCATTTTTTTTTTTTAAATTTCCAATCTCTAACTTCAGATGCTCCTCCCTTGTTTCTTCTTCTTCTCCCTCACTCTCACGCACTCGGCCTCCGGCGTGTATGAGCATCTGTACTATGAGGCCATTCTGAATAATAGATTCTTAGCTCCTCGCAACAGAAGGACAGGACTGCAGGGAAATATGCACATACACAAATACATGCTCGCAAACACACAGAGAGAATGAGGGACATCGCTAGAGGGAAGCAATCTGCTCATCCCTCCTTATTTGTATTATTGTGGTGTTTACAGGTCTTCACCTCTAACAGGGGGACGGAAAATTGCATCGAAAGTTCTTTTCATTGTTTTTGCTCCACATAGATACGTTGAGAAACACAGTGAAGAAAGCAGCATGGATGGCAGCCATGAAAATAACAGCCATACAAGATATGCATAACCGAAAAAGCACAATACAACCCAGAGCTTCATAAACGCTGACTGTACTGACTGTGGCTGCAGACATAACTTGTGTCTTACACTGAGCGCTACTGTCCTTGTCAATGCGACAGTCAGCAGTGAAAGGGCAGTGGAGGAACACACTGCTCCACATCTCCCTCTGCTGGTGCCAGTCGATGCTCCAACCGTCCCCTGCCAGACGCACTCACACACACGCACACACACACACACACACACACACACACACACACACACACACACACACACACACACACACACACACACACACACACACACCTTTGCTGCTCTGTCTGGTCCACTGTGCTGTACTTATTGTTCAGGCTGATGCAGTCATGCAACCCAATAACACACACACACACACACACACACACACTGACCGTGATATGAGGACGGGGCTTTTTCTGGAAGCTGACTCACTCCATTTCTACACTACCGTAAATGGATGAAAGAAGGAAGGGAGGAAGAGAAGAAAATGGGAGGAGGAAATGAGCAGAGGGAACATTTAGAGAGAAGTCAGCCAACAACCCACCCTTAATGACATCATTTCCTTGTCAATGTCCCATTGTTTTAAAAGTCTGTTTTGTGTGTGTGTGCAAGTGTGTAAATGCTACTTTTGTTATGTGCATATTAAAAAAAACATGTTTTTGCATGATAGCTATACTTGGTATTTGTGAAAGAAAAAGGTGTTCCTGGGAGGTTGTAGACTTGGCCTAAAATATCCCCTGGTCAGCACAGAGTGTAGGCAGGTTTGTGAGAGTGTGAGCTTTTTAAAAGTACTTTGCTTTGAGGAGAGAATGAGTGGCTGAGTATTTGGGAGAGTGTGTGTGTGTGTGTGTGTGTGTGTGTGTGGTCTCCGTGTTTTGTTGAATTGGAATCTGAACCCCTTCACCTTCCCCTGCAGCTGCGAGACCGCTATCCAAAGAACACTTCACACACACACACACGCACGTCTCCCATACACTCATTCTGTCTCTCTCGCTCTTTCATACTTTGTCAAATGCTCGCTCTTCCCCTCTTCCCTCCTCTCTCTCTCTCTCTCTCTCGTTCCTCTGTCTGATCTGTTTGGCACTGTGACCTACAGCTTGGCAGCCCTACCCCAGCTCCCCTTAGAAGGGCTGTTCATTTGGGCTGCATTACATTGTCTTTATATCGCCGCATCAAAATCCTCTTCTTATGATAAGGTCTGTCAAATGAAAACATCTGCTCTGTTTCTGGCCTTCTTTTGACTTTTCTCTTGTTGCTCATTGTTTGTTTGTGTTTGTGTGTGTATAACAAATCAAGTTTCAACACTAGTTAAACTGAAATCTTTATTTAAACGCACAGATGTTTTCAATCACTCTGGCTGATTAGACCACTAGTCAGGTTGAAGCTGGGTGTTGTCAGTCTGTAGTGTGACCTGACAACATGTCTGATCTGTCTACTATTGTGACACTCGGTGTAAGTGGTGTATGATTGCTGAAATTGTGTATAGATTGGGCAATTTGTTACAAAAATAGTACAAGTTTGATGATGACAAATGAGGCACTATTGTGCACAGAGGTCTGATGTGAAAATCCACATCTGAATGAATGTAGAAAAACAACAAATATATTGCTAAAGCTTCTGTGATAACGGGCCTTGTTCTACTCTTTGACCCTCTTTCTGTCCCTTTCAAGGTGTCGCCTCCTAATTCTCTTGTACCCAATATTTTATTAAGGATTATGGAATTAATCCTTTCTTCACTGTAACCTCTGGTCCTTCGCTCTCTCTCTCTCTCTCTCTCTGTGTCTTCTAGGCCTTGGATGGCAGGATCTATGAGCATGTGAAAGACTACCTGGTAGAGCTGAGTCGTACCGAGCTAGAGGCCTCGCAAGCCACACACAACACCTTCCAGTTCTTGTTGGACAAATCCACAAGGGTGAGTCACATGTGTTGAGTGACGCATGCCTTCTGCACTCATTTGTAGAAATACAGTGTTTCTTGGTCTCAAACAGATGCTGTTGGAAATATCTTCTTGACATCATAGCATAATAAAAGTGGATTTTTTTGTAATTTTTCACCTGCAGCTGGTTTTGGAGTAATTACCTAGAGTTATATTACCTTTTGTAGTTGTCTAAAGGATCTTGAATCGTTTCTGCTCCTAAAAAAACTTGCATGCAAACACACTGTATTAACTACCTCCCTCTGTCTTTAACTCAGATAATACAAGAATACAACCAGCAGTTGTTCATGCAGGAGAACCCAGTGTTTCACAAAGCACACGACTTCCAGTTCCAGCCCAGTGAATGTGACACGGTGAGAGGCGCATAGTACTTCAGTTAGACTTGTATTGTTTGTGTATGAGCCTGTTTATTCATTTCTCTTTCAACGCGCACACACACACACACACACACAGAGACAGCAATCAGCCTCTACCTTCCTCGATTCTTTTTGGAGGTGTTAATAATTCAGGATGGAGACGTCCAGTTAACTCGTGTCTGGTGACAACATGACGGAAGCATGAATCTGCTGTGTTCTAATATTAAGCGTTTTAACGGTGAATGTTTTGTGTCCACTTGGAGCTTCTCTTTCTAATCCCAGCTTCTTTTCATCATTTACATGCATTGCATAACTTTTTTTTAATTCAATTGGTTGCTGTATGTTAAAATAATTTTTAAATTGTCATAAATCAATCTCAAGTCTGTGTGATTAAAAACAGACAGCAGTGGAAATCATGCTGTCACACCCCTCTGGAGACTTGTTAAGTATTGCTGGTTTAAAAAAAAAAGAAAAAGATGTCTCCCAGTGGACATTGGGCATAAATCCTAAATAGTTTTCTCTTGTTTCTCAGCCTCTTTTCCTTTTTCTCTCTCTCTCGCTGTGTTCAGACACATTTTCTTTCCCTCTCTGATATTTTCCTTTATTTCATAAACTGCTAACATTTATCTTAACAACAATGTGCTATTCCTACCCTGAGTCTTCCTAATCCTGTTCAACCTTTGCTAACACTTTTCCCAAACCTTTTTTTCCACTAACCCTGTATTTGTGTGTCTGTGTGCTTGCACTGCTGCTCTTGGGTGTGTGTGTGTGTGTGTGTGGACGCTTGCCTGTGTGTGTGTGTGTGTGTGTGCCAGACTCTGAGCTCGGTGCCGCAGTTGGTGGACATTGAGCCGTCGCCCGTCAGTGCCATGAGAATGACCCTAGCACAGGTAGTCTTAACTGCTGTTAGCATTCTTCATCTTCATTCCTCCCGACACAAACCACGGATCATCTGCTCCATTCACGTCTCTCTATTTGTGACATTGACTCGAATGCTCATGTATTGCATAAGAAAGCCTTGACCACAGAGCGACTTAACTCTAACCAATGACTATTTGCATACAGGCACACTTCTGTGCACTTATTACGCTTAGCATTTAGTAAACTTCATGCTCATTCTGGCATATGCTGAGAAATCAAACGCATTGTAAATAAATCCAGATGAATAGATTAAATGTTATGTTGAAAGCTGTTAATTGGGTTGTGTGTCCTCTAACTCGTTAAGTGTCTATCCGCCTGTTCTCATGACACTATGGTTACTATTCATTACTATTCCCCTCAAAAGAGGCCCTAGACTGCTTCGGTATAAAGTTCTATGGTGGACAGTGAATTCTGCAATGACTTACCGCTGATTGACTGCAGACATTTGTAATACATTAGGTCAACTAGAATAACCGTTTACATCCCAACTATCGTTCCTGGCCAGCAGCTTGTTGGGGCCCATCCCTCTTCCTCAACAGAAAGGAGCCGTTACCGCATGTCTAGCCCGCATCAACACAAAGGCTTTTACTCATGGGCCCATGGGCACGTGAAGTATTAGTGCACAGAAGCACTCAGAGGGACCGTGACTGTTGCATGCTGCAGCACAGGCGTGGCTACAGTTACACCTATGACATCATGCCCATTGCTGGTGTAATGAATAAGAATAAACCTGAGCAATGTGCGCGAGGCTCCGGATTACCGGTTTTACCGGTGGATGTTCAGTCACAACCAGCAGAACTATCAGAGCAGAGTAAAGAACAGCAGTGGTTTCACATGTTTATTATAATTCTGCTGACTATTATGACTTTTCCTACCTACCCTTCCTACCCTATCTACCTGCCATTACCTTGTGGTTGCATTTGGTTAAATTATGAGACAAATAGTTAGTTAGTTACGCTTTATTTATTCAGGAAAACTAATTTTAGATCAAGATCTCTTTTGTAAGAAAGACCTTAGAACAAATTACGTATACACAAGAAAGTGAATTCAATCAAAACAACCATCACACTCACACACACTTAGCCATACGAATTAAAACATTGCAAACATTATTAGAATATAAGCTAATGAAGCTTTAAAGTCTCTCAGAGTAACACTCACTTTCTTACGTCGGTCTGTGTTGCAGTTGACTCCAGTAGTAGCATCCATAGTACTGTAAAACCGTTCGAGTTTGTATGAGGAATGTTTCCTATAGTCGGATGAGCTGCGTGCATACATGTTGCTCTTGCGTCATCTGAAATAGCACTACGCTATCATCGCCATGTAGGCAAATGAGTCGAATGCTTGGTGTGTGTGATTTTATTTATTTGTAGTGTGTTATGAGTTCAAAAATATAGTCTTTGCAGGCAGAATGACCGTCTCTGTACTACTGTTTTGTTTTTGTTGTGTATGTGTGTGTATATTTTCTTTTTTAGATTCTGTGTTCGCTCACCCTTACCAAACCGCCGCACCTGAATCAAGCGTTGGATGGTTAGTGTTGTGCGAGTGAATTCCTTCTGAATAATAAGGACGTTCATTCTTTTAAGTGTCTGCATCTGTAAGCAGAAGCCTATAAAACAGAATGCTGGCTGCACAAGTGTTGCATATTAAATAATACTAAAACTAAACAAGAATGTAGACACCTTAATGTGTTTTCCTTTTGCAATCAATGCACATAACAAGTGTGTTCATAGCAATGCATTTGCATAAATCAGAAGGCAATGCTGTCTGGTTTCCCACTGCTCACATAGAAATACTGCTGCCTTGACTGTGATACAGGTGCTGTTCAACGTGATGCATTGAATTATATTATTATATAAGACTGCAGTATGTCTCAACCAGCTGTGCAAGAGATCTTTTTTGTTTGTTTGAGAGAACAAACAAGTGTTAAATGATGCTTTAGAAAACAGAGTAGTAGCTTCTGACAGTGGTACAAACCTCATTAAGTTTAGAGCTTTCTTGGGGCATTTTTGCCTGACTGTCGTATAGACTTCCAACAAGTGTTTATTCTAAGGCGATGGCATAAAACAGCTGGAATCGAACTACAGACGGTTGCAACTACGTGACGTGTGTCTTAAACTCCCACCATAAGGCCCGAAGGTTCAGCCTTTTAAATATATATAGCCTTTTATTTATATATATATATATATATATATATAGTGCACCATCATTCACACAGACAGCTACACTCTGACACGGTTCATTCTCACCCCTTCATCCCTGTGGTTTCACAATAACACACTTGTTATATACAGGGCTCTAAATGACTGTTATTATAGCAGTGGAGGTTGTTATTGAAGTACAGTATGATCACACCATTTTGATTTTGCTGTGCTGCACTTCACATTTCCCTTAGCTTGCAGACTGACGAGCCATAATTGTGCCTGTTATCACAATCGCAGTAGTTTTTGCTAATGATTAATCATTGTAACCATCATTTGATAAATTCGTATTTGGCTTACGGCATGATTTATGATATAAACATGAAGCTGAATACAGGATGAAGTCCTTAAAGGTCACATGTACAGAGAAGATTCAAAGTGTTTTGAAAGCCAGTGTTCACATTTTACTCGCAACGTTTTGATGCTGGCAGGCCACCTGAAAAACAACAACACTTATTTACTCTGTTTACTCATCAGAGCCCAATTTGCTTAGCTCCCTCCACAATATGTCCGTTTAGATCCACTGTTCAAATCTAGTTTTCTGCCTCCCTGCCTGAACTCCCTCTCTTGCCTAAATGTAATTAAGCTGTAAATCTCCCATGTAACGCTCTTCGTTTCAC
Organism: Anarhichas minor; assembly: GCF_050575085.1. NCBI lineage: Eukaryota > Metazoa > Chordata > Actinopteri > Perciformes > Anarhichadidae > Anarhichas > Anarhichas minor. The sequence continues at coordinate 8,027,955 of NW_027466472.1, forward strand.
ACACCTATACTTAGCCAGATTATGCCCTCGTGTTACTGAAGCGGCACATAATTAATAGATATGATGTGCATGGAAACTTGCAATTAAAATATCCTGTCCCGTGGTCTAGCCACCACACTTTTTATTATCAGATCATGGGAACCCCATCCTCTCAGGCCTGTGAGCACGGATCAGTGACACCGACTGCATGTGCTGTAAATCCTGAGGCGTAGTTTAGTAGGAATTGACAACTGCCCACTTTTTAAACATTTTAGGCTTCTGATATATGTCACAGAATTTGCAAACACTTCATAAATGTTAACGCTTCCACAAAACCGAGATGGAAGTTAAGCTTCTGCATTGATTTTAGTCTGATGAATCAGATTGTGGATGCTTGCATCAATAAAGGACGCAGGTGGAAGTATTGTTAAAAAAATGAAGCTACTGGGGCAACAAATGTTTGGAGTTGTGCACTAAAAACAACCCTTTCCTTAGCCCTACATGAGCAATGAAAAGATCAAATCAGCCACATTTAAGAACAGAAAGAAACATAAAACTGAGGAATAGATTTAAATAAAGACACAAAAGCAGAAAATGAGCGAAATAAAGTATATAGATAGATGATGAATGCGATGTGAATATAGTCAAATTAAAGGACAGAAAGGATATCTTTCAGCTTTGTTTAAGCAGTACTTTCAGCAGCTAACCATATCTTTTCAATTAGTGGCAAGTTAAAATAGCTTTTTGGGTTGGCGCAAATTCCTACAGTGAGAAAATTGCCACTTTTTAGACAATAACGTTTATCTCTTGTTCCTTTAAAGCCCGGAAAACGTCAAATGGTGTCAAATATTCATTATTTTTCTGTAACATCAAATGTTAATGTCAGTCAAAGTAAAAAGAGAAACTTATTAAAATGTAGTTATTTAGAGTGTAACCCTCAAACACTCAAGCAAATGTGCTTCAGGACTGTGTCTGTTTGATTGGATGAGAATTTGATTGATGGAGACCAAACTACCCACCGTCACAGATTTAAAGGCTCCGGGTGCACAGACATAAGTGACATCACCGTTTTCCAACTAAGCCCTGATGTGTGCTGGTTCTGTCGTTGGTAAGTGGTGGATTAGTGACAAGGTGTGTAAACACGTTTAATACATTAGTCTCTGAAGAAAAACTGCCACATGGTTATGATTGATGTTGAAAGCCAGCATAGCTGCTTTTGTATGTAAAAAAATTAAATTAAAAAACAAACCTGGTCTCTCACTTTGTAGCACACACACACACACACACTCTTTCACATGTGGTTTTAATAGCAGTTATTTCGCTCCAAGAGGATAACAATAGAGCTTTGCAACACATCCTGTTTTAATTATGTGAGAAGGAAACAATCTTTCTCTCACACCTTCTTCAGCTAAATTAACAGCTTCTGCACATCACACACCTTGTGCCGTTACCGCTGACAGTGTACTTATGTGTGCACTTGTGTATGTGTGTGTGTGTGTGTGGGGATGGGTACATGTGTGTGTTTGTACCCATGCCTGTCTGGTACGTATGCATGTGTGTGTTTGTCTGTATTAGAGTCGTCAGCTGGAGTCGGATACGGGGACGACGGAGGAGCACAGTCTGAACAAGGAGGCCAGGAAATGGGCCACCAGGGTGGCCCGAGAACACAAGAACATCATGCATTACAAGAGAGTAAGACGGACACGCGCGTGCTCACATTCATCACACGGACCCGTTTTAGAAATCCTAATCGAGTTCTGTGTTTGTGTGGTTTACAGTGTCTGGAGGAGTGTGAGAGCCATGGCTTGCCCTCTACAGAGCAGGGCAGACTGGACCTGGAGTTGAAGATAGAAGACACCAAAGAAAACATACGCAAAGCTGAGGTGTGTGTGACTCACAATGTCGACATTTGTCTTTGATTACGCAGAGAATAAATAATAGGTTATGTTCCCTTTGCAAAAGTTGCCTCAGTGGCTTCATTTAAACCCTTTCTGTGTGAAGTTTGCATGTTCTTATGGGTTTTGTCTGTGTGCTCCATGGAGAGCGAATGGAGAGATGTTTCTGAACTTCTGAACAAGAACAATTCCTCTTCAACAAACCTTCAGTAAACAAACATGAATATATATATATATTTTTTGTGATTAGTTACAATGGCGGAGCTGGTCACACTAAACAGAATGGTGTGTTCAAGGGAAAAAAGGGGAGTGTCGTTTTACTAAATGTCAAATTTTTTTTTTTCTTAAAATGAACGCTATAAAATTTGAGGCAAAAGTCGTAAATGCTGCATATCGTCGTAGACTCACTTCCTGCCGTAACATTAGCCGAGCAAAGCAGCCCTCTGTTTTCAGGGACATGAAAGGCAGCCCCGTCCCATATTTCCTCCACCAAGACTTTGGGCTGAGTGACAAATTATTTGGTAAATATTTTAAATGCTAACGGTGGAAGTCGGTACAGCAGACGTGGTTAGAGTGCAATGAACTAAGACGGCCCAGAATCGAGCAGTCCACCTTTCACATCGTAGGAGGTGTCGAAACATTTACGTTTTTTTTTACCGTTATCCACAAAGCTCAGCAATCCACTGGTTTTGCTGCACTCTGTTCAGTTGTAGAGGTTTAAACGCACTTCTACACAACTGTATTTGTAACTCACTATGACAGCTCACAGATCAGATGTTAATACACATATAGAAATCTAACCTATGGTATGTGTTTGAATGAGCTTTATATGATGAGATCTGATGCTCTGATTACATTTCTCTTGCATTTCATAAGTCTTTCCCTCGTCTCATCTTGTGTTCGCACTCTCTCTCTCTCTCTTCCACACCTCTCAGCTTTTTCACTTAACGGGAGCTTTATTATAGATGTATCGGTTCTCACAGATTCAACCTGTCACAGTAGGAAAGGAAATCACTGCATCATCCGTCTTCCACTCTCCGCTCTCTTCTGTCTCTGTTCATTTTCCTCTAAGTCTCTCTGTATCGTTTGGCTTTTCATCTCTGTGTTTTTCAATTTCATTCTCTCACTTCACTTTGCAGCTCTCCGGTCAGGCTTCCACATATTTGGCACCCTCTGCTGTCATGTTTGCTCAGAAAACATTTCACTTATGTTACCACGTGTCATAAGTATTTCATTTCATTTATTTGTTTATCCCCTAAGGTGTTTTTTTTTTGCCAATTATAATTTTTGCTCTTATTGATATATATATACTCGCTTTTGTTAGTTATTTTAGTCGACCTTGCACCATCAGTAGCTCGTGATCTTGTGAGTCTTTCCATCACAAAGACCAAACGCCTTTTTCCTTCCACGTCTTCTCTCTCTCTCTCCCTCTCTGTCACTGTCTCCCTTCTTTGCTCTTCCAGGCCAACATTACCTCGAGTAAGACGATGCATATTGTATGAGCTCATTTTGGTACAAAAGGCTTCATCACGGAGCTCTTGAAAGCAGTACAAAAGAGATGATCTAGGTTTGATTAGAGCATTATCTGGATACTGACTGCGTCATTCTTTCCTGTTGAAGTCTCACCTTCATCCCATCAAACGTGTTGCTGAGGCCATTTCACCATCTTGTTTGCAAGAAAATGAAGCAACGGCCTATATTTAGGATGGAGCGATGCATTGAATTTGTGAATCAGTCATCTATGATCCAGTCAGTAAGACTGACAGCTTAGTTTCCCCGATACCCGTCCTCATTAACTGATTTTTCATGAATTACCTAATTTGCTTGCGACAACATCTTAAACACTTTGCAGGCCAACTGCATTTAAAAATCAATGTTTATAGTCGATGGCCTGTCTGTGCTACAAATTGTGGTAATTTACTGCATGTCCAACTATTTTAGGGACAATACGATGCAGGAAGACCTATTTATTAGACATGGTTATATTGAGAATATGTTGCCTTCATGGACAGAAGTAGACACGGATCATTAGAGGGGAAGAGTAAGTTGGAATTTGAATTCTTGTAATATGGCCACAGAAGACAGAAGTACCTTTTACCTCAAATTGAAGTGGCTCCCCTGTCGTACTTAACGAACACATGAAAGGAAAAAGGAGCACAAAGCCTAAACGGGTAATACACTGTAAATGTTTTATGCCTTTGGATCTAATCTGCAGTGTTCAACGGTACAGCACCTCAATCGTTAAAAGGATCCTCCTCTTCTCGCCTCTGTTGAACGGGATCAATAAACACTGAAAGAAAGAGTGGAGTTATGTGTTCTATGCTCTCTACAAACGTCTGACTTCATAGCTTCTGGCTGAGTGCTTGATAAAAGACGCTGAACCTAAAGGCTGCGCATGCATTTGTCTGAAATTACAGCAATGTACAAAATGTACCGGCATCATTTAGTGACAGATGCTGTGATAAAAGTCAAGTGAACATTTTCAGAACTTAAAAGAAATTAAAAAGCATTAGGATGTAGTGATACATAAGATATATTCTTGAGGTAAAAAATATGAATTATAACTCAAAGAGTGTGATATTTGAAGTGCATGGACCATCGAGAATCACTTTTAGTCATTTTCTTCAAAGTGTATTCTTCTCACGGACAAACCTATTGAAGCTTTCTACACAAACACAAACAGACATCTTACTAGCGTTTATACACAGTGTCTTGCGTGTTTGTTTTTGTCTTTCCTCTCTTGCAGCATACTTTGAAATGCAGCAGAAGCTGATTATTGGCCTCTTAAAGGATGAGAGACTGAGGCTGTGTCCATACTAATGAGCCGTCGAAGGCTTTTCTCAAACTGCCTCCACCAGACGATCTGGCCTCATTAACACGTGCCGTCGAAATACTTCAGACTGAAGATGCGTCGGGATAGAGACGAAGATTTCCAGCACAAGCAGACAAAACTAAGAAGGATTGGAAACTTGATTGGAACTATCCACTCATAATCTCGGCACAATTTAATCTGCATTGGCATGTGATGCCTTCGGTAAATAGAGTTTAGACACGATCATAAGGGCGGGATCACATTCGAATAATAAAAACAAAAGGTGGTCCCTTCATTTAGAGTACTTAAATATGAGTTATGAGCAGGCAGCTGAGGTTTCCTGCTGCAGGATCTCTCTGCCTGTCTATCTGTCTATATTTCTGTCTGTTTTATTGATTAGGCTGCCCAGCCGGACTGTCTGCTGTCTGTCTGTCTGAGGTTGTCTATGCACCAGTGATCTGTACTCTCGCTGGCTGCTTATGCTTCACAGATGGCGGAACATGTATTGGCCATTGTTGTAACTTTTCTCCTCTTTAGTCTGGGATGTTTATGTTCCAACCGCAACCTTAAGCATTTATTGGGTCGCTGCTAATGGGAAGAAGGAATGGAGGCACTTAAGGGGGCTCAGGTCGATCAAAGCCGGGGAAATCTGTCTTGACGGTGTGTTTCTGTCTGTCCGACTGCACGTCTCTGTGGGTGGGAGCTATCGGCTATCAATCTGCTCCGTCGGCATCGGTGAGAAAGGAAAGACGAGCGTAATGAAAGAGGAAATTGATGAAAACGGTGACAGACGGCAGGAAAAAAAAGAGAAGGGATCAGAGATGAAAGAGAGTTGAGGAGGCAAGACGGAGTAAATCTCAGGGGTTTCGCCTGATCGTATTGTCTCATTAGGAAAGAACACACAACACATATCCAGTGTTCTCAGCTCGTTAAAAGAAAGCACAAGTTTTGATGATCTGCCATTCAAGAGACTACATAAAAACATTTTAGAGAGCAAATCCAGTTCACATCCTCCCTCTGTCACTGAACTATGCAGCATGTGATGTAATACAGCTGAAAGGTCAAATCAAAATGATTTAAAGATGACTTGGACGTTAAACTTAAATACTACGTGCATCGAGGTGTATCATGACTAGAGATCATAAATCAACAACCAATTAAAGATGAGAAATGGCTCCCATCTCAGTGCTTACTGTATACAATGATGTTTGCTAATAGCTCATATGTTTATTGCCTTGTGTATCTTTTGTTTCAGCATCACGGCTACAAAAAGATAGAGGTTGCCACTACTGACTGAATATAAAGCAGGAATATTACCTCAATACTGCGACAACATTGTAGAGTTGACCATATTTCACAAAATATTTACAGAATGACATTTTTGATAATTATCAGTAATGTGGATATAGTGACGTAAATAAAGGCAAATAACAGAACCGATAGAACAGTCTGGTTAGAAACTGTAATGCAGCCTTTAAAACCAGGAAAAAACAAGACTTATCTAGTCTAACATCACCATATCTATATATTGCTCTACCAGCTGGTACCGACGGTGAAACATTTTAGGCTTTTACCTCTAATTTGATTTTCTTTTTCTCTTTACAACCTCGTATTTTCATGGTTGTGTTCACCGTCATTCCTTTCAGTCATGATGGCATGACTCGGCAGGCTAACTGTAACGGTAATAACGGCAATCAGACATGTTTCCAAAAGGGCCCTTGTTCAAAATGAAATGGGACCCGAGTTGTTCCAAAATAAGTACGATGTTCTTTTTAAGACTAATGCAAAAAAAAGAACAAACTGTGCAGGCCAGCGATATATTTAATGTTCTTAACATACCTAACCCTTTCTCTCTTCAAAGACAATAAAGTTAAAAGCTGAGGCTCGGTTGGACCTGCTACGGCAAGTGGGAGTTGCTGTGGATACCTGGCTGAAGAGCGCCATGAACCAGGTATGTTTAGTCTGTGTGTGTGTGTGTGTGTGTGTGTGTGTGTGTGTGTGTGTGTGTGTGTGTGTGTGTGTGTGTGTGTGTGTGTGTGTGTGTGTGTGTGTGTGTGTGTGTGTGTGTGTGTGTGTGTGTGTGGGGGTGTGTGTGTGTGTGTGTGTGTGAGAGTAAGAGAGCCTCTCCTTCTCTTTGCCTGACTTGTTTCATGTAGGTAAGTGTGATACAGTGTGTGGTAGATGTTTGTGAGTGCATTCATACATACGACTGTTGGATTGTTTGTGCATTTAAATCCTTTCACACATTAAATCCAGTTTATGTAGTGCTCAGTGTGTGTGTGTGTATGCACAGAGTGCGCGTGTGCGTGCGTGCGTGCAATATGTGTATAAAACCACCGCTCTCTCTGTGCATGCTGTAGGTGATGGAGGAGCTGGAGAATGAACGTTGGGCCAGCTACACTTCCCACGACCCCTCACTGTCGGTGAGACACTTCCCCTCACCGTGTGTGTGTTGCTGCTTTCTCGCCAAGCCAGAAGAACTTGTTTTCACAAAAAAAACTAAAGTTTATTAATGACATTTTGAAAACACTGTAGAAATTAACAGCAAAACTGTGAACATAAACCCTAATGCCACTACCAGTAGGCCTGTAAATACATGTACAGTACATACATGTTTTTCATTATCAATTTTCAAAGTTGCAGTGTTTTTTGACTTGGCTGGAAAGAGCAAATCTCACATGTATAAAGCAGAGGTAGAAGAGAACCGTTTCACCACACAACACAAGTCGTAGCTGATTTGTGTCGCATCATGCATGGTGGCCCCTTCTACCCACTTCAAATGGACGACACCAGACCACTGAATTGTGTCACTGTGTGTCGGTCATATAATCTACTAATTGCTCATATTTTATTCCCATAGTTCCCAACAGATTTTCTTCTTGCGCTTAATAAGCGCTGCACTCAATTCAGCACATTAAAGAATTGAATTTTAAACCCCCCAAGTCACTTACTAATAATCTTAGACTTTTCATTAGTTTTTATGATTTCATTAAAAGTGAAAACCATCCAGCTAGAATAGTTCTTCCGACAAATCACTTCCTGAATGATGTAAATTGCAAGATAATTGACCTCAGCCTTGCTGCCTAATTATCTGTCACGCCAGTTACAGCCTCTTAAAACACCCCACTTCCCCATCGGAATACTGATGTAGTCCTCACGCAACTGGCAGTTTTTATGGACTCCTACCTTATACAGCATTCCACTATCAAAATATAGTTTTGACATTTTGCTTTCTTGGTGAGAGTATGAAAGATTAATACCACTGTCATGTCATGCCAGTAGCTTAGCACAAAGACTGGAGGTGGAGAAACAGCTAGCTGCTAGCCTAGCTCTGTACAAAGGTAAAAGAACATCAGCTTCCAGCACCTCTTATGCTCACTAATGTTTTGTATGCGTTCACCAAACAATATCTAACATATTATTAGGTGAGCTGTAGAGGAGCTGGTAGGAGGATTTTGTTACCTTTGGACAGAGCCAGCCTAGCTGTTTCCAGTCTTTATGCTATGCTAAGCTAACCAGTTGCTGGCGGTAGCTTCATTGTCAGGTTACAGACATGAGAATGGTGTCAATCTCTTTATTTAACTCGCCGCAAGAAAGCACATTTTTTGTATGTCTTTGTTTCTAAAAAAAACAAACATAATTTGCGTAGCCCATTGCACAATCAATAATATAGTCATATGCTATGCCCGTGTGTGTGTGTGTGTGCGTGTGTGTGTGACTGGGTTTGTGAGGTTTGGATATTTATGTGCATTTCTGTTTGTCCATATGTGTGTGCATTTCCGTCCCTCCATTGAGTATACATGAGGGGAGGAGAGTACTTCCATGACTAGGAGTGTAGTCCCACATGTGACTGTGTGTGAGTGTCAACAGGCCTAAACTTAGTCTGTCTGCATCATTGGAAGCATTTGACATTCTGCTCACATGATATTGCAGCTCACAGCTAAAACCAGAGAGAAATAGATACCGAGTGTGAGAAAGTCTGGGGAAGGAGGGCAATCTAGAAACGGAGAGAAGGGATGTCAGAATGAGTTGTTCAGTGAAAGAGGTAGTGTTGGAGAGACAATTAGTGAAGGAGGGAGAGTCGGGTGAGAAATAGAAGAGGTGGTGTTATGAGGAGGTGAGGGGGAGAGGTGAGGAGGGAGTGATAATGTTGAAGTAAAATTGGATGCAGAGGTGAGAGAGATGGGGGGGGGGGATTGTGAAAAACTGCAGAGAATATAGAAGAGCCTCCTGTGAGGCCACAGAATACTGTAGAAAATATTAGCATCGGCGTGTTTGCACGGACAAAATGGGAACCAAATCAAAGAACTGTGTTTCGACATTTCCAAATACTTTATTATCTGTAAGTAGATATGTTGTGTTATGTGAATTTGGGGGATTTTATACATGTGTCCTTGTTTTTTTTTAAAGTTTTCTTTCAACTTTTCCTTGCCCTATTTATAAGACGAATCAGTTGGAGGCGAGACTTGCGGAGAACTCCTCCATCTGGCGTAGGTGTCATTAAAAGAACAGTCCAGGAGGCACAATCGTATTCGGGCGTTTGACAGCAGTTTAACGGTCTTTGATTTTTATTTGGAGAGTACTGGAGCCTGTAGAGACTCGACAGTGGCTTAGAAAGAGGGATTATAATAACAAGGTGCAACAAGGGAAACGAAGAGAGCGAGAGATGAAGGAGGAGAGGAAACAGGAGGAGGGATTGTTTAACAGCAGCTTGTTCATTAGGGAGAGGTCGAGAAGGGGACTGATGGTCAGAGAGAGAGGAGGAAAGATGGAGAGATTGTGAATAATAATCTGCAGAGTAGAGCAAACAAAAACAAAGAGAGCGGGGAGGAGGCACTTTCTCGACCCTTTCTTCATTCCACTCAACTTTATTAATATGACTATGAAATACTGAAAGCCATGAACCCTCGAGTCTCTTTGGCGGACAATGCCTTCATTACTATTTCACTCTCGCAGTTATTTCCTCCAGGAACCATAAAATCGTCGGTTGGTCTGCATCTCAGCTGTACTGAGATGTGTTTTTGGTGATGTTTTATTGGGTTATTACTGAAACACATGCTGGTCATTTTACTTCAGGGATGAAATGCAATTGGCCCACCGGCTGTGCAGTGTACTTTTAAATCAATGCATTAAAGTGGATACGAGTGATGTCGCGTAGCAGTTTGATATGGGTGTGTTCATGTTTATAAGGGAACACCGTATGGGCCGCACCTGTAGGTGGTTGTTTCCCTAGGGAATAGATTATATCCAGGAGACGCTTCTGTTTTGTTTTCCACATCGGTGTGGAGTTTACTGTGTCAACAGAAATCTGATGACTAAACACTGACTTTGGAATGGATAAACACCCACACACACACACACACACACACACACATTACTGTTATGGCCAGGTCAGCTTGCTATGTGTGATGGATCCTTCTACCAGCCAGATCACATGACCCTAATATACGCCAGTGAAATTCTCGTGGAACAAAAGAGGGAGGAGTCATGTGAAACATTAGTCCCTCCACACCTGTCTCTGAAAGCTGTAGCACCCGCACTGAGCGGGACAGAGAAACCCAGGCAGGAATCACAGGTAAGCATCGGACTATTCCTGCGCTAGTGTCACGGTTTAATCTATAGCAAACAAACAGGAAGAGGGGGGGGGGGGGGGGTAATAAGTGTTAAATGGACAAACATTGCTACTGCTGAACTGTAGTGGTGGAGCTGTAGATACCAGATAGATGGACAGGCAACATAACAAGTCACCTAGCCGGGCGTGACATCGAGACATGAGGAGTTGGAGCAAGAAGGTTGTGTGAAAATAGTTTTTTGTTTTTGATAATGCTTTGTGTGTACTTGATCTGGAGTACACGGGTCTTTTCTTTCTTTCTCTGGAGCTTTGAAGGTGAATGGTGCTTTTCTTTCGTCATTGTAGTTATCAGAGGTCTTTGCCTTTATCTGGCTGTGTTTGTGTGTTTTAGGGCACAGTGGATTTGGAGCGTGAGGAGGGAGAGGAGTGTGAAGAAAACATGGAGGTTTTTGACGACAGCAGCTCCAGTCCCTCAGGAACCCTCCGAAACTACCCGCTAACCTGCAAAGTCCTGTACTCGTACAAGGTATTCACCGACACACACACACACACACACACACACACACACAGCTACGGTTACATGGGCATCCACTTACACATATCACATGTCTGCAGCTACCTGCTCAACCACAACAGTATCGTACACAATCCCCTGCAGTCATGTACGCACTGAGACAAGCAAAGGTGAATGTCAGTGTGGCGTTCACAGGACTTTTTTTTGTATTTTAACATTAAATATTTATGGTCTCGGTCTAGTATGGAGTGTTTTTACTGTACCGTAAATGTCTTGTCTTTCTGTCTTTTAACACTGTTGGCATGTCTCTCCCGCAGGCCTCTCAGCCGGATGAGTTAACTATTGATGAACAGGAGATGCTGGAGGTCATTGAAGATGGAGACATGGAGGACTGGGTCAAGGTGCACAAAACACACACACAGATGTGGCGGTCACACAGATGTGCATTATGTTTACAGTGGCAACGCCAGAAGCATTACCTCGTGAGATCTGAGTGTTGCGTCCTGTGCGTGTGCTCTGTTTTCTTTATTAGCCTTGTGTGGTATTTTAGATGCATGCATGTTTTCATGTTGCCTTTCGGTCACTGTGTCATTTGTTTGTGTGTGTGTGTGTGTGTTCCAGGCTCGTAATAAGTCGGGTCATGTGGGTTATGTCCCAGAGAAATACCTGCAGTTCCCGACCTCCAACAGTCTGCTGAGCATGCTCCAGTCTCTGGCTACACTGGATGCTCGATCTCACACCTCGTCCAATTCCACCGAGCCGGAGCTGCACTCCGGCTGCATCAATGGAGACATAAACAGTAAGTTCGCTGTGGACCCAGTGATGGTAAATTATTCTTTGAAATAAACACACTGCGTGCCAGGAGTTTCAGTAAACAAGCTTGTTCCAGTTGTACATGTGTAAATTAGTTTCCTTCTTCCTGTAATGAGGTTATTATGCACCACTGATTAAGGTATTTATTTTCTTTACTGCTTCACTGGAGTTGCTCAGAATCCAGCTGTAAACAACACATTTTGCAAAGCAGAGTGTTATTAGAGTAAGCAAGTGTGGGTTGTCTCTCTTGCAGGGTAGAATAAGGTGAAAATATGTCGGTGGTTGCAGTAATCAACAGAAGGCAAAAGCCACAGTTGTATATAGAGACAGTGATAATTAAAAAACGGTACTACTTCCTGTTCCACAAGCTTTGTCACTCCCGATTTCCTTTTCATCCATTTTTTTGGCCATTGCTTTTGCACATGTACCAGCACATAAGGACATTGTTGTTGCTGCCAATCACTGGAACAGAGACGAGAGCGAGGCAGCTGTAGAACAAAACACGAGTGGTTGAAATTGCAGAGCAGTTTGATAAAATGGGCAAGAGCTGAGCTTCATCACAAACATGTAAGACCATTGGTTGCATCCACACTTCGGCTTTTGACAGTCAGCATACAGACAGTTGATCTGTTATAAATGTGAAAGCCTTCCATCCTAACCTTCCTTCTCTGCAGCCGTCTTCTACTCTCTCTCTCTCTCTCTCTCTCTCTCTACAACCTTCTTTCTATTGCTGTGTGCCTGCTGCACATGGGGAAACTCTGTCACCTAATTATTATTTCTTTCTGTCTTCTCCGTATCTCCCTCTCTCCAGCAGGGTGTCCCATTCTCTTTATGATAATGAAGGCAAGGCAGACATGGAACTACATTTACCCAAGAATAATTATTCCTTCCGTGTATCTTATTGCTCTCTCTCTCTCTTTCTCTCTTTGTCTTCCCTCCTCTTCGCAGTGATATTTGTCCGTGCACTTTATGATTACGAGGGCCAGGCGGACGAGGAACTCTCCTTTTCCGAGGGAGCGGTGATCCGCCTGTTGAGCCGCGACACTCAGACAGACGACGGCTTCTGGGAGGGCGAGCTCAACGGACGGGTTGGCGTCTTCCCCTCCGTGCTGGTAGAAGATCTCACTGAGAACGGGGAGACCAGTGGAGGAGGGCCTGGTGACATACAGGTATATTGATGTTTGCAGACAGAGACATACTCCCACTGAAGTGCGTCACTCTTGAGGAGCTGGAAAATTTTGTGTTATCAGTGTTTCCTCAGGGCAGAAATACCAAGCTTAAAGTGTAGTGTGGTGGGACACTTTTCTCCCCCTCTCTCCTTGATTCCTGGCTGTTGTCCAGTAAATCTATCAGCAGGGCAGAGTTCACAAACGCTGGATCAGAACCGGTGTTTCTGCGGTCCTCTGATTAAAAAGCCTGCTCTACAATCACAGAAAAAGCTCTTATCTGTGGCACAGAGTGCTGCCTATTAGAGGTTCAGCAACAGGAAGGATGCAGCCTCTCCCTTCCTAAAAGCCTGTTGACATAACAAACACCGCAACAACTTTTAACAGCTTTTAAGTGGTTTCTTGGGAAGATTGGTAAAAAAACAACTATAGTTGTTTATTTCTGTAAGGTATTCCCCAGAGTTCCATCAAAGCCATCCTAATCAGTACTTTTGTATTAACTATGTATGACTATAATGTGAAAGGTGTTGCTTCTAGTAATAGACCCACAGAGTATTATCACCCGACTGCAGTTCCCCTCAGCTCTGTTGAGCGTTATAATTTGTTGTTTTGGTTTAACAGCCTGCAACAACTGTTTTGGTTCGCTCTCACCACTTTTGGAGTGTTATTTTCAAGTGCAGCCAGTAGCTGTTTTTAATGAAAAAGCTCTAAACATCCACGGTACACAACCCGCTCGGCGCCAAACAGCAGACAGACAACGTTAGTGACTAGCTAACTGTACATGGCGGAGCATTTAGCAGCTAAAGAACCCGATATCTCCCTGAGGAGTTGGTGGAGACCGAGAACAGAGCAAACGAGATTGAATATTGGTTTCGCATTCCTCAGGTTATAGAAACACGATAGAAACACATGCATGCTAATGTAGCTTTGTGTCTGCTGGATGTGTAAATAGGGAACTGTTTGCGAACACGTTATTATAAGATGATTATGGCACCACCATCAGGCCAAGGTCCAACGGACATTTTGGCCTGTAACTAAGTTACTTTTCTCTTTTTTACAACCAGCTTCTTCCTCTTGTGTCTAATTACAATCTAATCAGTTTCAGCCAATTCATTTGCCATTACAATGTATTCACACACAAGAAAGAAGGTGTTGTTTTGGATGTATTTATTGCAGCTGTATTCTAAACTGGTGAGCTGTAACTTAATAAAGTTGACTTCAGTTAGCACAAAGGATATGAAAACGATAGTACTGACTGGACCATTAACTGTGAGATAGAGCATGGGACTTATTTGTTGGGTCACAGGTGAGCAGCACATTTTCTCCATTTCTGGCCTCTTCTCTAGATTTCTCCGTCTCTGAAGTTGCCGTGTTCTCTGCCACATCTCCCGCTGTATGAACAACCTCCCATCAGCCCTTTCACCAGCCCCGAGACCTCCACCCCGCCTCCTCTTCCACGCTCGCCCTCCGCCGCACTTAACGGGGAGCACAAGCCCCCACCGTCCGCCTCGTCACACAAGGGACCGCTACCCACCCACAGTAAGACACGCACGCACACACACACACACACACACACAGAAAAAGGTTGTGTGTAGTTTAATTAATTAAGAAGAGGTCGTTCTAGCTTATTACTGTGAGGATTTCTGTATCAGAGATCTCCCTCTCTCTCTTTCTCTCTGTAGATCAAAGCTCTGGCAAGAGTCCAGTGTCTCCAGGATTTCCTCAGCCACTGCGATTCACCCCTGAAGGAGGCCCGGGCAAACTACGACCTGTAAGTATAAAACTTATTCAAGAAGTGTGTCTCATGTGATAGTAAACTGAATATCTTTGGACGGACAAAGCAATTTGAAGATGCCACCTTGGGCCTTTGTAATTGGTATTTGTCTCCATTTTCTTACATTTTAAAGACCAAACGGGTTAGTTGCAGCACTATATGACACAGTGTTGATTAAACTTCCTGTGAATCCTTATTATGATTTCCATTCAGACTGCGTTTATTTTTTAAGAAGGCTCTAAAAGTAGAAAACGGATATTTCTTACTTTTTGTATCCCACAGCAGGAAATGAACAGTGAGCTGTTTATCAAATTAAGAAAAGTAGGCCATCTCCAATCACGCACTTTGCCTTTTTTCTTAAACCTTTGTTATTATGTTTTCTTTCACTGCTGCAGGTGCGAGCTGCTCCTCCTCCACCCAAACAGCACCCCCGCCGATCGCAGGAGAAGAGCGAGAAAACAGAGGAGGTGGAGATCACACTGGTGTGACAGACAGACAAGCTGGCGGGCAGTTATAGAGACAAAAAAAACAAAACAGATGACAGACTGACGCATCCTACAGACTGGAAAACTGAACTGCTCTGAACTTAAGTCAGCTTTAAACAAAGTGATGTGAAGAGAACTGAACCATGGCCTCGCCACATCTTCTCTCCTCCTCAAGTTGAGGAGGAGAGCAAAGAGAGGGGTTGAAGGCAGTGTATCCAATTGAATAATCTCCGTATTAGCTTCCTAATGAAGTGCAGCAGTAGCCGCCCCCGCGTCCCTCTCTGCCCTCAACCCGTCCTTCCATTCTTGCCTTAAAACTTTACCTCATCGGGCAGCAAACCAGAGCACACTGAAGAGGAGGAAGAATGTTAAGAGGGGGAGGAGCATGAGGGAAAGTTAATGATGGGTTTGGCAAGTTTTCTTTTATCTTGTTAACGCCTACTTCGAGTTATAGTAAAGCAGTTTATCCCTCTGTACAGGAAGACCATTTTGCTACATATGAGAAATTCCACTGTTAACCAATGATAAGGAAATGTGTGAAAAGTTATGGAGCCCTGAAACTGACAACATGTAGTAAAGAGCTATACTACATGTACAGAGGACAAGTCAACAATTTAATACATAATAAAATTGTTAGCTAAAAATGTAAACGGATTGTAGAAAGAAATGTACAGCGTTTTACGCTAATATTTAATTATTTATTTAATTTTCTCCCTGCAACATTTGTTTTTCCTCAAATTGTCCTTTTGAAAATTGCTTATATTTTGATCAAAGAAGAGGGCTGTGTGGCTAGCTTGCTTAACTGACAAACACTGGGAACTAAACACACCGCGCACTAGCCTTTTCAGCTAGCTACCTTAAACTGTTATAAACTCTGCATTTTAGCCTGCAAACACTCACAAAGCTAGCTAGCTAGCTTGGAGAGCTTGGAACTTTTTAAATTTAGTTCATTTGACATTTTGAGAAAAAGCATAGAACTCCCACACACATGTTGAGGATGACACAATAACGACCAAGATTTATTTCCACGGTGGTCGTCGGTAAAGACGAGAGAAATACACTCACAGGTGAAAATGCTATGAAGATGGAGAGAGTGTCTCTATAGTCTGTGAACTTCCAAGTAGCGTAGCAAGTAGCTTGCTGGCTAAAATGCTATAGCTACAGTTACAAGACTTTATACGTTAATGGTACAGCAGTAGCCTTTGCGGTACAGTGCATTGCGGATCAACATTTGGAGCAGTAGCTGGTGTAGTTTTTATGCCAAAAGCCAGCTTCAGCTTGGTAGCTAGCAAAAAAGGTTTTTGCTCAATTTAACCACCAATTTCTAGATAAGCTTGCTAACGCAACGTTAGCCACATAGCTATGTAAGAAGAAAATTAGGGAATAGATTAAAAAAGAAAGAAAGTGTGCCGATACCACAAACGTTTATTTAAGTATGTTTTGGACTTAAATTACATCATTTACTACAGTCTGAGTGTCGGGGCTCCATAGAAAGTAAGCTTGATGACAGTCAATAAGTATAAAACTTGCCAAACGTGTCATGTTTTTTGATTGAAGTTGAGGGTGAAGTAAATGGACAGAGAAACTGGGTGGTGTGTGGACGCAGTGTCCCCCCCCCTCGCCAGCCCTTCCCTCGCCATATATAAACTCCTTCTCGTCAAACGTATTCAATGTGTATTAGTACAGTACATTACTGTTGTCATAGGAATGTTACGCACAGAGTTTCATGTAGACTAACTCAGCTGATTGGAATACCATGTCTGATATGTAGTGGACGTTTTATCCTCATCTTATACTGAAAGGGCATTGTAAATACAGTATGACGGAGAGATGAAAGAAGAGAATGGAAGGAGGGGATGAAAGAACAAGAGAGAAAATGGAGGCTGGATCCTCCTTTCTGCTCTTTTCTCCACCTCTCCCTCTGTTCCTTTCATACTCTCCCTCTTTTCTCTCATGTCTGTTTTTGTCCACTGGCAGTCAGTGTGAATCGATGGCTATCATATACACACACATCCACTTACATTATATTACGCACACGTTACTATATCTTCTCTCATTCTGTGACCCGCTGTGTGCTTGTCTCACTGATGAGGAGGCAGACGGTGCTTTCGAAGGCACTGACATTGTTGGTATTTGCTATGTGGTGACAACACAGATTTTATTTGAGACGATATAGACACTCATCATATTTGGGGTTAGGAGTTTTTATTAGTCACAGAATGAACTGTATAGCTTTTATCCCTACAGACCATATCTCCTCTCACGTTCATTTTTGTTCATTTTGATCAGTTCACCTTTAATTTATATTGTTTAGTTGACACGCATTACATTCACAGGTATTATTTGTTCTCTGTTTGGCCAAGCAACTCCATCGCATCACTGAGTGAGTGTTTTTTTGGGTTTGTTTTTTAATACAGAAGAGAAAACAATCTTAAAAAAAGAAATGTTAATGTTTCCAGTTTGATACTATCCTTATGTTTACCTTTTGATTAATGGTGGCAGGAACAGAAAACACGAGATGTATAAAACAAATGCATCATGCTAAATGGATAGAACTAGCAAATGACATTCAAATGGAGCGAAGTACAATTCTATTGTTTTTTTTTTTACTCAAAGTAAACACCCCCCCCCCACCCACCCACCCACCCACCCATACCCTTTAAGCCTTTAAAACTCCTTGTCTGAAGGGCAGCGTAGCACTTTTATTTATTTGTACCTTCCCTGAAAAGTAGCAGTACTTTAACAAAGCATCAGAATGGATAGAAGAGACTGGATCACTGCAGTTTAATACAGAAATCAGAGTTATTCTTTTCATTCTGAATCTGTTGTGAATCCTCTTTATTTCAGTGTGACTGACCATTTTAGTTTTTTTTTTATTCTCCACTCTTCCAAAGAGATGGAGAGATACTTTTTGGACAGTGAAATGTGTAAAAGGTGTGTTCCTGAATGGACGTGATCATAGTAAGGGCTGTTTTGAATGAAGACTTGGAGAGGATGTGGTTTTATGGTCTTGAGCTGTTTGCGTGTGTGACCGTTTAAAGCCGAGAGGATCAGATCTGTGTTTGACTCTGAAGATGTGTCTCAGTTGCTTCCTTCTTATTTATTTTATCCAGGGTTTCATTTGAATGAAAACATTTCAAAATACAGTCAACATGTCAATAATATGGATTTTAGATTAGCTCGATGATAGCTTTTTTAAAATTGTGGCATTGATGGACGATGTTTGTCCAAAATGCAACACATAAGAAAAGACGGAACTCCTCACAGCTGGAAACAATTCAATCTAATTGCACCCTGTTGGGAGGCAGCAACAGAACTTTTAAAGGGAAACAAAAGTATTCAATCTGTGTTTCTTTATCTTTAAGAACATTATAAATCCTCCTCCACAGCTGCAGTATCATAGCATATTCACTGTTGGTACGCAACTGTACTGTATCTTCATTTCTTCTCAATCAGTATGAGGTATGAAGGCTGGTATAGAGTACATGCTGTTTAGTGTTAATATGTAGTCTGGAGTTGGGGCGCAGCTTGTAAGAAGAGAAACAATCTGATGGTTTTCCTCTTTGCTCGGTGAATTCTGTCTGACGGAGAAAAGTGATGCAAGAAATGATGACGATCCTAATTAGTTTTTTTCACGAGTCAACATTTTGCGTAGCATTCACACCTAACAAAGTGAAGCATACTGGAATTAGTTACAGTGTTCCAACAAACTTGTTCTGAAGTTTATAGCGTCCCATAGCGCTTCCCACCATCGATGCTCAATCAGTTTTTCTATCAAATATAAAAATGTATTACTTTCTGTTGCCAGTTGCCACTTTGAACATGATTATTTCCCCTATTTAGCACTCCCTCTGGTCGCTACAGTGTTGAAATATTATTATGAGCCTGTTTTGGGGTTTTATGTATTATAATAATTATTTTATTTTTCATCCTTCGATTTGAAGCAGCAACACAGCTGCTGCTGTTACCGATGTGGTGGAACAACTGGCCTTCTCTCTTCAGACTGTTGCAATGGTGACAATAATGAGAACAGGTGCAAAAGTTGTTCTGCATATTATTATTATTATTGGCTGTACAAAAAAAACAAAGTTTGTATTTATTGTGTACAAATGTTAATTAATAAAAAAAATATTGAAAAGTTGTTGTTTTTTTGTTATTCTGGAGGCTTTTTTGTGCTCTTTTTGTGCGTGTTTATGCACCTCCTACATATTTGATTATGTACACACCTGAGAGTTTGTCTAAATGGTGTTTGTGTGTGGTGTGTGTGTGAGAGAGATAGTAGTTCCAGTCACTAGAAGTGGGTGTGATCATAACACTATAAACACCCAAGGCCAGAGTTTCCTGAGTGGAGCGGGAGGCGAACGGGAAACATCAGCATAGAGCAGCAACTGTGGACTTTTTATTTGGGCCATTGAATAAAGTTTTTCTCCCATATTTTACCTTAACTCAGCAATTTGTCATGCGCTCCAGAGGAAAACGAATGGACCGGTCTCCTTCAAATTCCACCTGTGTGAAACTCTATCTGTGCTCCAACCCAGAGGGTATGTAAAAAAGCAACTGATGTATGGAAGTTTATGTGTTCTTTGGACATGTTTTCTTTTTTAGATGTTTTGTGAATAGATGTGTATGTTGTTTGTGTTTATGCTCTGTTTAGATAGCATGGTGGAGCGCAGAGCTCTGAGAGAGAGTGTGTTCCCCCAACTTAGAGAGCACTGTAGAAAAACACTGGGACTGGATGTCAGGGTGAGTACACACTTATCTGTCCTAAATCTGCATAGGAAACACATCAGTGATGATTGTATGTGTTGTGTATTGCAGATGGGAAGTTATTACTTTTTTTTCTTTTTTTTGAGGTTATACTTAAAGTTTATTTTCCTTCCTTTTATTACCACTTAACACCGTAACATGTGATGCAATTACCACTTTCGGTGTTATTGGCTTTTAGAGCCAGGAGGAACATTCAGCTGGTCGACTGGAGGGAACAACACTTACTTGATTTGACATCCGTTACATACATGAAGCGGTTTATGTTTACAGTGACGTACCCCTGGTGCATTCTTCTAACACGATGAACTACTGAATTGTTCATCTGCGAAGTTCAGATGCACATATCATCTCAACTTTTCATTAACAGCTAATTTCTGAATATTGTTTAGTAGTTTTGTTCATAAAACTTTGAATATAATATAAACTGCTGATGCTATCAGAGGTGAAAGTCCTCACTTGAAGTTAAAGTTTGGTCTGACCAACAGTCAAAAAGCGCAACATATATTCACAATATGGAATAAAACTATATCCAAAAGCTGCTGCCAGGAAATTTTTGTGTCAGTCGACTGGAGGAATAATTGACTGTTTCAGCACTATTACAGAAAGCATCGCCCAAAATCCTCTGTGTAACGTTGCTCACTGCCAACAGTGGAATACAAAAGCAATATTATTTGGTGGCTTCCAGTTGTGTGTGCGCGTCCTTTATTCTTTGACTTTATCCCCCTGAGGCCATTTCTTTAAAAGTGCAGTCAATCTGACTCAACTTTGCCGAATTAAATTTGACAAAAATAGAGGATGAGCATCTTTTAATGCCACTCTGTGCGTATCGTGTGTATGTGAAATCCCCTCGGGGCAGTTCAACCAGCACATTGTGCCATCTCTTTTCAGCAGCATGTGTAATTAGAGAGATGGAGGAATATCATATGTTACTGAGCCACCACCTGGCCAATTGTTACTGCACCTCACTGTGTGCTTTTCATAAACTGATAATCAGTCATCTCTCCTTTAGATTGTTCACCGCTATGTCTCTGTCTCTGTGTGTGTGTGTGTGTGTGTGTTTGTGTTTGTCTGTCTGTGCATGCAGGTGATTGACCCATTTGAGTCCAGTGATCCCAGTCATTGGCCAGATGAAAACACCAGACGGCAGCTGATTAAAGAATGCAGGAAGAGGTCCGCAGGACCTTTTTTACTGGTAAACAATCTACAGTGTAGTGTACATTAACCATCAGCCACCGTTTAATCAGCTCCTGTTGAGCATTATTAATCTATAAACACCAACACCAGAGTGCACTAATTACAGTAGCAAACGATGCATCCCATACTGCTGTTCCTTCTGTGTCCACGTGGCGGTGCTGCAGGCCCTGGTAGGACACCAGTACGGCGCAGCCAGCCTGCCCGCCCAGGTGGAGGTGTCCGAGTACCAGCTGCTGCTGCAGGAGAGCCAGCGAGCAGGCGTCAGCACCAAGGAGCTGGAGAGAGAGTACCAGAGGGACGAGAACACCATCCCTCCCTCATACTGCCTGAGACCCAGACACACCTGCTGTCCCCAGGTGATCACACCATTCATCTTTTGTTGAGCAAACAGGAGTAGGTTTGTCCAAGTGCAGCTGTTAATTAAATGTGTGTACAAAAGGTACTAATTGATTAGTATTTATTCAAAAAAAACATTAAGCATTTAGAAATATAAATGAATACTCTAAATATTTGATATTCCCATGTGTTTTCATGCATTCACAGTCTACATCACATCACCTTGCATTTCTATAGTCAGTGTGATCATATTTTAGATGTAATTTGCATGGGTTGATAATATGCATTTATTTAATCACAACTGTTAGACTGTGATGCTTTTTTCTAAAATGTTTCAAACTGTTTGCTGTTTAGCAGGCAGAGGTTAAAGAGGAAGAGGAGAGGAGGATGAAGGCTGAGAAAGCGGAGCTGAGGAAGCAGCTTCAGACCACTGTGGGTCTGTGTGTCCACGAGGGTGTTCTGAGCCCAGAGAGAGCTCATAGCTACTACAGATCAGGTGAGATACACGTGTGTGTGTGTGTGTGTGTGTGTGTGTGTGTGTGTGTGTGTGTGCGTGTGTAGGTTTTTGCTTGATGTTAAGGTATAATATAATTAAATAAGTGCTTTTGCTGCTTCTCTCCAGCCCTCGACGCAGATCTGAGATTTGCTCTGGACAACCGTCCTCGTAATGACTTCATCAGACGTTGCCTGGTTTACGTTCACAGGGTCAGTGACGCAAAAGGAGAGACAGAGAAGAGACAGAGGAAGTCACAACTGGAGCCACAGCCAGAGGTAAGAGACATCCATCACTTTCTCAGGATTTATGACAGAGTATCCTTGTTTTCTTAGTTTTAGAAAAGGAAACATTTTTCTAGTACATGTGGCATGTTTGCCTTTTAAGAAGCCAAACATTTGGTTTTGTTTTACCAAAAGGAGCAAGTGGTGCTTATGAGAAAAGTTCATAACAAGCAGTCTATGTGAAATTGGATTATTCTAGCTAATAAATAACCTCTTAAAACTACGACAAAACATCAAGACTTTTGATTCGAGTAAAGGTGATATGAGAAGCATAATGTGAGTCATGCCTCCATTAACGTGGCGAAGTTGCAAAATGAGTTATTTATTGGTTCCTGACAGAGAGATGTGATTTTTGTGTTCATCTTAGTAGTATAGGCCTAATAGAAATAGCTACATATGAAATACAGGTTGTATCAAAGACTCTTTTGTCTTTTTTTTCCCATATCCTGTATTTTTAGGCCGCTGCCGTTGACCTAAGGACAACGCCCACTGATTCCCAGCTATTGTCAGAGCTTTGTGACGACTTCCTTCCTGGTCTCATCACCTCCTCTCAGCTTCAAGTCTACACCACCGACACGCAGTGTGACTGTCGCCATGGCTACACGACAGCCAGGAGGCGGGGCTATGCCGAGTCTCTGTGCCAGCAGGTGTACTCTGACCTCGTGGGGTTGATTGACAGCTGGAGCACCTTAGAAGGCTGTGAAGGCTCTCAGCTCTTGGCCAGAGAGCAGGAGGAGCAGGAGAAGCTGTGTGACAGCCTGTCCCGACTTTATGACGTCATAAGGCCAGAGGAGGCAAAGGTGTTATGGTGTTTTATTTTTAATATGGCAATGTGAAGGATTAAGAACTGAGGGAGATTGAAAACAAAGTTAATAACATTCAGTACTTTACAATTTAGTGGGTGCCTTTTTTTTAACCAATTAATAGTCACATTGGGGATATTTTGGGATTGATTTCCCTGTGTTGTGTCTTTTTGATAGAGCCAAACATTCCAGGTGCAACATTGCATCACTAGAGTTTTTTTTTGCTGTAGGTCAGAGCCTTCGTGGAGCAGAGTGGTCAACAGTGTCCGCTAGTGGTGACAGGAGGACCATGCACAGGGAAGACGGTTCTGCTTGCACATTGTGCTCAACAGGTAAGTGAGCTGAAGAGAAGAGTGAAACTCACATGAGATGTTAAGTCCCTCCACCCCGAACTAAATACAAACAATGCAACACTTGCTACAAACACATAGTGGCGCTAGAAATAAGTATTCACAAATCTTCTGATTTTTTTTTTCTCAAAAAAGTAGCAGCAGTCCACTTAGAAAATAGGAATATCTGTATTACATTTTCTTTTTTTATCCTTCCT
Organism: Anarhichas minor; assembly: GCF_050575085.1. Lineage (NCBI taxonomy): Eukaryota > Metazoa > Chordata > Actinopteri > Perciformes > Anarhichadidae > Anarhichas > Anarhichas minor. Next base: position 8,051,389 of record NW_027466472.1, read on the forward strand.
ATTTTTTAAATAGATATTTTTTGCTGGAAGTACTTAAAAGTGGAAACAATAAGCCATGAATCAAATATTTAGTGACATGTATTTAGTGAAATGTATTTGCAACTATTTTGATGATCAATTAATTGTTTGTCATTGTTTAAAGCCCAAATTCCCATAATTCAGTGACTGTAGCCTTTCAAATATGAATGTTTTCTGAGTCCTGGACTGTTGTATAAATTTGAATACATCCCATTGGTTCCTTGAAAATGGACGTTTTTCATTATTGACATCTTATAGACCAAACAATCGATTCATCGGGTAAATAATCTTCAGATTACAGTAACTGATAATGACAATAATCGGTAATTGCAGTTTTACTTAAAAAATACTGCAAAAAGGTTTAATGTGACCAAATCTTGATTCCATGCAGGATAAACAGACTAGACATTTAGATTGTAACACAGTGATACAGGAAGCTGTACTACATGGTCTTGCTTACATGTGAAGAAGTGTTTTGTCTCTCTGTCTCTCCACAGATAAAGTCTTGGCTACCAGACTGTGATCCTGTGGTGATCACTTATTTTTGCAAACTGTCAATCAACCCTTCCCCAAGGCACCTGTTGTCGAGCCTGTGTTGTCAAATTGGCGTTCGATATCACAGCGAATCTTCCTCTGAGCAGAATCCCAGCAACATGGACGATCTCAGCTGTGTCACTGACCTCCGGGACTTCAATTCCAACTGTAGCTCGACATCCAACGTTTGTCTGTCTGAGCTAAAAGAGCGTCTCTCATCGCTCCTCACCTGCATGCCTTCTACCAAACAACCTCTAGTTCTAATCCTCGATGGCCTGGATCACATGGAAAAGGACTTAGGACCTCACATTTTGGAAAGCCTCCCGTCTCCCCTTCCTCCCAGCGTCAAGCTCATCCTCACAGTCTCCTCCAACCGACAGCGAGTCCTGCAAGCCATCAAGCCACGGAGAAGTCCACCTCAGTGTGTGTCGGAGGGCAGTGAGGAGTCAGGATACGTGCGTGTTCAGCTGGCATCGGTGGACAGGAAACAGTGCGCGAAGATGTTGGCGTCGCTGCTGAGCAGTTCGGGGAGGAGGGTAACATCAGGACAACAGGCGCTGGTGAACCAGGCGCTGACTTCCTGTTGTCTGACTCTCTACGCTCGACTCTTGCACCTTCACGCCTCGCTCTGGCACTCTGGTACGACTAAAAAAGGAAACCAACAGACATCATCTTTATTTTTATTTTAGTCAACAAATCCCATGAAAATGACCTAAACTAACAACGCGTTAATCTATCTCTCAATACAGTCCAGTCTTTGCTCTGCAGTTATAACTCCAGCTAAATCTATTCCTAAAACAGCTGGGGACTGTGGGATTTTATGTTTTAGTTGTTAGTTGTTGGGGATTATTATTATTATTAAGTGGATATCATGACACCTTGAGGTCCCTTAAGGATGGGCCAAGGGTGCTGCAATATTTATTTAAATTTTTTACTGTACGTTAATAACATTTTATTGTATAAAGAATGAGGTGACATATGCTTTGACTACATATCATATTTTCAAATGCATTAAAAAGGATTACAGAAATGAAGAAGAACATCTTAATCACCATATTTAAAACTCAACTTTTCCAGCCATCAGAAATAACAACTGTCTGATATTAGACTATAAATGGCATTTAGATAAATGCTGATATATTTCATGCCTCAACAGTTTGACTACATTACATTTCTCTCCTTCTGTCCCTTCTTTCCTCTCTCATCATCAGATTCCGATGTGACCGAGTCGTCTCTCCCTGCTGGCGTCCACTCATCCATTTCTGCGCTGCTTGATCACCTCGAGCAGAAACACGGCTCCTCTATTGTGGCTCGTGCCGTCTCCTACCTCACCCTCTCCAGGACCGGACTGACTGAGGTCGAGCTCGCCGACCTGCTGTCCGGTGATCACAAGGTGCTGACCGAGTATGTTCAGCAGCATGAGAGCACTTCCTCCAATATGAGGGTCCCGCAGATCGACGTGGAGACACTTCTGTTGGATTTGAGGAGGTTTCTCATTAGGAGGACGGTTGCAGGGTCTCATGTTTTGTTCTGGGTGAGCAGGCATTTCAAGCTGGTGGTGGCCAAGAGGTGTTTGGGCACTCGTGAGGTGAGGAGGGAGATTCATTCGGCGATGGCGGACTATTTCAGTGGCCGATTGGCTTGCGGTGGAAGTGCAAAACCACTTCTTGTAAAGCAAAAACCTGGACCGAACACGGACATCGAACCTATGGAATTCTGCATAGACAGGGAGCCACTCAGTGTAGAAGCAAATGGCCAGTCGTTTGTTTTCTCCTCTTCTTTCAAAGAGGTTGGCCGAGTGAACTTGAGGAAGGTCTTTGAATTACCCTATCACTTGCAACAAAGTGACCAATTCGAGGAGTTGGAGCATGGGCTGCTAATGTCTTTGAGATTTCACCAGGCAATGGTTCGAGCAGGACTACTGGGAGATCTGGTAGCCATGTTAGAGAGTGAGGAGGGGTCATCCCACTTCTGTTTTCCAAGGGAAAGAGCCCTCCTGGCGAGCATACTGAAGTCTTATGCTTGCTTGCTGCAGAGCTCACCCCTGCACCTGCCCTCTGTGATGGAGACGAGCCTCCTGCCTTATCTGGAGGTCTTTCCAGACCTCCAAGGTTATACCAGAGAGATCAGACAGGAGAGGAGGAGGAGAGGAAGCGGATTAGGAGTATCGCTTTGCCCAGCTCCCTTATCTGTTCCCTCCATTCAGTGTTTAGCATTTGATGCCAAAAAGGACGCCTCTGTTAGAGAAGTGGCTGGAACAGAGTTTGGGATTGTAGCGGAGATCATGGATGATGGCGCGGCTTTGATTTGGAAAGGCTCCGGGTGTGATGTAGTCAAACTATTACTGAGCTGTGAGCAGAAGGAGCTGACATTTGCGGGAGTGAAGAGCAGCGGTCATTTCCTGTTGTTTTCCACACAATGTGACAAGCTTCTCTTGTGGGATGTGACAGGCCCAGAAATGTTTCTGCAGGTTAAGGACCAGGAGTCAAGCCCAAAAACAGCAAACAAAGTCGAGGGGTTCGTTGCGCATCAGAAAAGAGTATTCATGTGGTGGAAAGGCGAGAGTTTTGTGAGTGTGTTTGATGTCTCCAATGAGACCTTGACTCATTTCCAGTGTCAGAGCTGCGTGACCTGTTTGGTTTGCTCCTCTAATGGATTCTACATGTACTGTGGGCAGGAGGAAGGCACAGTGTCCATATTTGACACCAACACCGGCAGCTTCCTTGGCATTTGTTCAAACTCGAACCACAATGCGATTACATCAATGATCCTGTGTGAAGATAGGTGGGAAATGGCGTGTGTTGACAGGACAGGAAGTGTAAGCCTATGGGATGTGGCATCCAAAATAAACCCACCCAGACTTGTCACAGAAAGCTTCATTGGGGGTGAATCTAATGACATCCTCAATATCGATTACTCACACAAAATTAGCACTTTATTGGTGTGTCAATCTCACCAGGTTGCACTGTGGGATTCATGTGACTGGGAGCTGTGGGACCAGTTCCTGGCTCCGCGGGGGAGGGCCTTCACTCAAGCTGTGCTCTCCCAGGATGGCCACCTTTTCCTGGCGTTGTTAGATGCCTGTCCCTTCGTCTTGGTGTGGATGGTCAGCACAGGGGAGTGCGTTCTCTCCTTAGAAACAAACAAGCAGCCCCGTACACTCCTCAAGGTGTCCTCAGATGTTGTTTGTGTCGCTCACGATGGCTGCCTGACAGTGTGGGACTCTGGGGCGATAGATGCTGCGGGTACAGCTCCGAAAATGGGGCGTGGAGTGAAAGAAGTGGTGGTTGAACGAACAGGGGAGCGCTTCTACACCTCTGATGGCTCAGAGACGGTGTGGAGATGGAGATTAGAAACGGGACTTCCACACGCTAACTTCCTACATGACGGACCTGTGGAAAAGCTCTGTCTTTCTCCAGATAACATTCACCTCGTGACACTCTCAGCAGGGGAAATATACGTGTGGCAGACAGAAAGCGGTCAGAACATCCTGCGTGTGAGTGGCAGCAGAGCGACAGACGTCCTGATCACCCCCAACAGTAAGTTTGGGATCAGTATTTCTGGTCGAGGGTCGTCTCGCGTTTGGAAGCTGGCACATGGGAGCATTGTGTGCACCATACACCCGTACCTATCTGACGCCAAGGTGTCGCCCGCGAGCACCTTTCTTATTGGCCGCCGCCGTGGGGACCTGCTAGCTGCCAGTCTGTGGTCGGGCTCGATCAGCAAGCGTTTCTCCTCCGCTGAAAGCTCGGAGCACGTTGTTGCTTTCCACACACTTTCAGAGCACCCAGACTTTGTGGTGGTGATGGTCGACTCAGGGTCGGTGTACACCTGGAAAGTGGCAGAGGAGACGCTGTGCAAGCACTTCCAGCTGCCGTATAGGTTTCACTGTCAGCCAGCAGACTTCCAAGTGTCCTCTGACGGGAGCTACGCCCTACTGTCCACTGATAATGAGGCCATCAACCTCTTGGACTTATCTCAGGTCAGGCTGTGGTCATTCAAGGCCGAGGGTCCAGTCATTAAAGCTTATTTGGATAAAACTGGACGCTACGCTGCCTACATATACCATCCCACCGCCGCCACCCTGGAGAAAAACTGCGTCTGTTACCTGCAAGCGAGGGCCGTCCTCACAGTTGTACGACTGGCAGACGGGGAAAGAATAGGAAGCGTGTGTCTGGCTAAGAATCCTCTGACTCTGGTTGTTTGTGAGCAGCAGCGTGCGTTTGTGGGATTTGAGGACGGGTCTGTAGGTGTGTATTCTATTTTAGATGTCATGATCAACGGGGAGGAGTCGGTCAGGTGCAGAGAGAACTTGAGTGGTTGGTTGAAGCGATGCCCCTTCGATAGAGCGTTCAGTTGGCTACCACAAGCAACCCCCAATATTACATGGCCTTAAGATTATTATACGCTGTTGTTGGACTGTGTTTTCAAAGTACAGATGATAAATATGATGGCACACAAAGTACATTTGTGTGTATAACACATACTGTATATTGAAATATAAATACAAAAGACTGCATGTGTCTGTGTTTACACTTCTGGGGAAACTGCAGCAGCATTTGTTTCAGTTTCAGGCAGACTGAGTCAAGAGTATATGGCTAGATGATGAAAATGATAATGTTACACCTCACAGCAGAAACATCTACTTTGCATTTGAGTTTCATTTCTGTGAAAACAAAACCAGTAACTGCCCAGTTTGAGCTACTGCATGAATTGTTAACACATTTTGACACGTTGTATTTGTAGGATATTTTGGTATAAATGTATTATTTACACTTCTATTTCTGTATTAAAAAGAAATGAAACTTTGACATGCCTACATCACATTTTGTGTTTCTAAGAATGACTGTCCTATTGCCAAAAATGCCTGGCGCACTGTCAGTAAATGCTCTGCATGCTGCCTTCCCTGTTTCTTGGTAAGATCGTAAATCCCAGTATTTCTATCGTACATGTTATTGGTTGTGCTCTATTAGTTGCAAACAAATTGTACCTCGTTACAAACTTATCCTGTTAGACATTTTAACCAGATATACTCACTCAACACGCTACTGTACACCCAAAGAACGGGTAGCTGAAGTGCATGTTTCCGATGGTTTAAATACCACCGACAGCACTTGAAGGCAGCATCTTCTGAGTTAAATAGCCGCCCACCGCAAACATTGTAAACACATCAGCTGAGCGGAGACATGGTGCAGCTGTACTGCTGGGGAGACAGCTCCAGTGGACAGTTCGGTCCTCAGGAAGCCCTCAGTCCGGCTTCGTGGACTGTCCCCGGGGTCATAACCAGCATCTGCTGCGGGGACCGGTGCACTTTATTCCTGACTCGGGATGGAGGCGTTTTATCGTGCGGACAAAACTCACAGGGACAACTTGGACGAAAGAAGCCTAAAGATGGAAAGACGCCAGGTAACGTTAATAGTAAATAATAGCCCAGTTCATACTATTAAACACGAAGACGTAGTTTTAAAGTAAAGTGTTGTTTTTAATCTCATGACGGTTAAATTCAATGCAGGATTAACGTGTATTTATTTTATTCAGAACATTTATTTTCTAATTATTTTATTTAGTTATTTTTTACGAGTCTGTCAAGACATTTTAATTGAAGTAGGGACTTTATCTTGTGTTTACTGACAAACAATGAGTTTATTGAGTTTCGTTTCAGTTTCGTTTCACTCTCGTCCATGAAGGCAACGAAAGTTAGCTAAGCACTTTCTAGTGCGTTAAGTTCAAGTGCAGGTGAGAAAGTTATGCAAGCAGCAATTGAAAATATTCAAGTAAAGTGAGTAAATACCTCAAAATTGTACAGTTGAGTTAAGGTTCTAGGGCTGGGCGATTATAGAGAAAAACATATCACAATATCCACCATTGGTGCTCTTACAATATATTTACACAGAGATTTTTGATAAATAATCATCAGTAATGTGGGTATAATGACTAAGTGGGAACAGGTAAATAATAGAACAGCCTTGTAAATTCAGAAAGTACTCTTTACTGTAATGCACCCTCTCGTCTAGTCTCATAATATCAATCAATACCCAGCCCTAAAAAGTTACTTCCAACCATTATTAATAAGCACTGTGAATTTTCCTGCTTTATAGATTATTCCGGGTTTGTGATTCTCTGTCTGTCGTCCTGTATCAGGTCGTGTGGAGGGGCTGGGCAATGTGGTGTCGATAGCGTGCGGACAGGACCACTGTCTGGCTGTGTGTGCATCTGGACAGGTGTTCTCCTGGGGGGCAGGAGACAATGGGCAGCGAGGCATTTTACCAAATCTACTGTGCGACAGACTAAGGTAATGGAATACATGTATATTCATACTTAAAGTAAGCAAAGCTTTTAAAATGTTTTAACATATTGTCTCATCAACATGCAGTCAGGTGCCGATACCACTGCAAATAGCAGTGATTCAAGTTGCTTGTGGGAACTCCCACTCTCTGGCACTGACTAATGGTGAGACAATGAACACACCCATGACATCTTTGTTTGTTTTTATGGAACAGTGCCAGCTTATGTAATGTTTAGTTATGCGTAATGTAGTCATGATTTGGTTTTGGTTTTGGTTTTCATATGTCATTAAATCCAGTTCTTCTTCTTAAATGTTCTTTAACGTGGCACAGTAGGAGCTTCAAGAGAACACAGCCGCAGCAATGGCTTACAAATAAAGTCAATTTAATTAAGAAACTGACCATTTATATTCCGCCACTTTGGCACTTATCTCCCTAGTGGTTAAGGACACCAGCCTCCTATTAACACCACCTGTTTTATGTGTGAAATAAATAGTTTTAAAACTGTATAGACAAAATATATGAAGTATGTTTAAATGATTTCTTTCTCCATTATTTTCCACTTTAAAGGAGGCGATGTGTTCTCTTGGGGGTTGAACAGTCATGGTCAGCTGGGTCTGGGGAAAGAGTTTATGCTGCAGTATGTACCAGTCCTGGTACGTGCTCTGAGCGGCGTAGCGGTGACCCAGATTTCAGCCGGAGCGACCCACTCTCTGTTCCTCACACTCCCAGGCCTGGTCTACTGCTGTGGGGCCAATAAATCTGGCCAGCTGGGGCTCAACAGGGTGGATGAGAAGGGTACAAATACTTTACTTTAACTTACTTACACACTCACTTGCTCCCATTGAGCAAGCGGCAGAATATCCATTAAAGTGGAGATTAATTCTACGCATGACAATCTGCACCACCTACAGGCAAAGAGAGGAACAGCTGCTGCAATTTCAACACACACCACCTGCAGGCCACGAGCCTCATAATGTCTTCACACCAAGTGAACTTTTGGCGTAGTGCGATTACATTCAAAGCCAATTCAAACACTTGAATAGATGCGAATTTGCGCAAGCTGAAATATTTCAACTTGGGCGAGAAAATGTTGCACAGAGACTGGATGAAAATAAATGTATGTGCATAAACAATGGCGTCAATGACGTATTTATGCCTAGATGGCGTTATTTTGAGTTTTAAGGATCAGATACAATGATAGCGTAGCCTAAAACTGATTTATCTAAGCATTTTAGAAGTTTTTTGCTTGGCGTCTTGTGAAAATGACCTGAAAAAGCATAAATTCCGACTCTTGCAAATCGGCATCATGATGTAGTTATTTTAGCGTCCGTTTTATCTGTTAATTGCAATTAAAACACAGCAAATCTGTTTATTTTGGGTTCACAACGCTGTATTAAACCAGCCAATGTGTGGCTTGCTAGATACAGTCAATACAGCTCAGTGAAATTCACTGGGAGCCTCTGAACGAAGTTCTGAATCCCAGACAGACATTTTGGTTTTCCAACGTATCTGGGACTTCCAAAACATGTATTAAAGCATCGCCGTTCTCTTCCTGTCCACCAGATGCCCTCTGACTTTTTCTCCTGTCCCAGTCACCTCACTCCCACAACCAGCCCCTCCCCCCTGTCCTGCCATAACCAAGGAGAAATAAGAGAGTAGATGTCATGCGTTATGTCATAGCCACTGCGCATGTGCCACACAAAACATAGCGCAAGACCGTTTTCCGGGCATTCATTCAGTAGCCTCGAGCAGAACCCCGTTCCCTTCTCCGCCCACCTGCTCACCTGTATCCACTTTCCTCAGCTGCCCTGCAGATATTTAACCAACCCTTCCCCACTCACTCCTTGCCAGATAGTGATTGTTCCTCTGCACCTTTGTGTTCATGCCTTTGTTACCTTTTACCATGAAACTTGGGCTCTTGTATACGTAACTGAAATCTGTATCTGCGTGCGTGCACTTTTCCCTGCCCCATCCCTGCTATTCTGTGGACTCTATACTTCTTCTGTTTGGACATGCCAGTAAGCTCACGTCTGTTCCCCATTTTTAAATGTATGCCTGCGCTCTTCCTGTCTGCTTGAATTATCTGCATTTGAGTCTGTTTCCTGTTGCTGCTCTAACACCCCCTTGACGGCTATGTTTTTAAAAAAGGAAAGAAAGGAATGAACCCATTTTCCAAGTATGTAGCCAAAATGTCACATCCCCTTGCTAGTTTTAAGTGGTGCACAAAAATAATGTTTGTATTAGGTAACAAAGTCACAACTTGTAAAAACGAATAAAAAAATATTTTTCATTGTGCTGCAAACAAAATATTTTTTCATCTAAAAATGTTTGAGGATTCTGGAAATGTCTAGATCAGAGTTACTAACAGGTGCTATTGACCTCCTAATTATGTACTGTAGTCCATCTTTTTTTATCCAAACTCATTTATGTATAGTTTTGAAGTAAGCATCTTTTTTTTCCATTTCTCATCATCTTTAACAGGCAGGTTCAACATCTGTATGGTACCTGCCCTCAGACCTCTAGGTGTCTCCTTCATAAGCTGTGGAGAGGCACACTCTGCTGTGTTAACAAAGGTACAACATCCTCTGACTTTGTTCAATTATTAATTATCACATTGTAAAGATGATGACAGTCTTAACACGTCGCTGCTTGTGATGCTGTGATTTCTAGGATGGCAAGGTTTTCACTTTTGGAGAGGGAAGCTACGGCCAGCTCGGTCACAATTCCTCTGCTAATGAAGTGGGACCCAGACTGGTCGAAAGTCTTGACGGACCCGCCTCCCAGATTTCATGTGGCAGGTATAAAGTAGGAGGGGGTTTATGTGAAACACTGAAAATGTGTTTTGATTTAAAGGGAAAATTTGACACCTTTTATGGGGAGGTATAATCCCTGCTGATGGTACTGTAATTGTAGTCCACTTAATAAATGAATACCCCAGTAAGCTGATCTCTCCTGCTGCGGAGTCATGCTGGCTGTGCCTACATGTACCAGGATGCATTGTGTGGGAGCGGCAATTTTGCGAGACAATCTCACAAAACGTCAATGAAGGAAATATTCTTACACCTGAACCAAAAAATACGTCTGAATTAAAGTTTCTCTCTGACACTGAACTAAGAGACGTTTCATTTCCTTGTTAACTCATCGTAAAACACACTTCATTCAAACCGGACAGAAACAAAAACAAACAGACCTTCAACTGTTCCAAAGATCAGCAACACTGGTTTGGTGGATATATATCCTTAATTCACAGAGTAAGATGTGAAAATATGGCGGCTATATATTCGTCAAAGGATTACTTAGTTTTGGCATCGTAAAATCATTTGAGAAAATCTAACTTGAAAGGCCTAATTGAAGTACTTTTACTTTATGAAGTGCAACATAAAATTCACAGATGTTTTCTTGTCTGTCAGACGTCACACTCTGGTTTTGGGCACCTCCGGCCAGCTGTGGGCTTTTGGCAATGGAGCCAAAGGTCAAATTGGGACTGGAAGGACAGAGGACAGTCTGACTCCCACTCTGGTACATTTTCCATGGACCGCTGACAGTGCAGCAGCCACACCCAAAGGTGTGTATCCGGAGACAGTATGTTCCTTAATTATCCCAGGAGATGCATGTTAGGATGTAACATGGCTGCCAAATACTATTGGATGAAGTTTTGAGTTAAAGATGGTCCTTTTTCATGGACAGTTCCTCAGAAATAAACTGTTGGCAGTAAAATATTCAGTTAAATTCAAATGTAAGTATATTCATTGTGTTCTGTTAAAGTAGAGGGTGGTGTGATACTTTTAGATTTTTATATTCTGATTGTAAATGTGTTTTATTTGTTGAAGCAGACTTGAAAATATCAGCTGGGTGGAACACAAGCTTCACTTACACTTCGCCTACACAGGTATTGTGTCCTATTAAAGACTCATTGCTCGTCTAGATTTTCACAGAAATCTACCCAGATTGAATTAATTCAAAGTAAGCACGTTGATGTAAAACTGTTGTTTACATGGAATGAATGTCCCTTTTGTATCAACATATTTCAGGTGAATTTTAATTACTATGCTGTCATGATCATTGAGCCGGCTAGCTTAAAGTAAAGTGTATTGTCTGTCATTTAAGAGCTTGGACCGTGGACAGATAACTGGGCGTCTTGATGAAACAAAACTGCAAAGATGGCTGTCAATGAGACATGGCAACGCAGAGGCGAAGAGGTCCTTTTTTCATAACTGTATTGTGGTTGTAATTATGTAGCTGCACAAATAAAATATCAGTCTCATAAGCAGCAACTACAGTGTTTGTAAATTCCCCTCTTCGTTTATCCAACAGAGAAATCTCTTCGATGTTTCTGACGAGTTCAAGCCTTGTTGCAAGTTTCACAAAGCCTGAGTGAGTCCTTTTTCTATTGTTTACTGTTTAGTAGCAAACTCCGCTATAATGTTAAGATTGTGAGAGTCTAGAGACTAGAGACTAGTACTGCTACTTGGTTTTAATCCTCTGCTTTTATCAGTGGGCCTCCATCTGAAGCAGACGTCTTAACTGTGGACCTTGAAGCAGCCAGCCAAGCTTTCGACCAGCTGCTGGCAATACCATGGATCAAACAATCAGTAAAGAACACAAATTTCACTATTTGCATGCATCACTTAGCTCATTTGTTCTGTTGCTTGAGACATAAATTGACTGAATGAGGAAAGCCCTTCTGTAATGTTTAACGACTTACCAGACTCTAAACCTCTTGTAGGTTAGAGGGATTTAGATTCGATTCATTTCTTTACAAACGCTTGCATGCTGTGTGAACATTGCCATCATACGTCTATTTTCCATGCAGGTAAACCTTAAACACCTGATTGACGTGCTTTCGGCATCGACAACTGCCCTGAAATCACCAGAGATCCTCTTGATTCTGCTGATGTGTCCCCTTTTCCAAGAGGAGATTAATGTCATGGCCGGGGCGTTGATGTTGGCCGTCATTATTGGAGAACTGCCTGAGAAGACTCTGGCAACACTAAGTAAACAACTACAGCACACTTTATCTTTTAGTCTCTTTGTTACAGGTGTGGGAAGACAAAAATGATCATTGAGCTTACTGCACGGGTCACACAACTATACATTAAATATTGAATATATTAACCTTTTGTTTATTATTACCCTGACAATTTAAATCATTTGACGAAATACACATAATCATTTGTGAACATTATGTTGGCTGGTTATAGTTACTTTCAGAATGTCACCAAGTAATGTTCAAGACAAAAATAAATTGCAAATTATTTAATTAATGGTTTAAATGTTAAGATATGTCGCAATTTACGTGTGGTGCTACTTGCAGCATGTTTCTGTATTTTGTTGTATTTTCTCTATTTGCAGTGTTTTTTTTCTAAATGCTTTGGATACAGTATAATTTGCAGTAGGTTGAGCTCTCTGGGCCACCGTATCCATATAAGTCCTACAGTGTTTTTTTAAAATCCTGCAGGACGCTGGTGGGCTTCCCTGTCACCCGCCATACTGATGAGACACATCTTGGTGTTCAGAAACGCCCTGGCCTTCATGCTGAGAAATGGCCTCTTGGCAACTCACAACCCAGGAGTCAAATACCTGCTGGAAGCCCTCAAGCTGCTCTACAAAGTCAGTGCTGTGTGTTTTTATTCCAATCGTCAGTGGGTTTGGTGTTATGGTCATTATTTCCAGCAAAGTCATTTTCTAAAGGTTTTTTTTGGAAAATATTTGTCCTTTTGTGTGATCAGAATTAACACTGAGAACTGAAAGTAGTCTCGTGGCTGATTAATTGACAGTTTTTAAATGATTCCCATCACAAGTTACCAGAGCTGATGCTGTCTGACCACCATTGTCCATTGATGGCCTGGAATTTTCTTTTTACATTACTGAATGAAAATATTTTTGCTGGTATTTTTTTTTCTGATGTTTTTATTTTTTCACAGGCAAACAAAGCTGGAAAGTCTTACAAAGTCCCACTGAGCACCTTTTATGTCGAGGAAATCAGAACAAGTGTGACGCCACTCACTGATGTCACACTTTGGAATCAATTGTCTAAAGTCGAGGTAAGAACATACAGTACAGTATAAACTGCTGACACTGTTGCAGTGTTTCAGAGGAACAATCTGTCCTTTTGTCCTGAATTATTTTTATTTTCTGTGTGAGAGCTTTTTCTGAAATTCTTTCCTGATAAATCATTGATTATCTTCTTAAAGGATGACGTCGACACACCCGCCATCTTCTGCCGCTACCCATTCCTGTTCACCCTGGTTTGCAAGGTGGAGGTCTTCAACATCCATTCATCCTTAATAAAGGTACAGTATGTAGTAGAAATAGATCATTTGTAATTATTTACTTGACGTCAATGATGATGAATAATAATGATAATATGGCTGCAATTGTTGGTTAATTTGAGCATTCTTTTTAAATAATATGTATCTTGTACTGTATAATTTTAATAAAATTGCTTTCCCGCTGTGAGATTTCTTTGTAAAGAAGTGTTTTGTAATTACAGGGCGTGCAACATATGCTTCATAATATGGCTTCGTGGTGTCCTGAGGAGATCTGGTTAGATGGCCCAGACGCTGCCCCGGCCCCGGTCTTCCAGCTAACTCTGAGACGAACTCACCTGGTCGAGGACACCTTCAGACAGCTCCGGACTGCCGACCACTGCGCTTTCAAAAGGGAGCTTTTGGTAAACACTCCATCAACGCTTTGCTAAGCTTTTGAGTTCTGAAGCAAAGCTTTGTAGCTTAATTAGACTTACCATTTAGACGAATGAAAGGGGTCCTCCAGCAATTTAGTTTTGTGTTTCCATAAGGTTGTAGGACTCACAAGGGACGAAAAATGCTCGAATTTATAGCATCAACGGACAAGATATTAGAAGATTTAGTCCCTGGAATGGGAAGAAGAACTGGACAACACTGGCGCCTACGCTTCCCACAATGCAACTGCAACTAAATAGCATGTTTTCTATTATGTGTAAAATGTATTGTCCCCTTGAGCAAAATGTTGGTTACAGTAAAGATTTAAGGTAATATTAGAAATGAGTTGACATAAAAAATCGCCTGGAAACATCCCAATACTAATTAGAAATGTTTATTTTTTTGTAATAAGAATTGAATTAATGTACAATTTTGTCGACTAAAGTTTAAAATGTGGCTGTTGGTTGTAGCAACGAGAGGACTGTGTGAAGGTGAGCTGTCAGTATAGTAATTATGCATTTGGAAGTCCCACAAAACTGTTTGTTTCATGCGCAAAATGGATGTCAGGGACGTCCACCCTGCATGGACATTTATCATTCGAGATGATAGTAATTCTGTTCGTGTTCAAGGACTCTCAAAGGATTCTATTCTGTCCTTCCTAGGTGCAATTTGCAGAAGACCGGAAGTTGACGAATGTCAACAAAAGAGACTTCTTCCTGCACGTGTTTGAGGATCTGATGGCTCCTGAGTCTGAAATGTTCATGTACAATGAGAGCAACACTCTGGCTTGGTTCCCTCCCAGGGTAAGACCAGAAAATAAAGGAGAAAACCATGTATTCATGTCTTGCATATACTAATCCTTTGTAGTAGGCACTAAACAAATCCTTTAAAAACATTTAAGACCGTCACATACAAGTGAGCTGAGTACTATAAAAGTGTGAATAAGTAATATTGAATGCACAACGTGAATGTTAATGTCTAAGTTTAAGCAACACATACTGTACATCTGACATTATCATCCTGTGAAAACGTTTAGACAGTCGTGGCATCGTGCCAAATCCTGATCATGTGTTTGTCATCAACTAAACAGCCAAAAGTGGAGGAGAAGACTTACTTCCTGTTTGGCGTTCTGTGTGGCCTGGCTCTTTACAACTACAACATTGTCCACATGCCCGTCCCACTGGTCCTCTTCAAGAAGCTGCTGAGAGTCAAACCCTCACTGGACGACATGAAAGAGTTTGAGCCTGTCATGGCAGAGTAAGAGTTCCTTTTTTTTTGTTTTTCTATTCTTGATTAACAGAAGGACTTTGTGCATAACTGCAGAAAGATATATATATAGTCTGTTTGGTAGTTTATATTTGAAACACTTAATCGATGACATCTGCACGTCATATCTGTGTTAAATTGTTCTTTTTGTATATTCTCCGTGTCTTCAGGTCTTGGAGGTGCATGTTGGAGGACTACGCCCCTAATATCGTCAAAAAAATGGAGATTCCTTTCACTGTAGGTTTACTATATCACAGTCAGAATGACTCCCAGTGTAATAACCTACTTTGACTATGATGCCTGCACGTGTTGCTGCAATATTCTAATCTGGCTGTAATTACTGTTCTTTACAGGCGACCTGGGGCGGTGAGGAAGTTGAGCTTGATCCGACGGAAACTGGAAAACTTGTCACAGCGGCGAACAAGTATGTTTATACAGTTTGCACGATTCTCACAGCAACACAGATTTAGAGTCAAACTTTAAACGTTTCTGTCAGTCTGTGTCTCTTGATATCCTCTCAAATTTCCTACCATTTCGCAGTGAGTAGTGTCCAGTTAATCCTTTCGTCCCATAGAGGGCAGTGCAACAGTACTTTTCTGCCATTCAAGACTTAAGGAACATTTATGTAAAAAGACTTGCAGTGGAGAGGGAAGATTTGTGGACAGCATCAGCACTCAGTTGAAGCTACTTGTATATTCTATTTTATTTCTATTATTATGTTTTGTGGTTGCACGCCGGTCCGTACTAGTCTCGTGAACGCGGCATGAAACTACGAGGCGGTAATTCCAGTTGTAATTATTTTTCTCAATAGGAAAGAGTTCGTAGACGCCTTCATCGACTACGCCTTCAACAAATCAGTGGCGGGAGTGTTCGAAGCGTTTAAGAAGGGCTTCTTCAAGGTGTGCGACATCGACGTGGTGGAGTTCTTCCAGCCCGAGGAGTTGCAAGCAGTGATGGTGGGCCAAGAAAACTACAACTGGGACGTGTTGAAGGAGGTCTGCTGGAAAAGCTTTTTCCTTTTGAATCTTTAAGAGAGTCAGAAATGTAGATACTGAGATTTATCGTTACTCATTTTAAATTCAGAATTTTATATTAACTTGTGTCATGAGATATAACTTTAAACAAGAATACAGTATGGAAATACGGCAATGAATTGGCCTATTTGTCTGTATGTTAGATTACTTCCAAACAGTTTTTGTCAGAGACTTAAAATTTGAGTCAAGTTGTGAACTATTTTTAAACTTTGTTTGAAAGTAGTTCCTACAGTTTTGTGCTTGGGAGGACGGTTCCCAAGATATAAACTACCAAACAGCAACATAAGTAAAATTTGTTGTTTTCAGATTTGATCTTCTGGCAGCATGCTGTAGTTTATGAATTTTGTACTTGTTGGTCATTTTGAGGTTTCCCCACAATCACCTGAACGCATCGACAAGAAGTGATTCAAAGCTCATGCATGCAAAGTGCATCAGCACACAATATAGCTTTGACCAAACCATTAAAAAGGAATGACATAGCATAGGAAATCAAACTTAAAACTATGTTGTTGAATTTGGGTTACAAGCCACAAAGATTGGAAAAACACTCATTTAATCTTTGACATATTTTATTATACTGGCTGTCAGATCAATGTCGTGGAGTAAAACTCTTCCCATCTGAATTGTAGTGCAGTAGAAGTAAAAACTTAGAAATATTCACGTAAAGTAAAAGTACATTCATTTAGTACTTAAGTACTGTCGTTGAGTAAATTCCACAACTGTTTCTCCCAAACAGAACACCGTTTATGAAGGAGAATACCACAAGCAGCATGCAAACATCGTGACCTTCTGGGAGGTGTTTGAGAAACTGACAGCAGAGGAAAAGAAAAAGTTCCTTCGTAAGTATTATACATTGATTGTGCTTATTATTTGTTTTCATCAGGTTTGATTTAAGAGTAGAGTGGTGGTCTCTGTCAATGTTTTTCCTTAGCATTTTAATAATTTAAGATGCAATTTCTTCGCCAGTGTTCGTCACAGGCTGCAACCGGGTTCCCTTCCTGGGCATGGAGAGCATCAAGATGAGAGTCGCTGTCTTGCCCGACGCCACTGAGATCCATTTGCCAGAATCCCTCACCTGTCATTGTCTGTTGTTACTGCCCATCTACCAGAGGTACCCGGTCAAGAGGACGATGAAGACCCGGCTCCGTGAGGCTATTAATCACAACAGAGGCTTCTGGAAGAAAGTAGACACTACAGAATGAAGTCTGCGTCATTCAACTTTCTGTTTTCAAATCCTATATTGAGCATTATTTAAACTATTACAAAGAATTAGAACCAGCGTTCCCACATATTCATTTAGCTTTGGCGAGTCACAATAAATAGGCACAGATTTCTAAAGATTGTAAAGATATGTTATGTTTGTGTGATAAAGAAAAACTAAAATGTGTGTTCACCAGGAAATTCATTACTGCCTTGCTATTTGTACCTAAATAAATACATTTCTCTTCAACACTGGCTTGCAGGTTATGTATTTTTAATATGTTTTTTTTTGTAACCACAGGTCAACTATAAAAACAGTCTAACTTCCAACAGGGTTTGGTTATTTCCTGGATTATTTGATTTCCTAGTGGACTCAGTTAAATTGAATATCTTTTAGTACAATCTTGATTTTGTAGTTAACAGCAGGCCTGATGGCCACATCAGCTTAAAAATAACCTTTCTCCACCATAAGTGGTCGAGTCCTTTTATTGTAATGCAAATTTAGCTGCAATAGCTTCTGTGGTAAATAAACTAGCTCATAAAACCCAACTCGCACCTCAGCAGCTCACCGTTATTTAACAGTGGTTATGTCACTCCGTCTGCTTTCAGCCTACTTTGACAGTGAGGAACGGGATTCTTAATGATTAATCCTGAAAGAGAGTAAATCACCTGCTACGTATAGAATGAGTCATCTGTAATGAGACGCTGCAATTTCAGGAATCCTATTTAAATGAGCACTCTGTCAAAAAATAATTGGAAAAAAGTTTTATTGGCACCTCAGTTGACTGAGAAAAGTGTTCATCAATAATTATACGTTTTGGGGAAAATGCTAAAATCCTGAATAGCGTCCTGAATTAATTTAAATTAATGTGATTCCTACCCTGGTTTGAGCTGACATGGGCAACATAAAAAAAAAAAAAAACCGACATTAGATGATTTACAAGTACATTAAAGCACAAAAAGGTATTTCTGCCATATATTTCACATATGTCAGACAAACCAGCTCTCCCCTTTCTTTACATCTTTCAATATGAAAAGCTCTAAATAATTTACTCGGTTTTTAAAAAGGATATCAAAGTTAGCTCAGTATTTAATTGCGAGGTCGACACCCTCATGTCGTGGCTTACAAAACAGTCAATTTGTTTCTATTCAAGAATTGTCAGGCAGCAAAGCTCGTACACTTATCAGAGCACATACAAAACGATGAAACAGATAAAACTGAGTGGTTACTACAGCCACACACCGGTTAGATGACCCTTGTGTCCACATCCCATAATTACAGAACAGGTATTTCTCTGAGCCATGAAGTAAACATTTGTCAAAATGATATCTTAAACCTGGATTTGACTTCTTTCTTGTCACTAAATGGACGGTTTGTATGAGGTTAGTGTGCTTTCTTTAGTCGGCTCAGAAAAATCCCATGAAATAGACCAGAGAAACGTCTGTGATAATACTTTTGCTATACACAAACATACTTAAATATCACTAAAAAACATAATTAACAAATAATTACAAAGCCACTTACTCTTGATACACATTTTTACACATGGACATTACATGAAAAAAAAGACAACAAAGACAATTCTAATGACACAGGGCTGTGCTGTGAGAGAAAAGGCAGTCGTGCCTCACTTCCTCTCGTAGCACGTGTTGTTTTGCTCCATGCAGACACGGTGGTGAGTCTTGTGAGTGTGTAAGTCTGTCTCAATGTCTGGGAAGTGGTGGGATATTTTCCAGACAGCTGTGGCTGTTATGTGTTTCATACCAAGTCCAGCTTCTTTGATGCGTGTGTTTCCTAGAGTTTTACGATGGCGTTCGGACAGTTCATCTACACGATGGGTGTGTGTGTGGGTTTTATCTGATGAGGTGGTAGGTGAGCCAGTACATGAAGATGGGTTGTGCTGCTGCTATAGACATGGTGAGGTACATCCTCAGCTGGTTTCTGGTTCCTCTCACCAGTCTCCCCTCGGCCGCAGCGTCAGATAACAGCTTCAGACGCAGGGTTCTGATCTGAGGAGGGACGACAGTCAAATATTCATCGACCATTAAACAAACATACGTGTCATCAGCTGAGTCGACCACATGACTTGTGACATGCGGTTAAATACAACAGACTTGCCATAACATTCATCTGTGTGTGGGCGACAATGTTCAGATGTGTACATTCATGCGTTTGATTAGATTGACATCAGTTCTATGTATATGTACAGGAACAGGGACACTTTGTAGGGAGCCGTGGTGAGTGGAGGTGAGGGTGAGCTTGAAGGAGAAGCGTCCAGGATGCCAAGAAGAAAACATCCTTTCCAGAATAAAGAGTATATCATTCTATGCAGTGCAAAGGCATCTAATATATGTGTGTGTGTGGTAGACATCGGTCCCTAATTATTGTAAACAGACATATGTCGAGTAAGATCATTAAGTTAAACTCTCAAGAGTTAGTAGATGCTGCTACTCACCATGAAGACAAAGATGGCGGCGCAGCACCACAGTAGAGAGAGATAGTACGCTGGCCTCCCAAACAGCAGGCCTGCTACTACGCCGATGATCATCCTGAGGAAACAGAGAAGAGACGCATTAACATTCACGGGTTAGGCATAATATCCACAGAGCCTTAAGTGTTGAACTAAATTTACGAGATGTTTTGTTCTTAGCATCGTTTAAGGGGAAAATTAGCCATTAACATCTGAGCAAAATAAAGAAACACAACTGTTGAGAGGAGGTGAGAGGGTGAGTTGGTGATGAAAAAGTGAACGTAGACAAAGACGCTGCGCATACCCAACATATTTATAGCCGGAAAAGGCCAGCAGGTCGATGGTCGTGAGGTCAGTGTTGGCGGACACAAGGTAGAGCGACAGCAGGACCGCCAGGACCTCCATGACCAGCCACACAAAGGCTGAGCTGGCCTGAACTCCCAGCAGCTCTGGAGAAAACCTGAAGGGTGCACAATAAGATAGTTTAGATTTATACAGTGTGAACTCTACACTAGACTCGAGTTGTAGTGTGTTATCAATGTGAGGTGTGATGTACCTGTTCTGTGTGCCGAGGGCCAGTCCAGCCACCAGGACGTATGTGATGAAGCCCATGGCGGGAATGTAGAGATCAGGAGCGTTCACATCAAAGCGTGGAGCCACAGGAGTGTCCTGCTGGTAGCTCACCTCCCAGTTCTACAACACACACACACACACACGTGATCACACACTTACAACTCGCTAAATCCTTACTGACGTTTTGGGTTGAAAACATGGAGTGTTGTAGCATAGATTCCTGTAACGATTCATCAATTTAAACTGCAACAGGCAGAACTAGAATTAGATATTTTGTCTGAACCCGGAGAATATATGGAAAGCCGCACAAGCACAGGACTACCTCTACTGGTGCAAAGTGGCATATAATACAGAATAATGTATATTTAGCAGGTGTAAACGGACTTACCTTGTGCATGTAAGGGAAAACTAGAAGGCCCAGCTTCTTCCCAACGTACACTGTATCCACAGCAAAGTAATATTTCATCTTAGAAATTGGGATGAACCTGTCCAGCTGAAACAAGCAAGCACACAGACATACACGCATGCATTACTCAGCCTGCTTTTGCCTCGACCTGCTGTATTAACAGGCTTTTGAGGCCATTGTGAGGGAGCCCTTTTGCATCATTTCTGGTAAGCAATAATATAAAATATTAACGACTCAAGTCTTACATTCTTGTCCACCATTTCCCGTCCCTGGGATGCCAGTGAGCTTCCATATGCCATGGCCAGGTTAGACATGGGGTCTGACAGGATGGACTGGCCAGTAAATCCTGCTGCTTGAGGCCCGGCCTGCTGGTTACTGCCAACATATCACAAGAAAATAACAGCTTAAAGTAAATGATACATGTGTCAGCTAATTGATCTGATCGATTGACAAAGGTAGCCTGATTTTTCCTTGATGTCATATAGTGCAAAAACATAGTAAAGTGCAATAAGATGATATATATATATTTTCAGAACAGTTCCTATCCAGCCTAAGTTCAGCCTTGCTCCAACCTGTACCCCGTCTGTAGTCCATGTGCTGCTCCACTCGTATCCTCAAACAGCTGGCTGCCTTCTAAACCGTCCGCAGAGCTGTTCCTTTGACGCATATTAGGCTCTGGATGAAAAGAGAGAGTGGGTGAAGAGAGAGAGATGCGTGAAACAAAGGAGATCTGAACCTCTCAAAATCACTTACAATCTTAGGGGTGGAAAAAAATCTTTAGTAAAGCAAGCAAATGCAAGGCAGCCACAACTACAGGAAACCAGAGTAACCAGCATGCATCAGTTTGAGTGAAGAAGAGACTTTTCCAAACTTATCCTCACCCTTTTCTGTTGTTTAAGTGATAGAAATCACATTGTCTTTTTAGACAACAAACATGGGTGTGTCTCGTCAGTGAGCATCTTCAGTAGTAAAAAAAAAAATCATGTAGCAGATTTAATTCCCCACTTCTGAAGGGGCAATAAAGTTAAAGTGTGTTGCTAAATTGACTTTAGAATACTGTGCCCTCAAAACACAAATCAATAACAGAGTTTGTGTACAAATGACAAATTGTGTTATAACTGTTCACCCAATCCCAGTGTGAATGCCTTGTGCAGGAGAAAGAGCTATTTAAATCCATTCCCTGAGGGAGCAATAACCTCAACACACGAGCAGATTACATCACCTCTAAAGAGTTACAAACCGGTTCAGTTTCAACCTCCTTTCCCTGATGGCAAAGAATAAATGAGGTCCCAACACAGAGCAGCCAACGGCCAATACTAAAAATATTTAAACCCGAGAGTCAGTCAACATTGGTCTGCTGTGCTTTAAGGGAGGCGTGTTTACATTTGATGACATTCCTGCTTATGGATCCGAGTCAATAATAAACACAAGCCCCACAATCTAACCTAGATTGCACACTGCATGCTAGCTAACGTTGGCTAGCATGCTTTAAATAGTCTGTAAACACTAAAAATATCCCAGTCAGCTCCACACAGACGGGACATAAATGACATGTAACACTACAGAGTGACCCCGGGTCAGCGCGAGGAACTAACGTTACTGTTAGCCAGCCTAGCCGGTGTAACATAACAGTTAGGTAACTTAGCTAGTTAGCATTTCAACTCGCTTATGTTTATTAACGGTTTGTGGGCAAGCTATCGGCTACCAAGTCCCCTTTATTTAGCTAATAATGTCTTCCCCGTTACCTATAACACTATAGTGTAGTGAACCCACGGTTAATGTTTAGTGTCTGTGCTTTTGAAAGTTGTTTAACGTTATCTAACGTTAGCTAACGGTTAGCCTCAACCGGCTCAGTTCCGTTTACGTTGGATTCCGGAAAGCTAACAAGTACAGAATGTGCACGTGCAGCTGGTAGCTTATATTAATGGCTGATTTGATTGATAAACTCACGTACGTAACTTACGCTGTCTGAACCCACTTTGAGTCGGTGTATAATCCATTTGGACAAACTTGATGGTAGCCAGTAGTCAGTTCACCAACTCCACCGAGATGCAGTTGCTACTAGTTAGCAAGCTACACGGGAGAGTTGAGTTGTAGCGTCATTCATACATTTTACACGGAAGTAAAGGCTTTCTTCTTCTTTGTTAGTTTTAATGACTGGATACAAACCAATGTGAAAGGTGAATACCACCACCTAGTGTATCGAATCGTCATAGGTTAAATAATATAAAGCATGTTTTACCTTGTCCTTAATCTCCAACAATTGTGAAATACTCCACTTTCTATGAATCTTGATTTCTTTTTCGGTTCCTGTACTTTACTCACATATTTTTCATTTGTGCTTCTTTGAACTTCTACTCCACTATATTTCACAGGGAAATATTGTACTCCACATGATTATATACCCAACGATATGTAGCAGCTCCACTTCGAGTAACTACAATATTTAAAGTAGGCCTACCACATCAATAATGCATCAATAATACAGATCAAACAATAGCCTATAATAATATAATATCTTTCTCCATACTACGTTGGTGTACTTTTAATACTTGCTAACAGGTAGATTATAGCGAAGATGACACTGACCAAAGAACTGATGCAGCTACATGTACCGTATCCGCTCTTTAAAACTAGTAATCAAGTGCCTGCAGCTATATTAGGTTTACTTTGAGGTCTGATATATAGGCAACTTAAAGCTGCAATAATCAATATTTTGTATAAACGATGGAATAAATGACATGTCGTAGTGATGAACCTACAGATAATTATCACCCGACTCTGCAGTTCCCTTCAGCTCGACGGAGCATTTTAGCTTTCAATGTTTTGGTTTTACAGCCTATAACCCCTCATGTTTTCAGTGAATATGCTCTGATACAATTCCCTGTACCTGCACAAAATGAGATTTTAGCTGCTAAAGATTCAGGTATGTCCCTGGAAAAATTGGAGACCAAACCAGAGCTAATAAATGAGAGAATATTGGACTTACATTATTAACATTGACAGAAACACGACTCCAAATGAACGCTAATGCCTCTCCATGTCTTTTCGATGTGTAAATGGAAATAAATTAAGACATTTTTAGAGGATCATTCGTTCATTATACTCAACCCGTTCTCTCTTCAAAGATGTCAAGTAGTGCAGCTTGGGCATTTAGCGTGTGATTCAACGCTCCCACCTGTAACATAGTTTAAAGAGCGAGATAGTCCACACAGGGCCGGTGGGACAAACAAAACGTGTCTCTCGTCCAGGAGACCCATGTTTGTTTCCTTTGCAAAAGTAAATGTTGACATTTTGTCACGTCAGTAGTAGACGTCAACCACGCTAAACCTAACTAAGAGGTCTTGTTGCCTAAACCTGACTTCCTACAAAGATAGAATGTTATTTTGAAAAGACACTATGCATGTAACGAGTGTAAAGTGACACCCTGTCAAAACTGACGCCAGAGGGGTACGTAAAGAGACAGTTTGAAGCCTAATGCTGTGCCTAGTGTTGCTGTACTACAGTTTCTGAATAATTTCCCTGGAATTTTGTATATTTATGAAGAGTTTTTGTTCATTTTTTGTGTGTGTGTGTGTGTGTGTGTTCCCAAACCAGATTTGTGCTCAGTGAAAGCAGGCAAAGATCAGGTTTTTAAAGTCGGACATCCGTTAGTAGATGGGAAGTGGATGTGTGTAAAGAATTGTACACAAAGCGGTTACAGAAACACTGCAGGCAAGTTTCCCTCGACAGTACTCCTGTATCGTAAACACACAAACTTTTCACTTTGTGTCTCACTCTGCTGACAGCTGGAC
Organism: Anarhichas minor; assembly: GCF_050575085.1. Taxonomy (NCBI): domain Eukaryota; kingdom Metazoa; phylum Chordata; class Actinopteri; order Perciformes; family Anarhichadidae; genus Anarhichas; species Anarhichas minor. The sequence goes on from NW_027466472.1 coordinate 8,075,655, forward strand.
TCTCTGGCCCTCCGGTAAATTTGTCCATCTCGCCACAAAATGGAGTGTGCTGTGCATAAAGGAGCCTCACATGCACATCCTTACACTTGAATAGGGCACACAAATGTACAGTCATTTTCTCGCTCTTACTTGTAACACACGCACATGTACTAAGGCCACAGCGGGGACTATGTTTTCTCATGCGGTAGTAATTGTTTCAAAGGCCACAGAGGAGGTCAACAATGGAGGTTTACAGCTAACAGCTTGGTGTGCTGTGACTTGTGCTTCGGGTGGATCTGTCTTTGGAAATTACATTCAGCAACCCATAGTGCTCAATTCAAGCGCAGATGAGCACAAAAAAAATATATATACAGTATGTGTGACTGGCTGCATTTGAGCAATACATTTTTTTTTTTTCAAATGTTCTGATGCCATTTGTAACAACAAGGAAATGCACTTTAAGCACAGAACAGGATCTGGAACAGTTGAGTGGTATAGTTGGTTTGGTTTTGTACATTTTGAGACTGAAAGTAGGCTCATTTTCCATCCATGTGTTTTAATGTGCATTTCAAATTTGCGCATAAAATCTAAAAAATAATTAGTAGCAGATCTTGATGGAGGGATTTTAAGATGGTTTCTTACTTCTCACTATAGTTTACACATATGAGGTTCCCCTCACCCACCACATACAAATTCATACAAAGAGCAAGATGGATAATGTAGGTTAAGTAGAAGTAGCTGGATGCGTTTGACATTTGACGGTGTTCAGCTATCTTTAAAATGACTACATTCAAAATCCATTCAATATAGTGAAATAGCAAATGATCTATTAACTACGATAAAGCCCTGAGATGGATGCAAGTAAGACAAAGATGGAGAAACTTACACAAAGATAATGTTCATGTAAATTTCCAGATAGAGATGAATAATTCAAGGATTGCTAAGTTCATTTAAAATAAAGTGGTAGTAGATGTACGGGGTACCAGTGTCAAAAGAGCATCAATAATTCTGCAAGGTTGGCCTGGCATGCTACAAGCCCCCCAACATACACATCCATACAGAGAGAGAGAGAGAAAGAGAGAGATGTGCCGAGTGAATATACTCTTCCATGAAGCATGAAAAGCATTCACTGTGTCATCATGTAGCACAGCCACAATCGCACTGATCCAGTGAAGCACAGCAGTGCCGTTTCAGAGACCTTCCTCGTGCTCTCGTTTTTTCCTCTTCTCCTTTGCTTTACTGTTACGCACTCAGGCTGGCAGCCATCGATCCAGGTTTAATGGAGTTATCGCTGATGGCAGCACAGGTGAGGAAGTGGAAATATATTTATCTAGTTATTTAAGTTCTTACTTCAAAGACTTTGAGGCAATACAATCCAAGTGTGTTTTTTGTTTTTTACTAAGAAGTACTGTACTGCATTATAGTACTAATTACAGTTTTTGGAGGGCAGTCAGTGTGGCATTATTGTTTTACTGTAAGTAAACCATCAAATCAAGCTCAACAAAGGAAAGTAGAGCTAATATATTACTGAGCTTGTGTGCTGTAATTGTTTACTGCTTTGTTTCTATGATTAGAATGTGGAGGTCAAAGGTCACGTCCGGCCTGTTCTCGCGATAGCGATATCTTAGGATTTAATGAATCACTTGGGTCACAAGTTTGGGTCCAACAAAACATGTGTTGGAGGAAGTGAATACAAGAGAAGACGCGATGCAAATGCTACAGGGTCCCTCTCTTTATCAGCCACAAAATAAAGAAATGACTTGAGTGAAACGTAGCGGCACACGTTGAGTCACAGGAACTTTTTGTATATTTAAGTACACATTGCATGGCAGATATACAATTTAAGACAATAGTAGTTAACAAAAGTAGCTTCTCCAAAAGAATACTCACACTTTATTTAACCTGAGTCACTATGAGGCTGCTGCATCGCTGTCTTCCTGTCATTTGAACAACTTTCTGAGCAGAGCGAAGCATCCGTCATCTATAAACACGTGTACTCCATTGAAATTTAAATTTCGGTTACAGTTTTCTTCTTCTGTTAAATTTTGAAGTTTAACAAAGATAACTATATCCATGAGGCTCCTAGACTCAAACTAAATATTGCATCTCTCGCTCCTTGACTTTTCACAGCATCATTTTCTGACGCTACATTGAGTATAATTTTAATGATTTGTCTGCCAGTGTAAAAAAAAATGTACAGTTAAAGAACAAAAACAACAGCAATTAAGGGGCTTCAGATTTTTCAAAGCATGCATTATACACATTTTCTAAAATTTTGTATGTCAGCGCTCATATGAAATTCTTTGTATAAATGGGGGAAATGAATATCCAGGAAACTGTAATTGTCCTCTATATGAAAAGAAAGCTATCCTTTAATAGTTAAAGTGATTCCTTTCTGTGTTTGTTTCCTTCTATAACAGTCACTGCAGCAGTCTCAACCACTCTCTTGCTCTTTATCGTGGTAAAACATTCATGTCCTGATTTCTCTGCGTCTCCTCTGACCTGTGATGTTGAGCTTTATCTAGCCTGAGGGCATTATGTTATAACCTTTGTTAAGTATACAGAGCGGTGCAGCCTATGGATATGTTTTCAAAGTAATTACTGTAGCTTTCAAGTGCAAGCGCAGTGAACATACGTCCTATTTTTACTGCATTGAGTCAGCTTTACTTTGTTGCTCGATTCACAAGAGGAAGTTTTTTCTTTCTCGTCAGAAAAAAATATGGTTAGTGGTTTGGTTTATTACAGCTCTGTCTTTACATGAACAACGTTTTAATTGAATGGAATGTTAATGTCTAACATGAAACAAATAAAATGCTCGATGCATTTGTGTATGACGGAAGCAAAGAAGGGATTAGTTCATGACGCAAAATTAAGTTGACTACAATGCAATCACATATACATAAACATACATACATGCACACACAAATATATATATATATATATATATATATAGTATTCTAGATTATTAAAATGACAGTGATTCAGATATGTAACATCTGTGATATTTGAGCCATTTTTCTAGACCAGAGGTAGCCAACACGGTGCCCGCGGGCACCCTGTTGTAACTTAAAAAGTAACTTAAAAAATAAAGTAACTTAAAAAGTAACTTAACAAATAAAGTAACTTAAAAAGTAACTTAAAAAATAAAGTAACTTAAAAAATAACTTAAAAAATAAAGTAACTTAACAAGTAACTTAACAAATAAAGTAACTTAAAAAGTAACTTAAAAAATAAAGTAACTTAAAAAGTTACTTAAAAAATAAAGTAACTTAAAAAGTAAAGTAACTTAAAAAGTAACTTAAAAAATTAAGTAACTTAAAAAGTAACTTAAAAAATAAAGTAACTTAAAAAGTAATTTAAAAAATAAAGTAACTTAAAAAGTAACTTAAAAAATAAAGTAACTTAAAAAGTAACTTAAAAAATAAAGTAACTTAAAAAGTAACTTAAAAAATAAAGTAACTTAAAAAATAAAGTAACTTAAAAAGTAACTTAAAAAATAAAGTAACTTCAAAAGTAACTTCAAAAATAAAGTAACTTAAAAAGTAACTTCAAAAATAAAGTAACTTAAAAAGTAACTTCACAAATAAAGTAACTTAAAAAGTAACTTAAATAATAAAGTCACTTAAAAAGTAACTTCAAAAATAAAGTAACTTAAAAAGTAACTTAACAAATAAAGTAACTTAAAAAGTAACTTCAAAAATAAAGTAACTTAAAAAGTAACTTCAAAAATAAAGTAACTTAAAAAGTAACTTCAAAAATAAAGTAACTTAAAAAGTAACTTCAAAAATAAAGTAACTTAAAAAGTAACTTAAATAATAAAGTCACTTAAAAAGTAACTTAAAAAATAAAGTAACTTAAAAAGTAACTTAACAAATAAAGTAACTTAAAAAGTAACTTAAATAATAAAGTCACTTAAAAAGTAACTTAAAAAATAAAGTAACTTAAAAAGTAACTTAACAAATAAAGTAACTTAAAAAGTAACTTAAAAAATAAAGTCACTTAAAAAGTAACTTAAAAAATAAAGTAACTTAAAAAGTAACTTAAACAATAAAGTAACTTCAAAAGTAACTTCAAAAATTAAGTAACTTCAAAAGTAACTTAAAAAATAAAGTTACTTCAAAAGTAACTTAACAAATAAAGTTACTTAAAAAGTAACTTAAAAAATAAAGTAACTTAAAAAATAAAGTAACTTAAAAAGTAACTTAAAAAATAAAGTAACTTCAAAAGTAACTTCAAAAATAAAGTAACTTCAAAAGTAACTTCAAAAATAAAGTAACTTCAAAAGTAACTTAAAAAATAAAGTTACTTAAAAAGTAACTTACAAAATAAAGTAACTTAAAAAGTCACTTCAAAAATAAAGTAACTTAAAAAGCAACTTTAAAAATGAAGTAACTCATTGAAAAAAGTCAAAAACAGTCAGGAGCAACTTCATTAGAATTTCACAATCATTTATTACACATTGTACAAATTTGAATAATGCAACGTCTTTGACGATTGGACTCCATCCTGAAGGAAGGCAATCGAGGGCTGATGATGCTGAGGTCAGATAAGGCATAATCCCGCTGGAGTCCAGCCACTGGTCGTGGTGTTGATGAAGGGAGTTGCTGCAGTTATAAACGTCATAGTAGAGCAGAGGTAGCCAACACGGTGCCCGCGGGCACCCTGTCGCCCGCAGGGACCACGTGAGTCGCCCGCAAGACATGTTCTAAAAATAGCACTAGTCATTATGGAGCTCCGTCTAAAATTGTAGTTGCTGTTCTTTTTTAATCAAAAACGCTTGCAGAGAGTTAAGAGAGTTGGGTACCCGGAGGCGCACGGCGGACAGCCAGGACGAGGCTGCTGCACCGCACTAGGTTTTCAGGTTCTGAATGGCGGGCGCATCCCGTTGGTGCCAGACGCGCGCCGCGAGCGCACCCTGTCGTCAGGTCCGTAATTCCTCGGAACAGGCCGCGGGGCAACAACTCAGGGGTGGCGGGGGTAGAGGCGAGGCAACGCAATCCGACCGAAAAGGCCCAGACTAGAGGTTTGAACGCGGGCGCCCGAAGACGCTCGCGCGCCTCGGAGGGTTGGATCCCCCGCTCGGCTATAGACAAGACTGGTTAATAGTTTCTTCGTTGAGAAAAAGGTACCATTGGAAAAGCTGGTGTCGGTGACTACAGACGGGGCTCCCGCGATGACGGGCCGGCATGCAGGCTTCATTGCGCAATGCAAAGGTGACCCAGACTTCGCAAAATGTCTACATTACCACTGGATCATTCACCAGCAGGCGCTATGTGCAAAAGTAACCGGCTTTGATCATGTGATGATACAAAAATATCAGAGATGTGATACCTCTGACTTTCAAATGTTGAAACAGATTAACAGAAATAAAAGTTGCATGTTTAAATATGTATGTGTAGCTATACCATCATTGTTGTGGAAATCATTATTAATAATTATTGTGAGGAATAATTAACTGACATGTGATCAAACAGTCTCTTCACATATATTATTATTATTATTATTAAGGTGATCTGTGCAATTTTGTTATTCAGGAAGTTCGTATCAAATAAGTAGCCCTTCGTCCTACTCGGTACCCTTGAAGTAGCTCTCAGTTTAAAAAAGGTTGGTGACCCCTGTTCTAGACTAACAGCTTGAGCTTTCACATAAACATTTTTGACACTAAAGTGCATCATTAGAGACGTTAATAACAAACAGGAACGTAGAAGATGGTTTTCAAGCCTGACACATGCAGCAGTCCTGTTGTGCAGAAAATGCAGCCCATTTCCTGCTGTGTACCCTGTCCAGCTGTGCTGATGTGATGGGAAATCTCCTATGATTACCATCAGCTAAAAGGTACTAAATCAGCTGTGCAATGACACACACTAGTAATGGTAAAAGATGTTGCAGTTTTCTCAAAGCTTTTCTACATTTGGCTTCTGAATTATACTTTAAAACTGGATTTCTGTTTAATTATTGCCCGCACAAGAATGTCCTATTTTCTGGTTTCTGGATTGAGCAGCATTCCCCTTTACGTATACGTCCCTGAATGTTGTCACTGAGCCTGTCAACTCCAGATGTGAACCCTGTCCAACTGAAGGACTTTGATGGAAAGCCTCATCTGATAGCCATCTGTTCTCAGATAGTTAATCAGGTGGGCTCAATGTGTGGTCCTTAATCACCCTATGCTAACTGTCTCTGCACACTCTGCAGTCAACGCCTCAATGCTCTTCCTAAAGAGAACCATGCACTTATAAAACTTTGTCTCCCAGAAATTGGGAAAAAAAGGTGGGTTTCTTTGCAGCTGAAAGGCTCAAGCGTCACTGAAATGCATCCTGATGATTAAGCTTTGTTTTCATGCAGCAGCAGAACAAAGTCAGCATATTGGTAATAAACTCGTAAAGTCCACTACATTTAGAAGCCTCATTCTTACACCTGGAGGGGAATATCAATAAATGTCAGAGAGCTTTATGAAAACATCTAATCTGTTTGTATGCCATGTCAATCATCATACAGATGGTGTTTCTGTTTCAATCACTGATGTCATGTCCTTGAGCAAGACACGGAGCTCAAACCGGGACCAGTGGCTGACCTTGTGCTGGTGACTTGGCTCTCTCTCTTTCCATCCTATACCTCTTTTTTTCTGGGAGTGAATGTTTGATTGAACTTAATTAAGTCGTGTCTATCAAAGTGTGTGTGTGATGGAGAGTTAGGTCAGATTATCATCTGCTAAAGAGTTAATCAGGTACGTCGGAGGGGCATCTCTTTGACACATACAGGAGATCTGATCCGTCATTAGCAGCTCTTGCCTTCAGTTAATCCAAAAAGGCTGTTTGTATTAGATAATTATAGGTTTTCTTTTATTTCTAGGCAATACGAACACTGTATGTATAACTTAGAACTTGTGCTTTTCTATCTGTGTGTTGCAGATGCAGTAAAGTTACCGTACAATGTGCGGCAGTTACCTAAGATTTATTTTGTAAGTGACTGCATGGAGACCTAGGAATAAAAAAATTCCACCTATCCTCTTTTTGTAACTGCTAAATAATACATTTGTTTTGGCTGTCATGCTGTGTGAACATGGAGCAATTCAAAATTTGAGAAAAAGGTACCATTGGAAAAGCTGGTGTCGGTGACTACAGACGGGGCTCCCGCGATGACGGGCCGGCATGCAGGCTTCATTGCGCAATGCAAAGGTGACCCAGACTTCGCAAAATGTCTACATTACCACTGGATCATTCACCAGCAGGCGCTATGTGCAAAAGTAACCGGCTTTGATCATGTGATGATACAAAAATATCAGAGATGTGATACCTCTGACTTTCAAATGTTGAAACAGATTAACAGAAATAAAAGTTGCATGTTTAAATATGTATGTGTAGCTATACCATCATTGTTGTGGAAATCATTATTAATAATTATTGTGAGGAATAATTAACTGACATGTGATCAAACAGTCTCTTCACATATATTATTATTATTATTATTAAGGTGATCTGTGCAATTTTGTTATTCAGGAAGTTCGTATCAAATAAGTAGCCCTTCGTCCTACTCGGTACCCTTGAAGTAGCTCTCAGTTTAAAAAAGGTTGGTGACCCCTGTTCTAGACTAACAGCTTGAGCTTTCACATAAACATTTTTGACACTAAAGTGCATCATTAGAGACGTTAATAACAAACAGGAACGTAGAAGATGGTTTTCAAGCCTGACACATGCAGCAGTCCTGTTGTGCAGAAAATGCAGCCCATTTCCTGCTGTGTACCCTGTCCAGCTGTGCTGATGTGATGGGAAATCTCCTATGATTACCATCAGCTAAAAGGTACTAAATCAGCTGTGCAATGACACACACTAGTAATGGTAAAAGATGTTGCAGTTTTCTCAAAGCTTTTCTACATTTGGCTTCTGAATTATACTTTAAAACTGGATTTCTGTTTAATTATTGCCCGCACAAGAATGTCCTATTTTCTGGTTTCTGGATTGAGCAGCATTCCCCTTTACGTATACGTCCCTGAATGTTGTCACTGAGCCTGTCAACTCCAGATGTGAACCCTGTCCAACTGAAGGACTTTGATGGAAAGCCTCATCTGATAGCCATCTGTTCTCAGATAGTTAATCAGGTGGGCTCAATGTGTGGTCCTTAATCACCCTATGCTAACTGTCTCTGCACACTCTGCAGTCAACGCCTCAATGCTCTTCCTAAAGAGAACCATGCACTTATAAAACTTTGTCTCCCAGAAATTGGGAAAAAAAGGTGGGTTTCTTTGCAGCTGAAAGGCTCAAGCGTCACTGAAATGCATCCTGATGATTAAGCTTTGTTTTCATGCAGCAGCAGAACAAAGTCAGCATATTGGTAATAAACTCGTAAAGTCCACTACATTTAGAAGCCTCATTCTTACACCTGGAGGGGAATATCAATAAATGTCAGAGAGCTTTATGAAAACATCTAATCTGTTTGTATGCCATGTCAATCATCATACAGATGGTGTTTCTGTTTCAATCACTGATGTCATGTCCTTGAGCAAGACACGGAGCTCAAACCGGGACCAGTGGCTGACCTTGTGCTGGTGACTTGGCTCTCTCTCTTTCCATCCTATACCTCTTTTTTTCTGGGAGTGAATGTTTGATTGAACTTAATTAAGTCGTGTCTATCAAAGTGTGTGTGTGATGGAGAGTTAGGTCAGATTATCATCTGCTAAAGAGTTAATCAGGTACGTCGGAGGGGCATCTCTTTGACACATACAGGAGATCTGATCCGTCATTAGCAGCTCTTGCCTTCAGTTAATCCAAAAAGGCTGTTTGTATTAGATAATTATAGGTTTTCTTTTATTTCTAGGCAATACGAACACTGTATGTATAACTTAGAACTTGTGCTTTTCTATCTGTGTGTTGCAGATGCAGTAAAGTTACCGTACAATGTGCGGCAGTTACCTAAGATTTATTTTGTAAGTGACTGCATGGAGACCTAGGAATAAAAAAATTCCACCTATCCTCTTTTTGTAACTGCTAAATAATACATTTGTTTTGGCTGTCATGCTGTGTGAACATGGAGCAATTCAAAATGCCAAAATACTCTAAAAGAAACAGAATTTACTTACAACCACAAACTCAGGCCATGGTGCTTGAATATACTTTCTTGTAACACACACACACAGTACTGATATCAGCAAAATGACGCTTTAGTAAGAAAGTCTGAAGTTCAGGCCCATTAAAAACAACTGGAGTCCTGAAGCAGCTGGACTAGCCAGGTCATGCATTCCCTCAATACCCGGACTTTCAATTAATCACTGTACGGCACTGCATGTAGTTGGATGACAATGAAGTCTGTCGTATCTTATCTTGTCTTGTACCAGTGTATAGCACATCATTTTCGCAGGGGTGCGAAGTAGTTTTGATGAACTGTCTGGGTAATTTTTTGCAGTACAAATACAGGAGTCATCCAAGGTGGAGGGATGTCCATGTTTTTAACTATGCATAAGGTGCCTTCATGTGGGGAAATGTGAAAGGCTCTTTACAGTGTCAGTTCTTGTAATATTCCAGCATAGAGAGTTGCGATAGCCTGTGGTGATAAGCAGAGGTTCTGACTCTGCTAAACGCATAAAGCATACACGCAGATGAGTCACTCATGGCACGCACAGTATAAGCTGTAATAATGCTTTATTCATTCAGCGAGGATGGCATGTCAGATTAGACACATACTCGCACGTCAGACATGTATGTGTGTGGAAACTGCACTTTTGTCATGTAAATGAGTCAATTGTCAACCCACGCTTCACCCCAGGGATTAGTCTGTTGCTTTATGTTATTTTCTAGAGAAACGTTATATTAAATTTGAATTTGGATAATTATTATGAACGACAGTGTATATACTACATCATTTTACAATATATTGATATTTCACTTTTGATTTAATAAACCAATACGTTCAGAAAGAAAAATCTGACTCAAATGTAATTTTCTTGTCCAGCTTAGAAATATTATTTTCCTTTATGGTAGAATTTCAAGGCTCATATTAATTTATCTTGCCGCGAGCCTGTCCAACCTGCAACCTCATTACATAAAAGTGTATTTTGTGAGTAAAAGCTTATTTCTATGGTGCTTTTAATCACGTTGCACAAGCTTTAAATTTGAAATTCAGCAAACAGGTCATTCTTTTTCTGGGATACCTTGGCAGTTTAGTATAATCTCAAATGCAATGGCAGAGAATTTTTTAAATTGTATTACTTAATTTAAGGATAGGATAATCTCTCTCTCTCACAGCATATTTAATTTATATTGCATTGTATTACATTACTATGTGGCTTGACACGACCCCCAGAAACATGCTTGGTTTACTAGACTAGACGCCTAAAATATCAGGTAGGGCAGCATGTTGTAAAAAAGGAAACATTTTCCTTAACCTAGAAGTAATTTATTACATCCTATACCCATGTGAGCGGTCTTTCCTACAGCGTACATGTACACATAAAAACATTGCTCCATAGCATTAATAGAGTCACGGAAACCTTTTAAGGTTAGAAATATATGGGTTAAAATGATGTTATGGTTAGGGCCCCTCCATTGTCGTGGTTACAATAATAACCACTAGATTAAGTCAGCCAATGATCATGGTCAGGCTAAAACAAAAAAGCAATGTTGACTGATAGGAGACCAACAACTGACTCCTGTGTGGAACTCCCATGTTTTGTTGAGCCATCCAGCTCATTCCTGCTTAGAGTTTGTCACTCTGTAACCCAGGCGCCGTTGTATCTGGACCCTAGACCTATGACCGATAGATAATTGAAAATTATAAAATTTTGATGGAGCGCTTGTATTGTAACCGGCGCAGCTTTTCCAGACTTTACGGCACTCGTTCAGCGGTCCAGGAAACACACCGACCAATTAGATGTGTTGTAAATCATCTCACGTGATGCTACTCAGCCAGTCAAATATCTGTATTCCGATAAACATCGCGGCTTGAGTGAGATATAAACAGACAGGAGAGACAGGAAGAGCAGAGAGACCTAATAGTTGGAATAGTACGTGAGTCAGAACAGTTATTTCTCCAAAAAGAGAGAAGTGGACAGAGCCTTTAACCAAGAATGGACGGACTCATATCTTCATTCTTCCCACGGGCAGTTTAAAACCAGTGTGTCTCATATGTTCAGAGACCGTGACGATTATTAAAAGCGGTAATGTCAAGTGCCATTACGAGACAAAGCACAAATCTTTTGAGCAAACGTTCCCACTCTAATCCGAAATGAAGGCACAGAAAATACACCCAAGAGCCCAATATGATCAGAATCCTAACGCATGAATTCACTGCCCAACAATGATGTTAACAGAGAGGAATAGAGCACAGATAAAGTCCCTGCACACAAATTTATCTCATTAGAAGATGAGAATAATATCATATTGTGTTTTTTTTGGATGACATCACTTCACACCTAAATTATCTGAATTTAAAGCTGCAGGACAATTCAGTTAAATTCATTTTTCAAAGCTTAAGTACTTTATTTTAAGATAAACAAGATAAGCCAGTTAAATTTGAAAACTGACAATAAATATTGAGACATCATTCTATTCTTTATTTGATTTGACAGTCAGTTGTTGACTACATACAGACGTTGATGCAACTGTTTGCTAATTCAATATACATGGGACTGAATCATAGCGCAAGTTAGACATTATTGTGATGTTCCGGACCTCAGCATGAGGAGATTCTCTCTAACTGGACCTCGTTGAATATTAATTGAATACCCCTGCTCTATAATGTCACCTCATTTCCTCCTTTACTCCAGTCATAATTCCTATGGCCAATAGAGGGCTTAGTCATTACGTACGCAGTCTTAACAAAGCTCCCCAGCCAGACACGAACCAGGGACATTACGATAATGTGGCATGCACCTTAGACCACCAGTACACAGGGATGCACGAGATACATTAAAAGTCAGACTTCCCAAAACAGTCAAATGTCTGTATGTGATGAAAGATCTGTGCGCGCACATTTGCAGCTTTCAATATGTGCATGTGCGTGTGTTTGAAGGGTCTTATGAAAGCCGGATAAGGTCACTTAATGATGTCAGTGAATGCTGTTCTTTGCTCGTCTGTCAGGCTCTGAAGCCTCCAGCAAAACTCAACCAGCCATGAGAACAAGTGTCTCTCTCTCTCTTTGTCTTCTCCTAAATCTCTCTTTGTCTCTCTCTCTGTCTCTGTCTCTGTCTCTCTCTGTCTCTGTCTCTGTCTCTGTCTTCCTTTAAATCTATGTCTCTCTCTCTCTCTTTAGTGTACTTTTTTTTCTTTCACCATAACCAACAGACCTCCGTCTTCTCACGCTCATTCTCTTATGTCTTTCTTCCTCTCTCTCAGTTATTATTGCTCCCTCCATTCTCTTCATGAACTCAACCGGCTCAGGTCCCCTCTGGACATATTCTAACAGCAGTCTAGCTGCAGTATTTTCTTTTCATGTCACGGCTCAATTACTTTGAAATTATGGAAATTATTTTCAGCTGCTTCTAAGATTTGATTTACTTTGCTTGGTGTCCATTATTTCAGGTCAAAATCATAATCTCAGTAGAGTCGTTTGAAGTGAACTCAATCAAATGTGATTTTATTCAAAACTAAGACTCACTGCCAGCAGGAATACGGTATCAAAAGTCTTAATAAAATGAATACATCACTTCTGTATTTTCCTTCCTGTCTTCACTGTCTCTCTGTCTCTTTCTGTGTTTCTTCTTCATGACAGATGTCTCAGAAAGAAGATGAACAGCTGGATGCTGTGAGGCTGCTTATTCACCCTTTCATCTCTTTTTTTCTCTCCTCTGTCCTTCCCCTCTTTTCTTTCATCTTTGTTTTTCTGTCAAAGCGAACACAGATGGAGACCCAAATTTCCAGCCCCGGAAAAATTGATTTAAAAATTTTGCAATTATAAAATACAAATATAATCCTCCTCTGCTTGGTAAAGTTGTGTATTTCCCTCGCCCAGGAGCAGACAAACACTAATAGCTTGTGAAACAAATAGCTTGTGAGACAAATGCCTCATAAATGCCCCCCCCCCCACCCCCATCCTTAGCTAATTATGGGAGGGTTATTTTTCTTCACCCAGAATCCCCTTATTCCGCTCAAACTCCCCTCATTTTAAATAACCCCCAGCCTCCAATGTGTTGCTGTCTGTCTGTGTGTGTGTGTGTGTGTGTTTGTGCTTCCAGTGATTGATGATTGTGTGTTCCTGCTGCATATGTGTGAGCATTCATTTGTGCAGTGTGTGTGTGTGTGTGTGTGTGTGTGTGTGTGCGTGTGTGTGTGAGATCACCAGAGGCAGTATCTGAATTTCCTCTTAGAAGAACGTTATATAACTTTATAAACCATCACTCTCATGGACACACATATAGTACATACAAAGACTACACACATGTACTTCATCCATAAGCCCCCACAGGAGACACACTCACAGATGGGCACAGGAAACAGACTCATTTGCTCACTCATTATACACAAAAATGATGTCGTGCACTTGATATGTCATGCAGCAAAAGATTTCTCATTTTCAGAGAGCTGGAGGATCGAAGCCATATGTGTGTCTCTAATCCCACACGCTCTGCAGCACCGCATGCTATACCAGGATGTCCTCTCTGTGTCTAATCCGTCCCTGGATTGAGATGATAGTGATAGAGGGATGCATGAGGAGAGGGTTGAAGAATCTATGGAGGAAGAAATGAGAGGAAATGATAATGGGTAGCAGAGGAGAGGAAGGAAAGTGCAAGAGAAATCAAAGCTTTTACACGTGGCGACAAAGAGAATGAATGTGATCAGAGAGAACGAGGACAAACAAGTTCCTAGAGACAGAGAGACGCAGAGGGAGGATATTGTTGATCAGAAGTGAGTGAATGTTTGGGTATTATGTGATAGAGACAGAAACATCTGGCAGAGTCAGTGTTGGCAAGATAACATGTAATGGAATCATGTTCATCCTTATAACCCCGTCTTTCTCTTTCTCTCTGTATATTCTCTCTCTTCCCCTCTTTACTCCTACTGTATACTTTTTTTCCCTTTTGGGAGTAGAAGCTAATAAGACAGCAAGCAGTAGACACACTTTTTAATTATGTAAAGTGTGTTTGATGGACGGAGAGGAAAATAATCAGAGGATAAAAGATCAGAAGCTAGAGAGCTTATTTTTTTTGTCTTTAGAAGGTAACGCCTGAACCTTTCGAAGTCACACAGTGACAAATCTCTTTAAAGCAGTCAAGTATTCTGTCCTATTTTTTTGCGAATACACATTAAGTGGTTTCAAGATAAAACACATATTGGGTGTTAGTTTCTGAAACAGAAAGGAACAGAACTGTGTCTAAATTAAATGTTAAAGCAGATGTTTTCAGCAATGACAAACTGAAATTATGATGCACACAAGCAGAGAGACACATGTTCTCTAACCTTTGCATATGCATTCACCCATCCGTACAGATGCATGCTATTCATATTTGTTTTACAAGCGCACACACACACACACACACACACACACCAATTTGCACACGGCCCCAACGCACACACGCAGATTGGCAGATGCATGCCATATGTACAACATGTATGCATGTGTGTAAAATACACACAGGAAGCCTAATTTTCGATTGGGCTTCTTGCCGTTTAGTGCGTGTCCTCACAGTCCCAGATGTAGATGCCCAAAAGCTGATCATCCTGGTGACTCAGCAGGCTGAGTCGACCGCCATGTGCTCACAAAGCTGTTGGTTCAAATCTGATTTAGGATTTCTGTCACGTCATATACCCAGTCATGGCGTCGTTTCAACTGTTTGCCACTGGATTGTTTCCGGCAAGGAAGCCCTTTGAGAAAGACATTGTTGCAAGTACGATAGATAATAGACAGTTTTCTCCTTCAACTTCAACCCTTATTACACCCAACGGAACAAAAGGACCAACTGCTGTACATCGATCTCTTTACTCTATCAATTTGGAAAAGACGCGCATGCTATTCTGTTAATATCGTCTGAGGTGTGGTCGTTATAGCAGTCTTTTTAAGCAACACCTATTTATTTTTTTTACAGTTTCCAATCATATTGCCTGAACATTTGCTTATTGTTCAAAACATATTAGACCAGGAAATGAAATCAGTGATGAAAGCTAGTGCACTGTAAGTCTGTCTGTGTGAGGTAACAAACACCCAGCTCAGCTGTTTCACAGATGAAAGCGTCTCCTGGAGAACTCTCCTGTGTCGCACACACACACACACGCAACACACTTTTTTTTTTCATGCAGTTACACGTGTCCATGGTGGGATCTGTCTCTCTCTGTCTGTGTCTTTCCCTCTCACACACGTACGCTCACAGCAGGATGTCTAAATCTATCTCACACACGTGCTCTCTCACAGTGCACTCTCTCTCTCTCAGTGTACATTTATTTATTTCATTGACGGTACACTCCCACTATCTGCCTCTCTCTCCCACATGGAGTTCAGTCTCTCGCTCTCATGAAGCGCTGCTTCCTCGCTCCCTTTTAGATGCACTCAGCCTCAGTCAGAGTGTAGGACAGGGCAGACAGGAACACCACAACTGATCTCTTTCTTCTCGTACAGCCGGCAGCAGGTACAACTCTCTTTCTCACTCTATTTGTGTCTCCTTGCTCCACGTTTGTATGTCTTCTTGATATTGGTTAATGCTCTCTCTCTCTCATCTCTTCTAACCCAGCACAAACTACGTAGACATATCTTTTTTTTCTGTTTTTCTAAGCTTATCTTCTAACAAGAACATGTTCAACTACAATGATAAAAAAAAGACTGTTTAGTTACTGACTTTTTATCACTACATTTATGTGCATGTTTTAGAAGTGACTAACTGAGCTTGAATGGTGGAATGACTTTAAATGACTTGAATAGTGTTTGTGTTTGGTGTTGCAAACATGCGTGACACCCTGCTGCTCCAGATGCAAGACGGATTCTGACATAGTTAACATTTAAGAAGACATTTCAGCTGTTGTTCAGACATGCGATTCAGTCAAAACTACCTACAGTGGATGGACTTTCTCTCCACCTACGGATAATCTATAATACATCAGGATGTGCATAAGGTGCAGTCGTGTATGAGTTGATGTGACACGGCCAGTCCAGCACTTACTTCTGTAATGTTGTTGTGATGCTTGAGTGTTTCATGATGAACAACGGTGAAAAGGTCTCTAGTTTCATCAGGTTGACATGGGCATAAGAAATCCTCACTTGCTTTTATTTTGAAAGCACAATTTTGTATTTAGGCTACTTTGCTTATGTTGCCTCTTTGCGTACCCTTTTCATGTTGACTGATTTTGCCTTACTAACTTTATAAAATCACTGTTTCACTGTGTGGGTCCTGAACTGACTGGCTTTATGTGGTCTACTACTATTGCAGCTGCTTTCAGTTTTCTTTATCACTGCCTGGTATGTTGTCAAAATAGCATTCATGTGAGGAGTCACCTTACTTTATCTTTTGATTTTATTAATTGTGATTTTCATGCATGTAAATGGTTTAAATATATTTTTTAGTTAATTATCGGTGACTATTGCAGTATAAAACAAATGAAATGGCGTTTAAATATTTTCCATGTACTGATGCACACACTTTTATTAGTTTTTTTCCTGGTGTGTGTGTGTGTGTGTGTGTCTTTGCAGAATTGTTAGAACAGGATCATTAAATCCTTTCAATCAAGTACAGATAAACATTTAAAAAAGTAACAATTAGTAGATTCAGTGAAACAAGCAGTCGAAGTTAAGTCAGTTCCTTGTGTATCTGTAACTTTAGTCTGAATGAACAGATTGCCGCTTTTCTAGTGTTCCCTCCACTTAGCTGATATTACATAGTATCTTCATGTATGATGTAGACACGTACTAAAGGCAAAGGTGTGTAACATGTCACTGTAATTCATTTCTTGCAGCTGGTTTTATATTATGAGTCCATTTGCCTCGTTTGCCTTTTGGTGCATTTATTCAGAAATAATAGAACATAAGGTTTCTTTAGATGAGAAGCCCATGTGTCGTGCTGTTCAATAAGCAAACATTTTCCTGCAGTTTGTTTCAAGATCAAGAACTGGGATGAATAATGAGGCAAAGATGGAAAGAGAAAAACAATAACTGATGCATAAATATTGTAACACCGCCAGTATTTGACAGTGCAATCTGCCAAATCCCCATATTGATATGCTCTGCTCTGACCAGCCCGGTCTCAATTCCAACTCGTCAAATTGGTCGGTGCGCCTCGGCGTCTGACACCGATGCACTGGGCTTTGAACTAACTACAATGTGAAGCCACCAGCGTCATTATTAGATCAGAGCAACTGAGTAGTATAAAAAGCAAGATTTTCCACACAGGGCGAGTGGGAGGGGAGGAGGATGGGTCAAACAAACACAGGACTTTCCCCCAGGAGACCTCTGTTTGAGGTCCGACAAAACCTAAAGTAAACGTCGACATTTTGTCACGTCAGTCGTCAGTCACTCGGTAGTGACGTGAGTTGTTAGTCAGTCAAGTTAACATGAACCATGAACATTTTTTTATTCACTCTGTCACAGTAAAATACCTGTTTCCACTGTCCTACCGAACCCCTCATATTAAGAAGTCCACTTATCGCTTCAGCTTTTAGATTCTCCTGCTCAGTCATGTTGTGCGGCGTAAGACGATCAGTTTTTAAAGATTCTGCTCAGTCATGACAAATGTTAGTCACATTTAGTTTTAGCAGAATAGGCAGATTTAAAGTTGTGAGCCTAACATCACCAGTGCATATAATCAATTATCTGACCAATTCCTACTGAAGGTAATGGAAAGGTTGAAAGTTACAACATGTTCCATACCAAGAACCCACTTAAATTGACTCTTTCAGTTGACCACGCAGAGTTGCAGCGTGCGGTAGGTATTTAGCTCTTTGACTTTAGACCGTGTGGCTCTAAAAACAAACTCATTATATCTTTGGGTTGTTTGTCTTCCAGGCGTGTGGTGTAATAACTCTTTCACATGCTCATGCTCACTGCTGTTTTTGTCGATGACCTTTCTGTGCTGTTTAACTCCCAGAATGAGACACAGCTTGTAGGCAGAGGCTTTTTTTTTAATGAGGAGGTGAACAAGTTCAGTGCTCCCTTGGCTAGAAAAGGTCTTGTGCCCAGGTTGCGATTGTGACCATATTATTGAAAAGTCAGTTGCATGTTTGAATGCTTCTTACCAACCATCATGAAAACAGCAACATTTTCTCCTGTGCCTTTCCTTCACTCATGAGAAAGCCTTGGAGGCAGGTAATTAAATATACATATTAAGTGGCTGATGTGAGAGCTCTTAAGGTTTTCTTATAAATTATGTTTTCATATATTAACTGTTGCAACATTTTAGACTGAAGACGTTTCATTCACAAACGGTGGTTGTGTGTTTTACGGGATGGGGATGAGACAGTTGTGCATGAATAATGAGGCAAAAAGGAAATTTATTTGGGATTTAATATAATTCTATCCCAGAATAAGTTCATCTCTGTATCAATATTATATGTTGAAGTCACTCACTGGAGTTTTGATCTCATCCGTCCTTTTTGATCCCAGTCAATTCTCCTCAAGTTGCAATGGTTTTTTGTATGTTGTTTGTTACTTTGTCCTTATTGGAACTGTTTTAGGAGTGTATTGTTGTCCACCTGCACATGTAGAATATATGGAGAGCTGGTTTTGTCTCTCTAACTTGCCGACAAACTCGTACAGTAAATCATGTGCACCTCAGCCGCTGTTAGGACAGATTGATGAAGCTGATTTGGCCAGCCTTTCTACCAGACCTTTGAACCATGCATCAGTAGCCAAGTGATGTCAGATGACCTCATGTCATGCCCCCAGTGATTCTTTGTTGACCCCTCACTCAAAATGGGTCTGTAGGAAAGTATTAAAACTCCTCTGTCCCCCTGTGAAGACATAACAATCTAATGACGATAATAAGCACTAACTGAGCTTTAACACTGGATGTGTGATGATAGGTTTCCTTTGTAATTGTCAGTGATGACAAAAGTGAAATTTATTTTACTCCCCTCAATATGAAGGCTTTTCAAAGTGAGAAATTGCCCCTAAGTCACATCTGCAGCTAGAGATGTGTGGATGAGGACACAGTAGAAGCCTGAGAAGCATTTGGGATCAAACTGAACCTGATGCTTGTAGTAGCATCCTAGAGCCACACTGGAATAAAAAACAAATTGATTTACAATCACAGGGGTTTGACCTCAGCTAATGATGCAGAGACTCCGTTCATCGACTTAATGAATGAGTATTGATGATTATTCTTTATACATTTTGCACCATCTCTCTCTACTCAGGTGTGCTCTGCTTTGTGTTCTTTTGGAGAAATGCTGAGGAGCAAAGACCAAGCTGTGGTATTTGATGCATTGGGAGTGATAACTGGTTGAAGTAAGATTTGGGTGAACTGAGCCTTTAATTATATTATTATTTTTTTTGTTTTTATATTGACAGAATCTCAGCCTCCCCATTGAATTGACACTTAAAAAATGTACAGTTTGGTTTATTTGCATCCGATTGCCCGGTCATATCAAACATCTTCATCGTCAAAACTAAAAATTCCCCACAACCGGTTATAAGAGGATGTTTCCAATGCAATGTGAGACTTTATGTCTATTTCTCACATCTAAAAGCACTCACAAAACAGTGCTTTTATATGCGACAACACCCACAAGTTAAAGGGTCAAAATCACTTGAACCTTTCAGCTTAAATTATTAATGCTCACTGAGCTGTCTGTTAGTGTCAGGCTGTTCAGTCTGTGGTTTGAATGTTAGAGTATCAAACAGCACGTGTGCTTGCCTTTTTTTGCGGTGTGTCGTAAGCTTGTGTGAAAAGTTACAGTCGATTAAGTTCACACACCTGAGTTCACCAACTGCGCCTCTGTAACGCAGGTGTCACACTTCCAGAATAAAGAGCTAGAGGTAGCTTTTATTGTGTGTGTGTGTGAGGGACAAAAAGCAATGAAAACAGGTAGTGTGTTTATTTCTTCTTCTGAAGACATAGACATTTTAGGTTATTAATTGCCAGAGATAGCTCCATTTAAACTGATGGAGTGTCTTTCCTGTCTTGATGACCGGATGCTGTGGAAGTCCCCCAGAGACAAACTCATCCAGCTGAGATAAAATTAGGATTCATCATCTCGCTTGCTCCTTTTTTTTTTTGCCTTTCTCTTTCATCCTGTGTGTGTGTGTGTGTGTGTGTGTGTGTGTGCTATTCAGTTTATGTGAAGCATGTTTCAGACTTTAATCCCTCTGAGAATTAATTCCTTTGAGATGCCCATTCCTCTTCCCTGTACAGTGAAGCTGTCCTGAGACCAGGCACAGCTGTCGGTTTGACCTCTTGAACAGAACATGTTATTGTTCAGCCACGCTGTGCTTGTCATTGTAAGATTCATTTAAGGCTGAATGCATCTCCTTTTTAGGCTTTTTGAGACAAAGAATTAAAATGCCACTGCATTCAGAAAGGGATGGAAATCAGATCTTAATCAGAACTCATGATCCAATCTGCTAATCAATTCTCTATGTTGAATACAGTGTCATGCTGCCATTTGCACCAAACACATTTCACAATATGAGTTTAAAAGCTGGTTGTGTGGTTTACTCATCGTTAGTCATATTCTTGTGTCGTGGTTTAGTGAACTAAATGAAAATTAACTGAGAAAATGAAATGAAAAAATGATAATCAAACAAGATGTCTGCCGTTGTCATGTGTCATTCTTGGAAAATTAACATCTGTGTGTTTAAAGCAATGCTTTAACGGTTGTTTGTATATTTAATATATTAATAACAATGATATATTTGTTTCATCCTAATTAAAATAATATTTGAACAACTTTCTTACTTTCTCTCGTGGAAACACAACTTCTACTCTAATATGCTCTCGCTTTCTTGCGGAGAAAGTTTAATCCAAATCATTGGACTGGAACGTTGATTTCAGCCCAGTGAATGTCTTTGAACTTCCCTCAGACTTCGTCCAACAATACTGATTGAATTAAATCTTCACAGACTTTAATCTGAATTCCTCCCTCTGTCTCGTCCTTTCCTTCGTCCCCCTCCGTCTCTCTCCTGACAGCATTTCCCGGCTGTGAGCGGGGCCTTTATGGATTCTCCGTACAATGGCAACACGTCCCTGCAGACGTCCACCTCCAACCTCAACACCGGCTACTCTCGACCCTCAGAGACAGAGGATGATGGGAAAGTG
Source organism: Anarhichas minor (assembly GCF_050575085.1). Lineage (NCBI taxonomy): Eukaryota > Metazoa > Chordata > Actinopteri > Perciformes > Anarhichadidae > Anarhichas > Anarhichas minor. The sequence goes on from NW_027466472.1 coordinate 8,096,794, forward strand.
TCCAGTGACACCATTTGGTTGTGGATCGCTGTGCTTGCAACCATTGGCAACATAGTGGTGGTGGCTGTGGTTTGCGCCTGTGCCTTCTGACAAGATGGAAGAGAGGAGCAAACAATACTGCTGCCGTCTGATTATGGGAAATCTTGTATATCCTGGAAATATGTTTTTCTTCAGATATGTAAAATAGCCTCAATTTTAGATTCGATTTTTTAAAGTCTTAATTAAAAGGGAATTTGCATTAGACTATTATTTATTTTTTCAACAGACTGAAATTTTGATCTGATGGAGAAATATATTTCTTTTCATATAACTTTTTCTCCTGTTCAGTACTACAATTAAACAATATTAAATGAAAAGCCACAACAATTAAGGTTGAACAGGTTCTACAATGGCTACTGAAGCAGATCTTACATTAAATACTAAGTAACAACCACACACACAGAGACAGACATGTATATACTGTGTGGCACATTCTATCTGACTAACCAGAACAAAAGGTACCCAGCACACATTTGGATAAACCAAATCAAGTCGACAGATTTACAGAAAGTTTAAAGACAATCCTGCCATATTATTTTGAGTTACTGGAGAAGCCTTGCTTAAGGAGAGCTTTGTTAATTCACTCAACCCATTGAGATTTTCTCTGCTTGTCAGCTACCAGCAACCTTCAATAACTATAGTCTGAAATTATAAGGAGTCACCATAGCTTATCAATAGCTTTACAGTAACATTACATTAACAGGTTTCCTAATTCATCCATTTTTTTTGCGCAAACCAGATATTTCACCTGGATAAACAGTCAAAACCCAAAAAAACCATAATGACAATATGTGTGTTTTAATCACCGGCAAAGTAAACGGTTCCAATCAGATAAACGTGTCTTCAGGTTTGCCCTTCACATGGGTTGAGACTCTAATTTGGTCACAGGGATGTTTATTTTAGCCTCCATGTGAACACAATATTAAACTTTTTTAATGAGCATCAGTCCCAGAGCAAAATACTAAATTTATTCCAGGCTTAACGTAATAGTACTATACTTGGCTGGTCAGTTGCTTTTGCAAGCCGAGCTGGTGTTATATAAACCCATTCAGTCCTGGTTACACCACCGGCTCAGCAGAGGTCAGGAGGATTAGACAAGAAGATCATAGCTTGATCTCTCAGTGGGATCTGAAGCCAGAAGAAGATTGCCTGTTGAAGCTTGTAATTATGTGTGTGATTGTGTGATTTAGTAGTTAGAGAGGCCAGAGGGTTGCGCCCTGTAACGTCTTTACGATGCTCGACCAAAGCACTCAACTCCAACCTGTATTGTCTATGCTATTCTTACTTAGTCACTGTTGCTCAGCAGTCAATGACAAGAATGATAGATTTACTACTTTAAATTCTTAGTGATTTGTTTAAAAATTGGATCTCCGCTGTGGCTAGCCAACACGTGTAGCTCGTTTTTAGGAAAGCGACTCCTGTAAAAGGGTTTTAAATATCTACTTGATCGCTACGATGTTGTGCTAAAAGTCTGAGGCTAAAGCTGTCGCCTACGTCACAAGACCCGAGTTGCTCCAAAAGTCAGAATCCTGATGTAGAACATGGAAATAGAGAAAGTGAACGGTAAATTACGCTGATCTCATGCCGTGACTAAAGCTTATTTTTTCATTTCCTGTAGTTGATAGTTCCTTCTAGTGTCCGCAAACATCCACACTGATAGCCATTTTAAAAACTCCAGTTCATCTGACACGCATGTCTTGCATTTGAAGAAACTGTAGCGCCCTTAAAAAGCCCAGAGGAAACAAACTCCATTTAGAAAGGAGCCGGACTCAGCGGTGACTGAGCAGTGATTTGTTGACATTTAACAAGCAAGGCCACACAAGGGAATCTCTTTCTGTCCGGGTTACTCGGCCCCATTATAAGGATAAATGCATCATTAAAAGGGCAGAGCCATTCACTTTCATCTCTTCAAATCACTCTGATTGTTAGTGAGGGAATGAAATCTCTTTAAGCTGGTAGGGAAAAGCCAAGGGTGGGTGATGAAAAGGCAGAGAGAGGACATGGAGCTACAGAATGAGTAACAGGAGGTCAGAGGAGGTCAACAAGTAACGGGAACAAACTTAAAACTGGACGGTAGGAGAAGAATCAAATACCACCTTTGTCCATCAACGCATTGTAAACTCTTGTCTGTCTGCAGTTTGGCACAAGGCGGGTACAGTGGATTTTTGGCTTTCTGCCGTTAATGATGCTGATGAGACTGAACCAAAACAGTAAAGTTGTGGTCCAAAAAACCAGAACAACAGGCTGAAAGACGCTTCAAAGTGGAACTGCAGAGTGATAATTCTATTTGGGTTCATCATTATGAGCGACCCCTTACACATACAAGTAGTCTGCTGATTCAGAGAGAAAACATTCATAGTAGATGCTTTAATTTAACAATATTTCCCGACCCTAGCACTTTTGGGCCTTAACTGAACCAAGCTCTAACAACGGCGGTGTCAAATAGCTGTTTTAGAGGCACTGACAAATCATTTAGTGTTGTTGCATTCACTGTGTTGTCTCACATTTTGTTTATTATGTAGTTTTAACGCAGTCTAGTCAGAACCAATCACGCAGTCAGTGTCTTCTACTACATGTGTGTTTATACATATACATGTGTTTGCACATGCATTTCACTATCTCAGCCTGTGAAAGTCGCGTCATCGTCCTGTCAGTCCTCGGTAGAGTAATGAGCTTCCTATCTGTTTTTTTTCTTCCTTTTTCCCATCCCTCGCTTGTTATTCCAGAGGGAAGTGTGTCCTCGGCGGCCATTAGAGCGGTCAGAGCAAATCGTATTTCTGTGGTTGACTTTATTAGATCATTTTACAGACAGAATAGAGCCAACTTCAGCCGTCGGAGACGTAAATATATTCTAAAGGAGCGGACGTAGATAGCATTTGTAACATTAGTCATCTGAGATATAGACTGGCAATGACTACACGTGAGGTAAAAAAGGGAAGATGTGGGAGATGGAGGAAAGTACTCATTGTCGTTTCCGCCATTAGTGCATTCCCTTATGAAAACTGTCAGGGAAAGGGTCATTGTATAAGAGTGGGATTGAGGATCGAGGGGAAAGGAGAGACAATAGTTGGAGACAGGACAGAGGTGGTGTTAGGACCAAACAACTACCAATCTCAAACCAGAAGTTTAAATGCTAAAGCCTTTTTCATTTTGAATTTAATTTAGCCATATTTCAATACTATAACAAACAACAGAGAACACAACCATACAGTACTTTTCCACAATATTTAGACAGCAGACAGAGTATGTTTGTGTTCCTCGTGTGGTCGGTTGAAGATCACGTGTTCACCCCATACAGTTTACGCTAACCAAATCCCTCGCCGTCCAATCAGCTGCCAGGTTCGGAGGAGGCATGGACCTACAGTATCAGCCAATTCGATACCATCAATGTGTTTCTGCCAAGTGACCTCAAGCGACTCAGCGGACTCCACAAAGAAGAAAGCATGCAAACATGAGCATCACGTTACTATGAAATGGTGATCTACAACACCCTCCAACCAGACCGCTTCTTTCATCTTGTTACTTCCTGACACAACCTGCCTGCTTCACATGGAAATATAGGATCTCCAGACGCCTACCAACCCAGAAACCCCAGCTCCTCAACCATCCAAGCATCCGGAGGTGAGAAGTAAAGTACAGTAGTTGGTGCAGCAACCTGAAGGAGGCCTTTGCTTTTAGTAAGAACATCTGCTGTGTGTTTTTCATGCTCATTTTTTTTTCTCCTCTTGAAAAGAACAGCTCGTTAGCCGTATTACTGTAACATCACTCATTGAAAGTGACGAGCCAGTCTGCAGCAAACATTAGTCACCAAGTGCCTTTCTGCTTAAAATCAAAAGAGTTTTTACTCATCGAAGAGATCATCCTCCCCCGGGGAAGATTTTAGTTCTTGCATTAAATACATGAGACACTCTGAAAGTAAATAAAGGAGACAATCACGCGGGAAATGACAAAACACACTTGTGTTGATTTTAAAGGGTGAATGATTAACAAACCGTAGAATGCAATTTGTGTGAACTGAGTGGTATGAATTGAGACATTGCATATTAAATCTTTTAAATAGTAAACAGGTCTTTAGTGCACATGTAATATTTTTAGAACTAAGTGAAACTTTTTGCTTTGGTTCACATAAAAGAGAAGGTGTCTTGCTAAATATACAGACTGTATATAGATACTGTCTGCCCCCATGCCAAAAAAATCCTCCACACTGGATATGAACCCAAGATGGCAGTATAACAAACTAAATGATCCAGCAAACTGAACTGACAGAGGATCTGAGCAGCAGGGAGTTCATCTCTGCTCCCCTCAGAGTCTGACCCTGAACACATCAATGCATCTGAGTTTGTTTCACAGCTTCATCCTGGATCAGTTTGTTGGATTAAAAGTCGTCAAGTTTTTCAGTTTTTTGCCTTCTTTGATGAATCACTGATGGTCTGATTTTCTTTTGTGTCACGTTGAACTATTCCTGCCATCTCGGTCATCTCACACACCCCTGTCATGCGTGTGAGGCCCCAGATCGTGAATCCACATTGTGATGCCCCTCCTCTGTACAAAGGACACACACACACACACACACACACACACACACACACACACACACACACACACACGCGCGCGCACACACACACACACACACACACACTGTCCTCACAAGACCTCTGACTTGGTCAATCTCTCATCTCTTCTTCCTCCATCTGTCTTGTGTCTTACTTTATTTCTAACAAGTTCTCACTCCCGACTTGTCAAATACGGCAGCTTGATGAGTGGCCCTTTGCTTCAAACAACGTATCCTCATACATCGGATTGTATGATACGTTACGAAAAAGTTGCTCCTCCATTTTTCGTGCATTTTCCTACGAAAGCCAGCAACACCTGTCAATTTTCCGCTCATTACATAAATTCAGTCTTTTCAAAGTAAACTTCCGTCCTCACAGTAAACAAGTTAGTAGGGTTTAGGAAACAAAACTAATTGGTTAGGTTTGCGAAAAGATTGTCGTTTGAGTTAAAATAACTACGGGAGTGCTGTTACTCAAGTATGCAAGTTATGTGACAAATCATTGAACTTCTCATTTGAGATGAAGAACAAACAGCAGTCTCCTGGCTGAAAGATGTTTGTTGGACCATCCACCTCAGCTCTCACCTGCCCTGCGTGTGCTTCTGCGGTCTTTTTACTTCCTAGTTCATGAATCTGTGGACAAAATAAGTGAATGGGATATCTACGGATTGCGGCACATTCTTTTTTGTAGGTAAAGCTATGAATGCTGGATGAGACCAGCCTGCTTGAAATAAGTCAACGTTGACCTTTGCTTTTCAGGACACAAACACCGGTCCCCTGGTTGAAAGTTGTGTGTTTTTAGACTCAACTATCCACCCTGTCCTCCTGCCTGTGGGACTAAACCGCTCTTTATACTACTAAACCTGACTTCCTCCTTTACTCTGCCATAACGTGGCCATAAAGCCTCATAGCTTGCCACGTCTGGCTAGTGACCAAGCTTCCGTATTTTACGAGTTTGTGTGAGAACGGGCTACCATTTCCCTCATTGGACAATTATGTAACTCATAATCAGCACTGTAATCAGGTGGCAGGTCAGAAAGCAACGTAGGGTTTACTAATATGCAGACATGCAGGTGATTTCTTAAACTGATGCATTTATATATATTTTTTATATACTGTAACATTATGGAGTTTGAAATGACCTGTGAAATAGAAAACTTATTGGACCATGACGATAGAGAGCATAAAGATTTGCAATTTCCACAAGAGAGGCAATAGCTTAAAAACTGAATCATAAAACTATGGCGGCAAATGTCTTTTAACATTTGGACTTTTGCTTTGAAAGAAATATACTGAATCTTTTTATTCTGCACGCTTTCTGCCTCTTTAGAGATCCCCATCATCGACCTTCACAGAAGACAGACTGAAAACAGCTTGGAGGTGACAACCAGACTGGTCTGTCTGCCACAAAACAAACTGAGAGACGACATTGTGGCTCTGACTTAGTGCTGATCCGCCTGTCTGGATTCTAAGAAAGAAGTGCACCTGGAGATATACAGCGGTGTCAGGATGACTATGTTCTACATCATCATGGAGAATGGATTTGCATGAAGGGGGACTCTATCCCGAGGACGATGTGTAAAAACTGCGGTGTGGTGACTTACTGATCTTTGCCAGATGAGAAGCCAAATTAACAAGGAAACGTAACAACAGCCCAACATGGCAAATGTCTCATAAAGGTTGTCCTTGGCTACAGGTCCATAGCGCACTCTCGCTCAACATCCCTGATGACAAGGGGCAGTTGGAAGACTCCTTTCCTCCCCAAACATCTGATACCAGAGTGGTACAGAGTTACATATTTGCTTAGATAGTTTGATCTCGATAGTCAGGGTATTTGGGGATTGTAGCTGAAGATTTCTCACCGTTCAAATGAAGTCCACTTTCACTTTTTGGAGAAGACACTAAAAGAAGGTGGACTGAATAGATATAAGTGATGATTTCTTGTGTGGACGACATGGGACTTGAGGAAAAATACTGTCGTACAGATAAGACATTCTAACTGTGATTCAACCTTCAATGCAAAACTTCTCTTAAAAGTAATAAGATAACAAAATAGTGCAGCCATGAAACTCGCTGAGGACTGGATGATGTATTTATGACATGGATTGCTTTGGAGGCTTCATTGTGACAACTAAAGCCAAAATGTTCAAAGTGAGAAAGACGTTCTACAGATGTTTTAACAAAAAAGTGTTATAAAGTACATACGTATTGTGCATACACTCACTAACACAGACAGGTAAGTGCAGACAACATGAGGAAATGATCACTATGCAAATATGAGTCGGAAACGGTATGACTGTAAACATCTGCAGGACCGTATAGACAGAGAAAAACAAGAATAGCTCAATGTTAAATGTGAAGATGCTACCATTGTAGCATTATGTGTACCTCACGTAACATGCATGGCTACCAGCAGATTTCTCTCTTCCCCATTACTGTCCTCCTTGATGGAGTAAAGTGTTTGCCTCTTCACGAGTACCCGTCAGTCATTTGCACTTCTGTAAAACAAATAACATCTGTGGTTTATTAGTTAATATATGATTGTGTGTTGGGGTTTGGCTTGACATTTTAATCTAGATTTCCATAAAGTTTTTTTTTTTTTGTATATATGTTTTAAGTTATATCTGAGGAATTCCTCTGTTGTACATTTTCAATCACGCCATGACAGTTCCTCATCTTCAAAGGAAGTTTTGACCTTTTTACTTTTGACTTCTGTAATATAACTTCAATAAATTGATAAGAATGTGAGATGTTTGTCCGTCCCATCGGGTTTGTTTATAAATGCTTGTTACATCCAGCTTTTACTTGATTACAACAAAGGCCAGTACAATTGTAGAAGACAGAATGGGGATTAATTAGTGCTAATACATTTCACTTTATTAGGGACACATTCCTATAATTGGTCTTCTAATGTGTATGTATGAAATGATGTGTTCAGAGTGGTTGGTCTTGATTTCTACCAGTGAATGTGAAATGACAGGACTTCCTCCTGACGCTGACTAAATGTTAATTAATGGTGATATGGCTTCATCTTTAATTATCTTTTTCCGACTTAATATGATCACAGGTTATCCTGTTTAATCGAATGACTGCAGCTCCATTAAAGGAAGGTTAGAAGAAGTGTCATTCTCCTGCAATAGTATTGCATCATCTTAATCAGAAATGAAAAAAAATACATTCATAGCTCAAAACTTTTGTGATGAAACTTTTGTATTCTGTATTTTGTTAAAGCAGAGTAACAGAGCAGTAAAAAATGAAAACTAAAGTGAGTTGAGTGTTTGCCTTGACCAGCCTGGTAAAGAGAACTCCAAGAAACGTTTCTTTAGACAAAAGATATCTAGACCTTGAAGAGAGGATCACATGTCTTCACGAAGACCAAATATGTCGAGTTATCACTGGAAAACAGTGAAGATGTCTCTTGCCAATAGAGTAAACCAACGTGATGGCCTTCATTTAAAGTGCAAATCTTGAACAAAAGCCAAGGCTTCATCTGCTGGAAGGCAAATAACAAACTGTTTTGGCTGCATAGTGACAAAAACAGTGATCAGTGGCCTCTTTGGCAGTACATTTAATCCAGCACGAGGGCCCTGCCAGGAAAGGAGGAAGGGATTAATGAATGATAAACAAAGACAATGACCGATGAGCCAGACTGTTGTGGTAGAATTATTTGGTATGAATAACTCCTCACTTCTGAGAGCAGGACTGCCTGACTTAACAGACTTCTCTGTGAGATGAACAAGATGTTACCAAGAAGCCATACACAAGATTTATTCGATTAGAATTTACAGTTTCCACAGTTTTCTGCATTGGAACACATTTCCAGTGAACACATTTCCAGCTGAAATGATATACTTTGAGGCCAAAAAGTAAGCAGTTAGAGAAGTACATTTTATAATGAAAGAAGACCATGTGCAATTGTAAAAAAAAAATCATTGACCAATAATGTGCGCAGGATGTTACAATTATCTGTAAACACATGTTGGATGACTTGTTTAGAGTTAACTTTGCATTGAAGATGTTAATGAAATGCCCTTTTAAATAGTATAATAAACTGAGCTATGCCTATTTTTAGAGGATAAACACATCTGTTATCAAGAGATCTGATGTCTTTGTCTTCTTGTGCGTCTTGCACACACACACACACACACACACACACACACACACACACACACACACACACACACACACCATTGTTTTTATTGAATAGCTGTACCAGTCAGGCACAAAGATGTCTATATATGGTGTGAGAAGGAAAGAGTAAATGATGTAAACTTGGCTCTCTAATTCTCAGTTTTTCTTGGCAAAATGGCACTTCGGTTTTACTGTCACTTTACCAGCCAGATTGTCTGAGAGGAAAGTGAAGTCTGTGCACGAGTAAACACTGCAGCAGGAGATGAGGTGGTCAGTCTTGATGGTAAAACAGTGCAGTCAACTCTCCCTTCTTAGACCAACATTATTAGCTTGGTAAGCCATTGAAGAGGAATCACAACAAGGGGGTAACAGTCTTGTATTTGGTAAGTAAGGGTCCTCTACTTCCTGCATTACACTGATAATCCACAAGAGGGAAGTTGAGGTGCCAGACAGGTTCGTCAGGTAAAGCCACGACAGTGTGTGGCTGGTATTGTTTTCACCTCAGGGTCTGTGTGTGAGTCATCAAGTGCACAATGTGGTCGTGGAGAACCCTACTGTAGCAGGATTTTGTTTACATGATAGCATCACAACCGCGCAAGGTTCAATCACGAAATGTTACAGGTGTGTAGTTGAGATCAAAATGAAGGCAGAGTTTGAAGATGGGTGTAGTCCAAAGTTGGGAAGGGTGCTAAAAGTAGGGGGGTAGGAAGCAGAGAAGGGGTCATTGGTGTGATCCCATTGAAAGATGGTCTCAAGTTGCTCTTGTTGATGATGTTGAGGTCTCAGAAACTTGTGTATCAAATATAATACAAATGGCGTAATAGGGTTAATAGTTGTGACAGACTGCAACTAGATTATGTACTGAGACAATGAAAGTGTGTACTTGTGAGTGTGTCATAACTAACTGTCCTCGGGTTGACCAGTGAATGACCTCGAGAGTTGCAGCAACAACGGCTAACTTTGTGTGTGTAGGAGAATAAAACGAAGATAGAGACACAAAGTCTGAGAGTCAGTGTGCTTGGTTGCCTTGGGGTTTGTGTGTGTGTGTGTTTTTGTGTGTGTGTGTGTGTGTGTGTGTGTGTGCATGCATGCATCTTTTCCAGTCCAGACTGAATCACTGACTCAGTCGTTCTAAAGATTAGCACATTTTACAAGTATAAACACTGTTTGCAGGAAACGTTTTTTAGTTGTTACGTGGCACAAGTCGGATCAAGTCTCAGCAGATCTGATCTTCTCATGGCTTCATAAGTTTGAAGACTTTCAGTTTTGGATGTAAAGCCCCAAAAAATCTAGACACTCAAGCTGTGGTTAATTATGATATACTGATATTCTGAACCAGGAAGATCATTTTCTGAGATACCATGTGTGATTAATTTAAACAACTTGAACTTAAACAACATCATTGTGCGTTGAAATACCAAAAGACCTGATGTTTTTGGTATATTTGTCTATTATCCTAATCAGATGAGATCAAAAAGTGTCGACTCATCAACACTTTGTCATGTTAATCTATTAGACCTGTGATGAACCATGAAGTTACACAACGTGATAAAGTGCCCATCGATCTATTTAATAGGGAACGTCTGGCTGTAGATTATGTTTCTATTCGTGAGTGCAGAGTGATAACGTGTCTGACAGACAGATGGAGTCACTCTCTGATCTGAAAGGTGGCTGGGCAATAATGAGACACAGATGGTAGCAGTATGCCTACACACACACACACACACACACACACACACACACTACACAAACCAAATGCAAGTACACACACTGCTCATCCTTTAGTCTACAATATGCTCAATATAATTTCACATTTCATTAACATTTTGTAAAAGACGTGGTTCAGTTGGAACCTGTTTTTAAGAGGATATGAAAGGAAATTTCATTTACATGCAGATACTGTAGAAGCTGCCTCAGCAGTCAAAAAACACACAAATGAGCAGAAAAAAAGAACTAAATGGCTATTTGATGGCCACATGTCATATTCTTTAAACTATATTTGCACACTCCATCCTCATCATTTTATACACTGTAAGCGCTTTTCATTTTTAAACATATATTTTACTTATTTTTATTGTAAGTTTCTACATATTTAAGATGGTTAACAAGCAGTCTTGTGACTGCAATGCTCCAAAAAAAAAAACTACTTGTCAATAAACCTGATTTTGATTTACGCCAGTGTTAATAACAAATATTGATTATAGCCACATTAGACAAAATTTAAATATACAAATCTGGCCTATAAGAGCACAACCATGTGAAACAGGACATCAGTTGATACAGCGCTTTAACTTATTTGTTAGACTGGTTTCTGTGCTGGAGTTAATGCAGCTAGAAGCAATATATTAAGATGCAAATGTTGGCTTTGTTCTTCAACAAAAGATTTGGATTTTTGCCTGGAGAATCCATTGGTCTCTACTTGCAACACACGTCCTGATTCATCTGACCACACACACACACACACACACACACACACACACACACACACACACACCAGTGAGTCTGTCTGGAAATGGGAGAGACAGAGAGGAGGTCTGGGAATGCTGAAGGGGGAGAGCCGAGAGAGAGGAGAGGTGGAAAGTTGCAACTTCAGGGCAATATAGACCACATGCTGTGGGAAGGAATGCACGTGTCTTTGTAGGAGAGTGAAAGAGCAAATGAAAAGAGGAGGAGGAGGAAAGAAGCGAGGAGGGAGGGATCTAGGCTAAGTTCTGCAGCGTGGCTCTGTGTCTGAATGAAAGAAGCCCTCTCTCCCACTCTCTCCTGCAGTCCGTATGTATACGGCTCATGTCTGCTGCAGCAAGTGAGCACATGTCCAGAGCAAACACAGCCAGACTCTCCAAGTGACTTCAAGCTGGAAGTAAATATTTTTGCAGAAACTTCGGCTGAAGGGGCAACTGACATTTTTTTTCCGCTGCTGGAATACTTCTCAGCAATGTGACTGCTTTTCTGAGCATTCATAAAATAACTTTTTAGAAATTACCATGTGATGGACGTTAAGTTTCAGTTACTGGAAGACTTGGACACTCTTTCAAGAAATTGTGTTGTGATCCACAGGTATTTTTTGCCAATACTACTACAGTAACAAGGACTCTCTCCACGTCATCAGGACTTTGGGACATTGGTTCTGCCAACCTCAACACACCACCCGGACAGCTGCACTGCAGATCTTCTTACCATCAAAAGAATTCTCTGGACCTGCTAGACCTTACTTAAACCTTATTTACACACATCTCGAGGGCAGCTTGCCAAAAACGTTTGATGTCTGGGTTTTGAGCGCTTTGCCTGTCTCTGGCCAACTTGCAGGCAGGTGTGATGCTGAGTCAGCATTTGATACACACATTCACACGCTTTGTCTGAAACAGCAGAGATCATGCCAGACATCCAATACTCCAAACTTTAAGAAAAGCTAACTTTGACTCTCACACCTGTGCTTGACAGATGTTGGTGGAGATGTCCCATTTGCATTGTCCAACAACAAGGCTTCCCTCTTCTCACACATTACAGTGAAATATCACATCCAAGCTGCTTTGAGCCGATATCCTGAACTGACAGACAGCATTATTCACATCATGACCCTACAGACCTGTAACTTGCAGCACGTCCTTGTCCCTCACCTCCTTCTCCTCGTCCTGCTGCTGCTCCTCCAGGCCTGGCGGGGGTGCTGTCACCCCCAGTGTTTGGACTACAAGCCTCCGTTTGAGCCCCGGCAACCACTGGCTTTCTGTAAGAACTATTCAAAGTTTGGATGCTGTGATCTGGAAAAAGATAATGAGATATCAGTCAAGTTCTACACCATCATGGACAACTTTGACCATTCAGGTTATATGGCGTGCGCCCATTACATACGCAGCATCCTCTGCCAGGTAAGCGAAACATTCAATTATTTCAAAAATAATTATCATATGTGATTATGTGTCCATCCTCTCCTCTTCCTGGGCATCCAGATGTTCAAGGGAGGGATATTATTTGTTATTAATTGCATTTGAGTATGTGACTGAATCCATGCCTTTGTACTGGAAACATACACCATGCCTCTAAAGTCATTTTCACAGTGTAATCCACATTAATCCAGCAGTGTGCAGTGACTATATCAGTCCCACATTTTGTGAATCTAAATATGATTCTAAGAATGCGGATGTTTGCAGTCCCATCTCGTGAAACCGGGTGTTGGTGTCCAAGGTATTACACCACAATGTCTTGAAGAATAGCACAGTGTGCATTTTTGAGCAGTTTGTTTCAATTAGTTTATTCCTCTGGTTTGGTTACAATGATGTCATTTACATTTCAGTGGGAAGCAAATAACCACACAAAGCCCGTCTGAAAACACAGTCTGAAGGAAACTGATGTGTGGTTCATCAGTAAGAATCCGATCTCAACGATTTACCGACTTAACATCTGGTTTATTGGCTACATGGGAAGGGTGACATCTGTAAACCGGCACTTACTCGTGCTTGGAGAGCTTGACCGCAGTCTTAACTATTGTTCATTTTAATGGGATTGCTTGTAATTGCGCTGTGGGAACCTAAACAAGCCAAATAATACAGTGCAATAAAGCAGCCTTTTCAACTCTGGTTTAGAATAAAGAACATGAACTCAGCATTTGATTTCAACATTACAACTAAACACAGAAGAAATTATTTTTAGCCAAAACACAGAGCCAGATATGCGATAAGAAAATGTTGCACTACACAAAAGGATGGACTTGAAATTGTTAAACAACGACCTGAAAGAACTCACTGGCTTACAATTTCACATGTGAGCAATGTATGCAGTAAATCCACAAAGAGCTACAGTATATGCTTCATCCCTTCCAGATTCCCAGAAAACCTTTTTTAGTATTTTCTCTCACACGAGAGGCAGACAGAGACATAAGTTAGAGGAACTCCAGACTCCAGAAGCAGAATGACAGCACAATTTAGCCACACATTTACTTTACTCTTTGGAGATCCCACTAATTATGTGTTATAGGTTTAACTAGAAGATCTGGAAGAATTTGAATGTTTTTGGCTTCTAAAATCAAGCATATCCAGTCTTTCTGTTCTACCCTAAGTTGTGGTTTGGAGACTGAAATATCCTTAATTCTATAGAAATATCAATTATGAATGAATGACACATTCTGTGCAAGGAAACCACTCTGAATTAGTTAAAAACAGTTAGTTTCTTAGCATAACAACACAAAAACGTCTTACTTTTAGAGTGCTTGCATTCCTTTTAAAAGCAATCACTCGTACTTTAGCCAAACAAAACTTTCTTCAGTTAAGTGTTACAGTGATCATTGAACCAGTGAAGCAGAAGAATCACAATACTGCAAATCCCTCCGAGTGGGATTGTGGTCTTTGTTAAGATGTGGGAATGTGATCTAAATTAAATCAGTATTTCCATATCAGCAACACTACACTTTCATTTATTTTCTGAGCTCGCTAATCTTAGACAGACCCACCTCTCCTTCTCTGGCAGAATGAGCCTTGAAGCCAATCCCACATACTGATTGCATAATTAGGTGCTGACTTTGCAGACACTAACTCCGTGCAGATGGTGTTTGCACATTGAATGATAGATGCAGTGCAAATTTGTCCAGGCCCATATACCTCAGATAAAAGTTTCATTTTCAGTCTGTTTATAACACTATTATCTGTGATATCCATGCCAAAACAAACTTAACTTACTACAAACTTAACTGCAAGTCTTCCCGGCAGTTTTACATCATATGCTATGTTGAGACAGTGACAGAACTCCTAAAATATAGGTTTCTATCATTGTGATAATTATAGCCCACTGTGGTTGTTTCCAAGCAATGCAGACTGTGTGTAACGGCAGCACTGCAGCTCACGTTCGACTTCCCACAGTGAGTCTAGTTTGAGTACGATATAGCAACCGGAACAATGTAAATATGTAAAGCTGAGGGAGAGGTTCCTTACAACATTAAATGCAGAGCTACTTTTAGTAACAAGCTGGCATACAGTTTACTAATTTCTAAAATGATCGCAATCATCTCAAAGGTAGTCACAAGTATTTGGGTACCAAACTTTTTCCATATTTTACAATTTCAGTCTTATAATATATTACAGTAAAAAAGTATTATATATATTATAATAAAGTGCACTGTAGCAATGAGCTGTGTGGCTGCTCTTTCTTTGAACTGTGATTGTTTATATTTTCATAAACACTTTTGTTTAGATTTTCAAAGCCTTCTTTGCAGCCCCACTCAGACTCACTTTGTGTTGTTTGAGGTAAAAGATGGTCTGGAGGTGGTCAAATGACCCCACTGCCAAGGTCCTTATCCTGGGTAAACTCACCACACTGAGGCCCTCTGTTCCAGCTGCACAGCAGGAGCTTCGTGGCACAGATATCAATGAGACAGTGAAGAGACAGACAGACATGCAGATAGACAAGTGGAGCGAGAGAGACAGATAAAAGGGGAAATGACTGTGTGTGTGTGTGTGTGTGTGTGTGTGTGTGTGTGTGTGTGTGTGTGTGTGTGTGTGTGTGTCAGGGAGACAAGAGGGAGATTGTCATCATCCCAGAGTTTAATTGACCAAACAAACAACCATTTCCTCCTCTGGCCAGGGGTACAGGATATATCAAGTTCCTGCAAGAGAGGGGCAGAGAGAGAAAAGGAGGGAAAGCAAGAAAGAGAGGCAGAGATAAAAGCAGGGAAGATAAAGATAGAGTGAGGCATAGATGAAACAGAAAAACAGGCAGAGAAAACGGAGATCAATAAACTTCAAAACGGCAGAGAGAAGTTTAAAAAGTGAAATTGTATAGTGATGTATTAGAATTACGTGTTGTGGTGTGTGCGTGTGTGTGGGTGTTATAACTGTATTTTAGGAGTAAATTCAATATTTAAAATTGAATAAAACAACAAAACCGGAGGCCAATTGAAGACATATAGTGAGCACGTAGCGGAGCAACAGAACACTGACTTAATAGTTTCCCCTGTTGCATTTTTAATATGCACCCTTGCATTGTGTGCAAGTTTTAGGCTGTTCTCTCGGCCGGTGTAGCTTGCTGTGACAGCAGCAAAGAATTGCAGATGTTCAAGTTTCCAAACAGGGTGTGAATGCACCATACCACAATAAATCTCAATCACACTGACACGCGGCATCCGACAATCATTTTTTTTACTTTTCCTTCCCGACGATCACAACGACTGAGGCATCTGAGCATTCAAATCCAGTAACTGACTCCAGTTGGGTCGGTCCTAGTTCAATAGGAAAGTTGAGGATAAGTTACTTCTCTCTTCATTTTTCTCTTTATCTCAACCCCCCCATCCGGGGGTCCAGTCCAGGTCCAGGTTCAACCATTTACCAGCCATCTGTCTTCTCCCCCCTAAATATAATATAACACCACCGTGTGGACGTTTCCTTGCAGTATGTGGAGTGAGGAAGGCAGAGTGAAAGAAAGACTTATTTTCTGCTCAAGTTTGAATTTCTGTTTATTCTGAACTGTGCTCGTAAACACAAATTATAGTAGTTTGAAGTGGCTGCATTGTTAGGGAACAGCTGTTAGTACTTATACATGCATTTATCCTACCCTGTGATATAAGACTGTCTCAGAACAATGGCTGGTTTTTCAATGTCAGTGTGTCGAACAGTAGAGACACTATTGACCAATGTATCCATAACGACTTTAGCTACTCTGTACTGCACCTTTTATCTTTATATGTCTCACATTTTCCTGAATATAAATACGACCAGACATCTTTATGTTAAACATTTGCATGACTCTTGCTTCTTTACTATACAGTGTCCTACTGTATGATAAAGAAGATAAATCAAAGTGTAGCAAGTTATAAATTCAGTCAGTAAATCTAGCTTCCATCTGCTCCACATCCCAGTTTGGCCCAAAAACTGCTTTCATTAACAGAATCAGCAGCTCAGACTGAATACAGCTTTTATTTTGCCCTGCAACGCCAGTTCTCCCAGGAAGGCTCTGATCTCGGCCCAGCAATGTACTTTCATGTTATTTAACAAAGATTCTCTGTTAAGCTTCTCTTTGTCTCTTTTTTGGTCAATAAGGATTTATTTATTATATTTAGGGGTTCCATTGAGGTGAAACAGCAGCTGAAGTTGCTTGAGGACAAAGTTAAACACAAGTAGAAACATGAATGCTTAACCAAAGGGATCAAACAATGCCACATCAAAATATGTTCAGTTAATTATTTCAAGGAGCCCACACACAAGAGTCCTGTGGTTACTCTCTCAACATTGTTTCGTTGGGATGATATGAGAAGATCAAACCTCAGGAGTGGACAGAAATGAGAAGAAATTTGATCTGTTATCCAGTATATTATCATGAAGAAATTATTATGGGGCCTTATAAATAATCACTTGCACAATACAAATTTTGGAAATCAGGTCTGTACACAGAAATGGAGGGATTTGGAATCGGAATAATTAAAGAATTGAATAATATGATATACTATTATTGTCCCCCAAAGTAAATTTGTCTTGGACTCAAATGCTGCACACATGATATGATACATGACATATTGTCTTAACATATAACTGCCTCCATAGTGGTAATAATAGAGAAACATATAAATAAAACAACATGTACTAAAGCACATCACAGCCACATGTCACACACAGAAATGTGTAATGAACTTAAAGCACATACGTACACACTCAGTCCCACGATTACACACTCAGTCCTTTTCCTACTCTCAAATATATCAATATTTAATAATGTGTCATATGGGGATTTTTGAGCTTGACAAGCACTAAGAAATAAAAGTTTCAATTATTTATAAGCAGTAGATCCAGGTACAAGCACACACACAGACACAGAGTGTACACATAAAGTTTGTTTCTTGTGTGTGTGTGTGTGTGTGTGCATTTTAGTTTTCATTTGTGCACTTTCTGTTGCAGCTGTGTGATTGTGTATGTTTCCCAGATTTCTTAGAAACATTTTTGTTATAGTTACAGCAGATTATTGGAAAACAGATTATCAACACGTGGTTGTGAAAAGAAAAACAGAAGAAGAAATACAACTTTTGTCCACAGTAACATAATCTTAAAAATGTTTTGGAGACTAAATCCTCCACCTACAAAGTTGTTTTGAACAACAACAGCAGTAATGTGAAGTAAAGTACAGGCTAAGCGACTGTGAAACAAAGCAACAGAAACTTTCCATCTTTGGGAAATAAGAGACAACAGCCCATTTGCTTTCAGGGCGTACCAGGGCTATGCAGACTGTTAATAAGAGTTCGCCTAAGTTCTTCTGATGTGTGCTGAATTATTTAAACTTTTTGCATCCAGTTACTTTTTTTTTCTCTAAATGCCAAAATGTTCTTTGGAAAAGTGAACTCATCTCTGAGCAGTAGGCACACAACACATGACAGATACTGCACTTCATCGGAAGTGTTGGATCAGTTGACCATCTAGTCAGTTGGTTGTGTTTATTTGTGTTCTTTTACGAGTGATGCGTTGCTTTTTGTGCCTTGGTTCTCATTTTCCTGGTGATGATCCGGCACTTAGTGAAAGAGCACCAGTCAACCACACCATGGTTTGGTTGTTGTGCCTGCCTGTGCCTGCAGCTCACCATTCTGGGTGTGGGCAGTGTGGTTGTGACTTAATAACTGACTGGACCTTCTTGGGATCCATTTATACCAGGCTGCACTCTCAGACAGCCTCTATATAACCAAGGCCTGACCAGTCATAGTGAGGCGGTAAGGAGCTAGGAATAAGTGCACTCATCGTGTATTTATGTGATCCATACATGTCCTTAACTTTACCTCTGAGATAAACACATCGGCTTAAAGAAGGCTTAATACGTATATAAACTGATGGAGATCTCCGTGAAGCAGAAATATAAATCTACACACAATGACGATGGCTTCTTTGAAACTTTAATCGTGAGTGAAGTTTCTTTTGTTGTTAAATCATCTTTCCTTTTGCAGGAGTGCTCTCCATACGCCGCCCACCTGTACGATGCTGAAGATGCAAACACACCCATGCGCATGCTGCCTGGACTGTGCGGTGATTACTGCTCCGACTACTGGCAGCAGTGTCGGTACACGCTCAGCCTCCTCTTGGAGGACTCGGGGAACCCGCAGCAGTTTGCAAACCTGACTGCAACTTTAGAAGAAGATCGCAGAAGGTTCTGCAATTTTCTGGAACTGAAGGACAATCAGTACTGCTATCCTAATGTATTGACCAATTCAGGTATGGTGTATACATGTGGGACAGATGTTTATGCTCAGCAGCTGGCACGGACACCCATTGAATTAAACTTATTTTATTACTTCTACTTACGTAAATAGCCAACATGAACAAACAGGTTGTCATAGACTGCCAAAGATGAATGTCTTAATTCTCGATGGCAAGAACCTGAACTTGCGCTAACAAGACAGTCTAACTGTGATTGATGAGCAGACATTGCCACTCCTTGCTAGTCTGAACATAAGGTTGACTGTATGGAAAAAAAACATGATTTTTAAGACATAATGTCAAAAACAGATCCGTGATTGAAACATTTGATTATGACATGAATATCAATTGAAAGTCCAAGGTGGAGAAAATAGTGTTGTAGTAGGTTGTACTTGCTGATGCTAATCTTAAGAAACCTAGAGAAAGGAAGCTGTACTAATTGAGTCTCAGACACACTTAAACTTGAACACAAATCCTCAACCCATTCTCTGTTTTTAGAGAGTGCTTATGATTATTAATTAATCATATATGTTTACTGCTGTCTTCTTTTCTCATCTCCTGTATCCTCTTTTCTGTCCCCAGAGCTAAACTCTAAACTGGGTTTGGTACGTGAGGATCCCAAAGGATGTCTGGAGCTGTGCTTGCAGGAGGTGGCCAATGGGCTCCGTAACCCAGTGGCCATGATCCACGCCAATGACGGGACTCATCGATTCTTTGTGGCAGAGCAGCTGGGTTATGTATGGGTCTATCTGGCCAACGGCTCCAGGATCGACCGTCCTTTCCTCAACCTCACCCGAGCCGTCCTCACATCGCCGTGGTCTGGAGACGAGCGGGGGTTCCTCTGCATAGCCCTACACCCAAGGTTCCCACTTTCGTTATTATGTAGAGACGTTAAAAGTAAATATTTGCATGATTCTCAATGGAAAAGGTCACTGTGCCCATGTGTGAAGTGTTCTTCTGCTTCTTTCCTGTGCATAGGATCACCACGGTCAGAAAAGCCTATGTGTACTACTCTGTGTCTGTCAAGAAGGAGGAGAGGATACGTATCAGCGAGTTCGCACTGCTAACACATGATGACAACCAACTAGACCACTCCTCTGAGAGGTGATGAGAGAAGTTCACAGTCAGAGAAACACAAGTGGACATAAAGAGACCTATGCCTCCGCATGAATGTATAAATAGAAGTGGATATAGCTTAAGAGGCGGTGCCCCGGTCATTCCTATGAAAGTTGCTCAGTGACGCATGAATCAAAGAAAGTTAGACTTTTGAGTACAGAATTCACAGGAAATTACCCTCATCCTCTGGCGATACGCATGATGGGGCCCATAGAGCAATTGCTGGTACCTTTAACCCCGCCTCTCAGCCTCGTTTTCAGGCTCATTCAGATGAACGGAGGAAGGAAAATAACTCTGGATTTGGATATTAATGCATTTACAACTTTTAGGACATAATGAGTTAAATAAGGGCCATTCATGTGTTCGTAGTGGACACTTGATTTACCTTAAAACTAAAACTTAGGGATAAAAAATTATCTGTGAGTTAAAAAAGACACTCTCAATATACGTAAGTCTGTGGGAAAAAGTCTTTTTTGGTCCCCATGGCTTCACATGACGGACCCGGAAGTTGTAATTCCACCCTTCACTCAAATGACAAGGTGATGACATATTGGACGGACTTGTATGTAAACTACAACTCGACTGTTTGGTGGAGACATACAATTGCAAGGTGGTAATTCTAGTTAAGATAATATGTGTCAATAAACGTTTAGATGCAATGGAATATCTTTAAGTTCTGGTTCTTATGTACTTCTTGGTTTAGGACCATTCTAGAGGTGGTAGAGCCGGCATCCAATCACAATGGAGGACAGCTTCTATTTGGCCATGACGGGTACTTGTACATCTTCATTGGTGATGGTGGCCGAGCCGGGGACCCATTTGGAAAGTTTGGCAACTCACAGAACAAGTAAGTACAATTTAACAAATTAAGGTGCTTGATTATGACTTTAGTATTTTTCCAACACCTCACATTAAATTCCTCACGTAGCGGTGTTGTTGTCACAAAATATATTTTCAGGTTACAGCAGCAAACCTGAGAATGAGCTGCACATGTACGACTTGAGCTCAGGAAAAGTTTGACCGGTAATTGTTTGGACAAACAATTCTCCGAGCAAAAGCTTCCGTCTTATCTGTAATTTAAAATTATAAACGAAAGTAACATAGATCCTTATCATTTTGATTACTCGGAGGTTGTTAAAATGTTGGCAGACACCTTGACGTTGTTAGATGTTGGCTACATATAAACATGTATTAAAAAATACCTAAAGCCTGGTTAGAACCAGCCAGTCCTGCCAAAAAGGAGTTCCAAATAATTAAATTCCAGTTAAATTTAATGAAAAGGATCCAAATTATGGAGAAGATAGACATCAGAACTGTGCAGACTCTCAAATTGCTCTGTTGAACTATAAATTATAGTTTTTTTTATAGTCTTATAGTCTATCAACTTTTTGAAGGCAGGTTATCTTCCTCTCATGAAAATTCCCGTAAACTGAGGATCTTGCTGGGCTGGGAACCTGCTCACATAATGACTATTATACGGTACAAATGAGTCATTTGTGTTCAAAAGTTATCATTAAAAAAGTATCCTTGATACATGCCAGGCAATTAGGATTGCAATAAATAAGTTATTTTACATTCTAGAGGGTTTATTGAGAATATCTCAATTATGTTTCATTAAAATGAGGAGTGCTGAAGACCTTTGGAAGGGATTGTGTAATTGCATTAACAGGGCCGAATATAAGCATGTCACCAAAGAGAGTGGAGTAAAATAGTTAAAACGGGCCCCAGGGAACGCTATTTAAACGGGCCCTATTGCACGCTGGTTGCTTGTTATGAAGCACACGCTCATACACACACACACACACACACGCACACACACACGCACATACACACCATCATGCGTTTATATATTTTACTAACAATGTGTTGGATTATACAGTCAAATGAGTTACTTAGGGAGAGTAGACTAGAGAATGCTTTCAGGATTAGCTACCATACATATTGTCACATGATCAATTAGAGAGTTGACAACATCAATATATATATTACCCAGCAATCATCATTGCATAGCTGTATATGACAAAAATATGAAAGAAAATAAAGAAATATTTGTACAATTTATGTAGACTCAGCATATCATTTTGTTATAGATTGCCACTGTCTTTACAAAAAATAACAACTATGGTGGAGATAGTTGAGTGCTTTTTCTTTAAAAACAGGCATATTTCTTAGGCACCAATGTTAGTCAACTGCAAAGGCCTGTTCTCTGCTCATTACATTGTTGAAGGCCTTGCTCGTTATAAGCCCTTGACCAAGAATTACAGCAGCAGCAGAGGGAAAGAACTATCCGGAGACCAGGAGGGATAGAAGGAGCCATTAATAGACTGCATATTTGGAGTAATGGTGGACTGAATGTATCACTTCATATTGTATGTCCATTCTTCTTTTCGGGATTTTAGTGATGAAAAATTAAAAAAAATATTAACCACATCAGCATCTGGTGGCAGTCCACAGATGTCAGTGTGAGTTGGAGCATGTTGTGTTTATGCCGAGAGCAGTTTACATGTAGTTTATAAAAGGAGCTTTCATTAAAGGGACTGCAGGACATTATATGTCTTTTACTGTGTTGGTAAACATTACTCTCCTCTCCAACCACATGACCATTGCAGTATTATTAATTTAATTAACTTGATAGATAGGCTAGCTGTATCTTAAGGCAATATGTGTTTGTGTCTGTATTTTCACGTATGTGGACATACTGTATATGTGGAAGCTATTATGTGTGGGGCTTTTTCCCTGTAGTGAAGCTTTGCCCTTCATTCCGCTCTGAGCTACAACTGTCATTCTTGATTCTCATTTGATCAACTCTTAGCGGCTTAAATGTTAATTACAGCCGACGGACAACAAGGTAGGAAGGGCAATATATTACTGCTCATTTGCAGTATTCACATCGGAAAATAATCCAAAAGTGCCATGCATATAGTAGTTACACTGTACACTGTTGAGCTGACAAATACTACATTATTATCAGCATTCTATCAGAAGCAGGTTAATGACATAGTTTACGAAACAGTAAGCAAGGTTTATTTGAGACACTGACAGCTTTTCTCCCGACATTTATGGTTTAGCCGCTTAGCTGTTTCTGAGGGGTTTTGTTGACAGGTTGTATTAACTGTTCTGGGAATGAGGGAGGATGCAGCCTGCCAAGTCTAATATTGCACCACCACACACTGGTATATGGAGGAGAGAGAGAGAGAGAGAGAGAGAGGAGGGATTGGAATGAGTAATCTGGGCTATAAGGAGAGAGCGACCAGGGCATAGGGAGGAGAAAGGTGCAGAGGGAATGAGAGGGGAAGAGGGAAATAGAAAGATGGAGAGAGGGATAGATGTGAAGGACACTAACCACTGACAGGATGTTGGATGGAGAGCAAGACATGGGTATGAGGAAGAAAGAAGATGGGAAAGATAAATGAAAAATAAAAGATCAAAGTTCAATGCAGAGGAAGATGAGGTTTTTTGAAACAAATAGAAAAATAGTTTGATGGGACAGCCTAAGCTCAAAGGTGAAAAAATAAAAAGTTTCAGGTCAACTTCTTTTAGTATCCACCTTAAAGGAGCACTCAATCAGCCGCTCGGTCCCCTCGGTCTTGAAGCCGCTCTGACTCTTTCTGCCTCTCTCATCTACTCTCTGATAGGTCAACACTCCTTGGCAAGGTGCTGCGTGTTGACATTGACAACAATGACGATGGCTTCCCGTACAGCATCCCCTCAGACAACCCATTCATGAGGGAGAAGGAGGCTCGACCTGGTAAATCCCTTAAACTTTTACCTCTGGAATAAGGCAATTATATCGGGTCACTTTTAAGATGAAGTGAACATTTAAGATGAATGTCACAATTGTAAACATCAAAGTTAATGTGAGGAACTCCATGGTTGTAAAAAAGTCTCAATTGAATTAATAACGATGCCTCTATATGACCTACGTGAGTAAAGAAGATTGGCTATTTCTATATAGTTATTCTTAACACTTATTTGTGTCAACATGTAAATGTCTTTTCTTCTTTCTGTACAGAGATTTACGCCTTCGGAGTTCGAAACATGTGGCGTTGCTCCATTGACCGAGGTGACCCCGTGACAGGCCGCGGCGGAGGCAGGATGTTTTGTGGTGACGTAGGCCAGAACAAATATGAGGAGGTGGACCTCATTGTTAAAGGTGTGATGATTGTAGTTTGAAGCCACGTTTTACTTTAGAGAGAGATTTAAGGTGATTGGGATCTGATTATGTAGAAACATCTAAATCACAGCCAAACAGATTGCTGTGAGTCTAGCAGTTATTTTAGAGTATATAATATTCAATTTAGATAAAATGGTACAATAACTCTTTCACTGAGAAGTTGCTCTAACTTTGTCTATATATGTTTAAAGGAGGCAACTATGGATGGCGGGCCAAAGAAGGCTTCAGCTGCTACGATCGCAAACTCTGTCACAACTCCTCGCTCGGTGAGGACACTTTCTACGCTGCTGAAGCTCACTTTATTTACTTTCACTTTTTACAATTGACACTAGCCTACTGAGAATGATTACATGTTTTCTTTGAGTATATGTATTGTCACTGTTAAAAGCTGCGAGGGCCCATTTTAGCCAAATATTTTTTAAGTTTGTGGGCTCGAGTGACTTTCCATATACACTATATTTATCCTTTGTCCTTTTCAGTGTGCAGAATGTCGCTATAGTTGTTATGATGATAAACCGATGTGTTGTTCTATGTCTCTGTCTAGATGACATCTTGCCTATCTTTGCTTACCCCCACAAGTTGGGCAAATCAGTGACAGGAGGATACATTTACAGAGGCTGTCAGATGCCCAACCTCAATGGACTCTACATCTTTGGGGATTTCATGAGTGGGTTAGTGATTCTGCGTTATTATTTAGCCGAACATTTTGTACATTTTTAGAGAAGCCACTGCAACATTAATCATTACAGTAAGTGTGGCTGGAGAAACCCAAACACTTTCAATAAAAGCTGCACTTTTATATTGTGCTATTTGTGTTTATGTGCTGTTGTTTCTGTTTAGGCGTCTGATGTCTCTGAAGGAGAATGTCACTTCAGGTGAATGGCAGTACAATGAGATCTGCATGGGAAGAGACCAGACCTGCAGATTCCCCAAACTCATCAACAGTTACTTTAAATACGTCATCTCTTTTGCTGAGGATGAAGCTGGTGAGAACCTAACAACATGCAAACAAACAGTCATTGTGAACTACACATGTCTAAACATTATGTAAAGTTGAATGCTATGGTTAGTTAAGGGGTTTGTTTCCTTATTAAAGTGTAATTTCTTGATTTGTGGAATTGTTGACAATATTAAATTACATCCAAAAGCACCCAGTACAGGGGTCAGTTTGACCTTCAATCTGGTTTGAATTAAACAGACTGCTGATTTACGAGGGAGAGTGTTGCACACTCTTCCCTCCCTCTGAAAGTGACTGGGGGAGGAAGTTGAACAGTTCAAGTAAAGTCCAAATCCTATTTCTTGCCGTAACACTAATTTTGAGTTTGTTATGTGGTTTATTTCCTCTTTCCTTACTTTCTATATCCTTTACTTTGACATTTTCTCCCTCTTTCTCTCATCCACACTATTTGTAAATACCCCCGTCCCTCCTTTCTTTCTCCCTGCTGTCCACCATCTTTTTACGTTCCCTCTCTTTCTTTCTTGCTGTCTCTGTCTGCTTGACTCTCTATCTTCCTTTCTTCTTTCCATCTTTCCAGGAGAACTGTATTTCTTAGCCACCGGAGCCCCGAGTGCCACAGCTAGAGCAGGAGTCGTCTACAAAATAGTGGACCCTTCCAGGTAGCTAACCGTTACAAAACATCACTGCAGCAACACATACACTTTCATCATACCTACAGGGGTGTGTGGTGTCGAGGTTTTTAGTTTCTCTCATTTTTCTTGCCAGCTGTGTGTCTCTAAGCTTTCTAAATTTGGTTATTAAAGAACTGTGACCAAGATTTGAAGTGAGCAGGACTTTTTGATTTTGAAAAAAGAGCTGCTGAAAGTATCAGCCCCACCACCTGTCTAGCTCTAGTTAAAGTATAATAGCTGATCTTAGAATACAGTAGAATTACTTCGACAGAAGCTACAGAACTAAAAAAGCATGTAATGGGTTGCTTATTGTTTCTCTCCTGACCACACAGACGAGCAGCACCAGGAAAGTGCAACGTCAAGCCTTCACCTGTTAAGATTAAGGGAAAACTGATTCACTTCTACCCCAAAGAAGGTTAGCAAATCCTAAAATAATGTTTCTTTCATTTAAACATCCTGGTTACCTTCTGTTACACTCATGTTTGTGTTTTCTCATTTTATTTTGTTGTTCTTTATAATAACCTTAGACTCTTGGCCACGTGCACTCTACCAAAAACCTTGTGAGAACGTTATCTGTTGAATGCAAAAAATAATAATGTCAATTAGTCTCATAATCTTGTCAATGTGCAACATTTAGTTAATACATATTTACATATGTATCAAAGTCTCTATGGGGTTACTGATCAAAATGTCTTTCTTGTTTGCAGAGTTTGTAATCAACAAGAAACCGACCACCACACCTGTACCCACGACAACCACAAGAACAACAACAAAAACACCACCAAGAAGAAAATCACCCATAATAATAATAAAGCCACCAATGCCAACAAGAAAAACATTAAGAAAAATGCCACAACCGTCCACAACAGCAACAGCAACAACAACAAGAAAAACAACATTACAGACAACAAGAAAAACAACAATGAGAAAAACTTCACCACCACCAACAACACCAACCTTAAAAGCAACAACAACAATAAAAACAACCTCAGCAACAACAATAAAACCGCCAACCATACCAACAACTGAACAGATGACCATGGCAACAACCCCCGCCACAACCTCACCCACTGGTAGGCCTACTGGTGCATCTGTTTACCAAGCCAGCTCCACTGATTATTCAACCACTAGATCCACTATTTACACAACCACTAAGTCAACTGTCACTACTAACATTAAAGCCAACAGTACACTAGTGCACACCTTGTTGCAGGGAGAAGCAAGCAGCATCAAACCAAGTGGTTTCTTCCTTTGCGCTCTGTTTTTGCTTTACATTTTAACATGCTAATAGCTAAATTAACATTTGTGAAATTTCACTTTCTTTGGATGATTAATAGAATTTTCCTCTTTGATGAAATCAAACCACTTTAAAATTAGAAAACTATAAATTACAGTTGCAAATAATTGCTGTAGGGTTTATATGAATTAAAAATATGAATATAAATAGTTTGGCAGCTAAGTCAAAGTTGGTTAACTGTAAATTACTGTAACTGTAATATACTCACTTCTGGCTATTAAGTATAATGTATTCATAGTTCCTTATTAGTTTCACTGCATAAGCAAGAACATGAACAGCAAAAACTACCAAAATCACAGCTTGTCTGTTAGAGATCAGGTATTTTCTTGCATAGTGAAAAAAGAAAAAGATGATTAAACAGATGCTAAAAAGCGAGGAGATAAATTAACTACAGTAAAAGTCAGGAGGGCCTATTTGGAAAAATGGGACGTTAATATATTTATTTTGAACTATTTATGATCTTTTCTTTGTGGCGCAAAAAATACTAACTCTTGATGATTTTTTATTGCAAATAATTATATTTACCACTTCTGAGAGTCCATAAATCAATATGCAGCCAATCAGGCTGTTCTCATCCACTGCTTGTCCTTATACATACTAAAAATGATGCACTGTAATTTGTATACAACCCGCATAACCGAGAGGATACGTTAACCCAATAGTAAATTCTTCGATCCGATTTACTTTTTTTGCTTTTGCTTCTTATCAGTCTTTGCACTTTAAAGGGAAAAAAACTATTTCTTTATTTCCTTAGTTTAGTATTTACTTTATTAAATGCTAATACAATTGCAGGTTGTTAGAAACTTGTATGAAGTACAGTAGTGTTCCAATGTCTCAACTTTTGCTTATGTTCTGCTTATTGACCGAAAGCAAATTAAAGACAAGTTTGCCTTTGCGGAGGTAGAGGGTGAGAATAATGTTGCATTCACATGGAATCAGGTGGACGGGAAACCGAATATCATGTTAGTGGACGAGAGCAGGACAGTGAAATTAGGTGAGGTGTTGGTTTGTTTTTCCCGTGCTGTTTAGAGGGTGTTGTCTGTCTGCCGTCAACCTGATTCCATGTAAATGCAGCATGAGCCTTTCACACAGGTCAAACTCAGGTACAGGGAAATTAGCTGTTGTTGCGACTTTAATTCCTGCTTAAATGATATTCTTTGGCTGGTACAAGAGTCTAAAGCAGGATAAATGGTGCTTATTTATGTTTTGGGTATTACTTTAATTTAAATCGGGTAATCTGGCATTATTTATTTTGAATAAATGGTTCTGCATCAGCTTCAGTTTGGACATTCATCTTTGTGTGTCTGTGTTTATGTCTTTCCTTGCCTGTCTTCAAGGATAACGTTGCTTTAAATGGCTTTAGTGAAATCACAGCTTTTTTAAATACGCGACCTCAAATGAGCAATTTAAAGGTTAGAGAGACATGTTTGGAAATGTGTTTATTCGCTTTCTTTCAGTTATACATGAGAAGATTGATACCCCTCAATCGGAAATGGCAAGTCTGGCTCTGTCCACGAATTCACACTTTATATCTCATTTGTTTACTTATAAAAAACTGTGTGGAAAATGTGTGAGAACAAATATTTGTGTTTTTTATCATAGTAACAGTGGTATCAATCTACTCATCTGACACTCAACAAGAAAGCAAATAAGTGCATTTCCAAAAATGCCAAAATATTACTTTAAAGAAAATCTTCTTCAGCACATTGTTCAACTACATATAAAGAGAGTGATTCTGTCTCTCCATCAGGTTATCGCACAACCGTCATGACTGCAGCCTTCTCTAGGATTGCTCAAATCCCAATCACCACACTTCCAACCAGGAGACACTGGAGACCCTTTCAGTACACCCCTTTTACCACCTCCCAACCTTTGACCTCACCACCACCTCCTCGTTCTCCACACACAACATCCCTTAAACTACCCCAGACGGCTCAGACCTCTGCACGATACTCCGAGCGTCCTGAAGCGTTGACCACGCCACGAGCGCCATATTGGAGCCAGAAACCCACGACATCAGGCTACAAGCCCCAGAGACCACCTATCAACACAACGCTGCCCAAATCACAGGAAGTCAGGCTGTGGCATGGAGAGAAGCTGGAAAGCGCCAGGGAGGGAAACCAAGTATATAAGAGGCCTCAAGGAAGAGGTCGCGGCCACAACAGAGGAAGAGGAGGAAGAAGGCTGCGGGTTGGCTCGGTGCGACTGGTAAGCGTCGATGGTTTATCAGATAGAGGTAGAGTGGAGATATTTATCCGTGGTGAGTGGGGGACAGTGTGCGATGACCTTTTCAACAGCAAAGCAGGTACTGTAGTGTGTCGACAGCTTGGCTTCACAACGGCGTTGGCGGTGATGAAGAGGGCTGCGCTGGGGGAGGCAGACCGCAGCGTCAGGATCCTGTTGGATGATGTGGAGTGTGAGGGCGGGGAGAGATCACTGCTGGAGTGCAAGAGATCCAGGGTGGGGAAACACAACTGCTCACATGGGGAAGATGTAGGAGTGATCTGCGGATAGCGCGGAGTGAAAAGTAAAGGAAAGAAGAGAGGAGACAGTGGAAGGATAAATGGATGTATCACATACAGAAAGTGAAAGAATGAAAGATAGAACGAGAGAATTTGAAGAAGGCATAAAAGGATATTACATACTGCTGATTAATGTTTGTGACGTCAGTTTGCTGAAATTTCTATGAATTTTATTTTTCCATGTTTTCCAGTTTTCATATTGATGTTTCATTTGTCATTTCCCGCCTGCAGCCAAATGCAAAAAGAATGTCCATATATATATTACTTTAAATACATTCTGTTTTTGGGATTTATTTACACATTCCTGAGGAGCATAGATCTTGAGAGTTTCTCCAAATGTCACTCAGTCCACTGTTTTGGCAAATCTAAGCAAGCACAAAATACAATATAAGCCTTTGCTAAGCCCCGCCCCCAGCTGCAACTCGGTCAAGCTGTCAGAATTACTATGGAGCCCACACTGTCACTAACTGCACTCCCTGAATAAATGTTATCTAAAATTTGCAAAATCTAAAAAGTGATTTCAGAGAGAAGCAGACAGAAGGATCTACAAAATAGGTTTGAATAATACATCCAGCATGTCAAAACAGGTTAAAAAGATAGAATCTAAAACCTACAGTGTAAAAGCGAACTTCCACATCACCTGGTGATTGAGACAGAATTAAATTAAATTAAGGAACATCGCTGCTCTTGTAAAGTTGGGTAGCTCTTAATTCACTGTTACAATCAACAGGTTCAGTAGCTTGCATAGCATAAAAGTGGTAAAGTTAGTTAATGATGTGCTACTCTGCTAATGTTAGCTCCACAAACGTAACGATTCAGAAACGTATATCTCCTTCTTACCTCTCTAGCGCGTAGGCTATGACTGTTACACTTAGCCCAGGCACAATGTTTTAACCACAACTAGCTCGAAATCCTCAAAACCAGCGTTAAAATGGAGAAGATCTGAGAGTGTATGGAGCAGAACCGGATAATTGTCGGACCCTGGCCCGAGCGGGCCAATGCTATGCTAAGATTGGCCAGTCTATATTCGAGGGGCAGAACATAGCAGAGGTTCAATTAAAATAGTTAATATCAACACATAAACCATTATGTAGGAAACCTCTCCTAGCAGGTTACAAAAAGAAGTCTGATTGGATAGAAGACTATGAGAAAATGACCCTACTTCTCACTTGATTTCTAACCTCAGTAAACATTGTAAACATTAGTTTATGCTCTCAATCGCTAGTTTTAAGTTGCCTTCAATACAGCATGATTTTCATTGAGTGAATGATGGTCTCATTTAGAGTAAAACAGATGATAAAGCAGGATATGATTTAAGGGCATTGTTACCTTGAGATTAACAGGTCACTGCCACAGTGTTGTTCAGTGTGGAAGTGGAAAAAAACAGATGGCGATGGCCAACATGCCGAACTCGAGGCTTCAAACTGGCTGTCCACAAACCAATGGGTGACATCATGGTGACTACGACCACTTTTTATAGTCTGTGATCTCTAGCCAAGGCAATTTCATCATCTATTCCAGCAATCACTCTTTCTCAACCGCTGTGTAATGAAGAACCTCATTACAGTTATGCTTCAGAATGAATCGGGTCATTTCAGTGGAACTGCTTGCGGGCGCTTATTAATGCTACTCAGAGACGTGAACTTTGACAGGCAAATTTGTCTTGTTGATCATCAAATTATACTTAACCCTACTGCTTAGACTGTAATGTGTTCAGCAAAAGAGATGCTGCATGGTTGAACGGTACAAGTTCATTGAAATAACGGCGGTAACTTACTGTCTGGTTAGTGACCAAATTGTCAATACGTCACCAAGCTTCAAGTGAACGACACCCAAATGAGTTTCCCTGAGTTTCCCACTAAAGATAGCGACCATCGATCAGGATCATTGTAAAATGAGTGCAACTACAAAGTGATTTGATGTTTGTGGTGTTACATCTTCAAGCATTTACACTTCTGATTTTTATTTTTATAAATTTGTTTGATTACCTCAGAAATGCTCAACGAGTGACTGAGTGAGTGTTGGAGACACTTTAATTATATTCTGGTTTCATATTCTCTATCCATGAGGCAAACAGCATATATTAGAAGAGTCAAGTGTGTTCTAAGAAGACATTTGTATTTTTTATTGTAGAATTTCAACAGGTCTATTTTCCAAAACATCTTTTTCAAATTTGCATTTTGATTCCTTTTTGAATGTAGTTTTAAGATTAAAAACAAAGAATTCTCAAGAGTTTTAACGACGAAATGCTGGACATTCTTTATGATGAATGTCATCAAATGTTTCCACTTTTATATAAGGAAATGTAAGTGCACTTTGAGTGTCTGTGATATTAATAAAATGTTACTGCAAAATTAGCTCCTTGTTGTTTTCCATTGTCTCTGCCAATGCATTCTAATATGCTGAAGAACGATCTCTCTCATCGATTTGTCTACAGCAGCGAGCACACACACACACACACACACACACACACACACACACACACACACACACACACACACACACACACACACTGTAAAACTCTTCTTCCCATTATATGGTTCTTTGAGTGAGACGGTGTCTTTGGTGACCAGATTTCCTAAATCATCCGCTGTGTTTACAACAAATCTTAGGAAACGCTGTGGGACTGTTTCTCAACTTGTGACTTTGATCAAACAGGAAAGAGTACAATGAAACAGCAATATTACTGATGAGCATTGTTGTCAATTTCCGGTCACCATATTAGCCAGGCAACTGAAAAGAAAAAGGTTTACCAGACTGCAAGTATTTCTGCCTGTTGAGTACACTTTGCCTTTGGAAGATACATTGCAGGCATTTCAAATATTTAACAACATCTTGCTATCTGAAAGAAAATTGGGGATGGGAAGGTCGAGCTGTCCTGCCTTCTTTTGTACGATGCTTTCAAGGTTTAGAATATCTGTAGAATAGAAATCTTTTACATTAAAACAAGAGCGGATACACGCATTCCTGCTTGGATTAATGAGAGAATAAATATAGCCTGTGCACTGACCTCCGTGAGTGGAAAGTGTTCTGTCCCTTGAATGTGAGAAACCACCCAGCAGGTTTCCCAACTGTTTGTTGAAGACTGAGTGTATGTCAGCAGGACGTTCTGCTGTGAAGTCTAACTTGAAGCACATTTGACCTGAACTGACTGAAAAAAAATCATGTTGGGTATGAGTTTTATTTTAGAGCCTAAGAGTCTCCAGGAGGCATTGGAGCACATGAACAGGGACAGAAGATAGCGGTCTATTTTAGCTCTCAATGTTTCCAGTTTATAATCACAATATATGCACAGAGAGAACATATCAAAGATGAACCTCTGTTTTAAATTAAAATGATCCATATAAACACAGTCTACAGAATGCTTCAGTTTTTCAACAGTACACTGTGAACAAATAGTCTGTGATCATTTTTGCTTCTGCTTCTAGACCAGAGGGAGGCAGTCATGTATCAGGTTTCATCACCAGTGGAAGATGTAAAGACTTCATATGCATAGTAACTGGTGAGGTTTCTTTTTTAAATCAGTTTGCACAATTTATTCTGCAATTAATATGGTTTTAGTTTAGATGTGTTTTATACAACCAGGTCCATCGCCTAATAAGCTAAATCATGCATGTCAGATCCACAATAAAGTATTAAACACCAACAAAACGGAAATGTAAGGAGACCTCCAAGATAGAGTTATTACCCGTGTCAGAGCATTAACGTAACAGAACAAAAATGAATGCATTCATAAAGCTAGAGTTCACCTTGTCTTTAACTTTTTCTGACTTTAATTTATGCTACTCTTATATGTCCCCTCCATACTATTCTAAAACAGCCTGTTTGCTTGTCTTCTGGCCTGAGAGCTCAGTGGAAAATAATGTCATCCCTTTAACAATACACAACTGTGTTCTTCTTGTAAGGTGTCAATGCACTTTTGGTAGTCATCGAATGACAGAAGTCTGTGAGGAACAGAGCTGGCAGACATGAGGAGCCACAGGTGGGTTTTAAAAAATAGGGGTTTATTTAATCACAAAAGGAGGAAACATGTGCGATAAAAGGTATGGGTCCATAAAATAAGTCCACTTTACATAACTACACTCAGATTATGATAATTTCACATAAACTGAACAGACCTGTGTTCTTCTTTGTTTCAGGCTACAAACCAGTGTGAAATGGACACGACGCCAACTGCTGTATCGGAGTGTGCAACATCACGATTCCATGAAGAGTTTATAATCTACATATTAGACCTGTTTCTTGAAACCTCCAACCATGAAGAAGAACATGTTTAATAGTTAATTGAACTGTCTTTGGAACAAAGCAGCAACATAAAGACAAACGAAAACCAACTAAACTACAAGAATAGCAACAGAAAATAATTCAGTTAAAAAATTTTTACCAAGTTATCCCAAACAAAAGTATCAAAAATCGAATATATTCCAGAGAAATAAACAAAATATCTAAAGTGGAAAACCCAATACCCCAAAGAGTATTTCCCCAAAATAATCAAAGTTTGTACTAAACAACTCGGCCACAGCTGTTCACAATGTTCTGTAGTGTTAACTAAAGCCTCAGGTGAGACTTTGTTATGCAACCAAGCAAGGTGACTGAAAACACATCCATTATAATGCCAATGATGTTGTGTTCACAACTCGTTTTTGCTGCCCCCAAGTGGCCAAAACAAATTTATGGAAGTCCCAGCCCAGTATCATGTCAATTCCTGAAATACTAGGGACACAAATTGTCCATTGTCTTCGTGTTGCTCAACACGAAGACAATGGTTATGGAAAGTCAATTAGGATCCTTTTTCCGTGGTGGACACAAAAATGTAACGCATCCACGTAACTAGCAGACAGAGTTAGTGAAGTAGCATTAATGCAAAACACTATTTAAGTAAATAAGTGTTGTTGTGACGGTTTTCCTAAACCTAACTAAATGGTTTTGTTGCGTAAACTTAACAGTACTTCGTTATTTTAAACCCAAAGATGATTTTTCATTCGGGGAGAGAGAGCAGTGATGGTTGAGCAAGCTATAGAGTGACGGAGCGGCGTTAATGAGAACAAAGCAGTGAACAAGAGAACTAAAATGTTATTTTCACAGCGGTTCCCAAGCACAAATAAAGACATCCACACGACTGCACACCTCTTCACAACCCTGCAGGAAGATGCCGCATTGCCAGATTATAAATGAATGCAGCCGAACATGGCTGGCTTCATCTCGGCCGCAGGGTCAGAAACCACCACAGTGGGTCATAAACTTTAAGAGGGATTATTTTTGAATGAGTCTATCCAACGTTTATTTTTAGAAAATTCTTGCATATAATAACTTTCAAGAGAATATGTTGGCTTGAAATCTGGATGCTCTCCCTCCATTGGTTGGCTGAATTAATGTTCATTAATGTATTCACGCAGATCTTGGATACACATGAAGACTCTTGGAAAGACAAGACAGAAGGAGTTAAAGCGCACTCTCCTCAGTCAGTCAGGCATATAGTGGATATGAACAGACGAGATTAGAAAAAGCATAGTGGATCAGCAGTCAAGCAGAATTTCAGCCACAGATGAAGATGTATTCCTCTGTCGCATTAGGAGGAGCCTTTAAAATTAAAAATAGGCTGCAGCCATGATGACTTGAAGTGACGTATTTGGCACAAAAATGCATCCGGCATTCAGCCCCTAAATGGATGAATATTGCAACAGAGACCAGAGAGGCGGAGTTTTCACTGTAAGGAATGTAAGATGGAGATTGAGTGAGCATTGCCATGACAGTATATTCATCTGTAAAGACTAATCTTCTTGACAGTCAACTTACATATACAGCATGAAGAGTGAGCCATCAAAAGGTGTTACCAGTGCTACAATGCTGATGCATCTGTCACTCTTCTCTCCACACTGGGTTTTTTTGTGTAAAAAACAATTCACTGTTGCTTCAGGCAACGATTCCAGCGACAAAGCAAAATGAGCAGTTGTCTAACTGAGCGTGTTTAAATGATAGGAGAAAGCATTCAATATATAAGAAAGCGATATTCAGCTGTTTTATATTGTGACTCGAACATCAACCATTATTAATAATATTCTCAATTGAAAGGTCCTATAGATTTAAACCACTGGCTATTAGTCATGATTTTAAGTCCTGCATTGTAAGTGGATTTTAAAAGGTGTAACATGGCATGAATTACGCCCAATATTAATTTCATTTTTTGACCAATTGTCACCGTAGAAGAGAGGGGACTTTGGGATATTTATCAGACTTATTAGCCCAATGGCTAGAAGGAAACCATTATCTTGGAGTCACCTACAACATGAACATGAACACCTCAAGTCAAAGACTTTTTTTGCAGTAAAGACATCATTTGCAATGCAGAGATATTGCTCACTTACAGTTTCTCTGTCTTAGCGACTTAAATTCACTTGCATGTCATGAGCAAATCAATGTCCTGTTCGCACCAAAAGAAAGACAAAGACAAATGAAAATAAAATTAAAAAAATACACCTTCAATACTGTACTTGACCTCCTAAATAATACCTAGTTCACACCACACAACGTTAGCCCTGATTTTCAGCAGACAGATTTAGGCACTGCCCCGAAAAAAAGCCACAGATCAGAGGCAAATTGCTGCTTGAGCTCTATAATGTGAACTGTTCAAAGACGCGAGCCTCTCTGCTCGCAGATGCATCAGAGACATATTCCAGATATCTAGCAGGCCAGACATCTGGACCTGTTGGGGAGTCTGTGTGGGAGCTACAGCCAATGAGAGCGCAAAGCGAAAGCTGGGGTAGGGGTAGCCTTTAGGAACTTTGCTGTATGTATTACATTTGCAACACTGACCAAAGCTGTTGTTGCACCTCGAGGACGCAAGCTATTTTGAAAGTTGCCTAGTGTGATCTTGTCTTAACATAATTTGTGTGCAGCCAGTTGCTGCTAATAGATGCTGTAAATCTGTAGAGCTTAATTATCAGCTATAGGTTAACAGGCTATGTGGCATCACATGTGGGATCCAAAAGGTAAATAGAAATGTAAAATTAAACTTGAAAAATTAAGATAATTACTTTTTTCCAGAAGCAGTATGTCAAAGACAACTGAAATGGGCTGTGTGAAAATCATAACTCATTCTACACTATGGTCTGTCCTGTGACCTGGATGAGACTTTATAGACATTCAAGTATGATTTCTACCAAATGATAACCAGCATAACCAAAGACGATCACACACACACACACATTCGTGCAGACACACACCCTTCCCATCTGGCTGGCAGGACAGATGGTGACAGTGGGTGATGCTAGAAGCCAAAAGGACAGCTCTAACCAGTTACACACACACACACACACACACACACACACACACACACACACACACACACACACACACACACACACACACACGCACACACACACAAAGAACGTTGTGATACATGTCATAGTTTACACATGTATGCACAAATGTTCTACATGGAGCAACACACATATCTTGACACACAACATATGCAGACAAACACACACTATAACCTTCCTTGGTCACACATTAGAGCTGATGTTTCATATGTTTGTTCAACGACTCTTTCGCTGCTTGTCAAACAGCATTTCCATTTGAAACGAGAGTGTTCTTCACCCAGCATGTGCACTGTGTATGTTTGTCAGATGAATAATTGCAGATGTTATCTCATGCTGCAGAAAAACTGTCTTCATTATCGATGCCTTCAGTGTGTTGTGTATATGTGTGCGTGGCTGCACAGTGAATGTCGCTCAGGTACATGCATAAAAAAAACTGTATGTTTATCTTTCGGAAGGATGTCTGGTTGTTTTTGTCTGCTAGATGTGGAGAGAGACAGAGACAGAGGGAGTGCGTATGTGTATTTTTCACATATGCATGAATATGAAAGATTTGTGTGTATTGTTTGTGTATTATTCATGTGGCATGGTTATGAATGGTGTTCACGTGTCCTGAGAGCTTTCAACTCCAAGAGCCACTGTGTTCTCAAAGCTTCTCTAAAAGAGGGAGGGCGGGGAAAAAGGAAGCATGAGGAAAGAGTGAGTGAGGTGGAGAGGTGGGATGGAATAGGGGGGGGGGGGGGTCGAGGAAGAAGATTGAGGAGGAGGGGAGATGGAAGGAGAAAGTGGGAAACGGAGACAGAGAAGAACAAATATAGAGAGAGCGGGAGCGAAGTGTGTGTTTGAGTGTGTGTGTGTGTGTGGAGGGGGGGGGGGGGGGGGGGGGGGGGATGAGCGAAACAGAGTGGGAGAGACAGGAGGTGGAGGGGAGGAGATAAGAGGGATGCTGCATTTTGGAGATAGCACAGACTGAGCCTGCAGGAGCAGACAGAGAGAGGAGAGAAATTAGGAGAGAGGAGCGAAGCATTGTCAGAGAGAGCACGACAGGATTCCCATACAGGTAAAATATCAAATAGCTTCAAACTGATATCAAACATTTATATTATATATTTTTAAGACAAATCCTATTGACCAATCAGAGACTGGGAGGGGCCCTTTTCTTCCATGACAGCTGCATCAAAGATCTCTATCCGCTATAACTCTCCATCCAGCCATGTGCTTCCATTCACTCATGCATCCATTCTCTCCTTCTTTCCTCCAAGCTTTGCTCCATATCTACAATCATCTCCACATTCCACCCCACAAACAAGCCCCGCCGCCCCCCCCCCCCCTTCCTCATCCCCCTCATCCTTCCCTGCCTCCTCCCTCCATATCTCCTCTGCTGTCACTTCCACCAATCCTGAGGACATCTCTTTTTTATGGTATTAATCTCCCCATATCCTTCTTCTCCGATCCTTCGCTGTCCCTTTCAGAAAGTCTCTCTGCTATGTGTTTTCAGGCAACAACTACCCCTGCTTTATTCTTTTTTCCAGACTGTGAAAAAATGTGTTTGAAAATCCACCAGAAGGGGGTAAAGAGAGGAAAGAAGGGAGCAAACGTTCACCACTGACCACAGCAAGTGAAAAGACACTTGTGTTGTCACAAGAGGAGAGAAGAACCACCTGTGATCAAACTATTAGCAGGTGAGAGAACACTGGGAGAGAAACAGACACGCATTTAAAGGCAGACTCCTTTTGGTGAAAGTGTGTTTCTCTCTTTTTTGTCTCTCAGCTTGACTATCCTTCCATACGTCTCAACAGGATGCGAAGGTGCCATGTTGGTGCCAGGGACAAAGATGCTGAACAGATCCTGATGCGATGTTAGAGAGGATTAAAAAAACAAAAAACAGAGTAACGTTTTCAAGCTTCTGGAAGGAAAAGGGAGGAGAGAGCAGTATGAGTCAGAGCACAGCAGCTAGAATACTGTGTATTCAGAATGCAAGAGGAGAGCAAGAAGGAGATGCAGGAACAATGAGAGAGATATAGGAGGGAAAAAAGAGAAGACATGACCAGAATTGAGCAGTCATTAGACAGAAGAAGGACATGATGAGACAGTAGCAGCCACACTGCCAGGCGGGGAGTGAAATATAGGCCAAGTGAATCAACTTGCTAGAGGGAGAGGAAGGCGAGAAGAGGGTGAGTTTAAAAAGTGGAGGGTTTGGTATGACGGAGGGCGAAGGGAAGGTTGAATGAAGGTTTGCTGCAGGGTGGACAATGGACAGAAAACAGGGAAGAACAGAAGGACAGACTTAATGAAAAACTATGTGAGCAGCTCTAGGGGAGAGTCCTGAGTGACTGTGTGCTGCTATAGGGAGGGAAACTTAACTGAGCTTTGCATATGGCAGGAAAAGCTTCAAGAAGGTTGACCGTGGAAAAAGAAAAAATGATGGATTAGAGAGGTTCAAAAAGAGCAAAGCTATAAGGAATACCCTGCAGACCAGAGAACATGTCCTCCAACGCACAACGACGGGGACGTGGGAACTTTAATTGTGACAGCAACACAGCGAGAGGTTCCCGTTAAATATTGATGCAGACAGGCCACTCTTGAAAGAGCTCTCTCCTGCCACAGAGGGGGAAAAGAAGGAAGAAACGCCGCTGCTTTTTCATTCTAAGGGACTTTTACTGGAAGAGACAAGCGGTTAAATGTATCAGTTGACAGCAGAGTAGGTTAAGTTCAAATGTTGCTCCAAATTAAGACAAGACATACAAAGTATTAGAGTTGGCTTCGTGGAGTTTTTTTTATTTTATTTTTTGGCCAGCTGTGCACTTTTTGTGGAGAATTGAATAACCACTGACAGAGGAACCGGACCTTCATCTTTTGTGGGAACAACAAGGAGGAGAGATCACTGACACCACATCAGGACCGGAACAATTTCTTCTTTTCTGCCAGAACAAGAACCAGCTTTGGCTGATGAACACAGATTTATATTTTTAGATTGACTGTACCTGCTTTGACAGGCACTGTGGGGGTACATCACTGCCAGACGAGAGAAGCCAAACATAAATTCATAAGTGTTTCCTATTTTTATTTTTGTCCTGGACTGATTGTAACTTTTCCAACTATCTCTGAAAATGCCCTTGTTTGGCCGGTGGAGGATTGCTGCCAGGGCTTGAGGAAATAGGAAAAAGTGTGGAAAAGCTTTGATGTGCATCAACACGCAGGACCCTTTAATTGGAAGCAGGATGTATACTTTGCTTTTGTCTCCATGACTACATAAGAACGATTATCCAACTTAATTTATTCAAGAAATGAATTAGAGACTTCCGGCAGTCCGACCTGAATCACAGATTCCTCAAAACGTCATGACAGTAACGAAGGAAGACTCAACGCCACAGTCTCCACTCAGCCGCCGATAGACCAGCTGCATGTTTTGAGTGTGTGTGGCTGCGTGGGGGGAAAAGGACTGTCGAGGAGCTCAGCTGTGTTTGTGCATATGTTTGTATGAGTGTAGAGGTGTGTGAGCCCAGCTGTGTCTGAGCGCATTTTCAAAGCATCGCCCGCAGCTGTGTGAGCGAGCGTGTGTGTGTGTGTGTGTGTGTGTGTGTCGCCTGGATTCTCCCCACCAGCGACAGAGCTGGACCTGAACAGCAGTGGTGAGAGGGGGGACCGGGAGGGGGAGGTGGAGGAGGAGAGGGAGGTGAAAGAAACCAGCAGGACGAAGGAGACGAAAAAACTGACAAGATGCTTGAATAAAGGGAAGAAAGAAGGGAGTTTTTGGCTGACCCCCTGGAGCAATGTGTGGTGAGTACACGTTGTATTGTGTGCCATCATGGCTGCCATGTGTATCAGTTTCTGTGCTTATGTGTGAGTGCATGTGCACTGTTTATCCACCAATGAGTATCATATTACCTCAGGATGTTGGCCAAAGTCAAAGGTGAAAGGTCCATTAGAGGACTCAGGTGTATTGAGATAGTTCACGTTAATGGATGCAGGTCATGTGATCTCCGTGTCACATTCAGGTCCAGTGGGTCACCTTATGTTTCCATCCACTGATTCACACAATTTAATGTAGGTCACATGATACAGTGCTCCTCAGGTCACGTGACACCAAGTCTGGCACCTGAATGGAAACTGAACCAACTCCATGAACAAGTGTTTTTGTGCCACGGCGCACATTGCGTCATTGCACACCGTCATCCTAAACGCTTCAAAATGAAACATAGCAGCCCATCTTCGTACAAAATATTATAAAAATATAGTTATTCTCACTCTAGCATCTTGATCACAATGGCTTTGCAGGCCAACAATATTCATTTGTAATGTGTAATAGCCACAGGCAGTTAAAGTGACATGTTTTACCGTCTTCAGAAACTTGGTGGTAAATGAAGCGCATTTAGGCAATAAGGGGTTTCACGCCAACACTTTCCAGCAATCACGGCATATCAAATCCCAATTACCCTTCCTCTCTGTCCCACTGGAATTTCTTGCTCGAAGTTTTGAGGAATGCTTCTGCACCTCGTCGGTGAGGACCTGTAGCCTGAAATCCGAAAATATATTTTTTCTTGGCACAAAGGCAACATTTATACTCTGCAACATGGATAATTGCAATCAGACTCAAACAAATTGCAAAACTTTCTAGTGTGTTTGCGCTGCAATATCCTATTTTTTGTGAATTGTGAATTGTTTTGGAGTGATGGGTGTTTCATTTGTAGATGGCGTTTAGGTTGATGGGAACATGGCATTGTGGGACTGTGCATTGTCAACAGTCTACCTGCATCTCTAATTCAATGGGCTGAAAACA
Organism: Anarhichas minor; assembly: GCF_050575085.1. Taxonomy (NCBI): domain Eukaryota; kingdom Metazoa; phylum Chordata; class Actinopteri; order Perciformes; family Anarhichadidae; genus Anarhichas; species Anarhichas minor. The sequence goes on from NW_027466472.1 coordinate 8,138,504, forward strand.
ATAAGGTCATCACTTATTTCACCCAATTACTGCCACCTGTAGGCATGAAAGAGTATTTAATTAGACGTTGACTTTGCCTACCACCGTAGACGCTCAAGAGAGCTCAACTCAATTGTTTGGTGCAATTTAAGAAATGTAATTCAAATATCATCAATGTTATTCTGATTATCTCCTTGAAAGCATGTGTGTCTAAAATTAAAACCTTCACCAAGTCAAAGCGAACCAAACACAGATGCTTTCTCTCACACTCTCTCCTTCACACTGTCACTCTTCTCTTGCTGTCATGATATACAGCACATATATGGAGTCACACGATCTTACAGTAAGCACATTCATGCTCACTTACCCTCTCTCGGGTTTTCTTCACAGACACATGCACACACTATAAATGCACACATGCACACATGCGGAGGAAGCGGGGCCGCGGCTGAGGAGAAGTGACAGTCGCTTCATGGCCGATGGCCTCGTATTCCAGCAGAGCTGGCCAGCCGAGCTTGTAACGAGGCTGAGGAACGCTCTAGTATCATACGGATCTGCTTCCTACACCATCACTCTGTGCATCAGCTCAGTGTGTGAGTGTGTGTGTGAGTGTGTGAAATAGAGAGAGAGGGCTAGAGACAAATACAAGAGAAAAACTTAATGAATGTATGTAAAGCATATTTTTCATAAAATGACTTGCTGCCTTATTGCCCGTCATGCAAAGGTGTATCATTTGGCAACTCAGTTGTCAGTGTGTGTGTGTCATCGATCTCTGCAATGACTGAACACAGTGTCTGTATTGTAGCAGCAACAAAATCTGCAAGATCATTGATTGGGACTTTTTTGGAGTCAATAACACTACAAATCAATGACTCCAATCAACCTGCAATTCCTCCTTTCCCTGATCGCTACTGGAAAAGGTGCCCCACATAGAACTCAATCTGTTTGTATTGCATTGGACATTATTAGTATTTTGCCTTGCTTACCCATAAATCAAATACCTTGGAGTGTGATTAGGGTTAAAAACGTCAGATTTCCTCATCATTAAAAGTCAAAGCCAAGAGTATACAATGAGAGGAAATATCTCTCCCCAGAATCCACAATACACACAATGCTCTTGACACAAGGTTTCAAATCTTTAGAATTGGAGAACCCAGGTTTTAGCCACAGTTAATTCAATAAACACAACACAACTAAACAAAGTTAGATTTACTGTTATCAAAACTACCATTAACCCTGCTATGATTATAACTCTGATTGTTGGGTAAAGCAGTGGGTTGATCCAATGCGGCTAAATCTTTTCACATCAGTGTAACAGCTTAATTTAAAAAATCTACCATATTTGAGGGATCTGATTTCCATTCCATGGTAAATCATTCTACAATAATTAAAGACTACAGTTATCCACCGATGGATTTAAATGCCACCTTGGGAAACATACATTGCATGTTGCTACCCTAAAATCAGTAGTATCCAATGTGAATATAGTGACGACGAAGAAGACCAAACTCTTTATGCATAGTCAGTTGCTGCAACCTCATTAACGGCATTGGAGTCAGTGCCAGTCAGTGCTAGTAAAAAACAAACTTTGAGGACATTCAGTACTGGATCTACTCCTCTCTCACTGCAGTAGTGGGTAAACTAGGTTCACACAAGGATATGTAATGTACTGTATAGAGAAAAAAAAGCTTACAAAAGAGTGAAGATGTATAGCAAAAACGTGAGACGAAAGCATGTGCATGGTAAATGTGAATATGGTATAACCCTCTCTACAAATTAGAGTGCAAATGAGATGAAATGTGTCTTATGTGTGAATTTGTGTGTGTAGCTACAGGTGGGGAGAACAAGATTAAAGCGTCACGCAAAGAAAAGTTGCTGCTATTTGAGACTTCATGTATACCTCTAATTATGTCTGCGTATTTGTCAGACTGCCTGTTGTTGGTCCGTTCTGTTTATCTCTCTTGTACAGATAGTTTAACTATTTGTTTCTCTGCTTGCTTTATATCTGTCGTATTATATATTTGAGCCCGGCTATCTTTCTATCTATCTATGGACACAAAAAGCTGTATATTTGGACCATACTCAAAATATGGACGCTCGTGAAAACACTTATTCAGCTGAAGCAGTCTTATCATGGCTACAGGCAAGAAATAGTTTATCAGTCCCTCCACAAATTAGCAATCCTGTGATGTAACCAATTCCAACATTATTTGTAGAAGATTTTGTGCAAAACAAACCATGTTCCTCTTGAAATAGGGCAATTTAAACCCCTGGAGATGAGCCCACATCAGATAAAATTAAATCTCAACCTCAGCAGACTTTCTTCCCCCTGAGTAAAGGCTTCTCAATCAACCCAGTGTTTTCACTTCCAAGAACCTCTATCCATTGGAATCTTACTAATAAAACCTTAAAATTAAAGATTTTGTTCATGGAGCTTGTTGAGATCACACAGCCTCATTGGAAGCACTACGTGTGCAATGAAGGATTTATAATGTAAAATAGTCCTTCAGAACATTGAACCTCCTGGTTATGTCTGCACAGATTAGTGGTTATCCGCTATTTCAAGAACAAAAACAACTGCTCACATTTCCCAGAAGAAAACTCTCTAAAACAAAACTTTTAAAGTTATTTTTTTACATCATTTGTGACTTCTTCCTGAAAATCATTCTTTTTTTTAAATCTTGTGTAATGTCAAAGGCTCTTATTTCCATTCCAGATGTTTCCATGAGATTACCCCTGTAGTGAATGTAACCTCTCAGCGTCCCAGAGTAATTCACACTGCGCTGCAGATGGACCATCCGTAGGGAATTCATATCACACCCTATATAAATGAAGTTGACAGCAAAATAAGCAGAGCAGCTATCTGCACCAATTATGATGAATATTATACATGAGTTTCATGGGGCAGACACAGTGCTTCACTGTATTTCTGCTGCACAGCACAGTGTCCTGCATGGTCTGCCTCAAAACTCAAATAATATTTGGCAAGTGCAACTTTAATTACATGTTTTACATACTATTACTGCTACTATGACTGATTTTCTTATAATAAAACTCTATTATATCTACTGCTGCTCTTATTATTACTAGTCATCATTTTATTATTCTACTATAATTGGTGCTACTACTGCTATTACTACTCTCATATGTATCATGTATTTACTGATAACTGTATTTATTCACTGTTGTTCATTTCATACACGACATCGATTGCATTTGTGGCCGTCCGGGGAGAGGGATCCCTCCTCTGATTCACAAATAATTTGAATTGAAATATTGGCAAAGCAGAGTTTGGAAAACAGCTGTATTGTCTTAGTTAGTTCTTTATAGTCAAAGACTGATTTCTGAATAGAAGCTTAAATTTAACGACAATGTCACTATCTGGGATTCTTGGTAAAAACTATCATTCATTTAATTCTAGTACGTTATATTACTCATTGATAAAGGTCAAAGGACTTACAGTATCTCAAGACGATCACATCTGATTCCCCTTGCTCTTTTGAGACAAATGTGGTTGAATAGTGGGGGTTTAAATGGCTGAAAGGGATGCGTTCAAATATTAATTTAAAGACTAAATGGTTGACCTGTCGCAGTCCATTAGGATGTGTGTTCTCGAAGGGAGGGAAGGAGGGAAGGAAAGAGAGTAGAAGAGAAAGAGAGTGCATTCTTGGAATGACTGTGTATTACGAGTAGCATAGCCTAATGTGTGAGCTTGTGATGAGATGGTAGCATGTTGCAGTTAGTCATACTGTGCAAGTGTATGTGTGATAAATCATGTTTGTTCTTTATCTGTAGAAGGGGCTGCAAGCCCTGGCTCACTCTCCCTCTTTTTCAAGCCCATGTATGCATAAACAATCACAATGTACATATCAATCAGTTATTTGTACACATTGTATTCAAAGTTATGGTACTCAAATGCTAACAAATATCAAAGTAATGATCCATACCACCACAAGAGCACAACATATTATCATTTATGAAAACGTATAAGACACCAAATTTAAAATGGACATGGTACACCTCAAAAAAATCCCCATAGTCTGACACAATGTTTCATGTTTCACTGCACATATATGTATTTGGTGCCAGCTTATTTTCTGGACTGTATTGTGCTTTCTGTCAACTTACAGTAACACAAAATACAACTGACCTGCAGTTTTGTCTTAAATGATTGAAACTTCAGCTGCTGTGGCGCACACAAACTGAATGGTTCAGATTCATGCGTTTGTAAAAGTGAATAAAATATAATATAAAATGGGAGACACTCTAACAAGTAGCCAGCTGTTTTCTCCCACAGCGAGTTGAAGTATAACCCCCATTTTTTTTGCAGTGTACCAATCTTTAATACTGTAACGCCACCTGTTTTAGTCAACATTTGGACAGATAAATAAGGGTGAAAATGTCTGGATGTTCAAATGTATTCTATGTTCTCTGTATTTCCTCTACTCTTGGCTTCTCCCCCCCCCCCCATATTGTCATCTTAACATTTATTTTTATTTTTTCTCCTCTGTGGGCTTTACGACCCTGAGTTTTGAGGTGTGCCATGCATTCCCTCTAATTGGGTTGGAAATAATCACGTTACACTGTTGAATGGCTAAGCTGCATCAAAAGATAGTGCTATGTCCATGTCCTTACTACACACACACACACACACACACACACACACACAAACGCACACACCCCTGGGCTGCTAGAGCAGCTGCTGGATGTTTGCCCAGCGCACCAACAAAATGAAAAGATAGAACAACAAGTGGAGAGAAGAGTAAAGCAGAAATAAAAGAAGAAAAGACTCTTTTGAGAATTCATCTTTTTTTTTTTTTTTTTTTTTTTTCTACATTTGCGGTATGTGCGTGACAAAGAGTTATCCAGGGAGCGGTTTGTCCATAACGATACATCATAAAACAGTGCATGTTCAATTTTCTATATCTGTCTGTGTATTAATGAAGGGATGTGAATTATTGACTAAATTGGCCGACAAGTGTACCGAACTGTCAACAGTTTAGTGTAGTGGAAATCTCACATCCTGTTTAAAGCCCAGGAGTCATTCTCATTTTAGCACACACATAGATATAAATACACACACTGTCCTCCTCCCAACCTCGCTTCCTCTCTGTACTCCCAAACTGTCTCAGAGGACTGCAGATTCCCTCATCATCATCCAACCTCATTCATTTTTAACAGACACCATTGATCCCACATCTACACTAATGCTTAGTGTGGAGAAAAGGGGGGACCAAGGGCTAAAAGGAATTTTAACACCAGCTTAAGTGTATTGATGGTCATGTATTTATTGATCAAAAAATGGAATAATTGTTACGAAAAGAGGGGGAAAGTAAAAGTTGAGGACGGTGGGAGACATATTGGAGGAGGAGAAGAGGTGAGTGAAGGAAGATGAATGTGAATAAGGCCTGCAAACACCATGAGCAAGTCCTTGATAACACTACAGGTGTTGGCACTCTGTGGGATGTTATGTCTTGTTGAGCTTGAGTTGTCTTGCAGTTGATGGGAATGTGAAAGAGGTGAGAGAAGTTTAGGGGAGAAAGAGGAACAGGTAGTGCGAAGAGGTGAGAAAAGGACCATGTAGGAAAAGTGAAAGGAAGAGTAGAAAGGAGAAAAATACATTGGACAAAGAAACTGGAAAAACGGAGGACACACTATTAGATGTGGGTCAGTGAACAAAGTCAAAAACCTAATTTCATTCTCCACTGACTTTTAATGTTTTATTTATTAATATATTAATGCCTAAATGCATGCAGAGAAATGTGTGTGACTGAAAAGAAAAAAAAAGAAAAAATAACCCATTTCTTTCTCTTCTGCCCCCTATCTCCATTTGCCTCTGTCCTCTCCTTACTTTCAACTTGGTCCTCCCGTTCACGTCCGCCCTCATCCCCTCATCACGGTCTCCGTAGGCATCGCGCCCTGTGGGGGCGGGGCTCTGTGATGGTAACCATGGTCCCCGGCAGCCGCTATGTCTGCAGCGCTCACGCAAGAGAGGACGACGCCACAAACGACCGCGAGGAGCGAATTTTAGCCGTGCTGGGCATCATCGGAACCATCCTCAATCTTTTAGTGGTCATATTTGTCTACATCTACACCTCCGTCACCTAAGGTTTTTGCGAGAACTTGAACAAGAGACGTTGGCGCCATCGCCCCTCTTTTCTCCTCACTGCCACCTTCCTCTTTAAGTATTTATATACCTAAATATAAAGAGTTTGCTTATTCAGAGTGAGCAGTACGATGCGAGGGTCCTTGGCAGTGTGTTCAGCTGGATAGTAGCCATATTTATCTACACCAGACAGCTCTGCTCTGTTAGCTAAAGACTGCTGCCAATCACAGAGAAGGAGCTGTAGGCGGAATCATCTGCACTTCCCTCCTATTTCTAAACTGCATCTTCCCATTTTTCACACATCCTCATGTCAAAAGATACGTCTCCGTATTCATATGACAAATGGCAAAATACAAGTGTCTTTGATCTGATGGTGGTCATATTTGACTGTGTTGTATCTTGTCGCAGAACTTTTAAAAGTGTGTCTTTCAACAATCAAGCTCCTTTGTGAGATTTAAGATATTATCACTGCCAATGAAATCCAAAGGTTTGACAAACAAGGCACCTTTGAAGTAACTTGACCAAAACGAATAGATAGTAGGAGATGTGGTATGCTGCTACAACTCTTAAAAGGGACCAAATTGACCAAGTGAATTATCAACAGAGGAACCCGTTAGCACAATTAAGTCTACATGAACAGAAAATGTATACAAATATACAGGTATTCACTCACACCATTGCTAAATACTAGTTTCTGTGGTTAGTAGAGTGAAAAAGATTTACATGGACCTAACGTGTCCATACCTGAGCACACCAGAGGAGCGATTCCTGGCTGTGCTGGGAGTCATCGGCATCGTACTCAACCTCCTCCTGCTTGTCTTCGTCTATATATACACCTCCATCTGATATATGTGCCTGAACGCAGTAGAAGCCATGAGATAATCTTGCCACAGCTAACATCACCTGTACCTTAGAGAGTGTTGTCCAACCACACCTGAACCCACACTGGTTCACGGTCAATTTGGGAATTATGTGATATTCTAGGGAGGTTTCTTTGCCTCGTAATATAAGGATACTAATAATATTAGTAGCTGAAGAAAATTATATTTATTCAAAAACTAATATATAATACAAATAGAATTAAATAATTGACCTTTTTTGTATAAATGTGTCCTACGGTAGGTGTTTTTGTAGATGCAGTACTATTTCACATATGTGCATGATGAGATGTTTACTTAAGCTTATATTACTATCATCTTTATTACGCTTTGACCAAGATACCTGATGTGAAGACTGCCATTTCTTGCAGTAATTTTGTTTGTTCTACATGCTTACTGATGTTGAAAACACCCTGACATGGAACTGGGTTGTGTTGATGTATCAGTCTGTGCAGTGGCTCAGCACACCATCAAAGATGCCTCTCTGGAAGGTCGGTACCGTAGGATAATGGTCTATTTTCTGGTGTCATGTTTCTGTTATTGGATCTGTACGCCAGGCGTGGAGCAGCGCCGGAGAGGGCAAAGCGTGGGACTGACACAATGTCGCAAAAATCAAGACAGCGGCCTGCTGCAGTGCAACACAAAGGAATGCAACAGCAGCGAGAGAATCACGTTGAACCAGTGTGGATTGTATGAAAAAGGAGGACATAAAACCTCAGTACAAGACCCCACCATCTGTCTTGAAACTCATAACGGCACGACAAACTCGGGATTGAGTTACAACATTTCCACTCGAGCTACATGTCACAATGGATATGATTTTAGGCCAAAGCACTGTGGCTCTAATGGAGGATCAAACCTAAATGCAGCTGACACACGTGCAGAGAGGACTGGCCTGAATCTCCACCTCTTCCTCGTCATCCTCTTCTCCACCAACAAGCTAATGCCAGAGAAGACATAGTACTGAGAGGACTCTCAGTCTCTGCTGTTGTTTCACATAGCACAATACTTTTATATGTACGCATACACAGACTTAGTTTCATACACCATCAGTCGGACGTTCTTGGGGCAAAGACAAAAAGAGGAGTATCTCATTTGGTTCTCTATAATGAACGAGCAGCAACTCTGACTGCTCACCTTACAATTTAGTGTTGACATTTTGATAAACATTGCATATAGGAGTCTAGTATGCTCTTAGTATTAGCATCAGTTTATCATCAAGTGTTACATTTAAACAGGTTTGCAAGCAAAAGGCACAATCACTACGTTGAAGTATGTTTGTTATGAAACTCAACACATATCTATGATTCTGGTGGTCAGTCTAAAACGTGTAGAATAGTACCGATAAGTATTTCCATGACCATGTCAACAGAATGCTGGATAAACAAGTGACCGCAATTTCCCTGCAGGAATAAGTACCTACCTTAGGACTCTCTGTTTCTCGCCCTCTCACTCGCACAAACATTCCATAAAAACCTTTCGGTATATTGTAATTCAAGTGGTCTGAGAGAAAATTTGACTTCTGCACCTCTTCTTGGCTCTGTCTTTGAGGGTTAGAAAATGTAGCCCGTGATGTGATACTTTGGCCAATCACAGGTCATTTCAGAGAGAAGGCTGTTCTAAAAATGCAGATGTAAGAGCCCGTCCCTTTGGTGAAAGCCTGATTTAATGGCAGAATAGCCTGTATGTAATTGATATTCCAGCATTTGCAGCAACATTCCAAACCTACAAAGCAACCCCAAAAAAGAAGACAGATTTATCAAAGAGAGTCTGACACCATTCGCAAAGCATTTCAGTAATGGATAGAACATTGCAGTGGCTCTGCAATGGCAGTGACTTGCAGAAGCCTTGACAGCAACATTTTCTCTCCATCTCTCTAATAGTGGGAGCTTATCTATGTTCCCCAGTTCAAGATTCTGTTAACGCACATACATTAATCTTTTCAAAAGGTTTTATGTTGTCAGGAACTCATTCTCCCAGGGCCCTATGGGCCCCATGCTATGTTCCCACAATGAACCATGTCATAGTATTCAAAGAACTGTGGAGCATCTTTTCAGGTTCCCATTATGTGCTATAGAGAGCTGTGCTCTATTTTCCTTTCCAGGTTGTCAAAAACATACTTGTTTTAATCAAACCATGATCTTTTCCCAAACCTAACCTAGTTTTATTGTCTAAAGCTAAGTGACACCCAGTAAGTAAAAAGTGACACCTGTGATCCAACCCTGACGGCTATAGTTAGCAAAAGGCTGAACTATTAGCAATATTTTCTCTCCATCTCTGATTCGCTTTGCCGGTAGTGTAGCTCGCTAGAGCCTCCAATAACAGACTGTCATCTCAAAGGGCCCAAAGGTTTGCAATAAAAACGAAAAGTTACTTGTCATAGATTTGGTGCTAACGGCATCAGGGTTGTTTGAAATGAGTGACTAGCACTCTTACTGGTTACTGTGTGAAGGTTGATGTTTGAAATGAATGACCAGTACTCATAGAGGTTACTGTATAAAACCTGTGCATTTGTCCTTGCTTAGAACAGAGAGGGGAGAGCTGCCAGAGGAGGGCTGTATTTAAAGATTCTGGCGGGTTTTTTTGTTTCGCTTTTGTCCTTTCACAGAAAGCTGCCTACCCACCACTTCAATTACAAAATGCTGAAAAGTTATTATGGACTTTTTGCCCAACGACAAAAATATACTGCCTACCTGTGAGAATCAGCAGCCTAAATATCCTCAAAACATCCTCACTCTCTATACTTAATGGTCAAACTGGTCCTCACAAAGATAGAGACAAGCCCCCATACACACACTTGCTATACTTACATCTCTCTTTCATGAGTTTAATTTTACACCATCTTTCAGCACACATCAGGAGATTCGACGGTTAGCCCGCTGAGATCGATGTGACTTGCACATTTATTTCCTGTCACATCTTATAACTGTACAGTGGAGTTTGTTGAGCTAAACCCATTTTAGGAATGCACCAAAGCCACGTTTGGTTTGCCAGACATCTGCTGTCAGACTGTGACAGTTGAAGCCACAGCTGTGCAGAAACACATATTCGAATAGACTTTGAAATACCTACAAGCACTGGAGATATTTTCAGCTCACTTTGTGCTGCCTCTAAAAGGTCACCTGATGTTGGCAAGCAAACAAAATGAATAAGCATACTCAACTGTTTAACTCAGGTTCACTCAGATACAAAGGTTTTAACAAACCACGTCTATAAAGGCCTCCTTATAACAGGTTTATAGGCTGTAACTAATGGCTTTATTAATGGTTGATAAATGATCCACTAATGCTTTGTAGATCAATTTAAAGCCATTAATAAGGACGACTCTGGGTTGCCGTTACTGGCTAAGGCACATTTTTATAAATGATGTACAAGTTGTTTGTAATGTCTTTATTAATGGTTAATAATTAATACATTATAATTTACTAATGCAATATGGCATTGCAATATCCCATGAGCATGTATTTAGTGACTACCAACATGCATAACTATATTACCATATTAAACAAGAAACAAGCACAAGCTAACATTCCTAATAAAGTTTTCTAACTCATCTATAAAATAGTACTAAATGATTTATTCACCACTGCTGACCAAATTGGTTTCAACTTATAAAATCCTTTTAAAATGATGCCTCACTCGAAAGTGGTACCAATTTGATCAAAGTGTGTTTTCAAAGGCCAATGATAAAACTCTCTGACACTGAAACAACTGACAGGCATTTATTTTGGCCTAATATTAAATATCTATTACTCACCCATCTTATCCAACCAATTGTTAAATGGTATATTGAGCCAAATAACATTTGCAAAGGATTAAAGTCTAAATCTTTGCAGATTTATAGTCTTTATTGTCATTTTTTTTGTATTTTATTAGCTTTGGTCAGGGGAAGAACCTCGATAATTGACTGATAAAAGGATTCGTCTGCAGTAGCGCTTAATAAGACGACCTAACTCCTTGGCTGCAGTATCTGGAATACATGTTATTGTACGTTCTGCACGCAATTCAAGGTTTTGGTTGAAACCAGTTTTAATATGTCAAACTCTCTGTCAAGCAGGCCAATGTGAGGAGGCGCCTAGAGGGAGAATTCTGACCATCTGCTGTCCCGATAGACATTCAGCCAACTCCTCAAGTACACACACACACAGCATGGACCTTTTTTTCAACAATACAAATGTCTCACTCCTGCATTGAAATGCAGAACTGTTTGGATTGTTTATGATTTATTTGATGCCTGTTTATGGTATTTTATTTTATCATTGTTCAAGGTAAATAGGCTAACATGTGCACACACAGTATGCTGTGGAAATAGTCTTCAATGCCAGAGGGAAAACAGGTGCATCAAAGTGCACCTGGGAGTCCTAACCGCTGCCCCAGGCACAGGTTGTTAACACAGAACACTGAAAACAAGAAAGCAACGTTTAAAGACAGGCACATGCTCATTCTGGAGTCTGGATAAAAAAAATGCTCATTCTCTGAATATGAGCCAGACAGTGACTGTGTTATGTTCTGCCAAAGCGAAGACGGATTCTCATGTTTTTTCATGATGCATGAACTGAATTGGTTTTTAGCCTGAGAGGGCATATTGGACACAGACTGTCTGAGACTATAGACAGGAGAGAATAATGTGGACAAGCAGATCCCGAAGATATTTTTAATGTTATCTCAGAGCAACAAAGCTGAAGAATATTGAGTTATCTCAGTTTCTGACAAAAGATAAGTCACTGAAAAAGAAAAACACACGGGATGGCTGAATGGTTTCTGCCCAGTTTTGTAAAACAAATGTGGGCAAAACAAACTCCAGTGTTCCAGTACTTTCTGCATTAGCTGTAGCAAAATGTTAAGATATGGTCCTGGCATGCATGAAAACAAGTGTTTATTTCACATTTCTCTTTACTTTTGAATGCAAAGCATTCCATGAACAGGCAGGACTAGTGATTCAGGCAACTGCCAGGTGTAAGAAAGCATGAGGAATTCCCTTCAACCAAAGTTTTGTGTGACGTGCTGATTTACTGAGTAACATTCCAGGACAGTGGCTGCTACGGTACTAATCAAGCTAAAAATGAAACTGTACATTTGAAATGGAAGATGCACAGAATAACACTACAGAAGAACATTATGTCAATTTCTGATGAAGCTGATGTAGAAACAGTTTGTGACGATCCTATGAACAAACGCTGCAGATCTGGTGTACTTTCATGTAATGTTTATAATTGATAGTTATAGTAATGCCAATAAAAATGAAAAACACTGTTTTCAAAGAGTTTCACTGATCTTTGATATAAATGGCTAAATCTAAATCCTATATCAGGTTTGGCAAAAACTTTAACTGTTGGTATTACAATCTATGTCTTAATGGTCTACTGCTTTGATTTGATCATATTTTGGATATAAAATTGCGCTTTTTCTATAGATATGTAGTTAGCTGTAAACCTGCCAACCAAGAGAAGTGTTTAAAATGACTGGATTACAATCCCAACTGAATCTGAAAAGGCATTTGAACAATCTCTTGTTGTGACTCTAGTTATAAAATCACCTTTACATGTCAAAATAAGTGCAAATATGAAATATGAGTCTGATTTTGAGTCATTTGTCCACCAACTGTTTTTTTGCATATTGTTTGTGTACTCTGAATTATAAATGACCAACAAATGAGGGGTTTGCATCATCATTTATATGCACACATACAGTTAATTGCACATCATTATCTACACTAACATGTTTGTCATGTTGAGCATGTGTAAGTTTATGATCACATTTCCAGTTTCCATTTTCATACTTGTATCACTTGGGATTTTATCTTTCTGCCCCGATGATTCTTGTCTTAAATTAAATTGGGTACCCTGAAAGTAAGTCCTTTCAGCTGACAAGATAATCAAGCTGAGCTCCTCCAAATCCGGTTTTGAAATCCAGTTGCGTATCCACTTTTCACTGATTCAACTTGAGTGCTCGGTGCTGTTGTTCCCTTTAGGTCCTCTGAGTGTTTTCCCTCTCGTCTATTCTTCTGGCTATAGTCAGTGGGATGCATCCTAATTTCACGTTGTCTTGAATGCACCATCAGTATGAAAACAAGGGCATCACCCACAGAGTGGAGCTCTTTTAAAGTAGTATAGCTGCTTTGGTAGACCTGTGCCGTTGTGTGCAGCCATGCTCAACGAGCCAAAAATAAACTAACAGTGTGTCCTCGGGCACCCCATGAGACAATCACTGACCTGGCTAATGTGGGTGGCTGCCCTCTGTGCACACACAAACACAAATGTAGTTATAGAAGACTCATACACACCATGGATAGATCTGACTACATCTCACATGTATAATCTAGTATGATTTAATGATCTAGTGTCTCTTTCCTGTCTTCCTGTTCTCCCTTACCCTCTGCACTCTCTATACCGCAAACACTCATGATCTGTCCTCGGCGCCCTGGTCCATTGTTTGACTTGTTCCTATTTTAGTCTTTAGCTAGTTTGCCAGCTCAAGCATGAACCCCATCCCCGGCTCTGAGCCTCAAGCCACTGCACTGGAACAAGGAAAGATGTTTTATGTAAACAGTAATATATACTATAATAATGTCCTACTTGCCTGTTGAGTGTAACAAGTCCCAAAGAAGTTCACCAGCCTTGGAGGAAAATAGTTTTTTGCTCATGGTTATTGTTTCTAAACTCCGTCATATGCACCCTGGTCTCCGTTTAATGCACAAGCCACAGTGTGTCTGTACAGATCTAAGTCGTTTACGTTTCACTTTCCCACTGGGAGAAATGAGCTCTCACAGCATTGTTGACTGATTTGTTGAATTCTAAAAAAAGAGTCCTTGATGTCCTTGTCAAGGAGGACATGAAGACTCAATATCTTGTTGTTGAATGTTGAAGGTAATTTAATATGTATATTAGTAATCAACAGTGATGTGCTTGACACAGTTAGAAATTAGATCACTTGTGTATTTGTCTTTACAAGAAAAATATCTTATCACTCATGCAGCCCTCAAAACCTGGAGCTCATCCAGGACAGCTGGGACTGAGTGACACACACACACACACACTTTCTATGGAAAGAGAGATAATTGATGTTTGAGGATGCAAGAAATACTTGTTTAGCTGGTTCCTCAAATGAAGACTGCAGATTCACACGTCCCCAGGGTCTCATTATTATCTGCATCCCACGAGAGTCCCTGATTAATTGATTGATCACTTCTTTCACTCCTTCTGTGGTCTGTTGCCTCTGTTCCAGTGAGACCAGGGTGATATTTATATTATATTCTGTTTTTAGGTTTATTTTGTAACATCTGCCTCTTGGGACTACGGATGAAAAATAGCCTTTTGGCTAACTCTGGCACATTTACAGAAATGTTTTTATTAATGTGCACTGTCCCTTATCAAATAAACCAATAAATAAAAATACCTGAACATATATACAGCTTAGCTGGTGGACCCACTAAACTGGCAACTGAGTGTAATTTTATTATTTGGGGGTCTTATTCTTCAGCACACGCAAACAACATGAATCTAACTTGTGTACTTCCAAATGTTGACCAAGAGAGACATTTGTTAAACCTCCTTTTTTCAATTCATGGTCTCAGAAATCAGGCAGTATCTCTTGCAGTTTTTAATGAATAGTTGATTTTTTTCCTGAACCTTAAGCTGATGTTTTTAAATATTTTAAAGGCTAATTAAGTGGATTAGCACTTTCATGGTCTAGTCAACTAATGGTATTCGATAAAGAATGGACTGAGAGAGGTTCACCACAACCCTAACTAACCTCTTACCTCTGCCCCTCAGCTTTGCCTGTAATGAAGACTCAATGTTGCTCCATTACCAATTTTCTCCAATGGCAAACACTCTGCTTTAAGTTAGATGGATGTGAATCAGCGCTGCACTGTGTGTGTCTGTTTAGCTTAATAAATTCAAGCTGAATAATGAACAATAATGGAAATGGAAATTCCCTAAAGGAAACTGGATTTGTTCAACATGACAGGTACAAATATCTCTACTGGGAGCATATTTATCTTCATAAAGAGCTTTCAAATAGTCTCCACACACACACCTTCAGAAACCAAGTGGCAAATATTATCCATCACACTTAAAGACAGTGATAATTACAATACACACACACAAACACACAAATAAGAGGGCACTAAAGCCTCTTCACTCTTACACACTGAACACACACTCGTGTTTTCATTTTGGGGACATTACATTGACTTACATTCATTTCCTGGAGACTTAACTTTACCCTAACCATTTCTCTAAACCTTAACCTAACCTTAAACCACGACAATAACAATATGACCGTGTAAACAGATTTATGTCCTCACAAGTCATGCAAAAACACACACACACTGAGGCAGCTACAAGCAGCTTCTTGGCCTTGTGTTACAATCTTTGCCATTAGCTGCACAGCGATAAAAGGACTGAGAAATGGAGCCAACAGATCTGAGGAGTGACAGAGGAAAGAGAAACAGCAGAGAGGTAAATTTCAGGGGGAAGAAAAGTACTTAAGCTCATCATTATCATCACCTCCTATGAAAATACATCGAACACTTTTTATCACTAACTTTATATTAGACAGAGAAGGAAATGTAACTCAACAGAATATCTCTCACCACCATGTGTCTATAAATCAATTATATATGACAAACTGTCTTTTATTAAGTACATTTTCTAAAGTACTGTACTTAAATACACTTTTGAGGCACTTGTTCTTACCATGAGTATTTCCATTTTCTGCTGCTACTATACTTTCACTACAACCCAGAGGCAACTATTGTGCTTTTTAGTCCACTACATTTGTTTGGTTGAGGTACTTTGCAGATTGTGATTAATGATACAAAATATAATGAAAACCTATATTATGAAGTAACATTATAGGTTCAGATAAAAATGATCCCCTGGGTTTAATTATTTTAGTGGAAAATAAAGTATTCAAATTGGGCTGCACCTTTACCAGCTGCGACATCAAGGTGATGTACACATTAATCATCAATGCTTAAATAAAAGATCTCGGTACTTCTTCCACTATTGCATTAGACATAGTATAATATATTACACATAATTATATATAGCAAATTATGGATTTAAGAAGAGAACAGGAACGTTTTGCATTGTTTCGTTAGAGCGGTCATGTCTGTATCGACGGCGCCATCAGGTGGCCAGAGAGAAGGGACAGGAAGCTTTGAATACAGGAGATTGTTTTACATATAAGACTGGCCTGTCATATCAGCTTATATATTCTTAGGATCATTTATTGGCATTCAGTCTGATACGCTGTAGTTGTGTTTGTAAGTGTGAAAAGGTTTCCTCAAAGCCAAAGCCCTTTTCCATGAGGTGAGATGTTTAGCCAACCCTGGGCAGATTGTATGTTGACTGTAAGTTAACTTAGTTTTGTAAATTGTGTCTTCAATATGTATGCAGTGTTTATATGTGTTCATTTCTGCTTGTCTAATAGTATTGTTTTTGAAAATAAACTATATTCATAAACTGAAAGTGAGACAATTCTTCAGGACTGTTTCAATCATCTCAACCTTTTCTTTCATTCAATGCCACATGAATGAACCATCAGCAGCAGCTGTGGGCTCTCGCTTTTTGATACCAGACGACACATTTAAGAACGATTTAACAGCATTCAAGTTTCCAACAAAATATATTTATATTAGTGAGTCACATTTATGTTACAATTTTAACACACAAGGGAAACAAATTATTATAGTGCCAGAGCAAGTCTTCCTCCTTGACCTATCAGATTTACAAAGATCCACTAGAAAATAAAATGTGTATTATGAATATTCCTATGTTAAATGTTATTCAGTTAGCCTGAAAGACGGCTGTGGAACATAGGAAGAGAGAACATCACCTGACAGACAAATCAATCTAAAGTGTGACTGTAGATTTAATATACAATTATAATACAATTATTCATACATTATTTATATATTTATGGTAAAGGAGTAGTATGATTATTTAGATTATTGATGTTGATATCGGGCAGTATTTGACAGCTGGTGATGATGTCAATCTTTTCGGACACAGCCTTCAGGTCATCCAGGATTAATCTGATGCTGTGGGACGCATTGATGATGGCGCTCTGCGAAGTATTTAGCTGAGCTGTTGCACTTTGAACCTTTCACAAAGACAATCAGAAAAAAAAACCCTCAAATTAAGGCATTTCCAACCACAGCCAATTCTCTGTTACAAGATGCGTATCATAGAATCTCTGATGTAGTATAAGTAGCATCCAACACATCTACGTACCTCTCTACTGGCGCTGCCATAAACCTGCCGTACCGTCTGTCCCACGTCAGAATACAGCCGACTGTTAGATTCCTGCAGCTTCTGTTGTAACAGCGTGTCACCTGGAAAAACACAATTACATTGTCAAATTGACCCCTGAGTGGTGAGCAGTCTGTCACACTTTAAGTATTACCATTACTTATTCTAATCATGACGTTGCTGTATTGCATTCCTCACCTTGTGGTCTGTGTGTGGGACTTGGCCTGTCTTCCACTATCGACTGTATATCAGGGTGGTCTCTGACTACAATGAGAGGAGGCAGGTCTCTCCGGAGTATCTGGACGCTGTCCTGGCTCAGAGAGAAGGCTCGCGCGGCCTGCTGCTCCTCCTCACCGTCACTGTCTGTTTCAGACGCCTCCCCGGGAACCTGACAGCATCCAAGACATCACAGCAGAGTGAATAGATTGACACACGCGCGCACACGCACACACACACATCTCTGTCGCGCTAAAACACACGAAGACATGCAAGACTACCTTGGCTCCGACTGTGGCAATTTCGGGAGCGGTCATGGAGGTGATGTAGACTTCATCATCAGAGTCCGTCTCCGAGGCCTCGCCCTGCACCACTATCTGGTACCCGCTGGACATGGCTACACACACACAGACATACAAAACGAAACTTCTTTAGCTAACGTTAACGTTACATTAAAACAAATTATAGGAGAAAGGACAAGCTCAGGCACTTCCTGTTGCAAGCTCAGTAAAAATAAAAGTCAAAGGTATTCTGTAACATAATGCTAAACGTTAAAATATAGAGCCCAAAATGTCAAACCTTCTCTGTTGATTTTAAAAATGCAAATCACATGAGCAGCTAGGAAGTGGCTTGTTTTCCAAGAACCAATCCGATGTGAGCTATGGTGTCACGTGATATCTGACCAATCAGACCGCGATTAGAACGCCTGCGCCATATAATCGAGAGTTTGTTTGTAATGAAAATCGGCGTACACCGAAATTAAACATGGTTTTCTGGAATGGTTTCAGGCAGTGTCTATGATACCAGCCCTCCACATGACAGCATGTGGATGTGGTTTATTATTGGGTGTATGATTTATTCTTGGTAGAGCATGTATTCTGCCACCACCGGGTTTTTTTCACGTTATGACAGAAGGGAAAACTGCTGCTAACTCCGCCTGCGTGAATCCCGAGCGGCAAAGTTTACCCGGTAGATATATCGAGTGCAACCCAGGAAGCTGACTTGTGTTTACTTCGTGTAGCATACAGTCTGTTGACAGGTACAGTACATTTAACAGTTTACTTTGCTTAATGTATTTAGATAACTACACGCTATGCCACATATAACGTTAGATGCATTGCTTTGTCCCAATTCTCTCTCATACCGAGGTATGAAAAACTAGCCCTGGACAATGCCAGCAAACAACACAAGCTAGCTTTCTAGCGCTAACTATCAAGCTAACGTTAACGTCATTGAAGGTCTTCACATATAACTTTAGCGTTAGCTACCGAAACTGATGATTCTCTCTTTTGAGGCAAAGCTATCTAGGTTAAGTGAAACTGTTTTACTGAAGCGTTATATTGAGCAACATAATCACGGTTGTGTGTTTGGCAGAAATGGCAGACGAGTCTCTGTTTGACTTTCTCCATATGGAGATCGTGTCACATATTTACAAGGAGCAGCAATCCAGTAAAGAAGAGATGGACAACAAGGTGTGTTGAATAAAGGCATTCATCAATCAACTGACTGAGCTTTGAGTTACACTGTGGTCTGTAATAACCTTGCAAAGCACCATCTACTAGCTAACGTTACTTAATACCATGTGTTTCCCTCTCCCAGGCCTCACAATACAGCTCATCGTTACATTATAATATTTTAGCTTCTACAGGACACACTAATACACGTACGCTAGCTTCTGTCCACTGAGCAAATTGACAGCTTGTATTTCTTCTCTTCAGGACAGGGCTGTCTGTGTCTCTGTCCTTGAAAGCATGGGCTTCAGGGTAGGACAAGGACTCATTGAGAGGTAGACGAGCACACATGTACTGTATGTGTAATGCTACATGCTTTGTGACATGCATCCTCTTCACTTACTCTACATGTCTTTATGTTTGCTTTGTCTAGGTTGACCAGGGACTCTCCCAGCTTCAAAGATGAGTTGGATGTAATGAAGTTTGTCTGTAAAGACTTCTGGACGAAGGTGTTCAGGAGGCAGGTTGACAACCTCAGAACAAACCATCAGGTAAAGTAAAAGTTCAGAGTAGTCTTTCCACCAACAGGAAGTTTAATCCCTCTTCTGACATTTTGACTTTGTGATAGATATCACACGTCATAATGTCAAAGAAGTGCTTAGAATTACTTTATCACCCTAATTGAGGGAGTCATTGCTGGTGAATTGAGAAATTAATATATACAGAAGCATATTAATTGTTTGTAACTAGTGTTGTTACTAAACATGCATTTACTTCCTGCCATAGGGTACGTATGTCCTGCAGGACAACAAGTTTTCTCTGCTGACTCAGCTCTCCAATGGAAAACAGTACCTGGAGCAGGCTCCTAAGGTTTGTATTCTCTCTCTCTCTCTCTCACTCACACACACCCACACACATACATACACACACACACACACACACGCACACACACACACACACACACACACACACATATTCCTACTGTTGTCACCTGGGGATCAACTACAAATAGTCGTCACTTAAAGGCTTTTTTTGCTGCTAATGTGTATTTGTGTGTTTTCCCGCAGTACCTTGCTTTTTCGTGTGGCATTGTGAGAGGAGCTCTGTCTAACCTTGGTCTGGACAGCGTGGTGACAGCTGAGGTCTCTGTTATGCCGTCCTGTAAGTACTAAAAGAATACCAATCACGACTCTCTTTATTGTGGGAAAGAGCGAGGTGACATAACATGCTCATTGGCTTCCAATTGTACCCAGACTGTTGTAACTCATCCAGTTTGTCTCTTAAAGTCCAAACACATGGTTCACTGCTCCTTAATTTTGTCTTGACAGGTAAATTCCAAGTGGTGGTCCAGAAGTTGTGATCTGAACTCCCGTGCTACCCTGGAGCTGCTGAACAGGGCCATGTGGGGTTCTGTTAATTCTAAAGAGAGGATACTAGTTCCTGTCCAACCACAGAGGGAGTCACACGCCACCCTAATTTACTCACCTGGGTCAAACAGGACTAGCCAGGTTCTGCTGACAACCAGAGCAGTTGCAATGTTGAGTGCCCAAATGTAGAGGTCGGACTAAGAAATATTTGAAAATGAAAAAGAATTTAGGATAAGACATCAACCACCATACCATCTCTTTTAGCATCAATCCAAATAGTAGCTAGTGAGCCTTTTGCCACATCAGATTCATTATGAACCACCTGTTCCTCTGCAGACACACAGAACCTGTACCTGGTTCCTGGTGCTTTGTTCTGCCTTGGAGCAGATTGCCTTTAGGAGCTGACTGTCTCATGCATGCTGGTGGTCTTTTAAATTCCAGTTAATTTGAAGGCAAAATGCAAATCTAGAATGAGTCATTCATACAGGACTTTTAGTTTAATTGTGTTCTATTATTAGATGTGATAACAGTTCCTGAGAACCACTCAAACTGAACAGATTATAATTTTTTTTTTGTACCAAGATGTAAATGTTTTTTACAGCATTGATATGAGTTGTATGTAGTGTTGATATTTTCCTCGCATACAGAAAACTGCAACATGGATTTATGGGTTACAATTGTTGATGTTACTTTGTTTTGTATAAAAAATCTCCTCAAATATGAATACTAAAACAGCTTACGTATGCGCTGTTTGTTTTCATTATTTCAATTTTCTCAACTTGACATTTTCTCTTAATCAAATAATAATGTGACACAAACCCCCCAAAACAAGGCCTGTTGAACAAGAAAACAAATCTTACTGGTAGATGCTGTTGCCTCTTTGTGCCACTAGGGGGACACATAAAGCTGCCATCGTGTTTATGTCTGTTGCTTCACCCTATGGCCCAAGGTCTGTCAAGTGTCTCCATGTCTGGTCCATATTTTCCCTCGGATCTTTAGTTAATCTTTCAGATGTACTCCCAGTGTTTGTCTGGGAAATAGAAGAAGCTGTAGTTGCACACACGCGGTTGCACAGTGCCGTGAAATCCCCCCCGTGTGTATTTATTCACACAATGTCACAACTAAATAATCAACAGTTAAAAACGTTATTCAAAATAGTTTTTCAGAGTCTTCACAATTCCTGCCATTAATTATTCAAATAATTTGCATTGTTATAATTAATCTGTGACAACACTAGATGTGTAAATACCCGTTGCATATTCTATTTTGCATGTTTGGTATTTTAATTCATAAAAATAATCAAAACTATTTTTGCACATCAACTTAAAAAATATTTGTGCAAAGAGTTCAAAGCTTGTTGACACTTTTCATGGCACTGTAAATAACAAAATACATATTGAAGAGAACTATTTAGTAAAAATCTTATGTAAATGTGTACCTTATTCTGTATTACTCGTCTGCACAACAACACATTACACTGTGTGCTCTAGCTACAGCAGTTCCATTTCCCATCATCCCTGCTTAAGGTATTAATATTTCTTTCAGGTTGCTGATCCATATCATGAGCTTGGTATTAAGAGGTTTTACTATATGTGATTGTGCTGCACTTCTCAGATATTCAGTGTAAAAGTTCTGAAGAAAACCGTGGTCATTTTGAGTTAGTGTTTGGAATAAGTCTACCCAGGTTCTGTCAAATCCATCATCACATTTGGTAAAAATATTTGACACTTCATTAATCCTTATTTTGGTTTAGCACCACATGGACATTATTGCTCTTGTTGATTTATTACGTTGCTCACTCTGCTTTAATAACTTGTGTTCCCGTATTCTAATGCCATCAGTGTGATAGTTTGACACAACAAAGGGTCGTTGCATGTAACTTTATCCTTTTAATGCGTCTCCAATGTGACTCTCGCTCAGGCTCGGCCCTGAGTCACTACTCTGCTTTCCACATCTACTCTTACTGCTGTGACAACTTACCGTCTGTATTAGACACAACCTGGAGGGTGTATTTCACCATACAAGGAGAAACTTAGCCTCAGTAATTCCTTGAATATGTGATATAACAGCTATTATCGTGACTGACGACATCAGAGCAGAATTTGAAGTCGATAACGAAGGGCAAAACCACGCTCAGTGGCCAAGTGAACGTCTCATGCACATCTATGGCCAACGTTTGACTGAAATAATAGCAATGATATATGTTTGTAAGTGTCGTATTATAATTTAATTTTAAGTTTTTTTTTTACTCCTGCAACACACAAAGTGAGTGAAACAATAGCCACTCAACTATGATTGTTCACAAACCCCACCATGAAGCATGGATGAGTCGGACTGCATCTTAAAGAGGCACAGACTTGGGTTTGGACAACACCGATTTTTTACTTTTGTTTTACAAAAAGCCTGCGTTGCCAACAGATGGTATGGGGTTAGGAAGGGTCTAATACAAGAGCTGCTGTCGGTTGCATAATGGGAAGTGTAGAATCCAGTGTTTTTGGAGCTTGACCCATGCAAGGGATTAAAAGTCAGGATGCCTCGGCTTACGCTGCATCAGTTTTAGTCATTCTTTCAAAAAATCTCTTTCTTGCAAGTCTTCCAACTTCTTAGAAGGGCAATACGACATTCCCTTTAATATATTCTTAACTCCTTTGTCTAAAACTTTGGGTTAGCACTCTAACTGGGTTATGTCCTGCTGGCCCTCAAGACAAGTGTTCTTGAATGAGATTAATAGAGCAAGAACAGTTAAATAAGCCCCCTGGTTATAAGTAGACTGCCACTCTAGCCCTGCTGATCTGCATAGCTCATCGGAGGTGACGGCAAAATTAGTGTTTATTTTGGAATTTCTTTTCAACTGTAGAGATGTTGTGAAAGAAGAATACAGTCAGGAAAACTGAGTTAGGCGTCTGCATAAATGTGCAGCACCTGACTATAGCCCACTCTTTTAACCATTCGTTGCAAACCATTAAACACTTTGCCCAAATCCTGTCTGGAGAGAAGGGGGGGGGGGGCAGAAAGTGGGATTAAAGAGAAAGCCTGAGAGGGGGCTGAACTGTAGAAAGTCGGTGAGGAGAAGAGGGTGAGATTGAGAGAGTGGACATAGAGGAAAATAAAAAGGAGAGAATGAAGAGCCTCTACAGGAGGCTGGAGGGACTTGAAAGGTAGAAAAGAGAAGTTTATTAGAGGTGTGGGGGGGGGGGGGGGGGGGGGGGGGGAGCAGTGTAGGAGAAGAGAAGGAGGAAGAAGGTGAGAAAAGTTTCATGTATAAATGTACAAATTATAAATTGAGGGGAAACTGGGGACTGGCTCGCTACAATTGAGGGGTGATGGTGAGAGTTCAGCTCACAGCTGTTCTGTGCTGCTCTACATGGCTTCGCTCCACTTCCTCCTGCATCACAATATCACAAAGAGGAACGGTCAATGAAGGGTGGGAGGAGGAGGAGGAGTGTGTTCAGGAGCTAGAAGAAAGAAAGGAGGTGCTGGGGGGGGGGGGTGGTGGTGCAAGTAAAACCGGCATTCATCCTCTCAAATTGATGACTTGCTAGAATTGAGCAACACTGTCCACATGGACTGACTGAAGTCTTTTGTGTGAGAAGTTGTCAGAGACTATTGATCTGGGTTAGGTTCCCCCGAAGGCTCACTGCAGTTTGTAGGCAGAGATGCCGTTTAAAGTAATTGTTGAACCCTGACAATTTGGTCGTGCCAGTACTAAATTGGGGTCCAAAACAACGTCAATGAAGTAGTTAATTCATCACATGCAGCTGCACAACACCCACAAGTCTGAATAGAGCAGGTCTAAGTGTTTAGGCTGCTCCATAAGAGTTTTTTTATGCTACTTGGATGCTAACAGAAGGACGGTATTGATAGTCTGCTGGAGCTAGTTAGTTGTAGCTATTTAATATTTAAGCATGTGTATTCTCAGTAGTGAAGTACCTAGAAGTTGTCTAGGTGAACTAGCACTAGTGTGGTTATCATTAGACTGATTTATTTAGCACTAACATTAATAGTTAGCTGGTCAGGAAACAGTAGGAGCTTAGCCAATTGCTAGCTAGCTTCTGATGTGCCCGCCTTCATCCTCTCAAATTGTCCCACTTCTTTGTCTCGCAACTTATTCCACAGCGTTTTATGTAGGCCTCCACTATTACCCCACTATTATCCCAATTCTTACTCATTCAACTTCCTTCACTCATGCATACCAGCCTAAGAGGGAGATTCTCTGTCTCTCACACACACACAAACAAACTTTGTCTCTCAGGGCCATATGTTGACCTGTGGTGGACTTGAATACAGCCATCTGCCTGCCTGTGTCCCACAGGGCAGAGTGTGGGAGAATGTCTATCAGACAAAAACACACAGAAACCATACAAGCACACACATGCCTTTAACCCCCTAACAGCCACTACTCATTCCAAGACAGCCAGCCCATCTCATGTTAACAGTGACAGCTCTTGTGTGCATTAAAAGAGATTCCTGGGGGGGTCAACCATGTGCATGCATCTATAGCCCTGTTTTTTTTTTTGAGAGACATCGTGAATGGACGAAAAATCTAAATCTTACCATCATGACAAATTTTTTAAGTGATGATGAAATACCGTATTAGTTTGATGTAAACATGCTTCACAAACTTAATGTAATTAAGACAATTTAGACCACAAACTGGTTTTATATCCCTGGTTGTTTTCCCGTTTTATCATATATAGTTGGATTTTTACAAGGACCAATTACATTTTGTGGTTTAACCCTCCCAATGCCGGCACAAACGTCTTCTGCTCACCGTAGCAACAGAAGATTAAAGTTTAGTACTCAGCTGCTATGGTGTTGAGTGTTGAGGGGACGTAACTGATAGAAAGGAGAGGAACAAAGTGAGGGAGGAAGGATGGATTCAGTGAGGGAGAAGGGACATGGGTGGGAGCCCAGGATTGGTCAGATTAAACCCTAAACAAAAGACTTCTTATCTCCACATGAAATCTCAATGGCATGACTACACGCACACACACACTAGTGTCTTGCTGTCCTACAGCAGATTGGTTGACTATTATAGCTAACCTTGCATGAATAGATTTACTTCTTTTATTCAGTGCAATCAGAAAAATAGCCCTGAATTAAACTCTTACAGATCAATCAGCAACACTAGTTTGTTAGAACATGAGGCTCCATCACAGAGTAACTGTAATTCATTTGCTGCTCAAGGAGGTCCTGTTGTGTTTCACTCTTTTACAGTGTCATTTGTGGATGAAAATAGAAGTCTCTGGTCTGTGATTATATATGCTAATCATTCTGAAGGAACTGAGAAATGATCCGTAATCCAAAAATCACACTTGAGTATATTGTCTTTTTCCACAGCTTAAAGCACAGCTTTCTTTTCCTTTCCAGTGAAACCATGTCCCAGTATGTGGTGATTTTGAGGGGGAAGTTTTTTTAAAGTAATGTTCTAGCCTCGTAAAAAAACTAAAATCGAAAAATCCTACATAAAAATGAATTGACATCCAGTTTCTGTCCCGTAAAACATCACTAGCTTATCAGTCTAAACTAAGATATTAACTGAAAAACATACTAACCTACTTTTGACATTGTGTGTACAGCAAAGGGCCACTGGGGGAATGTTATCTACACTGAAAATCATAACTGACAGTTCACTGGTTTCCTGCTTGCTTTCTTCCTTGTTCACAAACGTGTGAACATTGTTGCACATATACACAGGAAAGGAAACATACCAGTGTCGTAACCTCTGCATTGTTGCAGCAGCACCTCAATACAAGGGTTCTGAGCGGATGTGCCACACATGCCTGTATAGATTCTACCCGATTAATAATTTTAAGTGCAACCCCAAGAATCTGAAAACAAACTTTAGTTAGTTAAAAAAAAAAAAAAAAAGAATCAAAAAAAAAAAAAAAAACTTTATTTCCGGTACAAAATAGCAAAAAAGAGAAACCAAATATATTAAACTTGATACAAGCATCACCAACTCAAAGTCCTCTATAAATATGTTAAAATAAATTAATTTACTAAAGATCACCTTTAACACTAAACAGGCCATAAACATGTTGATGGAAAGGCGATTTTAAATAGACCAGTAACAGCACAGTGTCTGTTCTTCTAACCAACTATGTCATAAAACACACAAGTAACACTTCTATAACACTAAGCATACATACCCTAACCCTACAGAATGCTGGCTCGAGCTCAGTGAGGCATCAGTTCACGTACATGTGACCAGGAACGCTACACATTCTTAACAGGACAAAGCCAAAACAGGAAGAATTAATATCGACGGCGAGATGAAATATGGTGTGCCGAGTCACAAAAACATGAATATTTATCGAAAATGTAATACCAGTGCTGCCTTTGGACAAGAGAAAAATAATAATAACTGCTCCTGGGAATGTTGCGTTTAAGATAATCTAAAATACATATTTAGGAAAAATGCCAGAGGTAAAACAGGACATGAAAGATTCACATGACTTGATTAAAATTTCCTTCCATGCCAAGTGCCTTTTTCAGATCACATCGGTTTACACAAAATAAAACGCAGAATTGTGTGATGGCATCTCATTCGTTTGGTTATTTTTAGTCTATCTTTAAACTCAGTGTTGATGGATATTCTGCAATTTGGGCTGGCACATTTCACACATCAAAGCCAAAGACATACCCATGCCCTGCTTTTCCAGTCGGCAAGTCGTGGACATGGGATATGAGAAAGTAAGGTGGAGCCCACATGGCTTTTTTTCTTTCTTAAGCTCAAACTGAATTCCCCCCCCCTCCCCTCCCCCTCCCTCCCCTCCCCCTGTAAGGCAGGCTATATCAGGTCATTTGACAGTTTACTGGTGGCAGTTTATCAATAATACACAAAAGAACACTTGTAGTCGTCTTAACAACAAGGAGACTTGAACTCTAGCTTATTTGGCTAAATAAAGAGACCTGCACCCCCATCCACACATCTCTCCTAACAAACCAGCAAATATCGCTTCAACACGTGACCTGCTAAATAACGCAACAGGCACTTCATTTGTTTAAAAACGTAACATTCGGGTTCAAGGCCAGTGATCTAAACATAACCCCAGACTGCATTTATATATAAAAAAAAACAACAACAATACTGCGTACAGTTAACATAGTGTGTCTGTGCTACCATAATCAAAACGTTTGAGCTACAAAGACGTCTTTGGCTTCATCACATTCTTTTGATCACCCAGAAATTGGTATAACGGTAATAGAAATGGTGTGGTTGGACTCATCACACTGTGATTACAATATCTTTGTCGCTATTTGTCATCCTAACATACGATTTTGGTTGAGCTTCAATCGCCTCAAGTACTATATAACTTCTGTCTTTGATATAAACTCCGTTTTGGTGACAACACACATTTCAGGGTTCTGCACTGTCGCTTCCCTTACGCATACGGCAGTGAGAGTTAAACCACATTGATCGAATAGGCGAATCTCTCTGTGCTTTCTGGTACAGTCAATAAGTCTTTGTTTCCTTTGATGCCACACAGGAGCAAAGAACGTCTGAGGTGTCGCTGCCGTGTGTGAGTGTATGTGTGCATTTATAGGCTTCTAGTGTGTGTGTGTGTGTGTGTGTGTGTGTGTGTGTGTGTGTGTGCGCTTGAATGTGGCTATACGTGTGTACAGCATATATTATGTCGTTCTGCATGTTTATATAAATATGAATGTATGTTTGTGTTCACACTGCAGCCTGAAGGCAGAACCCAGTGGCATCCTCGGGAACAGAGAGCTGACTGAATACAGCCAGACGCTTGCCGTTGACTTCATTAATGCCTCCGCAGGATTCAGAGCCACTGAGCGAGCTAGCAGAGCTGCTTCCATCCTGGTCTTGGTCTGACAGAGAGGTGTAAGACAGGGATCGTGCACCCAGTGGCCCCGGAAAGACCCCAGTAGCATTGGGACTCTGCCTCAGGGAAGGGGAGGCGGTCGGAGACAGCCCGCTTGGAGAACAGCCGGAGTCTGGGGAAGGCAGGAATGGAGACCGGGGATCCGCTGCAGTGACCTGGCTTATGGGGGGCTGGTACTGGTCGGCAGGGGAGGCCTCGAAGGCAGAGTCCATCTCCAGGAAGGCATGAGAAAGGAGGTCGGTAATGTCAGCGCAGGAAGGAGGAGAGGCCGGTGGTTCACGCGTGAAAAAAGCAGTGGCAGGAGGGTGAGCAGGAAGGGCAGGCTGAAGGGGAGCAGAGGGAAACCCAGCGAAGCTGAAGCTCTGTCTGACAAGAGGAGGTCTGTGCGAGCGGAAGGAGGAAGGCGGCTGCTGGGGAATGCTCGAGGAAGAGGACGAGGAGGAGCGAGCGAGGGAATGTTTGATTTCCTCCTCCTCGTTGTTGTGGACGAAGTGGCAGCGCATCCCGTAGGGGCAGAAGCCGATGGTGTGAAACGTGCGACACGGTTCGGTTTTGTACTTCGGATGCCGGTTGAGATCTCGCAGCTCGTCCAGCCCGTGGGCAAACTGGCACTTCCCGCCGTACTTGCACAAGCCGCTCTCGGTGAAAGACCGACACAGTTCAGTCTTATAGCGCGAGGAGGAAAGGGAAGAGGAGCTGGTGTTCAGTGCAGTGGGGCTGATGTCACTTTGGGAGTGCGTTAGGTCAGTCCCCGGCCAGCCAAGACTTGCTGCTGTGGTGCTGCCGGTCTCCACCATGCTGAGGGAGCGCTGGGCAAGGAAGCCTGACTTGGCCCACTGGGTGGAATTAATGAGCTGGGTGGGCAGAGGGCTTTCTGGCTGCTCCCCCCATTGGCTGGAGGTCAGAAATACACCGTCTGACGGATCAGCGGGGAGGCAGGCGAGAGACGACAGGGAGAACGACGTGTTACTACGCGGCTGACCAATGCAGCCCGGTGATCCCATTGCCAGACTGACGGAGGATGATGGAGGTGGTCGGTTCTGCTCCCTCAAGTCAAGATTCAGTAACTGCTGTAAAAAGAAACGGACAGAACAACATTAGCAGATATATTTTACTATTAATAAATAATGCGTATTACTGTTTTGTTTTTTACATGTCTGGCAGAATAAATTCATGTACTGTATAAAGAACTTTATTCATGGTTGATCGGTATTAAATACTGGCATACAAGTATACATAAAAACAAACTTCTTGTGTTTTGTTGCCATGCAATACAGACACCACAAAGTTAGCCGCATGGTACTTCAGTTAGCAATACTTCTAATGTGACCCGCCCTCTTTTAGGATTGTATTTTGTCTCAAACTAATTTCCTCTAAGGACCAAACAGGCCCAGTGTCTTATATAAGCAGCTACAGGACAGAAAGGGAAAGCAGACAGACCGATTATTGGACTGGTATTTATGGATCGGTCACCACGAGATGATGAATTGAAAATAATTAATGAAATAATAATTTAAATGCTGCCATTTGAGCAGAGCAAGTCCCTTTTAAACTTGCTCGATGGATTTGCACAGTTACAAGACTTTATTCACAAAAACATGATCAAAATCCAGCAACACTCTTTCCTTCCTTTATTTATCCACACTAACGTGACCAAACAGGGTTTAACCTGGAACCTACACGTACTTGCATCTTCTATTGTGATTAAAGTAAGCAAGGGCAGGATATAGCTAACCAAGGAGCGTTATATTGCTATCACATAACGTAAAGTTAGTAACACCCTCGTGCAGTTGTTGCTAAATTATAGTATTAGTTTGGTACACAGCTTGCTTCTACTAACTAGGATATAGTGAATTAAACACTTCTCAGTGTTATCAACGCAGATTGACAACTTTAACTAACTTGTTTGTGTTGTTTCGAGCATAAAGTTAGCGCTAGGTTGTTAACGGCGGCTCTAACTTATTCAGTTGTAGTTAACCTCTCTGTTAGCTTAACCAGGTCAACGTTAGCTCACTAGTACTAGCGTTAAATCACTACATGGGCTAAAGTTAGTGAGTGAGTGAGTAGACGGTTTAATGGGCCCATGTTACGATGAATCGCAACACCAGCTTAAACAAGTTAGGGAAAGTTAACTTTCAAATCGCAACAAAAAAAAAAAAGAAGCCAAAAGCTCGATAAAGCCACCGGTTAAAAACAAACGGTTGATACCGGACAACAGCAGCAGCATCCGCTAAACACTTGAACAGACGAAGAGAGCTAGCAGCGTAAAGTTAGCAGTGTAGCCAGTTAGCTAGCGTTAACACCCCATGACCTAGCCAACTTTTTCTGCTCAGCTCAACTTTTCTTTGCGCTCCGCGTTTACCTTGCACATCATCTCTTCCAGGTCAGCGAACTGGTTGAGGGGGAAGGATGGCATTTCGCTGAGTTGTCAAAAGTTTTCGTCCGATCTCGTCTGCCCCCGCAGTTGATAGACGTGGGCCACTCGCTGGCATGAGTTGCTCAGAAGTTTCTGGTTGTGTGCGCGGCGCTAAACAAGCCCAAGAACCCCTAGACCACGTGTGGATTTAAAACCTAACATTGCCGTTAGCCCCTCCCACGCCTCTGTGAGTCAGCCCAAAGTTGTTTTCATCAGACCACTGTGTCTGATGAAAACATGATGGGGACTGCTCGAAAAACGTCCTTTTACCTGACCTATTTTTAATTCCTTTAATATATAAAGATATATTTTATTTTTATTTATATCAAAGTATATATTCTAATTATTTTAAGCCATTTAGGACATACGGTTTTAATCAGATGGGACAGAGGAGGTACACTGGTAGTAGCTGAAACAAACTAAAGAAAGGCTTTGACACAAAGGGGGCCTCAAGAAATAGAAAAGTAGACAACAGTAACAAGAAATGGCAGCCACAAGGTCAAAAACAGGAGTACATGCAGAAAACAGGAGCACTGGACACATTGGTAGAAAAGACGGTACAGCTGAGCCCCATGAGACAGACAAGGAGGAGTGAAGTCTTTTATTTCAAAGGTGATGTGTGAAAAATCCCACTGCAGAACAGAGCCATGAGAATATCCTACTCAAAGACACACACACACACACACACACACACACACACACACACACACACACACACACACACAGGTTTGTTCCTCTATCTTTGCAAGGATAGGACTTTGCAAAAAGTCAAAGCACCATTTTATTTCCCCAAATCCAAACCTTAAACTAACCACAACCCAACGTATAACCCCAAACCCTATAGCCTGGAGGAATTGTCAAAGTAAGCTCAGACAAAAAAAAGGCCACAAAGACAGAATTTCAAGAACACACCCACGCAGGTCTGCCAGGAGTGAAGTTGTCACACCCCTTGGATTGTAAGGACAGTTGCATTGTTGTGACAGTTGCAAACAGTTGGCTGCACCTACAGGGGAAAGAAACTGAAAAATGTACAGTCCTCATTAGAGCAAAAAAGAAAGAAAAACATCAGAAATTGGGCCTCCAAAGTATGAAAGTTCTTGAAAGCAGGAAAAGGCTCTGAGCCCCTTTCGAAAGATGAGTTCAGCTGAGAACAAAGCCCGCCAAAAAGCTTTGTTTTGGTCCAGCCAAGTGGTCACCCTTAAATGTGTGTGTTTGTGTGTGTATACATGCTTGTGTGTGTTTAACGGGGGTCTCAACCCCATCCCCATCCCCCCAGTACTGTGATGATGTAATGGTAGGCCTATAGGTCTGCTCTATACATCCTGAAGGTTGACTCAGCCAGCTGTATTTTGACTTATTTTGTAGCTGAATTGGTGTCTTTCCTCACATATCTGCGGTTAAAGGTGTTTAAGAAGTATCTTGGTGTCCAGCGCACTTGTGCCATGGTAACATAACATTCTTTCAGCAGGTCTTCTTTGCACGTCTTTCCTCTTTTCTGTCCGGTCAAACTCTGCCGTTACTATCAAAATTGCCACGAAGCTAAATCTTCATAAAGAAAATGGGCATTCATTTCTTGTGAACGCCTCTGAAACCAGCACCGTATGTATAGCTTCATAATGTCAAGTCTAGACGCAGTATCGTCCAGACACATCAGATTGGGTGGAGATCCAATTAAGATGGACTGTAGCATCCTAAATGCGTCTTGAGTGACATTTGGGTGGCCTTTTGTTATTATACTTTATGTTATTATACTTCACTTCCTCATTCACATCTAAATTCACCATCAAGAAACGTACCACTTCTGAACAGAAAAAAAATGACATATTTCAGCATTGCAGTGGCTAAGTCGTATGTGCTGCGTGGTGCAAACAAAAATGGGAATAAAATGTTATTCCGCATTGACAAAGTAGCTTGGGGGGTTTTGTTGTAGAATATGCACACTAAAAACTTCAATGCAGTCAGGAATGTATTTTGCATTTCCAACATCACTATGCGGACACATTTAAAAAAAGTATTTTAGCCTTAAAAGACACAGTGGACACATAACCAAGATCCCAGTCTTCTTGTTTTGGCTGTGCTTCCTCCTGTATATATAAAGCAGTCTGCTTTCACCCAAGGTGCAATTAATGCCAAGTGTGATCAAGGCCTAATTATATTGCGACTGACCTTTGGGGGCTATTCCAGACGTGAGCGACTGCCATAATTAATATATTGTCTTAAGAGGTTGGCTCTGCGTGTTTGTTTTTTAACCGAAGATGAAGATCACCACTGCGAACAGCAAGTCATTAACAAGATGTCAACAACACAAGTGCCTTGAGGTAAACCTCAAACCATCTATTCATTTGGTTCAGTAAACAAGTGTTATCTGTAAACAAGCTATTTGGTCGGCAGGTACAGTTAACTTCTATAAACAAATCTCTCTCGGGTGAGTTGGGGATTACTGTGAGTCGAGAGAGAAAGGGAGTTTTCTGGACGAAAGGGGGAGGGGAGGAGGGAGGAGAAAGGAGGAGAGTGGTTTGAAAGAGAGTTCTTGCTTCTTGTTGAGTCCAGCTGGGCTGGAGGGCCTTTGGAGCACAATGAGCTCAATGAGCTGCAGGACCAACTAACAAACTAATAGCCCGCCCTCTGCGACGCTACCCCCCGTACACACACGCGCACACACACACACACACACACACACACACACACACACACACAGAGGACAGTGAATGGGTGGATAGAAGGGCTTGTGAGAAGGGAAAGAGATGGGGGTGAGGAGAGGGATGAAGGGGCAGGATTGGGGGCTATTTAGAATAAATGAGGATGCAGGAAATGAGAGTAAGGCATTAGGAAGGAGAGAGGTGGTTTCGTTAAGACTGGCTCTGCAACCAGGTTACAGATTTGGGAATAATCAACCAGATTCATAAACATGTGTCATGGGACGCATTCCCTTGCGTTGTCACGTAATATGACTGCGGTGAAATAATTAGCCAAGTTATTTGCTGGTTCAACATCTGCTTGATATTTGAAGAGATTTGCAGAGGTGACATTGCACCGTGGGGTTGCCCTATAAAACGATGTATATTTGAGAGAACTCCTGATGAAAATACATTGCAGTGTGTTTCCACTAACAGAAAGAAATAGTCTGAGGGCTAGTTTGGGGATGTAAGAAAAGGACAGGCAGGGTAGGAGAGCTAGCTAATCCATAATCACAACTGTGTGTGTGTGTGTGTGTGTGTGTGTGTGTGTGTGTGTGTGTGAATCTGTAGAGAACTTGTGAAACAATTGTATTGTAACGCCATTTGTTTTGTGTGTGTTGGAGAGAACGACACACACACACACTTGCACACTCAGCCTTTTGAAAGCCTCATGATTAAGTGAAGTCATTCCTCCACAGCCCCTCACAGGCTTCTTCAGATAAGGGGCTACTATTGCCATTGGAATATTAAGGAGAGGGGAGGAGGGATCTGTAGACCTGATGAACATCTGCTCCTCTTTTACCCCCCCCCCCCCCCCCCCCCTTCCTTCTTTGTAGCCCCTGCCCCATTTGCTTGTGTGTGTGTGTGTGTGTGTGTGTGTGTGCATTTGTGTGTGTTTGTGCTTACAGGGAGTCACAGAGAGAGTTGGGGATTGAGGAAGAGTTTCCCTGACAGTGAAATTTTAGCAAATCTACAATCGGTACCCGCATCTAAGTGTTAGGCCATGTCCACACTATACGTTTCCATTTTAAAACCCATATCTTTTGCTATGTTTACACTTAGCATCCACACTAATCCCGAGTTTTAGAGCTTTAAAAGTTTACGTTTTTAAAGTTTAAAAATGCTTCCAGGGACGGATACGTTTCAAAACTCCGGGGTTACCTCCTAGTCTAGACAGACGGAACCGCATTAGTTTGGAAACAATACCGTGGAAACCCGCGTTCGCTACTTGATTGGGTCTTCAGAGTCACGACTAGTACTCCCCTGATTCGTCACACCCTTATCATGCGACCCTTTTCCATAAGAAAACAAACAACAGCAGCCTTGATTACCGATCCACAGCATTTTATAATTCTACCACTGCCGACATGCAGAGGAAGCAGATGTTATTGGAGCAATTAACGAGCGGCTTGTCCAGCCGCGTTATCAGCCCAAACCGAGAGGAAACGAGTGAGAGACGCGTGTTGACCACATTTATTGATCCATAATCTAGTAAACTTTGATTGTAAGTGTTCATTTTAAAGTAAATTTGATGTGTGTGGAAGAGAGAGGCAGAGCAAGACCTGCAGCGTTGTAACTAAGTCTAAAAAATAAAACTTTGTCTGTTTGAGTTTACAGAGGAAGTGACTGCACTGGAATGTTTAGTTATGCATAAATACATAACAACTATGACTCTCTCTTGTTTCTGCTTAATGCACACACATCCAGGTACGCCACACAGTAGGGTTCTACTCACAGGTCAGAGGTCGTCACCTGACCTCTGACATCACCTCCTCCCTCTCCTGCCCGCTGGAATTCACTCCTGTGGATTCAATTAGAAAGCTAGAGAGAAGGAGAGCAAGAGAGGAGTATGTAGAGGGTTTACAAACAAGATAACAGTGACAAATGTCCACAGAGGGCGTAGCAATGGAAAAAGAGACAATGACTCAGGGTGGAGAGGGTGAGAGAGTGATGGAGGAGAGTTCAGATCAGTTCTTTTAACTCATTTGTTTTGGAGGAAAGGGGCAAAGAATCTGGGGTCCTACACCAGACATAATGGGGTACACTATATGGCCAAAAAGATATGGACACTGATCCCATGTCTTTGTGCTTTTGCTTTGTGGATGTTTTAAAGGGTTAGGCTAGCCTCCTCACTTCCAGTTAAGAGAACTCTTAATGCTACAATAAACAATAATAGTTCATATCGTATTTAATTGATATTCATGTCTTGCACTTCACTGTAGCTGCACTGTAGTTCTCATTCTACTGTTTAATCTGCCTTATGCTGTTTTGGTTTATTATTTTCATATATTTTATTCTTTTGAATTGCTTTAATATACAAAAATAAATATTTTTATTTATATCAAAGTATATATTCTAATTATTTTAAGCCATTTAGGACATACGGTTTTAATCAGATGGGACAGAGGAGGCACACTGGTAGTAGCTGAAACAAACTAAAGAAAGGCTTTGACACAAAGGGGGCCTCAAGAAATAGAAAAGTAGACAACAGTAACAAGAAATGGCAGCCACAAGGTCAAAAACAGGAGTACATGCAGAAAACAGGAGCACTGGACACATTGGTAGAAAAGACGGTACAGCTGAGCCCCATGAGACAGACAAGGAGGAGTGAAGTCTTTTATTTCAAAGGTGATGTGTGAAAAATCCCACTGCAAAACAGAGCCATGAGAATATCCTACTCAACACACACACACACACACACACACACACACACACACACACACACACACACACACACACACACACACACACACACAGGTTTGTTCCTCTATCTTTGCGGATATCTTTGGTTTATTATTTTCATATATTTTATTCTTTTGAAATCCCTTTTGCATGTCTTTTTATATGGCTGTGTGCACAATTTATATTTTGTCTTAATACCAATTGAGTCAAACGTAAAGCACTATGTATTGCCTTGTTGTTGAAAGGTGCTGTACAAATACTATTTCCATGCCCTTCCCTTGATATTTTAGACTGTATGGTGTGCATTGAACTTTGTGGCAAGGGTTTTGGAAAGGGTTTCAACATGACAATGTCCCCAAGCACAAAGCAAGGTGCATTCATGAATAGTTTTCTGAGAACTTTGCTGGCTTGTTCATATTGGCATTTGCTCTCTTCTACTGCCCTCTGGTGGATTGAAGTTTGATTACAAATCAGCCCCACGACCATTAATTGATTACATACTGTATAGGGTTGGACCCAACTGTGTCACAGTACTATACTTCACATCGCACCCAAAAGAAAAAAGTCCTGACCAGTGCCTTCGGTTTGCAGGAGGACAGAGCTCCACGTTGCAAAAGTAGAAGCACATTAATGCATTTATTAAATTAAGGATCTGCATCGGGACGTCTGCTTTCAATGAGGCGTGTGGGGCCTTTCTTGCCGTCGTTGACGATGATCCCTGATGTGATTGCAGAGACTCATTCAACTCTAAATTCACAGAAAGCCGCGGAGACAGGTGAGTACAGTCACACACTGATTCATGGATGTAACTACAGAGAGGGACATCAACAACCTGCAGACCAAGGTAGGGCTGTCTGCGTCTTACTTTTGCCTGCCTTGTGATTGTTCTGCTGTCAAGGTGGCAAGGTTATTTAATTTCTGTAGCCTGCTTGAGGAAGCCTATAGACCAGGGATGTCAAACTCATTTTCACCCTGGGCCACATCAGCATCATGGTTGCCCTCAAAGGGCCGGTTGCAACTTTAAGACTGTATAAATATAACTACTCCCTAACATATTGTTTAATATGTCTCTGCATTTGATTATTGTTTATTCAAGTGTAAAAATGCTGTACAGGCAGTTATAAATGTAAACATATATCTAAGCACATTGATTTCTGTTATTATAACATAAATCCTTTTAATTATGATTGTATTCCTTCATCACTGACACTGCCTCATAACACAGAAGACATTCCGGTTTTCTCCTTGAAGCACAAACATGTATTCACTTTCATTACATTTTCTTCCCTTTGCATCAATTTTCCTCTTCTTGGGGACATTTTGGGATTATTTGTCGATCATTTTCAACTTGTTGGAAAACCTCCACCTGTTGTGATAGTGTTAATGTCGGCACACAGACAACATGTTGTTGCCGTGAGTGACTAATAGTGGTGTAACGGATCCCCCCTCACACATGTAAACCACGGATTGATTACAAAGTTGACCTTCACCATCACAGTGTGAAAGAAAATTGAACTGACAAAGTTAAACGCCAATATGGAAAAACGGCCGTCTAGCGTCATTTCGAGGGTCACAAAATCGACATGCATTGTGGGAGATGTAGTTTATGGTCACTGTACACTGTAGAGTCTACACACTGTAAAGCAGCATAGACTTTAATTTTAAGACAATCATATGCCTTTTTATATGGAAACCCATTTCCGGCAGCCAAAAAAAGATGAAAAGTTAGACTTGATAATAAAAATATCCCCATGGCACAGTTACACAACCAACTTTTCAACTTGTGGATTTAATTGGCACAAGACAGGTTGCTGTGTGAAACATTTCATATTAGAATTGTGATGGGTGACGTGAGATAATGTGCAGTAGAATGGATTTAATGACAAAGACAATGTATGTAAAACACCATAATATAATTTACAATTCCTCTGTGTGTCTGATTCACCAGTGAGGGGAGCTGTTGCACCATTTCCAGCCAGTTCTGTGGACTTCACTGAGTGGATTATATTAATTTGGCTAATACAGTTTTCTGTATAAAGAAATTAGAAACGGCATCTGCATCTTTTACCTTAGGCTGTATATGTGTATTTGTTTATTTTTTCTTGTCTGTGCATACTTTTCACATGAAACAAGTGCATTTTATGAGACACACAAATACAGCCTAGAGAAAGAGGCCAAGTGCAGAACACAGACTGGTAGACAGGGGAATTAACACAACCCTAGTCCCCGGAAGTGGTCCACACAACTATGTGTGTGTGTGTGTGTGTGTGTGTTAAGCAACAGTTCCTGGAGATCCTCCTGAACCCAAAACAAAACAAACAGCCAAATCTTTGTTGCAATAACACAGATATGGTTTATCAGTTTGTGTTTCCGTTTGCCTCATGTGTGACCAGAGGGACCAGCAAAGCCTTAAATGTGGAGCTCACTCAGGAAATGGCAAAAAGCAATGTGATCAGAGATCTCTACCAAAATATAATTAATCCCTAGCTCCAGTTTTACTGTCTGATCATTTTGATTAGGGGGAAAATGGAGTCTTCATGTTTTAAATGAATTGCAGGAACACGTTGAGCCAGAAGCAGAGAGCGGGTAAGAGATACGGGGAGGCAGAGTGGAAGAGAGGGGAGGACGGCAAGAAAAGAGAGAAAAGCAATAAGTGTTCTGATAGATAGTTTAATTGTTAGAAGCAATAGAAGTGTTTGTGATTAGGCTGTGTGCATTTCAAATATTCTAACTTAAAGTAGATGTGAAAAACAAAAAATGTCACAGTTTGACCTGGTGTTTTTACAACAGAGTTTATTAGAAAAATAACTCCAAAAAAAACCCCTCATAATTAGGTCCAATAATTGGACCTAATAATTGAACCTAATTAGTACAAATCTACTTCAGTAAAATCTCAGAAAGGGATTTTTTCATAACTGCCTCAGGCCTAGAGAGGAACAAGATCACTAACGTAAAAAGAGTGCAGAGTGATGTCAGGTGTTTGCACACTGAAGTGCAGCCAAATGCACAACGAGCGTCATAAGGAGTCATGTTGCCACACACACATTTATTTATTGAAGCTGGTTAAAGAGGAACACACAGACAAAACGCTATATCTGCTATAATCTGCAGTGTCAGACATGTCTTGAGTGTAAAATTCCCCAAGATAGTTTTCCTTTTTTTTTTTTTTGTCAAGGCTGCTGAAGACGTGGAAAACGTATGACATCATCACATTTGTAGTCTTTGTGACGACTGAGAGAGAACAGGAATGTTTATTCCAGTTAGATCTCAGGCGAATCCTTTGGTCATTTGGGTTAATTAAATGAAACTGCCATAGTGACGAGATGATGGATATGCATGTTCCTTATCAGACTGCGTGTCATGACAGACTGTTGTTCAGAAATGTGTGCCGAAACCCAGAGGCCAACATTACATCCTACAAAAGCACATTTAATCTCAAAATAAACAGAATCGAGTGGAACAACAAAAGAAAAAATTCCTTTTGGCAGTGTTGTGTGACACATACTGGATGTTCCTGCTGCACGGAGATATTTGTGCACAGATAATGAGGTCCCTTGTGCAGTCCAAACAATGGTTCTTTAAACTGCTCTTCTGCTTCTAACAAAAAAAGGATCTCAGTAGTAAATGGACATACGGAATAACAATATTCAATGTGAATATACTATAACTGCTGTGTTCACCTCACAGCCTTGCTTTAAAACAAGCAAGACATATCTATCATGTGTAGGAAAGGTTTTTAGATTATGTTCATTTCTGTTATCTAAAAGATGATATGCTTCAAAACTGTTATATTTAAGCGTTTTATAAGGCACTGTTTATGTCTGTGTGAGGCTCATGTGGTAAGACTGGCATGAGGCTTAATAGCGAGTGTGTTTTCAGTGTGTTTATGAATGCATAGTTGTGTGCACATGTACTTTTCAGTGTCTGACCCTATCAAGTTGGATAGCAGGTTTGGCCATTCATTTTATGTTGGAATGTTTCTTTTTTTAAACTTGTTTTTTGTCATTACAACCTATTCATGTCAGCTGTGACTTCACCTCCACCTTCTTTTTAAACTTTGAGAGCTTTGTTAGAAGATATTCTTTATACATAATGGCCTTGGTGAGAGAGAGTGTGTGTCTGTATGAAAAATCCTCCTTTAACCCGAGTCGAATAGTAATGCTACGATAGTAGCTGATGTGTGGATGTGAGCGTCAGCATTTGTCTCCATGTCACAAAATGTACTAAAGGATGATTCCTGATCTGTATATTCTCTCACTGCGCTCATCCAACTGTATCCACGCAACAGCTCATAATATTGATCTGTGTGTCTGATCAGATGGATACTGATGGACCTGGAGCCCTATATCAAATTACGTCTTCCACATTCTTTTATTTATGCTTTGGTATCCAGGAAACTTGTTGTAGAAACGGGTCTCTGTGTGTACGTGCTCATATGTGTGCAGTTAGGTGTATTTTTCCACCTTGTCGTTCCTCTCTGTTATTTATCAATATAAGAGTTGAAGGGATGTGTTTGCCTGCGTCTGCATTTGCATCCCTGTGTGTGTGTGTGTGCGTGTTTGTGTCATTATAGTATGTGGGTTTCTGTGTTTTATGGGAAGTGCTTGTGACATCTTTCCCCAGTAGTTTCCATGTTTTGTACCAGCCAGCATGTCTGTTAACTGTGAATCATGGCGATGACGCTGCCAGTTGTTTCATAATGGTATGTTGTCCTGGAATTTGATGTGTAGACTAAATCTTCTCGTGCAAGATTCTGGGAAGTATTAAGTTTTGATGTCCAAAGTTTGACCTGGAGGGATAAAGCATACATTTCTTTATTTGATTTTTGAGCACATATTCTCGTATTCTTCAAATTGTTACATATGATAACATATGCAACCTTAATTATCTCAAAGACGCGTGTAATAGGTTGCTTCTTAGAGGGATATACAGTATCTGTAATTTCTTTCCAGTTTTTACATATTGCTTCCATTATAGTGCTGTAGAGTCTGTAGTACACCCTCTATAGTTTGTCATTCACAACTGCAATCCAGTCGTTGTTGGTTGGGGAGTTTTCCTGCAGCCATTTCTGTGCGATAGCTTTCTTGCTCAGTTCATCTTGGATTTTGAGTATAATGTGACAAAGGAATACTCAACCACAGTTCCAAATATTTAGATTGTTTTCTCTCTTTAGAAATATCCCCCAAAAATATGAAGATGGTATACTATGCCGTTTGTACACTACCACTAGCACTGTGTTTTTGGCTCTGATAGTCCGTTTGGACATTTCAGTTTTGGAGTCACAAAATATTAGGTTATGTTCTTCAAACTAAAACCCCACCAGGAGCTTGAATTGATGGTATTAGTCTGATTTATCATATAAAACAGTCAGCAGTTGTATCCTGGACCGATCCTTTTCTTTTGATATAGATCGTTTTTTTGGAGTGCTTTGTTTGACTTGTTTTTTTGTGGTATTGGAGGGATGCAGTTTTTCATATTGTATGAAATGATGCTGATTATATTACCACGCTTCAATGTACAATAAAGATTTCAATGTCTCCCTTCATCCTCATCCAAAACCGGCTCGATATGATGCACAGCACAAACGTTTGTAATGATAACATGCTTGGCAAAGAAACATCTAACATTTTGAAGACTTGTTGAAATATTTACTTTTATATTTACTTTATTATTTTGAAAAGTCTGAAGGCGATGACAGAAATTACCGCACACACACACACACACACACACACACACACACACACACACACACACACACACACACACACACACACACACACACATTCAGTTTTTGTTGTTTGGGAGCGTCTCTAGGTGATGTGATTCAGTCTCCCTAAGAAGCGCCAGAGTAATGTAAACATTATGTCATGATGATGAACGGTACGTGTGTGTGTGCGTGTGTGTGTCCCAGAGACGAGGCTACATTCAAAAAGGAAAGGAGAGCACAGGCACCTCTAGGAGCAAGCATCAGTGTTTGCTCGTTAACTCTTTGCTGGGCTGCTCGCCAAACCCTCTGCCCAGCGTCATCAGCATCTCTGCTTCCTCTTTTTTTTTTTTTTTTTTTTTAAAGCCGCCAGTACCGCTACAGTCACTTCCCAAAAAGTGAGACCGTCTCTATGTACGCATGCCCTAACGTTCGTAACTTCCCAATAATGTGCTCTATGGGTTCAGAACTACGTGTGGTTGACGGCTGTAAACCCTGTTTTGTTTGTACGGTGATTTCTAGACCACTGCTTTCTTGATGATGATGACAGTGTCACTGTTTGAGAAATCCCATTGGGAGACGGGGTGGAAGGGCGATACATTAAGTGTGATGCTGTAAATGTACTGTTTACATTACACAGCTGGAGGACATAATATCTCATCCAGTATATATATATATATATATATATAAACTACTGAAGGTAGTATATGTTGAAACAGAGGTGTTGATTTTCTCCATATGGTAGAATGAATATATTGAAGTAGAACATGGAAGTTGGTGTTCTCACCAGTTTTTTCATAGCTTTCAACCACATCCCATGGTCTTCATCAGCAAATTTGGGTAAGATCTCTTCAATATCCCCACGCACAACCACTTGTTATCACGTCACTGACGTTCCACACTTAGGTCACACTTGAGCCAGTTCCATCTGCTGATGAAGAGAAGACCATGAGATGTTGTTGAAAGCTCAGGAAAAGCCATTAAGAAGACCTTGAGTTGAGATCATTTTTTCTAATATGTACATTACATGCATTGTATTGCATAGGTGTATAGGTGTTCATGGTATTGTGTCCATTTATGGCTGATTTTGTTCCTCTATACTGCCTTCGTCCTCTTCTCCTCTCGTTACCTTTCCTCTCCTCTTGTTTCCTCCCTTCTCTCTTCCTCTCCTCTACGTTTCTGTGATGCTTATTTTCATAATAAGGAATTTAGCTGATCTCTGCACTGCTAGTGTCACTGTGGTATGTATTCTTGGGAGGCAAGCCAAGGCTAAACACACATACGCCATATCCATTCCTTTCCTTTCAATAACCAAACTCACCACACACACACACAGGCACACAAACACACACACCTCGCTAACCACTTCATTTTCTGCCCACCTGTATAAACAGTGTGCATATGTGCATATGTGTGTGAGCGCTTCCTCACAGAGAGGCCTATTGTCCGCCAGGCTAAGATGTGTGTGCTGTGTCATGAATTGGCTCAGCGGCCACAAGCCCACTGCTGATTTTAGCTTAAAACTAACTACACTTTTCCTAAAATAACGCTTCCACTGACAAGAAGCAGCTGAGCTTTAATATTGCTCCCTCAGCATCGAGGCTTTGTTGTTTCTGAGGATCTGGACGTAAATCACAGTGTCTGTGACCCACAGAAAATAGTGCCACGCAGTGGAAAATTAGGATATTTAGGCAATTTAGAAAAGTCGGAATATTTAAATTGAGAAAAAGAAGAATGAGAAAGACTAATAGGCATCCATTTTTAATCTTCTCTGATGATGTATAATGTTTGCGTACATCACTAAAGTTTGCATAAATTAGGCTTAGTGTTTCAATGATAACAGGTTTGATCTGACTAAGTTGGAAAAATAGTACAATTCCTCAAAAAGCGAATCTTTTTTGTTTTATTTACCAGAGAGAATCAAGCACAGAATGTGCTTTTTTTATTTCTGTGCTGTTGGAAAGGGTTAAATTGTGTGATGGGGCTGAACATATATGGTGTGTTTGCCTTCACGTCAACATTAATAAACAACAGTTAATCATCTACACATCCAGCAGATAAAGATATGGCACCAAAATCAGCATGTTTTTGGTAATCAATTTGAGTCTAATATTCACTTTCCTTCTAACTCTGGTCTTGTCTTCACCAACCTCTGACAAGAATAACGGCTAAATAGCTGCTAAATGTGCACAGTGGGTTTTATCTTTGCTGAAAACAGCTGCGCCTGGAACTGTGACGAGAGCCGCAAGACTGTAAAGTTGCGGACCATAAAATCAAAATAATGAAATGCTAAAATGCTCTGTAGAGCAATTCTCTGTGGTTTTGTCATCATGAGTGACCTCTTCCATATTAAACACAGTCCTTTGATCCGTTGTCGGTACAACAGTATCGATTACTGCAGCCTAAAACTGAATTATGAGGTTTAAGTAAGGCATCCATGACGTTCTTGGACTCTGAGTAAACACAAAATAGTACAATTCCTCGAGACCTAAACTATTCCTCAAACAGCTTTGAAATGCTGCCTGCGAATCATGAGCTATTAAGAACAAAAGAACATGGGTTTTGATGACTAAACACTGTGTCATAGTGTAACTACTAAAACAATTGGTTTTCAAACTGACTAAACACTTTAGAAATACTATTACTATTAGTACACTATTAATATTAGTCTACACCCTATACAATGATTGCTTCACTACATTACCAAACTAGGCCTCTCCTTTAACAGAAAGCTGTTTTTCTTCTCATATACATGTCACACATCTGTTCTTGATAAAGGCCCTGACGCAGTGTTACTTTTTTTTCATAGCCCACCATATTAAGAAAAGGACATGAAAACAGGAAGTGTGAAGTCTAAAAGGAGAAGCATGTACTGAGTGTGAGCATGAACAGGAAGCGTGCAGTGAACATGTATGGGCCAGCCAGTTGTGAAAGACGTACTTTAATACGACAAACAGATGTGAAACTGTCCAAAGGGACTTTCTTATACTGGCCAACGGCCTGATGCAACTGAACAGACCAGGGCAACGGTTTATAAAAGTCTGACAATTCTGGCAATA
The DNA here is from genome assembly GCF_050575085.1 of Anarhichas minor. Taxonomy (NCBI): domain Eukaryota; kingdom Metazoa; phylum Chordata; class Actinopteri; order Perciformes; family Anarhichadidae; genus Anarhichas; species Anarhichas minor. The sequence goes on from NW_027466472.1 coordinate 8,183,149, forward strand.
ACAGACATATTTTATCTATTAGACTGACTCATGTTTTTTAAATATGGGCCTGAAAGTGGTTCCACCCCTGGGTTGGGGGGAGAGGCGTTACATGTGGAGTAGATCTAAAGTTAAATGAATCTTAATCATGGAGGAAACAATAAACAAGCAAGAGTGCTTTCATTCCAGCGAGTTCATCAAGATTTTGGGTTAGCAAAATGTATTCAGACAGGAAAATGAAATGTAAAGCACAAGATAGACTATTGTTTGACAGGAAAGAAAAGAAAAAACCAGGCAGTCAAAGGATGAGACACAACTCATCTTGCTCTCGGGTTCACGGGCAATGTAGCATTGAAGGCTTTTGTGTTTAAAAGCTTGGAAGAAGCTTACATTTCATTTACCCAGAAATTCATGTAAAGGTGAACAGAAAAATTCTGTTCTTTATAATGTCATTCATATAAAATACAATTATACTCCGGTGGGATCATAGCTTTACAGAAGGCTGCCATCCAAGTTCTATATCTTGTTTTTTTTATATGTGCGCAACAGCCCACGGGTGCTGTTTCTGCTGTTTGGATGAGTTCATACATACTCCTCTAGATTCACTTCTTGTTTTGTAAAATAGGAAGAACACAGCAACTAGAATATGATGTATGTAATAGCTGTTCATGGGGATGAGTGTGTATGTTTTTCATGTTTGCAGTCGTGGCTTCTCACTTCTATATGCAATACTTTGTCAACCTCAGTAAAAGTGTGTTTGTTTTTCAGCAAAACTCTAAAGTAAAGATACTGTCTTCGTATTGAAATGTGACAGGCTCCCCCGAGGCCGTTCTGGGAGTAGCAGGAATTCTCAAGACACATTAGAAACTTAATGAAAGGTGCTCTTGTGAATCGGAAACAGAGAACTGTGACATGAATTCCTTCAGGTCTACTGCCTGTGCCAAATCACACCGGCCCGTGAAAGTAAAAGTGGAGAGAGGAGAGTGGAGTGAAAGGAAAAGAGAAGTGGTGAGGAGGGCTCGGAGGGGAGGGGGTTCTGGGAATTTTTCTGCCTTCTCCCTCGCAAAGTTTACCAACTCCTCTCGCACTTCCTCCTCCTCCTCCTCCTCCTCCTCCTCCTCCTCCTCCTCCTCCTCCCTCTGTTCCCCGCGTTTGCGTCACACCACTTGGGCTGGCGCGGGAGTGAAAGTCGGAGGAAAAGAGGGCAGGAGGAGGAGTAGATTGAGTTCTGTAGCTGAGGAATGTGGCAGAGAGAGAGAGAACATGACTATAAAAGGAGAGCACTTCCACTCTGTTGCTGTGATGTCACTGCTCAAAAATGTCCTCCTCCTTCCCTGCCAAGACTGACTTACTGACGCTGCTATTTCTTCCGCCTCCCCTTCTAGCAAATACGTAAATATGTAGTTTAGCAGTAGGGGTTTGTTTTGGTGCATGGCGGGATAAGCAGATGAATGTGGTGGCTCTTATGAACATATGCACAGCACTGCCATGGACCATTTATAATGTCAACTACATGCTTCTATGTTCCTAAGAAGCAATTTAAACATTAGAGTTGCATTCTACCCCTTTCTGTTTGTGCACTTAAAGTACATAGAGGCAGATAAGAAGCTTAGTCATCTGTCATAGTCAGTTAGCGGATACTCAGCATAGTCAAGTCATACTCAGTATTTGTCACCGATTAGTGTTCTGTATTGATAAAACGTGATAAGATAAACAAGAAAAAAAAAATAGCATTCTTGTGAAGAATTGTTCGTGTGATTGTTTGTGCTTTAAAAACAATCAGAAGCAATTGGAATGTCTTCCTTAACTACAGTACAAAATAAAGAAAGGTGCATATTTGAAATGGACTTTCACAAATCCTTAACTTTTCCAGTTATTCGGATGCAACTTTTATCAACAACTACACAAGCCAATGCAGTGTCCTATGTCCACTTTTCGCACCTTGAACCCCCCCCCCCCCCCTTCTTATTGCACGTGAATGTGAATCATAGTGGTGAGTCTGTGGATCAGCGTGAACTGCTGTTCAACACAAGAAGCATAGGAATGTATCAGAGCTTGCTGCTTGTCTTTAGAGATTGTGATCATGCATCTTGTTTGACAATGCTGTCGAGTTAGCTCGCCACTCTTTTTCGAGGCCTTTCCAAACTGCAGGGAACTCTTGAATAAAGAGACGGTTTTAAGGGGAGTATATTGGACAAAGCTGAACATTCCTGTTTCCAAGTATTTCAAGGTGCATTAACCTCTTAGGTTTTTATCTTTTCCAAGAAAACAAAGGTAGTGCTCTCCAATGACCTAGTTGGCAAAGGAGAAGTTACATAACGTACTCCGTCACTCTCTGAAGGGTTGACGAAGGTTTGGGGTTGAAAGATTACTCAACCGTAATGCCTAATCCGTAGGTAACGACCGAAAGAGAGGGAGGGAGGGAGGGATGGAGGGAGGGAGAGGTTTCTAGAAGCTGTAAAAAAAAGTCTGAAACCTGACTGGCCTTGAGTATTTACGTGATAACCTGCACACGCACAAAAGCACATTTTACAGGTAGGAACGTAACGTTCTTTTTGCTTCTGGATGATTGATCAAATCTTGGTTGCTGATTGCTTCAGGTTGATAAGTTTCAACAGAACTGGCTTGACCAGCAGCAACTTTGGAAGCGGATTGCTGACAGAAACTCCCCTTTTTACCTGATGATAAGAACAAATTCACACTCGTCACCACTTCAGATAATTTTTCCAGAACGACAGGATGCTCAAGTTTCACCTTTTCTCAACTGCTATTTCTTGCACTTATAATTAAGAAATCAAGTGAAGTTTAAAAAGGTAACTCATCTTCTACCTGCCCCAACCTTTGCAGCAGAACAAACTCTCTGCTCTTCGTTGTAAGCACACGACACGCAAAAATGCTTATTTTGTCCTTTGGTAACTGTTGCTTAACTTTATTTCGACAAGAGTATCTCTGTCTCTTTCTCACCTTTAGACTACATATGTAACTGCTTTACTAGATCTCCACCCAGGTTAGAGCTTTATCTCTAAAGTGTATGTGTGTGTGTGTGTGTCTGTGTGTGTGTGTTGTGTGCACAGTGCTCAGGATCAGGTGACTTGGGTAAAGAGAGTTTTGACAGCAGCAGCTTTGTGGTTGATCATTAACTGTTCCACAGAAGGTGGTGGTGATTAGTCTCGACTTGTTGCCGTGGTTAAATAACGGGGTTGACGTGATATGAAAAAAGAATCGACAAAATATAAGTAATAGTGACAGAACATGAGCCTAAACTGCGATGCCAGGAGTTTAATTTGGATTTTCACATGAAGTTAGTTTGATAGAAGTACAAAGGATGTAACACAGTGTTTCGTCATGTCAGAGTTTGGTGAACTTTAACCAGTCTGGTCTAATAGAACCGACTGGGAAGTTAATATTTGTGAACACACGAACGCACACTGATCCCTTCTTTTTGTCTTCGCTGTTTACACTTTGTGGTCATTGTCCATCGCCATAGCAACACATTGTGCCATTGGTCCAAAGGGGAACAAGACACAAAGCAAAGTGGGGGGGTATAGCTAGCTACGGCTTATTTCAAAAGTACGTACAATACAGTATATGGACAGACTACACACATTCAACTTAAACAGTGTGTTGAACAAAAAATGCAATTCATCAAAATCTGGGTTTATCCCTTCAAATGAGCATAAAATAACTATACCGCTATGTTTAGGGAAAACACAAACATAACACACACTGCATGTGACATTAAAATAGGTGGAAGAACACCTAAGGGTGTAGCTTGGGTCCTCAGGTGGGATTAAAAACAACAAAAAACAACAATGTATTGTTCTCTTCAAGTACTCATATATTTTGTTTTCACACTTTACACACGAACCAAGTATTGAAAATAGTTTTTCTGAGACCCCTTTAGTATTTTATTTGAATAAATGATTGACCGGCTAGATAATGGTTTTGTTCACATTTTATTGAGGAACTTATAAACTTGGAACCTAGAAGCTGAAAATTTGCCTATTTCGGATTCTCAATTTAATCATGTGTCACAAATCCACTATCAGACAATCCTGCGGTCTGGTCACCATATTTTCCCACCACAAACAAACCACACCAGAGTTTGTGTGGAAGTGGATTGAGGCCAATGAAAGAAATGCCGAGGTATAGAAACATGTTCATAATGTTACAGAATAAGAAAGAGTAATACAAATTATTACGAAGCAGTCCCAGTGTAGCATTGTAGATAAAAACTTATTTATCTCAACAAACTGCACTGTCCAGACTTGGTAATGTGCAGAATTGTGATCATGCGCAGCAAAGATTAGTCATTGTTTGGCAGTGTTGCAGGTTCTGAGTTTAACTCGTGTAAAATGTCTCGCACATTTAAGACTAATGCAACAACTCATCTCCTAATTTTTCAAAAGGGCCTTTTGTTTGTGTCTGTTTCTCAGACACCATTACTGTGACAAATGCAATGTTGTCTTTCCAGATGGCAGCCTTGCTTCACAGAATAAAGTGCCTTGACGGTATGTGCGGGGTGGTGGCTGTGGTGACGGGTTGCTCAACACAAGATCGCACTGGGAGTGTAAAGTGGAAATTGCAACAGGAGGTTTTCATGAACTTCTGCTTAACTCGTTAATGTGCATTTCACAATCCCATCTCCATTGTGCATAACAGCTCCTATCATTTAGGATCTGAATACTGGTAATTCAGCCCAGGAAGCAGAGGTGATCAATCAAATCGGTTGAAGCTGGAGATGACAGCGGCTGGAACTTTCCAGTGAAGAGAGAGCATTACGTGTATCCCCGTAGCTTGGGAACTCTATAAGGGTTAACTGTTGACTGGTTAAATGGTTGTTTTACTCAAGCACAGACAGATGTTTTCCCAAAACACAAAATGACATGATTAACTTAATTCTGGGATGCAAGAATGCTGTTCAACAGGGATGTTAAGCAAGAGCCCTGTTTCTGGTAGAAATGGTAGATTTCATTCCTCCTGCTACCAGAGCTCCTGGTGTATCATTTTCCAGAACTGACTTTATTTGGTGTGTCTGACATTGAGCCCAAACTTTGCTGCGTTGACTGATTCTGACATTTTGTAATTCCTTTGGTTATGACCGCAGTCCATCTTGCCCATCTACTAAGTTTGATTGGAAAGATCAAGAAGTGTTGCTTGTGAACAGCGGGACCTGCTCCTGACCCGTTGTGGTTTTGGACCTGATATTCAATGTGTACGATGGGACCTTATTTAAACGTACATGTTTGTTTTAAATCCTATTCGTGTATTTGTAACGATTTTGAGAGAGCCAAAGTTATTGTTTTACACTCATTTGGAGTAATGTAAAAAAGCATCACATCTTTTACCTGAGTATTTAAAGGCTGCGTGATAATGTGTATAAGTGCCACCGTTCTTGAGGTGATCCAAATGCTGTAATCTGAACTGTATACACAACAAAGTGTATGCCATGAAACAGAAGAGAGAGAGAGAGACAAAGGCTTAGAGTTCCACATGCAGTATAGGCTGTCCTTTCTCTGTTCCTGAGTATGTAACCTGTAATACAACAGGGACTTGGCTTGGTATCGGGAGGGTAGCAGGTCCCGAATGGACCAGGCGAGAGTCCCTAGATGCATGCATGTATGTAAAGCAAGAAAAATAACAATATTATTTAATTAATTTCCCCAAGCGGACAAATCAAGTTGTATAATGTAACTAATATTAATAATAACATGGCAGAAATGTTCCCAACTCTCAGAAGTGAAACATGGTATTATGGACATATTGTAAATTATGAGGCTGTGAGGTCAACAGTATTTTGTCCTGATTTAGGATTTACCTTCAGGAAAAATCAGTTCAGTTAAAATAATCAAATCTTCACTCACTGATCATAAAATGGCTGTAAAGAAAGTTCCTTAAGAGGTTGAAAATAATTATTTTTCATGCAGCCATTTCCTGTTTACAACACAATAGTATTGACTGTACCAACACATCAATAAAAATCTATGCTAGTACTAATAACATCCCACATTCAAGGCAAAGTACCTCTAACTACACCTTGATTTGTACCCTTAAATTTCACTGAAATCTCTATAAAGTACTGTGGGGGAGTAAGTTACTAAACTGTGAAGATGCAAGTTATAATTAATGCGAGTAAGAATGATCAAGCATCTAATTCTCACTAAATAACAAATTGGAGTCGAAAAAGAAGATCGTAATTTCATTTCTTTATTCAGAAATTAAGTTGTTTCCCTTTCAGGCAATTAAAAATATAGGATTCTCTTTTTTACTGCTTTTTCTCACATTGGTATTTCACAGACGTTGAAATATTTCTCCATAAATAAAGTACAAAATACATTTTGTTTTCTTTAAACACAAATAAATATCATAATAAATATATTAGTTTAAGTTAAACAACACAAGGCAACCAATGACCAAAAGGAATACTGCGGCGTTAAAGTCCCTGAACCAGGTTGTCAAAGAAACAGGGGACAATAAAACGATGGGGTGCAATTTACAAGCTAGCGAAGATAACAGAATGTTTTACAAAATGAAAGTGTGTCAGGAAACAGAGATCCATAACTAAACTCACTGACCATCATTTCTTTTCTTCTGTTAGCACACTTTGATCTTTCAGTATTTTGCCACTTATACATGCTCGCACCCCAGGTTTTGGGAAAATTACATGGTTACACACATACCCACACACACAGACTCTCACACACTCACACACACACACACACACACACACACACAAACACAAACAGAGAGCAGAGTGAAGGATGAAGCTTTGGTTGAATGCTACTGGGAGACTTGACAGTTTCTCCCATTTTGATTAGCTGTAAAGTGCATATCACAGATAAAATGACACGTGTCGGGTCTCACTGATTAAGGCTACTGAATCAAACATACTGTTTGTGGCACCACGAGTAAATGGCCTATGACGCAGGGAAAATCTTAAAGACACAGGAATTAATGATTATCGCTAAAGATAAGCCATTTTGATCACTACAGATTAACAGTAAGGGCAAACCAGGCTATTAACTGGTACTGGCAAGACCTGCAAAAGAGTTAATTTTTATGGAAGACCACATACAAAGGTCTAATAGGCTACACAGTATTTTTAAGTATAAAAATAGAGTCTGATAACATTTGGATTCTAAAATCATCTCAGTATGTAGTTTTTTTTCCAAGACGAGTTCCATTTTACAAACATAAATTAAGAACTTTAAGTGTTCTTGTGTCAAGTTGACTTGTCCTGATCAGTTCTGGTTCTGAAGAGAAGTTCAGATAAACAGACACAGGTGACAAGGTGTCAGAGTTCTCTTCAGCTCCTTCCCTTTTGCTCCGTTTAGTCGGACAGGGACAGGCGTTCAAACACAGTGAGCCTCTTGGTGGCTGCGTCGAAGGTTGGAGACTCGGTTCCACTGGAGCCTCCGCTGCTGCTGCTGTAGCTGTCCTCCAGGGAGTCCTCAGAGGAGAAACGCTGGAGTCCAGCAGGCTTCACGAATCCTCTGTGGCCTCCGGGACCAGGAAACAGCATGCTGCTGTCTTGGTTGTGCCCGTCATCCAAGCTGGCGGCTCTGCTGTTGTTGCTGTTAAAGTTATTTCCATGGCCACACACACAGTGTGAGGTCTTTGGCTCCAGGATGAGGGGAATATTGTGGATGTCTCCGGTGCTGGCACGGGTCTGATGGTTGCCAAACTGGAATGCTGCTACCTCCCGCTGCAGGGAGTCACTGAACACTGGGGAGAGGAGATCAGCAGGAGGGGGAGAAACGGAGGCAGCACGGCTGAAGCCCAGGTTCGGATCATTGAAGGATGAAAGGAATGATGGAGGAGGGGAGCAGCGTGAAGAGCCCAGAAACCCGCCGAAGCTGACACTCTGGCGCAGCTGGTGGCGTGGATTCTGACCACTGGTGCTGGTGGGAAATTGTTGCTGCTGATTCTGGAATTTGGCAGTCGATAACGGAGCTCCGTTGATTTTGTCCTCATGGATGAAGTGGCAGCGTGAGCCATAGGGGCAGTAGCCAAAGTTGTAGAAGGTTCTGCAGGGCTCTGTCTTGTACTTGGGGTGGCGGAACAGTCCACGCAGCTCCGGCTCGCCGTGGGCAAACTGGCACTTACTGCCATACTTGCAGCTGCCAGTCTCCTGGAAGCCACGGCACAGCTCCGTCTTGTAACGATTTGGGGCCACCACTGGTTGAACCTGGGGTGGGAGGGTAGATGAGGGAGGGAAGCCAGGTGGTGGTGCCACGGTAGTGGCAGAGGGAAAAGCCTCCAGGTTCCTTAGCTGTCCGAAGGAGGAGACCAGGCTGCTGCTGGACTCGGTCAGGCTCATGGAGCGGTCGGGCCTGAAGGGGAGCTGTTTAGATTTTGAGACGGGGCCCTGGCTCCAGATGTTGGATGACCAGAAAGGGCTGCCGTTGTCGGTATTGTTGACATGCTCGGTGCTCAAGCTGTGGCTTGAGGGGGAAGGAGGGGAGGGGGAAGAGAAGAAGGAGGTTGACCTGTTCAGCCTACTCTGCCCCGGGCCTTTGAGTTGAGACTGTTTAGGGAGCAAGGCTTCTTCCAGGGCCAGGTTCATAAAGTTCTGTAAGAGAAGATTGACATAGTTATTATACAGACCTTGATGCTACTCATTTCAAAGCAAGTTTGTACTGTATGTTGTATGTTCATAATCTTTCTCTTTAAACCTACTTTCTACAACAAATCTATTCAAAGTTAGTGTTGTATTCAGCAAAAAAACAAGCTGTTATAGAATCGGTTCATATGCGAGATATTTTATTTCTTTTTTTTTTTTTTGATAAAGAACAAAATGAGACAAAAATGCCAAAACAAAGTTATAAAGACGGCAATCATGAAAACAACGGTACAGTACTAAACTTTCTATCTGCCATTTACATGCAATCACAAAATACAAATTCAGTATAGATAATTGCAGTTTTTGACTGTTTTCTATTTCTCATGAATATTCTGAGAGTGGAAGTCTGGAAACGAAGAAACAAACAAGCCAGCACTAACTGTCTGCCTTATCTCATTAAGTCTTTAAACTGAATAAACCCTCTGTGACTAAACTCAGTTCAAAACGAGTTCACTGTCAAATCAGTGATTCACAAAATGAGCAGGAATAAACAAACACTTTGGGAGAGGAGCCACAGAGCGGTCCCATTCCAACTTTATCAGCCTTTTTTTCCTCCAAAACAAAATAAAAAATTCCTTCGCTTCAACTCACCTTCGTGAAAATGTCGTCAAGCATTTCGGACATGCTGTATCCCTTTGGCCAAAAGAAGAAGATTTAGCTCTGATCCACGGGTGACTGTTAGAAACCTATGTCCAGACTTAAGTCAAGTTAGATCTGTGTTCTGGTCCCCTTGCCTTTTATTTGCCTTAACTCCTCCCCCAGAGTTTAGTAGGAGTTCCCACATGCTATGTTCCCGGATGACCCTCCCTCCACCTCAAGTTTCATAGTGATCTCAGAGAAGGGCGGGTAGTAAAACAACAACAACAAAAAATAGAAAGAAACTGTGTATTTTTAGTTAGCTGTGTGAAATGCTTTAGTTTTATATAGGGATCTGAAAGCAGAGTGGCTTATTTACATAGCTCTCCTGCATGCTCTCAATCCAGGCCAATGGCACAAGCTTGTTTTTCCTGTGTTTATTCCTCTTCTGATATATCGTTCCAATTCTGTGAAATTTCTCAGGATGTGAAGCACCCAGATCTGAAGTGGCAAATGAGTCTTGTTTGTTCAGACCTAAACGCTGGTCCTTTTCATCCCACATTAACAAGTAGAGATGAGCTTTTCTGCGGCAAAACACGTACACAGGCATAATTACAGCATATACATTTCTATGACTAATGGTTTTCAGGAAGTGTAATAAGTCGTCTTCTCCCTGATCAGATACTGTAAAGTTTCTGAGCGTTTTAACCCACAGAGAGGAGAGAATATATCACTGAACCTTATTGTTTACCAGAATTCACACGGCTGCATTTCCCCTTACTTCCTTTGGTTTCTGTTGGTATTTCAATGGGGCTCCAATATTCCACCAAAGCAAAGAAAGAGTGCAACAGTTATCAGAACACTAACATTTCGTAGTATTGATTAGTGGAAGGCAGAAACCTTTGGGCTGGAAACAAGATAGAAGTGAGTACAAATAAATACATGCAGTTTTATTCAATCCTTCATGCGCAACGCTGTTCTTCTAGTTCTCCTGTGACTATTGTATCATTTGATATTTAGAATTTTTACATTTAACCATACCAAGCACATTTTTTAAAGGTGTTTCTTTTTTTTTTTGAAGATCCACACCTGCGTCAGACACAAACCCAACTCAAGATGTTATTACCAGAATCATTTTTGTGTGTGTCTTTTTTCTTCTTCTGGTTTTCGTGGTGAGCGTTGTCTTTTTGTTTTCCTTCTTAAAGGAATTCAGAGGAGCGTGGCAGCTGCTCTCCCCACAAGAACGTATTACTGTAACATAATGAGTGTTATGTGACCCTGTGTTATTTTGCAGGGTACTACTGGATACACACTCACTAAAGGTTATTCCCTTGACTCACACATTGCGAGGGCTGTATTCACACAGTGTCACCTGACTTGTGTGACATGTCACACTCTCTTTTCTTGTAGCATATACATTAACTTATAACACGTTGAATAAATGATACAGCTTAGAATAGCTTCATTATCTGAGCAGAACTGTGTCACTGCATCGCTGTGTGTATTGATGATTCCTTAATTAAATCAGAAGCTTGATGAATATAGGCTGATAAGAGATTATTATAATGAGATATGTGGGGAAAAAGGAGGTGAGAGTGATTCAGCGAGATTCAAATAAAAGAATCTCCTGACTTGGTGAAATTCCAAGAACTAAGTCAATTATCTGATGTATGTAAACATTTCCATCAGCCTCCGTTTTCTTTCTATAAAAGTCTTTTGCTGATATCTGCAAATCAGGAGACTACATTATTTTCTGGACTGCTGCTGCTGCATGTGTCACCCACTCACATGACTCATATTTAGTCCTGGCAATGACTGTGCTGACGTTGTAATAAATGTTGTGTAAGTGTAGAAAAGTCACTGCAATATTAACTGCTTAATGGCGGTAAACAGAAGAAGGGTGCCCCGAGAGAAGGAAGGCTGAGAGAAGAGCTCATGAGTAGTATTCCGTGATGACAAAATGTTTTTTGTCTCATGTTGCCTTGGAATTTTGTTTTCGGTCCTGTAAATGTGTTCCAGACATTGTGACCATAAGGCCAAGGATGCAAGACTTTATTTGACATGCATTCTTAAAAAAAAAAAAAAGAAGTATTTAATCCCAGTGTAAATAATCCCATGCCTCTTAAATAATTGTATACATGCAGTTATGGTTACAGACACTCTCTCAACCTCCCCATACTCTTTAATTTGAGTAATTCATTTACCAAAAAAGTGATCCACAAAACCTTTCCACAGATATCACACAACTCTATTGGACTATAAGTATGACGTCTCACAAAATTGTAAGTACACAGGCGAATTAAGTAAAACAACTTATTAAATGTTCTACTTCAAGCAGTGAGTTATGAGACAACCATAGTTTCACTACAACTTACCGCCAGAAGACGTCCGTGTTCTCCCCGCTCTGATCGCACTGTACTTTCTTAAGTGTATCCCCACACGTGTATCGGTGTCATCGGAACCTTCAGTTTTCTTATATTTAAATATCCATTTATTTTTAATATTTGTCACAATTGTGTTTGTTTATACTTTGTTTGTTGTTTGTTTAACTGTATTTTAAGGGATTTTAACCACTGATGTTATGTACTGTAACAGTAACTCTTTAAATTATGCCATATGGATGCTTATGATTTTCTGAAGATATTCTTAAGAATATTTTTCAGTGAGAATTACGCAACGTCATGACAACTCACAGCCCTCATACGCAGACAAGTGGACAGACGGACAGGCCAGCTAAGGCCAAGCAGGCCTCTCATGTTCAGCTATTAATAACTGCAGCGAGATTTACATCACTTAACTAACTATAAATCTGACAGCATTTGGAAAGTATATTACGAGGCTGAATAAATGGTGTGACATGATTTTTCTTTCTCAATTTTCCTGTACTTTGTTCAGACTTTTCAGAATGTCAGTACATTGGCACAGCATGGTAAGGCGACCAAGTGGCTGAAGTGACATGTGTTTGTGTGTATTTCTGTATCTGTGTGTGGATACCTCATTCTTCTTGTTTCTGTTCTGTCTCTTGCTTCGGTTGCATGGCAAGTCACTCTGACAGGGAGGGGCTCTCACTCACTCACTCACTCACTCACTCACTCACATGTACAAGCTCACACAAACACAAACTTAAAGGAGCATTCCTGCTGGTTGTGGCTTTCAGGTTGTTGTTTCTTTTCCCTTGGTGACTAAGTGAGCGAGTGTTCAATGCCTGGTTTTCCGCTGGGATTTTTCTTAAATGACATGCCAGCGTACATGTAGCTTTCCAACATGTTTGGACTTGATCAGACGTGTTATAAAAGAGAGTGGCTGTGGGAAAATTTGTAATATTAAAAAAGAGGAGGCAATAGGTTGCAAAGCTGTGACTAATCCATATAAAAAAAATATTTAAAAAAAACACATTAACAAAACCTGTACAATTGTTATTAATCCTAGGTTTTTACATGTAATATAGGTTTTTATGGGAAATAAATGTGTAAGATGTGAAAGTATGTTGTCATGTTTAGGGACGGCATAGTATAGGGAGACCAGTCCTCAGCTGGAAAGCCCTTAATAGAAGCCATTCACTAAGCTTGATTTCATTTTCTAACGTAAGTTCCCTCTCATCACATGAGCCTTAATATGACAATCTTGTTATTCCATAGCATACAATTGACACATTTGTCTTGCTGTGACATCTTCCAATGGAAATGGGTGCTTTCTTTAATGTCTGTGGCATGAAACCTAAAAGAAAACAAGAGTTTATGTTGTAAAAAGAAAAAGCCGGACATCCTCTTGTTGTGCTAAAAACTAGCTTGCACATAAAGGAACCGATATGTCTTTATAGTAACTATAAAACATTAAACATAAAGAGAAGAAGAAGCTGCTACAGGTCATGCAGATCATTCCCCATATCCCTATAGTGTGCTTGCACTGAGTCATGTACTGCAACTGTGTGATGCCACTAAGCTGTATAGATGGATCATTAACTAGGCCCATGTTTATCCTTATCAACCGTGTAGCATCTGCTTTTACATGTACTGTAACTCAATCAAGAGACTAGCTTAGTGGTTGAAAGCCTTTAGAAAGTTGGTGACTTTTAGACGCCATTTGAATTTATTATACAATATTATAGGTAAGTTCAACTATGTTGTGGTGCTAATGTCCAAAATAACTTGTTAATTTCTCCTGAAGTACAGTTATTATTATGACTATACAACGCTGAGGAGGATAACTGATGTTATACATTGAACCCTCAACGATTCTTAAATAACTAGTGCTATTATGTCCCAATAGGAGGGAAATATAAAAGGGACTTTTAGGAGTCTGACTCACCCTGGATGGCCGTAAACTGCTAAGTCATCATCATACGGCTCATAGTGAGGCCAGGTGAGGTCAAAATACAAAGACAACTCTCAAAGGGCTGCTATGGTTTCCGTTATGCTGAAACAAAATTGATGCTGATGGCAATGGCGATAGTTATTCTAGTGTTAAATATTTTTTTTATCTTCAAATTAAATGAAACCTTTCTCTTTAGTTTCTATTGCCTTTCTCTTTTTCATTTCCTGTATCCCTCTGTCCCAGGCTCAGTTTCACCTAAAGCCCTTGACGGATACGTTTGCCTGTGCCTCTAATAAGTGATACTTTGCCAATATTTAACCCTGCCCTCCATAACATCGCTATGGTGACATGCCAAACATTGCACGCATAAGCAGGCACGGGTTCAACAGTTACTTAGCAACAGCTGTGGAGCAGGTTTGCGGAGCTAACCGAGCTGCCCGTGCCTCTGAATTTAGCAGGTGATGCATCGGGATAAGAGAGAAAGATGGAGGAAGAGGAGTGAAGGGAGCACGAGGAGGGAGGAGAGAAAGTGAGTCATTGGCTGAAGTTGGTCGGGGGCCCATGTTGACATTATAGGCCCCGGGGAAAGTACCTGCCATTCCAAATACACGCAGTATATTTGGAGAGGCAGGTACACCGTGTCTCCATCTTTATCTTATAAATGTTATGTAACAGATAAGGGGGATCTGTATAGGATAATTTGATCGGGACCGTGGACTTTGGAAATCATGCACTGAACACACCGCAATGCTCTGTGATCGTGCAAACACAGACGTTACTGCGAGGGTCATTTGACTTGACAAAACTAGTCCTGTTTCAAAGAACAGAAAAAGAACAAATAACTCCCAGAGGACAGGATTTAAACAGTGTAAACAGCGTTGCTTTCGAGCAGTAGTCGGTGCTGCAGCTACATAACAAACGGATTAAAGACAAACCAGAAAAAAGCAATAAAAAAACTAATATTAAAGTTAAACACTTTTACTTGTGGCAGTATAGCAGGGGGCTGGAGACCTCGAGAAATCCCCACATGTTGTAAAAATCATCTGTCGCTATGTTTATATCACTGCTCAGAGTAAAGTATATGCACCATTGCCAGTAATCTGGCAGGTCAAAATAGATTATGACTTAGTTTCTGTGTATGTGTCAGCATTTAGGAGCAACAAAGAAAACACGAATCAGTCATTTGGCAATCCTAGTCTGGTGTTTTCCTTTCTCGAGCGTGTCGTACTGACCCTCATTTCCTCAAATCAAACATTTGACCAAACCTATTTTCTGGTCTCTTTTCTCCTGCTTTCCACATTTATCTCAGTTAGTTTCTGTTGTGTTCTTCTCGAGTTTTGTGTTATCAAGTTTGAGGGCATGTTAATCACCAATAATTGTGAAATTCTGTTTCAAAACATTGTTGGGTTATGAAACCAGCAATGTCATGATTGACAGAGTACATTGATTTACACTACAAACATAACCAGTGTATGATACCTTATTTTTCTCAGGTTGTATTTGTGTTCTCCTATTTTCCAGTCTATTCTTTCATTCTGTTTTGTGCTTTTACCTCGTTTTCCAGGATTACACAGAGAAAAGCCTGGGCTGTTGCATTGCAACATAACACAATTATTATTTATTTTTTAAATCAACACTGAATAAAGAAGCGTGAACTTGTCCCATTGTCAGTGATCACACTGAGGATGTCTTTTCTGAGGAGGTCGGACTGTGAACTGAGGGGGTTAAAGATATGCAGAGCCTGAAGGTGTAGCCTGTGGCACACATCAGCATGACACTGGACTGGTTAGACTTGCTTCTGCAGGGTTTTGTCTCAAGGCGTGATCAGGCGTGATGCAGCTTAACACTCAAAGCAATAGTATAAAAAGTAATCAGTGTGAAAAACACACTCACATCTTTTTAGTCCAGAAAGATGGGGGTAGACCTGTACAGAAATACCTCTGACAAAAAGACAATTCAGGCTTTACATTTTGTAAACATAATATAATAAAGATTTGGAAGAAAGCATTCATCAGTGTTGCAAGTCATATGAAATATATGTTGTTTGCAAGGCTCACCAGTAATGAGGACGTATGTGTCATGCTTCCTCTATTAGTACAGAAGTGTGGTTTTGGAGGAATTTTCTGCTGTGGGCCAAACTCTGCCAATAGACAGATGTTCAAATCGAAATAGCGATAATTCAAAAGATGTGCTGATTTTTTACTGTGACAGCTGCAAAAGCAATTTAGGATAATGCTACAATTATTTTCCAGCAAGTTGTTGTTTTGCCTCAGGGGAGTCAGAGGTGGGGGATTCTTGTAACAGAGTGAAATCCGGAGTGTGTATGTGTGTGTGTGTGTGTGTGTGTGTGTGTGTGTGTGTTTCTATTCCGAAAGGGTGTTTTCTCCACAGAGTTATACATTTCTCATCCACAGCCCAAACAAATTTCTCAGTGTGAAGTTTTTCCCCCTCAGGAACAAACAGGCACTTCTCACATCAGCTTCAAGCCACAATCCTTCACACTCACCGTGAAGGATTGTGGCACAAAACAAATTAGATTCTGTGTTGAAATTGATTTGATCTTCTCTTCTGAAGTCGCATACATCCACACTTTTCACTTGGTCAGTCCTAGAAATGCGGCAGAAAGTTAAAGATCGGTCCTATTGCAGCTTTACACGTCCGGCCATGTGGATGCAGCAGTCATTTGGCAATAAATCCTTACTTTAGTTCCTTACTTTAGTTCCTTACTTTACCTGTCGAGTTGGACAGAGAGCAAAACAGAAAGTGAGAAAGAAAAGAAGAGGAGCGGCTGATGATATTCAACTTCTTGTGTAAGAGAACATGATCTGGGTTGTGTTGCAAGATGAAGCTTCTTGAGCAGTTTTGCAACAAGTCATAATTACAGCATTTAAAATGATCTTTGTCTTTGCACAACATGTACAGTTGGGTATACTAGTACTTATATTTTAATTTTGTCAGCTGAGGTTGTTTGGCTTCTATGTAGTGGAACATTAGATGGTTGGATGATAAATATCCCTTACAAAGAAGGTGGGTACATAAATATCTTTCACATTTCATTTAGTAATCATAATTCTGTACACTTTGAGATTGATGGAGTTGGTAATGCTACCATGGAGGTCTATTCCTGACTTTTGAGAGGATTTGCTTCCTACGAGTACGACAAAGTTCATCTAGTTTCCATCTCTCCAAGTGAATTCGTTTGTAAAACACAATAACAATCATGAAAATCCATCATCGAGTCCGATTCCCTCCTGGTTAATACTGTATCTTTCAAATACTGAGCTATCCTTTGAAAACCTCAGCATGTTGGCACAGTTAATGCTTTATCAGCAAGTTGGCGACCCACGCCTCTCTCTCTCTGTGTGTGTGTGTGTGTGTGTACACTGCAGGCTCTCTGTCAGTTCAAGGTCACCACTGTGTGCTGTCAGGCGATATCAGTATCCGTCGCTACATTATGACTCAGTCAGTGTGGAGGTGTTTTCCCACCGGCCCCCGTGGCAGATCTGCTGTGATTCTCCCACAAGTATAGCAGGCTGGCTCCGTGGCTGCCGTCCAGGTTTCATGCTGCGTCCACTATAGGCACAACGTTAAGCTGCAAGAACTCAGCAGATGTTTTTTGAGGTTTTATTTTTGGTACTATTTAATCATGGTGTTCTTTTGCCAAAGCTGGAAGGACATGGCCAGATTTCTGTGCCTGCTGGAAAAATAGGAATCTCGTCCACCAGGAGAAATAAAACAGAAACAAACAGAATTGTAGAGAAAGTGGGTATTGCCACCGAGAGTTTCCAGTGAGGGTACCACATATGGTTTTGATTAAAGTTCAATAGAAAGTCATACGTTCGTTTACTGGTTCAGAATGGGCCTTTGGGAGGTGAAAGACCTCGATCATGATCGGTCTGTGAACAGTGCAGGCTATGAGTCTGCGTTACCTTATTTGACATAAATGTATGTGTTTTCTTGTTCTTTCTGACCATTGGATCAATATAAAATTTGTTATGCTTGAGTAAACAAAATTGAAATTCAAAAAACTGATTAAAAATAATTTGTTACATTGGAAGGTGGGGAGAGGGGTGAGTTTGAGGGAGAGGGGTGTGGGGTTGGGAGAGGGCAGGCCTTCAATCCCGAGGTCACATCCTGCCTCGGAGCATTTCACCCTCCTTTTCTGGCGGACTATACTAGCCAACGTTAAAGATGCATTCTGCCAACAACTGTTCCGCCAGCTACGTTTACTAGCTTTATAGCCTAGTATTCAGGCCCAGTGAAGACAATACGTCTTATCCGCTCTTATCCAGTGCCAGCCACATGTGTAAAATATGTCTGTGAAGGAGTTGACTGCTGGAAGTCAAAGACCTATTTAAGTGTTGTTCAACCATTTTTTGATTAAAAGCACTATTGCAGAGGATTTTAGTTTTTTCATTTTTATTCAATTCTTATCATTTTGGTTGCTGATGATTCCTTTATGCAGAAAATCCCTGACAGAGAATGCAAAACTGACTTCATAAAGAGCTACAAGGAACAAAAGTGAAAAATTGCTTTCTGTAGCACATTGTGTGGCCAGAAACGGAAGAGGATAGTGGATGTAGTAGTTGTGCACCGTGTTTGTTTGCCAGGAAAGACATCCTCACAGTTCCAGGAAATCACTGACCTGCCGTCTATTGGGAGTTTTCAAAACCTCAAACTTTCATCTCTGTAGAATAGACACAGCTGTATGTCCGTTTCTAATTGTTCTTTTAGTTTTTTGTACTTTGTCAATCCTCCAACTCTTCACTCTGTTCGCCCTCGAGCATGTGTGTCACCTCCCACAAATTCTCTGAAGTTATACTATTTCTCAAAACGTCGGTCTCCCCCCCCCCCCCACCCCACCCCCTCCTCCATTTTCCTTCCCACTTTTCCAGAGCACCAGCGCGCTTCCTTCTAATACGGAAACGGGGCCAGTTTGAAGAGAGGCAGAAGAATGAGGGGGGAGGGATAGACGGGAAGCCGCAGTCGGAAAATGAAACAAATGAAACAAAATGTTCTAAACTGCAGGGTGAAGCAATTGCCGGAAAATGAGCTCAGGCTCAGAGCGAAATTACCCCGAAAATTTATAAATTGCCTTTAAATTAGACGATAGATGATAAACATTACTAAAAAACAGAAGAAAATTAAAATTATTCATCAGCAGTGCCATAATTGTCATATTATAGAGGGGGCTTGTTAAGTTTTAGAAACATGTTTTAATGAATTGCCTCATAAAAGGTTAAATTTGATACTCTTTGCAGCATAAAAACCACCTTGGGAGTAAGATTTTGATTGTGTCTTATTTTACAGCTTCCAGTACAGCTGTAGTTTTTTGACTGTGAGAGCTTTCTAAAATTCCGTTCCATTGAATATAAATGTAAGTAAAATATGAAATTATCTTGAATGAGAAATGTATCATATTGATGATCTACAGCAATGATCACATATAATTATACTCACATTATTCTCCCTCAGTAAACTAAAATGTTTGAATTTATTTGGTATATAGTATGTATATATATATATATATATATATATATATATATATATATACTCAAATCTCTCTTGCAGTGCTGCAAGAGAGATTATATGAATACATAAGGGATGATTTTTGAACTGTCGGCCTTTGGTTCTTCTTAAATTAATACTCTCAATTACGTTCATTTCCACCAACATTATTTTTTTTTCATGAAAATGTAAATGCCAGTAAAGCTTCATTTAATTGATACATGACCTGGGGGTTCACTGTACTGGTTTGATGGTATCTTACCTTCATTTATCATCCTTTAACCCTGTCAGAAGAGGACAGCTGCTGCTGCTGCAGGGCTAAAGCAAAATAGGGCCCTTGTTTTTTAGGTTTGTCCTGTTCCTCTGGTTTTCGACTGGTGAACTTTAAGATAGCAGAGATTAAGCCTTATATACGGCTTACAGGTTGAAGTGTCTGACTCACAGCACCTGTCAGAGGAAAGATAAGGCTTTAGGAAGCCATCCAGGAGCCAAGCAATTTCATTTAAAAGGTACACTTAAAAAAGTTGGACTTTTCTGGTGTTGTATTCCTTAATGTACTTAAAATAAACACTTGATGAAAACTATTATAGAGCATGTTTAAAGTGTAACAGGAATCTTAACCTTCTCTACTCGGTGTGTACCACAAATCAAGTCCGACAGAGCCTACAGCCCCAATATGATGTGTACCAAGACAATGGTTATCAACTGCCTTTGTTAACCCAGGCTGTCTTCCTCAGGCTCTAAGCTGTGTTTATTTATGGACCAAAAGGGGCGTTTGGCACATCTTTTGACTCTCCTCTCAAAATGGACCTAACGTGCGTCACCTACTTCCGTCTATGAAAAATTATACAAAAAAATATTCCAACAAAAAGCAAGTGTGTTGCAATAAGGCATTAAAGCAATGCAGGCAGAACATTATATATTGATATATTTATTTTACCACTCCAGGCACTCTCAATGCCTACGGTTTATTTATAATGTGACAACTGTATATTCTACAGCTCTTAGGGCCTTTAAACACCAGGGGCGTGACAACTAAACAACACTGCGAATATTAAATGTTGAGGGCTTTTATTGTGAAAGGTAAGAACGGAAGGATTGGATCTGATCTGCGCTGCCTTTGTAAAAAGGTTGGTAAGGACCTAGGAGTCTCTGTGTTGTTTCATAAATATAGGTGCACCTCTATTTCGTTCCACACAACTTGATTGATTGATGACTTTATTTGTGGTGCGCAAGCTCAGAAAAATGTACCTTATTTTTGTTGTTCATATTTTACTGGTGACACAAAACATATAATTAATGTAACCACGCAAGCAAAATATTATAATGTGACATCAGGAATCTTTGTCATATTGTTTCATCTAGAGTGATATGAATATTTGGAGTTCAACAACCATCACAGTCTACGTCATCGTGCAGTCTGCCTCTTTGATGTCGTGCCACTATCTTCTCTTATCCCTGCTGCATGCCAGACTCAGGAGATAACGGCCCCGTGTCTCTAACTCCTATTCACAAGTATTAGCCCTACCTTTCTATCCGTATGCCAAGGAAATATTCTGCCCTACGCGCTCTCTCCAACTCACTGTTTCTTTAAAAGGAAAAGTATGTTCCTGGCTGCACTGCAGGAACAACACGCACATAATGAGGGAGTTTCACAGATGTGTCTTAGCTATTACACACAAACTGAAACAGAGTTTGCATTTTTTGTCCATTCGGGCCTCTTGGTGTTTCTATTTCAGAGCTCACACATGCTCTACAGCTGCTCCACAGACTAGTGATTCTTCACCCGTCTTGATTACTTTATGTCATTTCATTCTTTTTTTCTTTGAATTTCATCAACTGAGCTTAACTTTGTTGTCTTAATAGTCAAGTTTTAGGGCCCGGTCAGGTTTTTCAGGATAGCAAATCATTGTCTTGTCAAGAGCAACCAACACGATAATAAAGATTAATAACTGAACCAGTTTACATCTTTACAAGACAGGATCATTTGGTGCCAATCATAACACTGACTCATACATTTAACGTTTATGACGAGTGAAAGTCCAGGTGAGTTTATGGCAACAGGGTGAACTTGACTGTGACCTCAGATGCTGAACCCGTCGAGGACACCTGTGGTCATAGTTAATGTGGAGAATGTTGGGAAAGATATGATGGAGAAAGTATATGCTTTACATTATGTATTTTGACATGTACGTTATGATTGTTTTGGCATTGGTAAAAATATGAAGCAAGCACTTTTTTTATATATGTGATTGTTTTATTTTATTTTGATCTATCGTACGTCTATTCTAACAGAGAGGCTCGCTTTGATATACAGTATGCATGCTTTTTACATACTAGTATTATGAAAAAATCAAATGTGAATAGAAAGTCTCGGTCTACATCAGTAAGAATACAGAGAGAGACTGAAACTCCTCTGTCCTCTGTCCAGTCCCTCAGCTCTCTTCTTCTCTCTCACATACACTTTGTATTTCCCACTACACCACTATTGACATACACACACAGGTACACACACAAACACAAAACTGTAACACACACACACACTGTCAACTACTCACTCCTTATATTTGAAAGGCTCTCTTGTATAGTGTGTGAAACGCTATGAAGGTGTAAAGATGTAATGTCGAAGTTGTGTGTGTTTGTGTGTGTGTGTGTGTGTGTGTGTGCGTGTAGGTGTGTGTTTTTCACATAGATCGTAAAAACACAAGATCATGTTCATATGTCACATTCCAGATGCTCTTTGCAAATCAAAATGGAGGAAAACACACCGTTTAGGGGTTGTTACTGTGCACCAACTTTTATGGAGACAGCTGTCCCTCAAAAATGTCGAGAAGTCGTATTCAAATGACATCAAACACAGTCACACTTGCAGAAAAGCATACAGAATAATATCAGCAGTGGTTGCTTTGATAAATTCAAATACCTTAATGTTCCTGCAAATGATGGGTAAATACAGCCCCTTAGTGCTGTCTTATGAGGCTAACAGGGCTTAAATGTGGCGTACTAACACTGGCAATCGTTGTAGACTAGCTGAACAGTAATTACAACGCTCATTATTGTTCTTTATAGCCACATTTATTGTCCATGCTGGTGTCATTATTTTATTAGGAAGGAGCCAGTTTGATATCAGGCATTACTGCTCTGTTTCTTTAGTATCAGCCTGGATAACAGAAAGGTGTTGTGGCCTTAAAGGTGAAGTCAGCGATTCTGGAGAATGATTGTTAATCTTTAAACTCAACACCCAAACGAATAACCCCCTCCAGATTGACCATCCCTCTTCTCTTCTTTTCTCCGGCCCACTTTATTTGTGTCCCATTTACAGAGCGAGGGCTGTGCATTTCTTTGTTTTTTTTAGCGCACACACAGAACAGACAGCAAGTGGACTGTGCGGAGATATTCACTGGATTTGACAAAAAGTGTAAAGGATTAGAATCACTGATGACACCTTTTAAAGTGCAAAGGCTGTAATGTGAATCACAATTTCTAATGTTTCAAAAGCAAACATACTTTCTCCATATTGTTGTCATTTAATTCACCAATGAATTCAAACAGTAGAATTTGCATGTTGGAAAAAACACATTGATCAGGTTTTTCAAGTCACACCTTTCAGGTGACCATGACAGCTGCACTCTGACTTCATCGTTTCCTCCTCACGAGGGAACTAGATCTTATTGCTGTTGTTTGATTGTGTGAAAAATTACAGATCACAGACTTCTACTTTGTTTCCAACGTATACATACATACGCTGAGGCATCCGATTTCTTCTTCTTAATAGCTTTATTATTAAGTGCTGCATTGTCCATCTGGTCTTGTGGCTTTTGTTAAGGACCTCCAATAATTGTGCAAGAAAACGGCATTTGTGGATAAAAGGGGAGTAAAATGTGGCCAACAATCCAGCCCAGCAAACATGTTTTTATAAATCGTCTTGGGGACTTTTCTCTTCTCTAGGCTGTCTTCAATCTTTCACGAAGGCATCAACAGCGCCAACATTTTCTTTGTGTTGCTAACTGGGTCAGAATGCTGTGACTTCAACACCTACACACACGCTGTCATTTACACAAACACTGCTACTCACCCACCAACACACACATACTCTAACACTAAAGAAAACCTGAAATGTGTCATGTTTACAGTGACAAGGAAAAATATACATTGTTGTTGATCCGTGACATGTGACAAGATGGTAACCAAGGAGAGTTGAAGAATACACAGAATCCAAACACAACAATGAAAACAATATTACAACAGTGTACAGAAGAAATTACTGGTATTAGAGAAAGCAGCATGAATCAAATAATCGCCTGACATTAAAAAATGAACTGTTTAATAATTAACTGATATAACTTTAATAGGTTGGGGTGTGTGTGTGTGTGTAGGTGTGTGTGTGTGTGTGTGTTCGTGTGGGTGTATGTGTGTGTGTGTGTGGGTGTGTATGTGTGTGTGTCTGTGGGTGTGGGTGGGTAGGTGTGCATGCTTGTGTGTATGTAACGCCTGGAGACAAGTTCCAGGGTGTGGCCCGGCATTGCTTAAGCTTGAGAAAGGCGAGGTCTTATGACATCAGCAGGTGAAACCTGTTTTCAGTTTGTGGCAGGAAATTATGCTGGCACCGGTGTGTGCATGTGGGTACAGTTAGAAAACAATCCTTTCATCTCCATGCTGGCTTGTGTGTTTAATGTACAACAAAAAAAAATGCTGTTTCTTGCTGCAGTATGCTCTTGATAAGGAGGAGCTTCCTGTTAACAAGACTGCAACAGGGTGGATTGAGTGTTTTGACTGGCAGTTAAAGCAGTAGTTGGGCAAACCATAGTATACAATGGACTGTGAGTCATTTACTTTTTTGTACGACAGACAACACACAAACACAGGCCTATGCTGTGTGAGTGTGTGAGAGAAGAGGTCTAGACTAAAAGAGGTAGAGAGATGAAAACGCACATGTTTGGTGAGTCAGTGAGGAATGTGTGCTATGCGGGTTTGAGCGGGGCTGAGTGCACAGCGTCAGGGCAGCAGCTGGGACCCTTCATGCTGGAGCTTGACAAGCTAAAAGGAATGCACTATTTCTCAGAGCTGTCTGTCGTAAGGTCAATCTTGAACTTATCTGATTGTGTGGAGCCAAAATGCATGCGAAGGCAGCTGGTATTTCCGACAAAATGTGTCAACTTACGCAGATTTGTATCTTTTTTACATTCCTACAATATCTAGTATTGATTGCAGAGGGGTTGAGGACGTATTCTTATTCGTTACTTAAGTAAAAGTAGCGTGTAGTTGTGTAGTAGACGACAATGTAAAGTTACTCCATTACAAGTACAAGTCCTGCATTCAAAATCATTGTAACTGTATCTATGTATATAAGTATGATCATCATACTTAAAGGAACAGTGTGAAGCAGCTAGGGGGATCTATTGGCAGGAATGGAATATGATATTAATGAGTTTGTTTTCTTTAGTATATAATTACCTGAAAATAAGAATTGTTGTTTTTTTGTTACATTAGAATGATCCGTTTATATCTACATACGGAGCAGGTCCTCTTCTCAGAGTCGGCCACCAGGTTTCTACAGTAGACCAGAACAGACACCCCAACCACGGGCTCTAGATAGGGCCACCAAATCCAACACACTGCACCTTTAAGGTATTAAAGTAAAAGTACTGGTTCGGCAGCAACAAATTAAGTTACATTTTTGGACCAATCTTTGCTTATTATGTATAACATTATATAAATCACCAATCTGGGCCTTGGACAATTATCCAAAATGATCTAGGATGTGAAGAGGTGAAACGTCTCAACAGCAAGAACTTATTGGCATTTAAAAGATAATAAGATTTGTTTAATCTTACAATACCATATATTTTGTAGATTTTTTATTTTTATATGTTTTCAATGTAAAATATCAATCTGTAGATCTACAGCAGTAAACTAAAATACATGTTGTGGAGTAAAAAGTTCAATATTGTCCTCTGAAATGTAGTGTGGTAGAAGTATAATGTAACAACATGGAAAGATAACGTGTTACAATTGAACAAAAAGTGACTGTGAATCTGTTGAGCAATTTGACATACACACATACAGTTCATTCCCTCTGTCAAGTTTGTATCATCACCACCAATTCGTGTCCTTGAGAGCTTGTTTCAGTGTTAGTTTGTGCTCTGTTCTCCTTTTTCAGTGGCTCAGCTCTTACAGCGGGGAAAAATGGCTATACGCCATTCAGCAGTCAACGGATAAACAGATTGTATTGTCCCCAAGGGGGGTCATATGTTTCCACAGAGTGTGCATTATGTGTGCCTCCAGAAGAAAGATTTGACATACAATAACATAAATACATTTCAACAGTTTTGTTCTGGTCCATCAGGCAGCCAACTGTGTCTAATGTGACTAATCTGTGATGTGAAAAAATAAGTATTGTGACCACTGGGTCGCTCCCAGAACTGCAATGATGGGAATTAAGGCTTTCTCATGATGTCATAAACACACAAATCCTAGAACTGCATGATTCACAGGAATAAAGTAGTTATGTGGGCGAGGTGAGACCGGGTGATTGAGGCCCACTTACCCAATATAACCCTGTATTCTTGTTAAACAGAGATGAGAATCACTCCTAACTGTGTTGAAAGTAGTGAAACATGCACAACTGTTTCCATACTGTAAAGGTTTTATGAGACCCATGTCTCTTCTGTGTACCCATCTAGTGTATGATCTCAAATACCATACTAAACTTCACTAAAATAAACTACTATACTATACTGTTTATACTTTTACTTTACTGTACTTTTGGCCTACTATACTAAACTATACTTCGCTAAACATAACTACTATAATGTACTGTACTGTATTATATTCCTTTGCTTTTTAGATGTTTATTTTACAGTATGCATGTTTACTGTTACCTCTCTGTAAATAAACAAGAAATGTGTGTGGTGTGCTAAATGTACTTAGCATCTTGGCATGCAAGGTAGAAGAGGTTGCTTTCCATGCCTCATAAAACCATGCACAGTGATTATGACATCATGAGCTGAGATTTCCTGCTTGGCTCTCTTTTGACATATCAAAACAACAGTGTGCCATCTTAGAAAAGGATATTATATTGTTAGCCACTTTACTTCAGTTTGAAGTCAGTACAAGAAACCAGGAAGTTACAGAGAAGTTTCCAGACCTGATAATGCACTTTGTTTCCCACCACTTCACGGTTCATTTCCCCCCCCTTGTTTGCAATGCTACAGAGAGCCAGTGTGCATATTCTGCAGTGTTAAACCGCAGTGACACAAGCTCACATGATGAGGATAGGTACCATCAAAGAACTAACGACGGTGACTCACGACCACAATCTCTTGATTTGAGTCTGCATCACATGAGAGCGTATAGCTTCTCACGTAGTGTATCAGTTACACTGTACCAGTTACAGTATAGGTCTTTCATGAAGTTACAGTATGTTTGTCATTACCACTAAGCGTCATATCTCTACATTTACTTTCTCTTTTTCCCTCAAGGGAACAACATCTAGATAGATGGTTGCTGTCAGTTTGCTGACTTTGTGATTGACTTGTGACTTGTGCTATTGTCACACTTTATTTTTCCCATTAATCATCATCGCCACTTGTGGCTACAGCGGTGGCCGTTACTGTTGATCCGGTGTAAACAAATGTTCAAACCGGTTTAAACACCGGACCGGACCGCAGCAGCCGCTACGTGGCATTTAATACCCACATCTTCAACTGTACACACACACTGCGATGCTACGTTCACAGCTCTTTCTCAAATTCAAATGGCTTTATTTGCACGACATAACACTGTACATATTGCCAAAGCATATTCAAATGTTGAAACTTAATTTAAATCAATAAGATTGTTTTAAACATAACGTCCTCTCTCTCTGTGTCTCTCGATCAGCCGCACACTCGACAACGTTAAGCACACTCGGCGCTAAATTGTGCACGGCCCGTCAGACACAGACCCATTAGTAGTCCATTTACAAACGAACATTATATTATGTCACGTTGTCATATTGCTTATCACTAATGCAATAGCGATGGGACGCTGTCAGCAGCGGTTGCTAATGTGGGCATGCTTTTTCATTTTAATTCATAATGATAAATGGCAGTTAAGCGCGATTTGCATAAAACTAAACCGGTTTCAGCCCGTACACTGGACCGGACCACCAAAACCAGTAATCGACCCAGCTCTAGTTGTTAACAAAGGTAACAAAGTCTCGCTTAAAGTGTAATTAGTTAGTCATAAAACAGATCTATGAATAGGCTGAATGTGCAGATTATTTATACATTCAAACACCTGGGCCAGAGACAGAGAAGCTGTTTTCCCATGAAGTGTCATTGTCACACTTCAATATCAATTGAACACCAACAGCAGATGCAACCATGTCAAATGTTTTTATATTGCTGTAAGACAATAAGTGAAAGATTCACCTCCTTTAAAATAATTCCACTGAATTGTTAATTAGTAGTTTGTAAGTAATAAGTATTACATCCAGCTGGGATTAGAGAAGATCTCAAACCTTGAGAAGTACACAAAACTCCCAACTTCTCAACTGGACAACCCTTATCCTCTTTATGTTACCTTACACCTACCGGATTCCAGTGGAAGCTAGTCACCTTAGACTTGTGTTGTTTAGCTGCCTTTTCAAAGGCATTTACAACTCTGGACTGTAGCAATTACATGAACTGTATGTTTCAGGCTCCTCTGGCTCAGACACAATTTAATTGGTGTCATCAATCAGAAAGAAATGTACTGAGCTCTTTCCTTCGAGGCAAAGCCACCTCCACCTGAGAGAGAAGAAGATAAGATCTTTTGAACACTGTAGATTTACCCCTGGGGGTTGCTCTACACGTCATACACATGCCCTCCAGTCAGTGCAGAATAGCTGACTCTCACCTGACAGGGCAGGCTTGGCTTTCGTGAATACACACCCTAACAGGGGTGTGTGTCAAGTGAAGCCATCTGGTAGAAAGGCAGAGAAAAAAAGCACACTTGCTTGGCTCAAAATCAAAACACCTTGAGTCACAAACGATAATAAAGTAGTCAGAGTGTTGTTTGTGTACATGCATGTACGGTGAATCACTTTCCTAAGATTTCTACAACACGGATGACATCACTTGAGTCCCACATGGCTGGACAGACATGGAAAAGCTGACGGAGCAGCTTTTATGACAAGGAGCACTACAGATTAGCAGTAATGCTAAATCATAATGAGTGAGATCTTGTATAAACTGGGCAAGAAAACGTTTTTCCACAATGGAAACAGTGAGTGGGCTGATTAAACACCCGACTCCTCCACAGCAATCTGAAGTCTGTTTGATGTCATTACTGTAATTACTTACAGTGATGATCTGATGCTTTCTTAGGTCTTTTACATAACAGTAAGTGAACGCACCACTGTTCATACCAATTTATCAGATTATGATTGTTTCTGTAGTTTCCACGTTCCTTTTTAAAAGTTTTTAACAAGGAAGTAACCAACTGTGTGTATCACAGTTCTGCGCTCTCAGTCACCAGGGGAGCTCCATTGCTTAAAGCTGTACAGATTGTGTAGTATAGTCAGTTCACTTTAAAGATCTGCTGTTAAAGATTTGTTCGTATTGTACTGAACAGCGGCTACATTAGGCGCTTCAGTGAGGCAAAGGAAATGATATGAAGGGATTACAGTGTGACAAAGTCCACGCAGGGAGGAGGCCCGGGGTGGATGGACAGGGACAGGTCAACAAAACACGGGACAGTCGATGTTGTTTGTTGAACATGACCACAGTCGTTCCCGAAACCTTCATAACATGTCCGTTATTGCCACCATGACAAGGAACCTCCTCTGACCTAAACTAAGTATTTATTTTAACCCAAACCATAATCTTTCTCCAAACCTAAACAAGTTGATTTTGAGCCAAAACTTTAACCACGATGTTGTCGCATCATAAAACAGATTTCTTTACAACAGTGACTTGTAACTGTTTTGAAAGGCAAAGACAAAAGATGTCGTCTGACATGATATGAGCGTCACATACGCTGTGTCGTTCTAGCCGCCATTGACAAACAACTATACACCTCTAATATATGAAGGGTTGTTTCTTATCTTATTGCACTCTACTCTCACTAAATACAATGAATAAACACTGTGTTGTAATGTAATGATATAAGCATACTGTTAAGTACTATACGAAGCTTGTTGATGTTTTATCAAACTCACGTAGTCATGCCAATGGTATGCTGTCCTACTGCATTTGACATTTCTATTTCATGTGATACACTGAATCTCCAAGACAACAAAGACGGCATGTCAGTATCAGTGAGTGTAAGCCAATAACACAAACCTGTTGTGTATAAAATGTCTTTCACTGCTTTAAAAGTTGAGCCACGTGCCTCTCAGCTGTCAGACTTTGGCCCCTCAGAGCTGTGTTCAGGAAACAACTGCATATGGAAATTTTGTCAAGTTGCTTCCTCATGTCATTTATTTACGTATACATACACACACTTTTTATGAGTTATTTGAGTGTGAATGCTTGTTTGTGTACTGTTTCTGCAAAGCTAAGTCTTATAGTCAAATTGCAGAACTGTTGTATTGGAAGCGTTGTTAAAGGTTAACTTCCTCTTGGTTATTTTCAGTTTTAGCTGCTGGTCAGGGTCACGCTGTATGTTATGTGTGAGGGGGGAAACTGTGACGGAAACACACACAGTTTAAAGTCACACATTGTATTTTGCTTTATAGAGCTAATTGGGAGAAAGAGACTATTACTACTACAATTGTGTGTGTGTGTGTGTGTGTGTTGATCCAACAATGATAAAAGAGGGTGTGTGTCTGCTCTGTCACAGGGAAAAATTTATTTGATCTTGGAAACAGTATTTTATCCAGGTCAATCAGAACCCGATTGACTAGTCCTTTGACTCGGGAGTAATTTACTGGCAGTGTCACGGGGAAATGTTTATAGCAATTAGAAAGGTTGTCACGTATCAGGTGTGGATTTTCAGTAGTTACATTATGTTGAGTATGTCATATTCCTGCAAACATTTCAACACATTGACGGTGATGATTGGTCTAAAAAGGACAAATAGGACCGGAAACTGACGCTGAACTTATCTACGATGGGGAAACTATCAAGCACGTTGCACTTCTGGCTACATCCCAATGAGAGATAACCCGCGGTCACAGCGGTGTGAGAGAGAAGTGACATCAATCATGGCCTGTCAGCTGGATGTGAAAAACACCAACAAGTATGATTTAATAAAATGACAAGCGATTTTATTTTTTTGGGAGAAGTGTGACAAATTTGACTGAAACTGAGTAATTAATAGTTCACAAAAAGTTGAACTAATTACAGTTACAGTAATACAAAAATAATTCAAAAGGTTGGCCTGGGATGAGTGAGTGGATTTGCTTATTAACAGTATATAAGGGGAAGTGCATGTGTGTGTTTTTTATAGTTTGTATTGTGTGTAGGTAACAACTACCTCTTTTTTAACACTAATTATTTTTCCAGCCTTTTCCTTCCGTTTTTCTTCAAAGGTTAGGCCTTTAACCCGATGCTGTTATTTGAAGCATTATTCAATAAAGATGTAGTGATTCAAGTTAGATGGTGCGACTAACTATAGAAAGACCAATTAGGACTTTAATGTTTTCTCCCCATGACCCTGCTGACGTAGTCACACTTTCTTTTTTAAGTCTCGCTGCTCATGTGGCCATGTGGTTACATGTGGTTGTGTGTTTTATTCTGTCAGCTGATTCACCATGTATATGCTGATCCGTGCATAAGTTAGTGTGTTTCTGTAAGTGTGATATATTTGCTCCCCAAATGATTTTGATTATCATTTATCCCTGGCTGATTATGTATGTGTGTGTTTATCTCTAGAGGGTTGTATGTGTCTGTTCTTGTGAGTGTATGTATCTGTTTTATTACACTGGGTGAGTATGTGCTGTAAATTTCAGCTGACTTAAGAGTGTCTCTACTAGCTCGGTGTGTGTGTATGTGTGTGAGGCTCATGAGTGGGTGAAGTTCACAGGTTTATTGTTTTATTCCATCCATGTCAAAGTGCTTTATGATCCCAAAAGTCAGACAGATGTCTGACAATGTCTGAATCACCTAAATTCACCACAATTAGTCTGGATAGTCCACCAAGAAGTCTTTTTTTTAACCCGCATGTAATATTATAGGCTATTGTATCAATAAAAGTATAAAATCAAAAGGTTTAGTTCAACACCAGGTGATCGAGCCCAGTGCTTTCAATCATGATAGACGAGTTAGTGAAAAACTTAATTACATCCTTGATTGGAATGATGTCTGATGATTATTTTCCTGGGTGGGGTAAATACTTACACACAGAAAGTCCCTTCTGGCTTGGTGTGTAGCCAATAACCAAAGTGCAACTCATTTAACCACTTATTTTTCATTATAATTATGGGGCACATTTGACATATGTAGTTGTTGATAAGACACCATACAGGTGTCATGTACTGGTCGACCATTGCTGCTTTGACGAATGTGACACAGAGTTGGCCTCATGGCAACACAAAAATGACTATTTGATGATTTTTGAGAATAACCCTGATCCCAAATTTCATACCCTGCAAAAAACAAGCAAAGACCTGTTAAAGGTCCAGTGTGTGGATTTCTATGAGCTGGTAAGGTCTGAGGCTAAATCCGGACTATCTGGGGCTGAGGTCAGTGTGTGGCCAATGGTTTAATGGGTGGTCCCTGCTATTCTGCCTGGAACACTACTGCCCACATTTTACTGCATTGTATGACTACTGCAAGAATTACATTTCATTTGAAACAACAATTTTAATAGTGATGTAAAGACAATTGTACTGGGCAAAACGGACTTCTGTGTGGGCAGCTGAGAATTCTCAAACCTATATGGCACCAGTGTTAGTCAGTCCTTTCTACAATTTTTTTAAACTGCTGTCATATTTGGCCCTTTGTCATGTATAGTATTGTATAAAATGAACCAGCAGCCCGATGTAAGTCTGCCAAATATGGAATTTAAGTTTAATTTGAGTAGAATTTAAGTGTTTTGACCATCTAACTTCCTAAGTATCCTATATCTTTTAACTCATGTCATCTATACCTCCAAGACAAAATCATTTTTGACCTCAAACCTTATAAATTGTGCTGTATATAAGAATTACAGGGGTATTTTATTTTGAAGATGTATTATATATATTTTGAATCACTTTGGGAAGTCAGTATTGTTTTGGGAATATGAAAACGGCTCCCAATAATCTGGATGCATATCTGAAGCCAGAGCTCATATAGTGTTTTTCTCTGCGCAGCAGTGTTTCAATTGATCCCAAATGAGGAGAGAGCGGAAGAGGCCGCCTGGAGAAAAAACGTTGCAACCAGCGTCTTCTTTTTCCGATCCGAGGCTCTGACTCTGTGCCGCCGCTCTGAGCGACCCGTCTTCTTTTGAAGCAAAGATTTTTCACATTATCAGCAATATGGCACAACATCAAAGAGAAAACAGTGCTCTGTTTATTTAAATGTCAATGTGCAATAAAAGTATGTTGTCCCTTAAATCAATGAATAACCAATAAAAATCGTGATCTCATTATTGATCAACATAATAGTCATCATTTTAGCCTTATTCATGCGGCACTATATTAAACACTAAAAGGTTTGCACTGTCAGTTTGACAAGACCAAAGCAGTCCTCTGGACAACCATTTAATTAGTCTGCCGTCGGACAGAATGACTGAAGTGTTTTTAAGACTTTGTAGCTCTTCTTCCACTATGTGTGGTATAAAATGTCACACTAACAGCAAAAACAGTCATATAAGCAGTGAGAATTTTGACATAGTTTTGGCACAATGTGACTCAATTGTTTCACTCTGAATAGTCTGTCTCATATTCGCAGCCATCTGTTGGCTGCACATGTTTCATTGCACGTGTAATGACTGGCTCATGCAGTGGCTGAACAGGAAGTCATTGTGTCAATGACTGCACTCGTTACGTATTCCGTCCTCAACTGTTAGAAGATGTTGTTTTTGTCTCGTTTGTGCTCACAATTGATGTATTTTATTAACCTGCAGCAAACACACCACGGAAACATCTGTCTTTCATTTGTTCAGGGGAGCGTCTTCCTTGTGCTGTAAACGCCACAAATCACCAGCTGTTTAAAGAGGAATGTAGCATTGAGAAAGCTTGGATTATTTCAGTGATTTGTAGGTAATCAATAACGGGTGTTTCTTTTTGCCTTTTTTTTTTTTTCTCCACCAAATATTATTTTCACCATGGCGATAGAGCGGATGATACATTACATATTTGCAATAATCTGTTCCAGAGAGAACACATCAGGTGATGACAGGTTCTCAATCTGTTCAACAAACACATGCTAAGAGATACAAAAAATACATAAAATGTAGGACAATAAGAAAGACCTTATCATTTTAAGCTGCCTGACACTGAAGAAAACTCCTCTGTATACTCTGCTCTATTGTATGTATAAGTCTTTCTTTCTCTCTCACGCTCACACAACCATGGTGTTGTGATTAGGGTGGCGGCTGTACAGAGAAGCAGATGTATTTTTAGCTTTTACTGAGCCTCCATCACATGTACTGATTCACATAGACACGTGTGGATGCAACCACTCACATACAGAATATGACAAGGCAGCCATTTCTGCTGTTGTTTAGCTTATGCTCATTTACTCGTGGTAAAGCCCCAAACACCCCTCCGTTAGACATCATATCCCCCATACAGACCCTGTGGTTTGACAGAAGCAGCAACGAGTGACTCTAGAGTTGTGTCAGGGAGTTGTAGGTGGTTTTCCACGGTTTGTACACGCAGGACCACAAGGAAATAAAGACCCTGCGGAAGAAGTGGGCCCTTCCTTTCCATTAACCATTTCCACTCTAACACTGTATTTTAACTGTATACCAAGAACAGGCTTAAAGTGTTAAAGTGTGATCTGACAGGCAGAATAAAAGTGTAGTGTGTGAAAGCAGCATTTGCCTGTTGATGACTGGAAAGGTTAAAAGGTTTGTCTAGTCTGATGAATCTTGGTTGTGGAGCCCTCAGGCATGGTTACAACATGTAGAGGCCCGTGGTGGAGGAATAATGCACTGGGGGCCGCTGGCTCCATTCAAACCTGTAGACTGATGCCTTATTGCCAGAGCAAACCCTAAAGCATAGGTTCAACATTTTGGGAAATAATGAATACATCTATTTTTGCTTTCTTTTGCCCAGAGTTAGATGAGAAGTTCGATACCACTCTCAATGTTTGTAATCTATGCTAGCACCAGCAAAAGGGGAAATAGGGGAAACAACAAAAAAAACAAGTTAGTACTGTTTTGTGGTTGTCATCTGCTGGACTATTTCTTCGTCATGACTGTGGTGACTCCAGGAAGTTACTTGTCCGAAACACGAAAACCTGGGGATTGGTAGTTTATACACTTTTTCTTTTGTTCAGATAAAATGAGTGAGGTTTAGAGATGCTTGTTAGCATAATTAAGCTGTTAGCAGCTGTTTCCCCCTGTTTCCAGTCTTTGTGCTAAGCTATGTTAGCCTGCAGCTAACTAAGCAATGTTTCCCAAAATGTTCAACTTGTCCTTAAATATTGAGGCAGGCACACTCACTTTTTATCCATCCATGACCAATATGTACCCCCAAGGCAATGAGGCTTTCTTTCATAGTGCAAGTGTCATCCAGGAATTAAGTAAATGACCCGTCTCTCAAACACCCCCAGAAAACAGCGTTCACACATCAAATGTGTGAAGCACAAAATGTCTGCAAAGGTCATTTTTAACACCTGAATGTTAGCGATCCCTTGTGGAATCGATGCAAAAACATGCAGCAGCTGCTAAGAGGGCCAAAGGTGATGCAATAAGGTGCTTAACAGGAATAACTAATTTCTTTGCTCCTTGGTACAGAGAGAACAAGAGAGGGCGTATAAGCTGAAGTGTGACTGCACAGTACATTATGTACCAAGAAGGCTTTTGATTTGATTTGAATAGCATTCTTTCCCCCCACTGGAACCTTCCTCTCCTACGTACCAAGGGGCCTCACTTCCTCTTCTGAAAGCCTTTCCATTTCCTGTCTGTCTGAGGCGCAGCTCTACTTTAATAGCAAAACTAGAGTTTCGGCTCTACCCAGAATGTTTTTCATGCAATGAAAACAGATTTCTGCTTGTGTTTTGAAGCCAGCAGGCAGTCTGTTGTAACTAAACCTATTTTGGCATGTACACTATAATGTGAGTGACAGAAAGCACACTGTACACTATGATGAATTGTTTATTTCCTGTGTTTAGCCAGACGCCTTACTGCCACAGCACGAAAAACATATTGACCTTTTTGAGGCAGGCTCACCTCGTTATTAATAGACTGAAAATGTCACTGACTGTAAACTCTAAAGGCCAACACAATGAGCTTTCAGACTTCACACAAACTGAATGACATTAATAGATGCTGTGCATTGAACATTATTAATGTACTCATTGTTTTTAAAGGGTTTTAGAGTGTGTGGAGTTCACTCCATGACCGATGGACTCACCCACAATAGACTTGACTTGGAGTTTTGTGACCAAAAACTGTGTGAGAGGAGGGCCTGGTCATGTGAACCAAAGCAGAAATACAAAACAGCAACAATCTAGCTAAATGTGGTGAACATGGCATGGAAAAATAACACATTGCTAGAGGGGTGGACCTCTAAAGCAGAAGTACAGAAAACTTCTGACATTTTTGCCTTTGAAGAATGTTTTCCTATGTGTCTGCCGCTTATCTGTCGGTCTGCTTTCCACCAGGATAGTAATCATTTTTGAAAGAACAGTTCACTGCTGTCATGGCTGAATTAATTTACCGTTAATATATCACCTGTCCAGGACATATTTAGGTCAACTTAAGAATAAAGAACAAAAAAACATACAAAGTCTGCTCTCTCCAAGATATTGGTGCTTTCTACAATATGAAAAGAACAGAAAGATGTAAGCACTGCTGAAAACATACACATTAATCAAAAGCCACACATTTCCTGACTTAAGCTTGTTTGTGTCAACACTGTTTTTACTTTTGCCGTTAGTGTGGGGCCTCATGAGCTTTCACACATTTGCTTTACATTTTGAAGCTTTCATCCTTTCTCTTAATGTCTGTTTTACTAATGTGGTGCTGCCACCTGCTGCTCAAAGTCAGTAGAACAGACTCAGAGTCAGGCGGTGTGGGTGTCAAATCTTCTAGTAGATCGTACATTTTGTACAGTGAGTCACACATGCTGGATTACTCATGTAGGTTACACCTCATCAACACAAAAACAGTATTTGACAATGAAATAAGTGGAAAGTATCTTCTAAATAATGCATTTTGTCTTTCTGAAGACCCCAACTTGGTAACTTGATAACATTGAAAGAAGCCAGGCTGTGAACTTCATGTTCCCTGCATTTGAATATAAAAAATGTAACTTGAATATGTAAATAAAATACATATGCATCCCACTGGCTTCAAACATGTTGGTTTTTGACAGCTCAGACGCTTATGCTTTATATAAATAGTAAATACACATGACTTGTAGTGACATATTGAGACCATATGGGCTAATCACATGACACCGAGACAGGATTAGACCTCAATTATAACACTTCTTATTGTCATGAGTGTGACGCTGAATAAGCAGAAATGACTTCCAAGTTCTATATCTAGTACATGATGATGATCTTCAGGTCTTTGTACTTAGCTGAGTGAACCAAACTATGTCCTCATTACACAACTCATATGTGTCATTATGTTCTGCTCTATTCTCTCTGCTGCAGTCGGTAAGTCAATGGACAAAGGTATCATTATTACTCAGGGCCATTTTGGGAAATAAAGCCCTGTTATTTCCTCTGTGACTGAGCCTTCATCAGCTGTAGGGTATCTGTTCTCTCTCTCTCTCTCTCTCTCTCTATCTCTCTCTCTCACACACACACACACACACACACACACACACACACACTAGATCAAAAGACATTTACACATAAAGACAAGTTATAGAGTATGCTCACACCCTTTCATATCGGCCATCCAGGAATACACACATATTGTGAAACAACAAAAGTTCAATGGAAACTGATTAGTGTTCAGGTCGGTGGAAGCAAAACACACACATGCACAATAATCAAGTATAGATGACTAAAAAGTCAGTCATCTGCCAGGGAACAAGAACAAGAACGGTTACTGTCTTTCCTGAGCCGCGGGTCCTTCAGAACAATTCCAGGAAAAAGGGCATGATTTAATTTAAGATATCGTTCAATCAGTTTTGCTGTATGTCATAAGCTCATTCACTCCCACATAATTCACACAGCATTAGGAAACAACCCCACTTCTAGTTCCGTTGGTAAATGTAATTCATCACTTTACTAAACAAACAGCTGCCAGTTGTGATTTACAGAGCTTAAATTCTGACTCATGGCCTGCTGAAACAAGGAGTCTTCATACCACTCCCTGCTTCTGTGTTTCATAGCTGGCAACTAACATTCTCATGTTAGTAAATGAGTACATTTTCACACCATTTCAAGCCAAAAGACAAATAATTAAAGGATCACCTGCCACACGCAATCAACTATCAATGCAAATATCACATAATAAGCACAAATGATCTTCAGTGTCCAATATGGAATCTGAGTGTTGTGCGAGAATGCAAGAAATTTGCCAAAGCTCTGAGACCCCCAAACAACTGTGGAATAGTTCTTTTAGTCAGCAGTGCACACTGTTCCCAAAAACCGTGACGCTCAAGCTAATAACACCCAGTCATCTCTTTAAGTATAAAGACAGAGGGCAATGCGTCATGTACTCTATAAACCACGTCAACTGGAGAGGAAACAATAGCCACGGGCTGAAACGCTAAGAAAAAGTCTTTTTACAGCGTGTCAAAGGATTATTTTAGCACCCTATGTCTAGGTGGAGTTGATAACTAAGACTGGGACAAGTTAGCAAGCTTATGCTACTGAAGTTAGCTATGGCACTTGCAAACATAAGACTACATAGTTTTCTGATGTCTCCATATTACACTATAACTGAAGTTGCATACTGTCAAAATGAACTTACAGAAATATTAATACATTTGGACAAGAATGTTTGCTGCACATGTAACGTTAGACATACTGAGTGTTAGGATCCCACAGTTTTCCCTTTCTTTCTGCTGATGCCTCACGTCTTATTGTGTGTATGCACTTTTTTTGGGGGGGGGGTCGGGCAACTTATAAATACATAGTTCAAAGTGTGTTACCCTGTTGGTAGTGCATCCCACCACTCTGCAGCTTTAAGGCATTCATCTGCTGTTTGTGGGCTATTGTGTGAAGGTGCCATCAATTCCGTCTGCCTACAAAGTCGATGGAGAGCGATGGATTGTTTTCCCCTCTGTTATTCTTTTCCCATTGAGATAAGAAACAGTTTAGATGTGTATTGATAAGAGGTGTGGGGGGGGACTGCCTGAACAAACACGACTGGATATGAGGGCAGCCTGGGAGCTCATGTTTGGATCTGCAATTAGCTCCCCCTCGCAAAAAGGTTTGAAAGGGCAAATGTGTTTCCCCACATCGGGTATCTGAATAATTGCCACAACACGCACGACTGTGTGCTGACCTTCTAAGGTAAACTGAAATTGTTCAAGCAGTTCTGCAGGTGTTTATGTGCATATGTCTCTGTGGGTGTGCACTTCTCTGTCTTATGTTCTACCCACTCGCTTGGCCTTGCTTGTGTCTCTCCAAGACTTTGAATGCTGGTGGTATGTGTTAATACGCTGAGGGGCAAAAAAAAAGGTGTTTCAACTCAACCATTTTCAGAGTGCCACCCCTTACCGAATACACACACAAACACACTCATGCAGATCTGAGAACGCATGAATCAGACGTGAGAGATGCACTTACATAACCTCCTCACCACACATTCGCATTTGAACCATTACACAATTTCACAAGTGTCCTCCGTAAACATCCAGGAGCCCATACTGGAAAAATCCAAGAGCTGTTTCTACCAGACAGCCAGGCAGCAGAGGGCGAGTATGTATACATGTAGGTGGGGAAGTGAGAAGGAATGAATGGTGTCAAAGGTTGTGAACGGGTTTGACCACACACACACACACACACACACATACACATGACATTGGTGTCAACTTGATGAATGACCAAGATGCACCAGATAGTCCCATGAGACTCAGTGGTGGGTGGACTCTAAAATTCACATGTACCATATAATAGAAAATAGAGCGACCTCCTAAATATTACTATAAAAGAGAGTAGTTAAATTGATGAAACATGAGGAGGATTGATTGTTATGCTCATATTTTAGGTTACCCCAGTAGCCTGAAGACCAAGATGTATTATTTACATCAAATGAGGCTTTGGCAGAATAAAATCCCCCAGAGCTTTGGAGCTTTTATTCTGTAACGTATAAATAGAGATGATTTTAAACTTCCTGTACTGTTTGTATTGAGTTCTGACTGCGCTCTGAAAGTCCCAACCCAGATTTTGATGAAACACAGAAACATCATCAACAAGTTCTACTTCATTGCAACCCATGTTTGGTTCCAAAGAAAAGACTGGATAATAATCACAACTCTCATCCATGTGTCGTGATCACAGCGCGGGTAAAGCATCGCAGCTCTCTGATGTAAACTGCTCAACATAAATGAACACATTTGCTCCGTCAACAATCACTTTGTTCATTGAGGCGTATTCATGGCATTGTTTAGCAGACTCTTTGTTCCAGACGCATCCGGGGCTAAACAAGTGACTTCACTTAAGAAAAATAAAAGATCCCAGGAGAATTTGGACTTATGTAGCAGTCCACCCAATCATAAATAAATAAATTCATAAGGAGGAGCCAGACACTTTACTGGTTCGGCTGCACAGCGGGACACTGTGGAAAAGGGGGCAGGGATTGAATGTTTGGAGTAGTTCAGCGGATCAACAAGACACACTTGTACACAATTAGTCTCAGCCTCCACATCTGTATGTTACAGTAGATACCGACAAAAGAGGCAGTGCATTGTACAACACAAGAACGTATGCTTGCACTGCAAAGGGGAGTAAACGAGCTATGATTTCATATTGAATGAATGAATGAAAGGTTTTCTCTCTCTTTTGCCACATCATTTACACTATTTCATTTTTTACAGGACATGGCAACAAAAGTATATATTACCGTCTGTGAACGTTGAACTCATATATTTCATAAAGGGAACTAATTAAACCAGCTCACAAGCACTGTCTGTCATGTTTTATATTCAGGGTAAATATTGCAGCAGTTGCTTTTAATTAATTGATAGTGGACACCTCTGCTCAGCAAATATAACTATGTTTGGTCTCGTAAAAAATGCTTTTGTTTGGAAATGGAGTGTATGGAGTTTCAAGTGAACAATTAAGCATTAACCTTGAATCAGCTCTCACATATAAATGGGTCAAATGCAGGTTGAAGTTGGCGTCATTATTCTGGGTTGCGAGTGAAGGTGGTTGAAATGATGCTTAGGCTGGTTGCTCAAAGGGAGGCTACTAACTACGAAATATAAAATGTAAAGCATGCCGGTGTAGTTGCCAGTGGAGTGGATCTGCAGCGAGTAAGGCAGCTCACTACAATGTTCTACTTGAGATGTTTACCCTAAGTCTGCACCCCAACGTGTCATTATCCACTCTACTTGTATGTCTTGGGTGCTGGTCCATTTTCCACTGTCGTCTTCAGCTTTATCAGCCCCAATCTCGATGTATGTTTATCTCATCCAAGCTCATAGCATAATGTTTGATGTTGTTCATAATTCTGCTCCCATGAGTAAATCCAACTGCACACACTTCATCTTTATGTGTGCACAAATGTGTGTGGTTAGGTGTCCACTCACATCTGAGAGGTCTGGCTTTTAAGTTTGTTTAATGGCTGTGTGTTTGTGCGAGCATCCTCAAGTTGGTGACGGTAATGTTGTGCTAATGTGTCCATGAGTGTGTCTTACATGAAAGCAGGGTCTATTTCAGGTACCCACATTGACAAAACAGTAGGCCAATGAAGTAGTATGCTACCCAGCTCGTTTGAACTGGTTTATGTACGTGCACAGTTGCGGATGTATGTGGGCGTAAAAGATCGTGCGAGTGTTAAAGGAGAGACAGTGATAAAGATTAGTGTTCTAAACTTGTGTGAACTAAAGGCATTAAGGCAAATAAAAGCTGTAATGGAGCAAATAACATTGAATTGAAGAGAATAACAATAAACCTTGTGTCAGATGCTGATGCAGAGACATAGTATAACGTGTTCTAGTGTCGAGAAAAGCACACCATGGTGGAGGATGCTCACTTGATGTATCAATCTACCGAACAATCTACAGACAACAAGGCAATCACTGCCCAGCAGTCTACCTCATATCTCAACTGAGAGATTATTATTGCAGGACTTTGGTGATACGAGGGAGACATTTTAGAGGCTTCTATGCAGTGTTATCTCTGCATTGTTGCAAGGTTGTGCAGAATTTAACAACTCCGTTAAACCATTAAACTACTCATTTAAGATTGGGGGGGGGGGAAGTGTGATTCAATATTAAAGGATACGGCTATCTTTTATTATTGTCAACAAATCTGATGAAAAGAACAAAAACAATAACATTGCCTGTGTATAGCTTATTCCTCTGTGCCTTATAGCTGCTCCATTGTTGTTCAAAAACACTTGAAACACATTAGTGAGCCACACAGATGCACTGGCTGACACGTTCCTTTATTACACCGAATATGGACACTGTTTATTTTGAGTCATCCCGTACACCATCCTGCTGCTGCAAACACTCAGACTCAAGCACAGAATCTGCAGCTGAAAGTAATCCCCAAAACATGCACTATTTACTCATGATGGAGAAACATTTGCTGGGAACTATAGTGAGCAGATGTTTTACAAAGTGATTTCGCTTTTTTAAATTTTTTTTAAAGAAAAGTGTGTATTCGTGACACGTTTTTAAAGACCTTTTAAACGACAACCATTGATTTAAAAACGAATGGCCTGTCACAAAACAGGGAAAAGGGAAAGTATTGAGGGACAGAGTAACACATTATTGGTTTTGGTCTTAAAATAATGCAATGTGTTGAATGGCTATATACAGTATTTTGCACCTCACAGAAGCCTTAGTTAGTATGCACTTAGTCAGCTTGTTTGAACTGCAAAGGCATCACTCTCTGAAATGGCTTGAGCACACCAACATTAAACAGACATCCAGAGGTAAGGACCATAAGCTCTAAATGCTTTTAGTTTTCTTCCTTATAATGTGTGATGGTGACCAGTTAAAAAAAATACCCCCACCACAAAATGATTCAGCCCCCTGGTGGATTCATTGTTCTAAAAATGATTTCAGAACCAGCAGAGCTTCTCCCTTTAGTGCAATGCAGCAACTGCATGGTTCAACCCTATTATATGTTAATGAAAGAGTTTGATTTAACAGCTGAGCCGGTGCGATTTCAAAGGAAGCACCGGATACACTGAATTAACTAGAAATGTGTACTGTGTCTTTTGACCACAAACTGGTAGTTGCTATCCACCATGAACAATTGTAGAATCCAAACAGCAACTTCCGCCCAGAGACACAATGTGGGTGAAGCAAATACATTTAACTGTGTATCCATAGATAAACTGTGCAGTGCAGTGCTGTGCAGTGGTTATGCTTTGAGCAAGCAAAGAGGTTTGAGGTTGTGCGCATCAGTTGTAAAAATGGATGATTTAGCTAATTCGTTAGCTGGTGTAACCAAACTGCATTGGGGTCATGGCTGGGTTTTGTAGAGAACAGCTGTCACTGTCCCAAAGTCTGATTTTATATGCATGTTTTTCTTCTCCTTACTTAGAAGTGTATAAAAAGAATATAGAAGATATTTCATGGTCATGGATCAAACCACATTTCTGTTCTGACTTTCTTAAAAGTCGTGCTATTGTATATACCTCCCGATCCTTCAGGTTTACACTCTACAGCATCTATAAAACCAGATGAATCCTCTG
This sequence comes from Anarhichas minor, assembly GCF_050575085.1. NCBI lineage: Eukaryota > Metazoa > Chordata > Actinopteri > Perciformes > Anarhichadidae > Anarhichas > Anarhichas minor. The sequence goes on from NW_027466472.1 coordinate 8,226,053, forward strand.
CAGGCACTCTGCAGGGCTCCATTATTGCTACTTCAATTTTCTTGTAGTCTGCCCTGAAACAATTCTTTGAGCCCCCACAACTCATCCGAAATACTGCAGCCTGTCTTGTCTACAAACTCCCCAAATTCCTTCAGCTCTATCCTACACTCCCTCCTTTGGCTCCCTGTGGCCACTCATACTTCTTTAAAATCCCTGGTGTGTTAGCACACATGGCTGTGAAGGGATCTGCAGCTCCATACCTCTGGGCCATGGATAAACACACAAGGTCATGCTCTGCTTTCGGTCACAACTGGCTGCTTGGCTCCAATTTCGCTGCACCAGGCTGGTCATGACCACACCCGGTCCCAAACGCTGTGGTGGAATAATCTTCCTGCTCATGTCAGATTAACAGAGTCCCTCCTTATTTTCTGTCGTCCTCCACTGGATATGCACTCCATTGATTTCTCAAGCAAAAAGTCCTTCAATTTTCTTTTCATGATCCAAATTTGTTCAATATTCTCAGCCCTTGAAGATGACATTCCTCATTTTTGTTTGTGTAATTGTAGTTATCCAGGTCACTCCAGATAATCACCAGCTACTGGAGAAAGTTACTGAGCTGAAACTTGGGCTATGCATGCAATACTTGCTTTCCTAAATTGATATTTCACCCAACAAAAGTAGCATTAACCTTCACATACCTGACAGTCAGACAGCTGTGCCTGCTGTTCACACAATGAGATCTGACTTATAACTCATAGAAAGCCATTTCAGCAGACCGTTGGTAAGGCAGCCTGTGGAGCAGGCGTATGGAAACACAACGCCTTGTATTGTATTTGTATTAGTCACTGTCATCAGTGTTGTTAAGAGTATGAAAGCACTACCGTTTTACAATAACCTTTACTTTAAAACAATCTGTTTTCGATGAGAGAAAGCACTCAAAGCACTTGAAGTTCAAGAAAATGTCACTGGTTTCAGCTTTGTCATTCAAACAAGACAGGCAAGTCAAACGGATCTGAACCCAGAACTTTCTGTCCATGTTGTTGCCAGAAGTTTTTCTCCCTGTCAGATATTGAGAAACATTTTCAGGGTGTTGGGCAATACACTCCACCCAAAACAGAGGTGGTGTGTCACAAAATGTACAAATGCTTTCAGTATGAATTGGCCAGCACTCAATGTTCACTTACATTTCCATCCATTTCCATCGACGTCATCATGAGATGCCTCAGGCAGATAACAAACTAGAACGATTGTGGGCTGTGGTTGGACCATGCAACACGTTGTTGTGAAGCCTGTTTCACACAAAATAACCGCTGTGGAGATCCTGTGCAGCTGATAAATAGCTCTTCAATTGTAAAATCCTGTATTTGTGATTGAAGTTTTGCTTATATACATTGCAGAAATATAATATACCAGGAGGTAATCAAACTACCACCTACTGGAGGCTTTCTGTTTACTATCATGTAGGACACCTATGTCAAGACGGCACAGTGCCAACATGGTTGACAAACCAAGGTTATAACGACAATACGTCATCGTTTTTCCTCAATTTGATCCAGGAATTTAATCACACATTCGTTGACATGTGGAGATCCTTTTCTATCACACTGAGTGATGACTTGTATATATATATATAGTTGTTTGGTCAAACTGGGCTGTACAGCTACATGTATGTAATATATAAGAGTCTTATATGATTCATCACCATTTCCTTTTAAACTGGAGATAACTAGAGCGAGACCTGCGTATTATGGGGGCTAGTTGGTGTTTGAGCAAGTAAATAAGTCATGAAGTTTTTTGGACACGCCCTGCAGAATGTTAATTATTTCCCTATGCAGGGTGTTCTCTTTGTACAAGACTTTACAGAACCCAGCAAAGAAAGAAAGAAAAAAGGTTGAAGGAATCTGCACTGTTGTTTTTGATGTTAATAGTTTTTGTTAACCAGAGGAGGAACAGACTTGCCATTTATCAAAGACGTTGCTGCTGTGGTTCATTTTTGAAACACTAGATGACAGTAATACATTTCAGAGAATGAAAAAAAAGGGAGTAAGAGAGAGGAAGGTGGGGGGGGGGAGGAGGGGGAGAGGAACAAGGAAGGACTGGAGAAACAGAAAATATAAGGGGACATAAAAGAGATGGAAGACAAGGAGACGACGCGAGAAAGTGTGTTTATAGCAAAGAATTGGAAGAAGGAAAAAGTGCGTCAGAGGTAGAAAAATCACTTACGCACTGACCATCCCACAGCTATCTGTGTGGGATGTCAGGGAAATAGGATGAAGATTTTTTTGGGGAAAAAAAAGACTTGAGAAGACACGGAGACAGATTGGGAGATAAATGGATGTCGACAGAGACAAGAGTGGGTCCGTATTGTGAGGGCAGAGATAGAAGAGATATCAGATTTGCTAATGTTTTCAGTCAGATTCTGGATGTCCCGCGGTCATCAAAGATACAAATTAACTTTGATTCTCTGCTGTCGGTTTTATCTGATCTCTTACTCTCTGTCTCTTCCTGCCGGTTTCTCTGCCACTCCTACTCTCTTTCTTATTCGTATTTCTTTCCCCCTCTGTCATCCCGTGTCCTCTCCTCCCACAACACGGTTTTCACAGGAATTCACACTCCTACTTTAAAAAGTTGCTTTCGAAATCGAAGTTGCGTTTACAGGCTGGTTTCAAGGCTTTACAGCATGTTTTAAACTATAAAGCATCCGCAGGACATTACCATCTTAAAAGCCAAACACTGACTGCGACACCAAAGCTCTGAAGTGGCAACAACTGAAGCTGACACTTGGACACTTTGTCAGTTCTTTAACACAGTGTGACATGTAATGCAACGCCGGGGGTTGTGTCCAGCTGCAGTTGGTTGAGCCATGATGCAATAAATCTGGACAACGGCTAGAAGATGTGCAGGATGCAATGGCATGAATCTAATTTGTATTGTTTGTCGTCTCTGCTGGCAATATGCCCTCTGTTATACTTTATTAAGGGGGATGGAGCTGCTAAGCAAATCTGATAAAAAATTTCTTTCCTCTCTGCTGATCACATTTTATAGTGACAGATTTTATTTTTTTATGTTCTGAATCTAATAAAGGCATAGGTCGACATTTTGGGAAATGTGCTTATTCGTTTAGATGAGAAGATCAATAGCATTCTCATTGGTGTCCATTCATACGACGCTACAGCAGGTTAGCTTAGCTTGATATATGGACAATAAACAGAGGCAAACAAAAAACAAGAGCATGAATGTCACTTTGTGGTTCTGTACTGAGTTTTAATGTCACCATGAGGTTAAAACTAGAGACAGGAAGTCACTGCTCCCCCTTTCTCTTTTATTTTCTTGTTGCTCCATGTACGCACGTTCATATAATGGCAGCCAATCTATTTTCAGCATCATCTATTATTATTGTTTTGCAGGTAATATACCAGTTTGTCATTAATGTCAACATTATAAGCTAAACCTTTATTAAAAAAGTGTAATGTTCTGTACCTCTCTCCGCTATGGTTTCGTTGGCAGGATTCACTGTGTGGATGAGAACTTGGTTTCCACCGTTGTACTGTGAGCAGTGTGTGCTCAAACAAATAGCAAGACTCTCTCTCTCTCACGCTTCGCTTCAGATCTTCACAGGAAGCCCCACTGCATGGAGGGTTCAAATACTGTGGGGGGTCTCCAGGTCACGCCATATGCGACTTTGAGTCTCTCGTTGTTCATTTAACAGTCTGCTAAATGACAGAACAAAAGTGCTCGAGTGGTAATCACCACTGGAATCGGAATTAAATTGTCAGTTGTGGTATGAAACTCACTCGGGGGCTGGGCTGCTCACTGTGGTGATGTTCAAGCACCCATCCATGTGTCATTATAGCTCTGAAATGGAGAGCAGCTTATCAGGGGGAGGTTTTCCTTAAATACCAATATACAGCTGTAGAAAAGAGGTAGGAGCATCATCAAGTGCAACGGAAGCCTGTGTGTCAGTGTGTGTTGGGGAAAAGAGGAATGGGGCTCTCTAGAGGTATATTATCAGGGTCACAAAGGTGGAATCACCTATCACATCCATTTTGTAAAGTAATGTTGTATTTTTCTGCAGGCAGCTTCAAATTAAATTCAAGCATCGTGAAGCCTACTGGCCTTCACATCTGCTGTCAGCGCTCATCAGACCTGAATTGAGTTAATGCTAAACTGCTGCTCTGTTTAACCTCCAGCATCACATCAGGTATAAGTTCAAACCCTGCTGATCATTCATCTCTGCAGCAAAGGGCTGATGGGACGATCGACCCTGCTGACAGTCGTCTTGACAGTCTGGCTCTCAGTGTGAGAAAATGCGTGTTAGTGTGCATGTGTTTATGTGGGAAGCATAAGTTGACCCCTGGTTTAGGTCATTTCAGATGCTCAGCACACGCTGGCATACATTATGCACACACACATACAATGTTAAGATATAATTCAGGTACATGAAATGCTACCAAACAATACAAACTTCTTCGCAAATGTGTAAAACATTGATCCAAAATCTTTGTGATTTTCAATATTCACCTTTTGTAGACTGGAAAAGTCAGTTTCCCTCGTCACAGAAAATGTGCCGATTATTAGTTTGAATTTATAATATTTATAATATATTGAAAATACACCAATAAAATGTCCCTTGCGCTTCTTAAACGCTTCCTCACAATTTTACGTCATCTCTGCCATCCATTGCTTTGTGGACTGCGGTTTTGAAGCCTCGAGTTCAGCATTTGGGCCGTCGCCCTCTTGAATTTTTTTAAACCAGTGAACAGAAGTGACCATATTTGGACTGCGGAGGAGTGGCGCAGTGGTAGAGACGCCGTACACGGCTCTGGTAGTGACCTGTCAATCAAAAGGTAGCCCTAAAGCATACCATTCATTATCGTCTATTTAACTCTTAATTAAATTAAACTCTAAAAATAGAAGTTCAAACCCTTCCTTGTATTTACACATCAGCCCACCTGGCCAATCACAGGGTGCATGTTGAATTGAATGTTGCAGCCTCAACTAGACGATTTGAAAAGCACTTTGTTTGAAGCATTAGGCTGTAACTATAGACTTGAGGCCATGATGTGAATGACTAACATTCAACTGTAGTGTGTATCATCACATGTGGAGTGTCAGACCGGATGTGATAACCCCTCCCGCACTATAATATAAAGGAGATGAATGCCCAGTCATGGTGAGTCTGCACTTCCCACACATCAGTTTCCTCCTGGGAGAAACCTTTATGGAGGATCCACTTCATGTCCTTATCTTACAGCAGGAAAGAGGGCTGCTATAATAAATGATTTTATTGGTCATGACTGAAACCAGTTTTCATCACTTCTGATAACGTATTCCTCCTAATCACACCCTGTAACATACAGCTGAGCCATGTGCTGCGGACTGCAAAATGACCAAAAGTCAGCCGAGGATATGGAGCTGCGTGTGTGTGCATTAATAATCTGTCTCCCTACATGTCAGGCATAAGGCTCCAAGTGTATGTGTGTGTGTGTGTGTTACTGACTGACATTGAATGAAGAATTATATGGCAGCATGCTGATCCAAAAGACACACATGTCACACTGTCAAAACTCACACACTCAAATAACTTTAAAAAAAAAAAACTTCCAAAAACAAACCAACCAGAAAATAAAAGGTCAAAGTAAACACAACTTTTCCCACGCCCGCAGTGATTTATCCAACTCTGTGACTTTCAACCTTCCTGACAGCTTCCATCTATTTCCATTTCAATCATTCTGATGTACCGGCTGAGCCATTACGCCTATCAAGTCATCTAGTAATAGCTTACACACACACACACACACACACACACACACACACACACCTCTATTTTGGAGGCACATTTCTGGCTGAAATTAAGATGTATTCTGTTCCGTGGAAGCTGTAGTAAACTTTTTCCACTATTTTCAGCTACAACGACCAGAAACGTCCTTAACATCCCTCAGGGACGGTTAAAACTGCTGGTGACCGTGATGATATGCCGGTGGTTTGAGTTCACCCAGGTGGCTGTAACCTTCAGCTCTTATCTGACCAGCAAACTGGTTTTACCATTTCTCCCTTGCAACTTTAACCCCTTGCTAAATCAATTAAGTTTGACAGATAATGCAAGTCACTGCTGACCATCCGGATGTACTTATATTCATTCACCAAAAAATGCAGCCCATTTTATTCTTCTAGTATGTGTGGGGACGGCCTACCAGGTTGACAACGCTGACCAATGTTTTGCTGCTGCGCCCTAAGAAGGGAAGACATCCTCAGCGCTTCTGGCACAGCGTGAATAATTTATGGGCCCTGGTGGAAATACAATTTGAAAGCGGTAGATCTTGAACACACGGACTGCGTGGGCATCTGCATGCACACCTGCTATTTCGGTTCATTTAGCAGTGCAAAAGTATAAAAGGGCTGGGTAAAGTGGAATATAGATAAGAGGGTGTGATGATCAATAAATGTGCCCTCAGCCAGTCACATCCCATGGTGTCATTGCTCTGAAACAACTGAGCCAAACACAATGACTCATGACAACAACAGCTCAGCAAATGAAGACGTGACTTTGTTTTTGTCAGCAGTTAATTCGTACAATGATTATAATTAGATCTTAAAATAATGATGACTGAAGTGTGACTGCATCAATCCAATGCTACTTCAGTCATATTTTACTGTATTTTACGTGGTTAATGGTGATGCCATATCTTAAAATGTCATACAGCAGCATTTGCTTTGTAAGCAAAAAAAGATGTGAACAGCAGATACTAGAATAATTACTCATATTAATTCAAGGATAAATGCTGACTGATTTACAGACATTCCTGCTTTATCCACAATAAACTTTATGTCTTTATGCTGATGAACCCGTCCACTGGCCAGCGAGTGTTGCATTGATTTATTATTCATAATGTCGACCCAGAAATATGATTAACTTGCTTTGTACTACCTTATTTGAATGAAGCCCCCTCACCTGTTTGTGCCTCTTCTTCCACCTCTTCTTCCACCTCGGATGGATTTTGTACAGTTATTCGTAGCTGCTAGATGATGCACCCTCATGACTTTGATGATCCTCTAACCTTTCCTCTAGTGCCACCATGAGGTTGACATTGATGGTTTTTGAATTTCTCGACAATTATGATTGATGGCCATACAATTTGGTACAAACCCCTTCCGGATGATTTAACGATCCGTTAACTTATCATCATGCACAACCAGTCAAACGTTTATTACTTTACTACTTTTGTTTGTGACCAAAGTACTGCTTAAATGGGACAAATTCCCATCAGCCCCAGCAGTATTTTGTGTTCAGTGTAACTCATTACATCTATCATGCCAACACGCCAAACTGGTGAACATCTAACAGAGCAAACTAAACAGCCTTTCAGAGCTGCTAGCATGGCTGTAGACTCTAAGTCGTGTTGCTTTTACTCCTATTAGGAATCTGTAAATTATCAGCACATCTCCTTGAGTAATGCATATTACTGGTATTTCTGCAACAACATGGCAACAGCAGTTACTTATGTGTGTGTTCGCCTTTAACATGGTGAAATGGTCTTTGCCAAGGTTTCTTTGACAGCAGAAATAACTGACATGCTGGGTTAAATAAAGCAGAAATTAATAACACATCTCCCAGTGTTTGCATTGTTTCCTCTCTATTTGAATGCTTGTCTGCATTTCATTGGTGGTAGTTATGATTGTACCTCAGCCTGCCTGTGGGTGGTTGGCACTGTAAAACAGAAAATAAAAGAAATTTGATAGCTCTCCACAGAATGTGCAATACATGCATAATCTGCTTTGACGACTGTCCTGGTGTGGGTTTTGAAATGAATGGATCTGTGCAGCAGGACAAAAGCCATTTTGAGGAATAGAGGGACAGAGAGAGTCAAAGAAAATAACCATTTAGAAGAGGAAGCGTTTGTTTCGGGATAAAATCCGAGTGAAAAAGAAAGAGAAGATAAAGTGAAGGGGAGAGCGAGGTAATCTGAGAAACCCGGAGAAGGTCGAGTTAATGAAAGCACAAGGGATAAGACAAAAACGAGTGTTTGTGTGGGAGCATCTCCAGCAACATGTGTTGACTTTGTTTTTATGTAATACAGGATGTGCAGTAACAACTCCTCCACTCCTTTCACTGCATTTATTTCCTTTCACTCTCAGACAGGTTCTCCGCCCTTACTTCCAAATTTAGGAAGGGAATATACTGCAGGGAGCGTGAAGCAGTGTGTTTCACCTCTACTTTCTCTTCCCCTTCTCTCCATAATGGCCACTGTTATACATGGATTTCTCCCACATTTCTCAACTTTTCCACTCCAGATTCTTTTGTAATATCCTCTGTCTAATGTCATATTTGTCTTTACTAATTTTAATCTCCCTTCATTCTTCTCCACCCCCCTCTGTCTTTGCCCTCTTCAATGCTCCTGACAATGGAATCCTTTGTTCTTCGCTCCTTTTCAACCCTCTCCTCTTTTCTTCCATCATCTCCTTCTCATTCTACGTCACACTTCCCGTATTCCCCCTGCAAGGTCCTCCTGCCACCTTCACTCTTTCTTGTTCTGGTTCTTGTCTGCCTCTTTACCCTGCTCTGTGCTCCTTCTGCCGGCTCCCTTCAGGCAGTTCATTCTCCCCCTGACCTTGGACACGCTGAACAATCCACTGACACACTACACTCCCTCTTGTCTCTCTAAATGAGGCCTCTCCCTGTCAGCGTGCAATCTCTTCCCTGCCTCCTTCCTTTTCTTGAATGTGTCCTTTAGAAATTACATGCATCGCCAGAAACTATGAATTATTTATAAGTGTACCCAAGTTGTCCAACTGGACACTGCCACTGTGATTACAAGTAATTTCTCCTATCGTCTGTCTCTCCCTCCCTCTTTCGGCTCTCATATTCGGCATCTTGCCTGCTCTCCAAAATCCACTTTCCAGTAACATGCATTAATAAATCGCAATCAAGCCACTCCTCCCGTTATCCTTATCCTTGTCCACATTTCCACACTACATCACTCACAAACACTCACCCACCCACACACACCTCTTTAAATTATGTATGTCTGCATCAATAAATCCAAAGACACATACAATTAAACTGCATCAACTCTATAATTCATGACCCCCCACATTGGAAGGTTTTCACCCGTCAGCCCGATTTTTCCAGAGAAAAGCATGCTTCGCTGCACCACATGTCACAGTGCCATGAACAAAGGCACTCTGCAACAAAGACATTTCTGATGAGCTGTTTATGTGATGCCCCCCTGCTGCCAAGGAGCTCGTGCGCCTTCTTCAGTGATTCTGAACGGCACCACACCCATGGAAACTCTTTTTTTTTTAAAATGCAATAATCAAATTACAGTAAAACCCTCCAGAAATCTATATTTTATTTTCAATATTCTGAATTTCAAATCACATGATGCACATTATTTTATGCCATTCATGAAGCCACAGAGGGCTGGTGTGTTTGATAATATTATGTATACTCATGCCATACACCTGAATACATTGAGCTATTTGCATGTCTGCAAGCGTGTGAAATGATATGCTGAAGCGAAGCAGCCCGGTATGGTAGGACATACATTAGTTATGAGGTTATTTGTGTTACTATTATTTACAATTTTGAATAACAAACTAAAAGTGATCCAGACTACATGCTGCAATCACAACTTTGGAGTTCACAAGTCATTTTGTTGTCCAAACATGTCAATTATAGTGCTTACCGAGGAAAATATGGTAAATTGTTATAGTTGTGACAAGATAGATACAATATGACATTGGGTGTCACAGGTAGCCAAAATCCTCACTCACTAGTGCAGAATCACAGCGTTGGGTACAGGCACTGCCTCTGGCTTGGTGGGTGTTCAGACTGTAAAACAGCCATGCAATAAAACAGGGAAAGGTGCGGCAATGGTGGGGTCATGTTGTTTAAGCTGCAAGATAGAACATTAAATTTGATCCCGGGAGTCCAGTTTAAATAATAAATCCAAGAGGCTTGTCTGATGCAAAAACTCTGCAGAACAGATTAAAATACCAAGAAAAAGAGTTGTACAGCTCTTTTTAGAGGTATTGTGATTAATGCACTATTACATTTCATAGTAAAGATATAAATAGTAAGGAACTCCCTGGAAATATGTTTAGAGCATATTGGGTCATATTAGAGCCATGCTACAGGGACATATCAATCATTTTTAGAGCTCACTGGTCAAAACTATTCTGGTTGGTTCTTGACCATTATCAAATTTGATTATTGGCACATTTTTATTAAAATTAAAATGGCAACTTGCTGGTTACACTGGTTTCCATTTCAAATGCAGCCTGTGACCTAGTATTAATGCATATACAACAACAATAACAAAGAAACCACAGGAACAGGACTCTCTTCTCTGATGTTATTAAACTGTGCAACCTGGGTCTCCTCAATTACCAAACCTATTACAAGACTGATAAATTAAAGCTTTCACACTCAAATGAGTGTTTTCCAAATGACTTCTCAACAGAGCTGTACAGTGCCTCGTTGTGTGGCCTGACAGGATAATCTTCTTTTTTGTTTATTGCTGTAGGACATATTATTCATTACGACAAACTGTTTTGCCCCTGACCAGATTCATTTTTTTAACAGAATTCTGTGGTATTTGCCTTTAAACTGAAGCTACTTAAGGTTCAGTTTGCTATTTATCTTCATTGGGCCCGCTCAGCCTCTCCCCTGGGCGCTCTGGCTGCTGTCAGGTTATACAGTTAATCGTGACTGTGGTTTTAAATCCTCGCTATGGTCCCTGCAGCAAACAGCGGAGTGAAACAAGCAGACTGCAGTCTTTGTAGAATCCATATCAGCTTCCCCCAAAACACTGTGATGGAACCATAATGCGGCCATAAAACAGCAACAGCTTCCAAATACTATTAAAGGCAATTCTACTTTTCTCATTTTGCTCTGACAGTCCAAACAGTCTAAACAACGGTCACCGTCTGCAAGGCAGCAAAGTCAACAGCACTTCCCACTAAATCTAGCCAAATGTCTATAACTGAATGCAGAAATACATCTTCAAGGCTAGTTTTGTGTTGCGTGAACAAGCTAGAATAGAGTGTGTTATTAGCTCATTTAGGCTGAGCATTGGCCTTACAACAGATTGTTTGGTAATTGATATTGTCTGTTTCTAAAGCTTATACAGACATAAACATTAACTCTGAACTGAAATATGAAATAGCTATTCATTTTCTCAATCCAAACAGTTTCCAAACCTACTCACAGCCTCATACTTTCTATCAGGAAATAAAGTTGTCAGATAAATCAAAAGAGCAAGAAAAGAGTCCCAGTGAATTACACACTCTGACATTGTTAGTTGCTGGGTTAAATCCATCACGGTCCACATCAACTTCATGACAAAACCCTTAGGCATTAATATTTACAATACTTCAAACTGATTGAGAGGACCCAGCATAAAGACTGCCATATCTGACAAAGCCACCGCTTCATATATAATACAGCTGCCTCCCTGTTTCATCATCCTTCTCTCCACATCAGTTCCTGCAGAACACGAGGCTGCAAAGTACAACTTTTTAAAACTGCATTATGAAGCTGTTTCCCCCTATAGACACTCACTGATATCTGTTCTGCGTGTTTGTTTGCTTTTACAAGTTACTATATTGTTGCACTGTAATCAAACTGAGAGCAATAACTGTTTTCTCAACTCTTCCCTGGTGATTTGTTTGAATTAATATCTCCCTCTACTGTTCTCTACTCTTGTCCTTTCTTAACTGACAAATTCTCCAATCTCAGATGCCCTGAAGGTATTAGAAGGAGCACATTATTTGTTTTAACTTTTAAGCAGTGTGTTGATTAATATGGCCTCACTGACAACTTTATTTAATATATGACAGGCCCTAAGCGACTTTCTTTATGTATGTCGTATCTTCCAATGTAGTCACTTTAGTGATACCACATGTACGACACCTTTAGCAGGGCAAACACTGTGCATAGTTATAACTGGTTCACCTCCAGAAGCACTGTCCATTCACCAAACACTTTCCCCTTGCAGCTGAAGTGAGTATGAAAAGAATAAATAATAAATTGCTCAATTAGGTTTATTATTCTTTAATTCAACGTGTCATACCACACATCTCCCTTGTGCCATGTATGTAATCTTCCAGTTACACAGGCTGGGCTGCTTCTATTGTCAGTGGAGATATCAGGATCACTGACGGCTCTAACCTGCTACAAGTAATCCAGTCATTAACACATCCCAGTACAAGGACACACAGGAACCAGAGGTGAGTAAGCCACATCCCTGATGCTTTGTTCAACCTTTTCTGTTCCATGGCATCTTGTGTGCCTCTCTTGCTGTCTCTTGTCTGCACCTTGGCTTGCCAACTAGCTGGAGGAAACCCCAGGCTGCAGCCCAAACATACACCTTTGTGTACCTTCTTCTATGTCTGTTATAAACACTTAAACACTTCTGTGGCAAAGCGTCAGCCTTTCGCTCTCCTGCCCCATGCCACAACTTAACAGCCACATTAAAACTGTTGATATTAATGCTAATGCCAGCCCTAGTTCAACACGCATTATCATAATAGAATGATTGTTCACACAAGGTGACTCTACTCCTGTGCCAGTCAACCCCAGAGTCTATTACTGCATCCTAATTCGAGGGGCTTGATCCTTTGGAGTCCACATTTAAAGAACGGAAGCCTCATAAAGGCTTGACGACGCTGCCCCACTCCAAATGCTCCTTCAATAGGAGCAGAAAAATACAACCATTTGGCAAAATTCAGAAGATGAAACAGGTGTATCCTTTCAGTAGAGTCTTGAGTAGTCAGCCTATCCTTATTTTTGTTGGGTTACCGTGACAAACAGCATTTACTTTCAAGTTGTACATCTATTACTTGAACTGGATTAATGCCATAAACTCCATTTATCGTGGGACATTACAGATAAAAGTTAGTAACATGGTAGTATTTTCCATTAACTTAGTACATTGTTTGCCAGTTGTCTTTCTCTTGTGTGAAGGAAAATGTCATACACCTCTACTGTACACTAGAATTGTATTGTAGTCCTTTACGTTTTTCACTTATATTTCCAACTCTGTCTGAAGTTTGAAGGCAACTAAGAAAGATCGCTGTTCTTGGTCCTTGTGAAGGATGCATTCCCTGAACTGGGATGCTGCTTTAGGAAAGCTGTAGATGTACAGCAAAGGACACCAAAGAAACTGTATCAGTTTGTGACATCATGGGCCTGGTACTGATGTTTCCCAGATTTCAAGGTCAAGACTAGTGCAAACATACAGAACAAATGTGTAACTATTCCACTATGTCTATGTGTGTGTGTAAATATTATTGATGTGTACAGCTTTTGAATGTGGCTGTCCTTTAGAGAGCAGTGCAGCAGCCATCTGACGCAGTGCTGGACAAACAAACACTCATCCACACAGCACTCTTATTTAAACAGACATCTGGGCAAGAGGAGGCTTCATGCATTTCAAGTCCCTCCCGAGGGACAAACAAACAACCTCTGGATTAATGACGCAAACAGCCACACATGCAGCTTGGCACACATGAGTGTGGGCAGAGGGAGGGATATACGAATGTCCCAATGCGAGACATTGTTTTTTTAAGCACTATGGTCAATTTAGAGATTTTGGGTTTATTTGCTTCCATAACATGTCTTCTGTCAGACTAGTGCAAAAAAAAACATTTTAACTACACATTTAGGTTTTTGATTTTACTACGTTGTCTAGTTGCATCTGCAGATTTCTGGTATTTACAAAAAGTCAGCATTAGATAATGCCTTATTTGCATATTTAAACATAACTATAATACTTAGTTTTTATGTATTATACATTTTTTATGATGATATCTATTAGTTGCATTTTCTTTCCCCTTTTCCCCTGTAGTGTCTTGCAAAATGTATGGAATTTTACCTTTAATATATTTATTTAAAGGTTGGTTTCTCAGACTCTGAGCAAGACACCTGCACTTCAGTAGCATTACACTGAAGGTTTTGAAAGAGGGGTTTGTTCATATGTCATTCATAGCGTGATTTATAGAAACATGTTACTCCTTAAACATGGCATGTTGACATAATGTCTGTACTGTATTTTCTGATTTATAGAGTGATACAAAGAGATTTAAATTCCCTCAGTAGAAACCTTTGACTCTAATATGTCAACAAAATTAAATAAGAATTTGGCTTTGTCCAATGTCCAGATGTTCTTTTTCTGAAAAGTTATGTAAATTGGCACACAGAGAGACAATGCCTCAATGGCATATTTAAACATCTAACTTCAGAAAACTTGTAATATTAAAAAAATATTGTCTTAATGCAAGTAATCAACTGGGGAAGTTTCATGGTGATATATACTGTATATTTTTTATTTATTTTTACCCGATTCACCTGTAGTGTCTGCCCTTTACTCCCAAACACACACTAGCATTTATTCCAGATAGCACATGCTGCTGATACAGAACATATGGAGCATCAACCACATACCTCCAGGGAAACCAGCAAACACTGATTAAAGAATCTGTGTTCTTAATTGAGCAGCTGTTTTGCTGCAATTCACCACCCTGTAAAATATTGAATATGATCAGCCAACACAAATATGGTGACTAGCCAGCCAAAAATACAGTAATGCAGTAAAACTGGTTTGGTTTTTGTTTTGTTTTTTTACTGATCTGCCGCCCATAAGCAAGGGCATATCTTCAAGCTGTCCTCCAAACCAAGCTGTTGTGGTTCTAAATTGGTTCTGCTGAAGCGTAATATCAGATGGGAAGTCCAGTTTGGTCCATTGATTCTCACACAGAAAATTGAAATGTATAAATTATCTTTGTCACAAGGCTTGGATGATATAAATCATTTTTAATGCAGAAATACAAACAAAACTAAGGACAGGTGGCAGTGAATTCAGATTGATTCAACCAGTGTGGCAGCACTTTTCCAAACCAAACAGACACAACCCAGTCTCCCGGCAGATCGTGAAATAGTCCCACATTTGAAATGAAGAGATTCATGTACGTGGACCCGAAAACAATGGAAAGTCAATTATGATCCTTTTTTCATGGTTTTAAAGTACACATCCACGTGACTATGCAGTGGTCAGAGCAAGTGACGTAGAATTAAATATTTAGAAAGACCACTTATGTTGGATGGATGGAGATGGAGATGGTTCAAACTAAAACAATACTTTCACCCACGAGAACTGACTGACAGAAAAAAGAAAGAAAGATACTTCCAACTGAAATACACAAGTTTAAAAAAAGCATGCTGAGCGACACGAAAAAATGGAAAATTCCTGCAGGAATCACTAGATTTTAATTTGTGAAGATTTCAATAACTGCCACGAGACTGTGTTGACAAATAGAATAAACCTTCCCCCTTTTTAAATGTTTTTCCTGCAAATGTAGGTTTCATGTTTGGGACAATCAATACAAACCTAGCCACGGTCTGCGAGCTATGATGTGGCACATACAGTAGGGTGGTGCTGAATCTTTGCCAAATCCATCCATGTCTTAAAAATGGAAGAAAAATCGTGAAACTAATTTAGAGTTTTAATGATGCAGCATCAAGACTGCACTTACATCCAGGAATGCACTATTACAAAGGGTCAACGCTCAATCTATAGAGATTAGTGTCCGAGTTGATTAAATATGTATTATGCTTGTAAATCTGCTTGTATTTTGCGGTGAAAACTGACAAAACAGCTCTAAAACACATTACAACTGCTGATTACTCTGATTATAGCTTGAAGATGAAAACAACTGATGTTGTGCTTTTAGGAAATATGATTATAAAATAATCTGTTCTGTGCTTTAAATCTATGTGGCCACGTCTCTCCCCTAATACAGGAAGTGTACTGAAAGACATACAAGCTGATGTTGTCCTACAATATGATATTTTTAGCTGAGAGAAAATAATTGTGGAAGCAGGGATACAATTCAGAGTGGGAACAGGACTGAGATCAGATTTCAAATTTCAACTAAAGATGGAGAGTGGGAACAATTGAACTCTACAGTCAGAATTGGTAGAATATTTGTTCTTGGCGAGACGGAAAGACAATACAGAATGTTTCCATACCGTCCAATCTTAAATGTAAAATATAGAAAAAGTAAGACAAAGGAGCAATTCAATTCTCGACAGGTAATACACTTGCACGCAATAAAAACAAACCATTTACAGAAATGAAATAAAATTCAAATACACTGCATACACTTCACAACCCTGTGTTTTCACATGAGAAGTGTGTTTCTGTAGCCTGGGACCAAAGGCACAGTCAAATCTGAAAGATGCTTTGAATCGACTTGAAAGGTTTCTTTCTGGCAAGAAAAGAAAAAACATTTTAAAATATTGACTAATTACATTTACAATGAGTTGGCTCCCTTAATGACACAGTAAAGTCTGACATCTTGTTAGAGGAAACAATAGATGGAAAACGAAATATGAAAGGGGAACTCTCTCTCTCTTCCTTTTCTGTTTCAGCTGACTGAGGGCATTCACTTTTACTCAGGCTCTGCCACGACCTCTGTGAGCCAATCATATTCAGTGATTGCTCTTCAGTCCTTCACCACCAGTGCCAATACTACCATGGCCCAATCCCAATGACCTCCCTTACGGACTCACGGACTTTGAGGCGCGCTCCCATAAAGTCCGTGAGGGTTTAGTTCTGTCCCACTGTCAAATCATCGAGTGTTTGAGGGTTCTCTCGCAGACATCTTGAGCCCTTTATGAACCCTCTCCGTAAGTCAGCATTGGATGCAGACTTTGCCCAAGAGAATTACCCACAATTCATTGCAATGTGACATGAAACACGGGGTAACCAGTGGAAGCATGGAGAGGTAAAAAAAAAAAGAAGGTAAACAGAGGACGGCACATGTGTGTTGAGCCTGTCATATTAAATATACACAGAAACATTAAGACAAAACAAGAAAAACTTGGGTTTGGTTGGGTGGATATGGGTTTGGGTGGGATGAGTGTTATATACAGGATTTTTGACATCAAGCAAGGAGGGAACCAATGAACCAGTTAGGGAGTAAGGTGCTGGCACATTGAACATGTCAACGTTTATGTTTTTGCAAGAATCACATTTAAAGAAAGATTCACATTGCAGACTCAGATGTAGATGAATAGATGAATAAGATAGTATACCACTCTTCCTTCCCATTTAAGACCAGAGGGGTAGCCATTATGATCCACAAAGGAGTTCTTTTTCGGGATCAATCCACCATTGCTGATAAGAAGGGGAGATATGTCTTCGTGGTGGGAGAAGTGCATCCCAAGCTGGTGACATTGTTAAATATTTATGGCCTGCATCAGGATGATCCTGAATTTTTTAGTAAGATATACAGTACTTGGTTTGGTACCAGTTATTTCCATCTCTAACTTGATTATCCAGGGAAATTTTAAATATGTGTTGGACATATTTTTGGATGGATCATTGGTGCCAAGCACAACCCCCTTGAAAAACAAGTATGCTTCTCAATACAGACATCCGGACAAATTGGATTGCTACCTTAAACATTCAGGCCGGTCTGAAAACATTCGTTCTTGTCTGTACAATGTAATGCATGTAAACATACGCTGCTGGGATGTTCAATATGGCTAAGATGCAAAATGAAACTATGTTTATGTTGCCAGGGCTCGGAGGATTCCTGTAGGAAAATTGAAGGTGGTGCGTAACATTAATGTCCCAACATTTAAACACTGTGGAACCTTTTCATAGTAACTACAGTGCATATCGCCTCAGAGGAAGAAAAACAACAACTCATGCATCCAAATCAACAGCATCTTCAAGAAGTGGTGGGCGACGCCATTTCTCCCAAGTTGGCTGATGAGCTTAAGGAAGGCTTTTCTTTATATTTAGAGACCAATATAATCAGTGCAGTTTCCATGGCGTTTGTACCTGCTTTAAATATAACTACAGTAGCATCAGGAGGCTGCCGATGCTGGGGTTACTCAGTAACTCATTTATCTGCTTTCATGAGACTCCTGGTGAGGTTGGTTTTATTTTATCTTTCCTCTGAGGTTCTACTATAAAACAAGAAAAATAATCAAATCTATTGTGCAACATGTCATGTCAGTGTGTTGTGTATTGTACAAAAGGAAACACTCAGAGCCAGTAGATACAAATTGACTATCTTTTTTCAAGGATTTGTAAAACTCAAAATATAAATGTTTCGTATCTTACATCAATCTAAACTACAGTTACACAGACATCAATAGCTTAATGTTTGTGTGTGCAGTAACCTTTGATGACCACTGTGTTCGTAAAAAATAAATATGCCAATCCATCTGCCTGTCAAGCTATTTCACTGAATAACTGAAAACTTTGACCTACTGATGGAGCTAGAGTTAAAGTCAGAGGTTTACCGATCATTTCCCAGAAATGTAGCTTAAAAGAACAGTCTGAGGATCAGCAAGGTCAATTAGAATTCATCCTCTGGGGAACATGAATGCCTGTACCAAATTGCATGGCACTTTAATCAATATTTGTTGAGGTATTTCAGTCCTAACCAAAGACAGACTGACCAACATTGCTCTCTCTAGAACTGCGCCGCAAGGTTGGCTAAAACATTTCATTTACATTAATTGATGTTCCCCCATCTTCCAACCTATTGTCTCATTTATCTTTTCACCCTGCATAAGACACCGCATTCTAATTGGATTTCCATTTTTAGATGTAATTAAACAGATATAATGAATGAAAAGAAAACGTGTTGTCTGCTTGTTATCGAGTCTCCAGAGACAGCAGTTCTTTATTCCTCATCACGGATGATGACAACAGAGTTGCTCCTTCAAAATCAACCTCCCAGTCAAACGTTTGTTTTGTTTTGCTGATGAAGTCACTGGACAGATAATTAGAGGTTTCTGCTTTGGGATTTATCACATTGAACACATTGCTTGTCACATTGTTTTAATCTCAGCTTCCAGGATAGCAAGGTTTTTCCCTCAAGTGACAAACTATCAAATTGCAATGAAATTGATAGTTGGCACTACTTTTACCTCCGTATGTTTTCTTTTTTTCTTGCTCTGTATATTTCTGGCTCTACATGTTTCTGCCCCTATCCTTGCAATTTGATCCGTCACACACAGTCACACAAACAAACACACCTGAGAGTGAACGACCATGCACACACATATCCTCAATAATCCTCCCAGGATTGGTAATGAACAATCCGTTTGTACACATTTCCTTGTTGGGTGATTGCTTGCTGGCTGCTCTTCCGTTTGTCTGCAAATTGGTTGGTGTTTAGTGCAGAATACTAAGAAGGAAGTAAGATGTGTGTCAGTCTTGCTGTAGATCACACTCATCTGTCACTGCTAATGTTTTGACATGTCACTGCAGATCTTCAGGAGAGCGCAGGATGTTAATGGAGTGTTGACTCTTCACCTCATTTCATCTGATGAATATCAACAAAGATTATAGACAAGATGGAGAGGAGAGAAGGTGGAAAGAAAGAGAGCGGGGGGCAGAGTATGGAGCCACATCCAGGCCAGTAGTTTTGATAATTTGAAGAAAAAAATATTGGACCCGAACAACCTGGCGCGGGTAAGAAATCGCAGCTATTTTTTAATAGATACTCTGAGAAATTATCCGAAATATTTAGTGATGATTGTAACATAGGGCCATACATAAAGGGAGACGATTTATTTAAGTGGGGATTTTGCCAAAGCTGGAAATTAAGCATCGGGCTATAGCATTAACTATCTTATTGTTATTAGCTGTGTGTATTTTTCACTCCTTACACTGACCAGCTCAAGTTTTTGCCTTTAATGTGTGTTGTCTTTGTTAACATCTGTGTTTGCCAGAATGTCGACTATAATTCATCAGTGGCTGCAGCTGCACAGAGCCTTATACATGCTAAATGTAAAAATGTTAGGTTATATCTAAGTTATTAGCGTCACCTTTGAACTTTCAGTTTCATTTTTTTTCCTTCAAATTATTGCAACTATTGGCCAAGGTTCGGCTCCATAGCAGAGGAGACAACAGGGCTACAGAGGAAGCTAAAAAAATGATATTTTGATGGTGCAATGTGACAATTTTTCAAAAAAGGTAATTTGATCTTTAAAATAAGTGATTTTTCTGCAGCGATTCTGCAGTTAGTCAGGATTTTTAAGGAAACAGTCCTGGAGAAAGAACTACACTGACTCCTGAAATGTTAGAGTCGCGTGTTCCCTACATCACGTCATGATCCATAAATTACGAGGAATGCATGTCAGTGCTTCAATTTACAGGGCCAAACAACCTTCAGAAGGGGAGTTTTATTTACACACATACACATGCTGATAGACACTCGGTGTCAGTCTGCTGCTATTTAACTGGAAACCCTGGCATGTATTCCTCCTTATATGTTAAATCTCCTGATGTATCAATATTTAAACTATTTTTGCAATCCAGTCCGTCAGCTGAGCAGACAAACAGACAAAAGAAGACGACAGCCTAAACAAAACAGACAGTCACATAGCTTTGATGCACTGTTTGCTGCCAGGCCCATCTACAGCCATGCTCACTCAGAGAGACTTTTATGTATTTCCACCAAGCTGTGGCAACTGTGATGCAATTGAAGGTATACACACACTGTGTATCATCTCTCGTCCTACGGACACTTCTTCATATACTGCCTCAGAATTAAATTAAATGAAATCATCAATTCATGTCATTAGCCTGCAGGGCCACCTTGTATAATTGCTGTGCCGGGAAAAAACTCTGCCTGTGCTCTTCCTCCGCTAGATTAACCTTAACCACATACCAGTTCAGAACTCCACACATATCACACTTGACAGTCATAATGATTTAATTCAAGCAGCACAAATATTTACCAGTTAGTGAATTGATTCGTGGCTGTCTCTACGGCTTAGTCACAGTCACGGCACTGTCAGTCTTCTTGGGCAACACTCCTATACGGCTAAAACATTAACCTTATCAAACCAAATGATAACATACGCAAAGCAGCACTCTTTACCCAGAGCCAATGAAAATATTGATAAATGTATTCCCCCGAAGTTTTGCTCTTAATGAATCTCCAAATGCTGGACTTATCCTCGGTGTATGAGATGAGATCAATTTCGCAGCTCCACCCACAACAAATTTTCCTGTTGCTGTTTCTGTAATACTCAGCTGTGAAATCTTGTGCATGACAATTTTGTTTCTCACTTAAACTGACTAAAATAGAGCTCTTCATTGCAAATTAACTGATGGAGTGGCCACAAATGAAACAGATTCCTGTTGTTGCCACATTTGGTGACTTGGTTGTCTACATGTTTGATTGAAAAATGCCGAGTGAAATACTCAGGAATTACCCGAAACAGCTGGTGGAGCATAATGCAGGTGTTTTGAAGGAAAAATCAGCAAAATAATGATAAACACTTATTAAAGCTGCACTGATCAAAAATGGTATCCTAACAATGGAAATAAATGACTACATATAATAGAAAAAGGGGTCACTCATGGTGAACGTCACACAGAAAATGATCACCCAGCTCTTCAGTTCCAATCAGACACATTTTAGTGTCTTTCGGCTCATTGTTTTGGTTTCAAGACTTGCAACTTTACCGTTTTGGCTCATTCTAATCAACCTCATTTTAAGGGAGAGCAGGCAGTTGTTAACAGCGAAAAAACTCTGATAATGTCATAACTCCCCCCTGATTTATTCAGTCTGCTCAGTTACTTTGCATTATTACTAACTCGCTTCTCATTCCAGTCCCTGCTAGTCCTTCCTGTCCTCCAGTAACCCCTTACCTGCCACTTATCCCACTTGACCTGCTCTACCCACTCACGTACCTGGTTTCCATTCCCCAGATTACCCTAGCAGAGTAAATACCTGCTCTTTGACAGATTGTCTTTTCATTATGACTACCTGTGACTTGATCTTGACACTCTCTGGTTTTTGACTCTCTGGTTTTTGACCCCTGTCTGTTTATTTGGAGTACACCTTTGGATATGGAGCTTTACTTGTTACACTACCTGTTCTGTTTCCAGTGATCGTCACAGATACCAAACACTACCTGTCCAGCAAGTAGAAAAAAAAGCATGAAAGCTGACAAAAATGTTCAAGCATTTCGCTCGAAAGAGCCACATATTCCCCTCAGAAGTTGGTGGAGACCAGAGTTGAAATAAAAGTTAAATATTCCACTTCATACATATTTCACACATCTTTGTCATATGGACAAGACAACACGTTCTCATCCTAACTTGTCACAGAGTGATGTTCCAAACTTCTCAGTCTCTTTTCAGTCTGACCAGGCTTGCCATCACTTTCATCACAAGCATCACTAACGTAACTTCAAATTTATTCAACGACATTTTGGGACACTAAAACAGGTCTCCTGGTTAAAACAAAGTACTGTGTTTATTTGACCCATCCACCTCCCCTCCCACCCACACTGTTCCGGTGTTCTCAGTGATTATACAACGTCATCACACTCCAAGAGCATTTTCTCTGAGTCTTTGAATTCTGCCAGTGTTATGAAATGTTCAATGAAAAAAGAAAGTTCACTTTTGACTGAACTACTCCTTTAATAGCATGTCTTGGGCATGTACAACTTTAGCAAATACTATCTTGTACATATACATTTGATCAAGTTGTCTGAAGATGATGTCACATTGTACATCTGTAGCCTTCTGTATCCTATTCTTTTCTTGCCCTTCTGATAAACTTGGGTCTTAGTTTTGCTAACAGTTATGTTCTGCCTGTCCTCTAGAAAATGTGCCGCCTTGCCAACACATTCCCAACACCCAGTCTTTCTGGTGCCTCACATCAATATGCCTCTATCTCCTCGTTCTCCCTCTGTTGTCTCTCTCTTCCCCTCTCACCCAGCCACCCCTCCGGCGGCAGCTCGGTTTTTGCACAGCAGTAGTGTGCTTCTGGCCTTCGTTGTGTCAAACTGTTGCCAACTGTCTCCTCTCTCTCCAGGCCCCTGGCCAGGCCCCTGGCTGTATTTTCACTTGTATTCTTGCTCTTGTTGTCTTTCTCTCTATATTTTGATCCTTTCTGTCTTCTTCAGCTCATGTCCTCCACTATACTTGTTTTTTTCTAGTGCTATTCTGTCCTTAATTTATTCCTCTAATGTTCTCTTTTTACCTCCTGTCTGCTTTGTTTTCTCTCTGTGCCTCACAGGACCAACAAAGAAAGATGTATAGCTAGAACACAAATGCATTGTAATATTAAAGGATTGCAGACCATAAATGGTATGATGTGCACGTAGATGTGTGGGTGTAAATTGGCGTGTATTTTAAATTATTATAGGTTTTTATTTTAGTAAACAAGTCTAGAATAAAAGTAAAGATTACAGCACATCACCGCAAGAGTGTCACTTCAAATAACACTTTTATTCATCCCTGATGGAGGAAATTCAACTATTAAAACAATGCAGAGTCTTATGTCAGTTCACGGTTAGTGTACAGACTCATACAGTACAGTCTGGCTTAGGTCAATGTAAAACCACCTTAAAAAACATGAATGACAGGAAGAGATTTCCAGCCCTTACGTGTCCAGGACGGAGGGGTGTCAGAGGTGTTTTGACTCGCACTTCTATAGATACACTCTCATTTTTGACTTTGTGAAGCAGCTGTCTGCATGGCTCCTTATCAGCTGTGTCTCATGTAACTGCGACCTGAACTGTGCTTCAAGTCTATTTTACAGAAATGTCATACTATTTGGCCTCCCCGGTTCTCAAGTGAATTTGGTTCCCTCGGTCTAACCTTTATGATGGCTGCAGCGAGTTGGGGCAGTGCCCTGAGTTCAGTCGCACTGCACTGGGAATTGCATTGGCTAAATGTGAGTTGCGACGGTCAAGATCCCAATGCCTCTGCCCTTTGACCCGAATAGTCTTCTGATGGCAGGGAGGACCAAACGGAAATATGAGTTTGGATTTAATCCAATACACAAACATTCAACATGATTGACAAACCCTCAGGGCAGCTCTACTTTTTTTATCCTGTTAAGGTCAGGCTAGATGCTACAGTGACTCACTATTGCCTCTCGAGGTACAAGTGAACAGGCCGGGGCTAGCTGTTTAGCATGCTCATCTCAATAGATATCTCTGCAACACAATACATAGACATCTTTGACAAAGTCACAACTGTACCCTTTTCACATTCTGTTGATAATGCTACAATTTGGCGTTATGCAACAACATTTTCGCATCCTATCTTAACGTTTCTTCTTTCTCTCTTCGTACAAGTGTGCAACGTCAGATTCAGCTCCTAGCTTCAGATAACTGGGTAAATGACCATGATGAATGCCACCTGTGCATTAATGAGTGCCCGTTCATTAGAATTACAAATTATCATTATCAATGCCCCAATAATACCATATAAGGTGTCCAGCCCCATACGTCCCGAAGTGTTCATTCATGAAAATTGCTCCAGAGAATAAAAAGAAGAACTTTACAAAGTCTGAGATTTTAGACATGCTTTCTGAGCACCATCAGCAGCAGAATTACGGGACCTGATGAAGCCAAGGCAATGGAACAAATGAAGGGGGAAGTTAATGCTGTGTCACCTGGGTCATACTTTCACTGAAATAAAGAAAAAAAAATGGTTCAATATGAAAAATGTCTCGCCACAGCACGTTGATCGATGACTGCAATGGGAGAGGGTCAAGGGGAAGTCTCCATCACGGAGATGGACGAAAGAATATGCGCCATGATTGTTGATGTTTCCCTGTCAGGTATTGTCATGGAGGTTGTTCCCCTAGACAGCGACTTCCATAAACCTGCATGTGAAGAACCATCCGTCTGTCTTTGCCTTTGACCTTATTATATACAGCGACAAATTAACCTTCAATTTGTGCATCGTTTATGTTGTTCTACAACCTGAGATGTTCATATCGATATTGTTATACATCAGCATCAATAGCCAATGTTGAATCGTTTGATTGCAGAGTCAAACAGGACAATGTCAACATTATTATGAAGTATAATCTTCATAG
Organism: Anarhichas minor; assembly: GCF_050575085.1. Classification (NCBI taxonomy): domain Eukaryota; kingdom Metazoa; phylum Chordata; class Actinopteri; order Perciformes; family Anarhichadidae; genus Anarhichas; species Anarhichas minor. Next base: position 8,250,914 of record NW_027466472.1, read on the forward strand.
GATTTTTCTAATTCTAAATTTCTTCAAAGTAGTAAAAATTCAGATAACAGCAGACTAATTGCATATAATGATTCGATAGGACTGGACCACTCGTGCCTGAGAGAAAATTCAAAATAAAATCAAATTGGTGAAAGCAGCAAGTGCTTTTAAATCACTGGTATAAGCCACTGAAGAATGTTTATACAAGTGGTTCTTGCATAAGGCCCAATGTTCGGCTCGTATAAATGAACACTTTTTTACAATCAAAAATATTTCATATTAGATTTTATTTATCTAAATCTCGCCTATGAATGAATGACATTTACAAGTATTTACAACATGACATTCATCTCCCATTTCAAAGCAAACATTTGACAACATTTTAAAATTCAGTGGAAGTTTATCTAAAAAGTAATTCGCAATATATTCAGTTTCAGCAATTTATGCCAGAAGCTGAATTATTAAGGTCTCTCATCGCCTTTCCACTTCCTCTTCTCTGCCTCTTGTTCTTGCCAACCATTATTCTCTGTTGAGCAACCTAACTAGCAAACCACTGCAGCTTTCAAACACATACTGGAAAAGTGGTTGACCCAAATTACATGCTTGAATGAACCACACTGGGAAATATCTGCAAGGCACATTAGAAGAGTGAGGAAAAGGAAAAAAACTCTGCATGGAGATCAAAAGCTGTGCATATATACATGTGCATATATGTGTGTGCATGTAGTTAGTGTTTCTGTTTGGCATTTCCTCCTGCAATATGGCCCTCTGTTAAATGAGAGCTGGGCATAAAAACAAACCATATAACCATTGTTTCCCGAACTCCTGCCACTCGATCAAGGTGCTGATTTCGAAATCAGAGCATCAATGTAGCAGCAAACAACTGTTTGCAATTTAAAGATATAGTGAAGTAATGTCTACCTGAGCAGAGAATGACATTGCTCTTTGTATGTGTGGTATTTTTTTTGTGCTTTGTTGACATAGCCGGGCCAGCTGTGCGTGCCTTTTAGTGCATGTTAGTGCACGTGAGCGTGTCCTACTGTTTAGCTCACAGCTGCCGCTGATAGCGAACGTACCGTCCAACAGCATCATCGCAGAAGGAACGAGATGTGCTCTGTATTCTGCAAAGAGAAGCTTTACTACATTCTTTTTGAATTATCCTGGCTTTCATTGCAAACATATTTTATTATCAACTGATATTATAAAAATAAGATAATCCGTGGATTAAACACTGTAACTGGGGAAAAAAATATATATAAATGATGGAGTCTAAATTGAGGGTTTGACGCATTTTCTATCCTTTTTTCAACCCCATGACTCTCTCTGTAGCACACCCTTTCCTTTTTTTGTCTTTCCTGCTCTGTCGTACATGCAATTATCTCCCTCTTTTTTTCTCATCTCTTTGTTTATTCTCTGTACCCTTTTTCTCCATCATTATTGTCCACTCCTGTTTTCTCTCTCTCTTCACCCCCTGCGGCTAAATCCTAGTGCCAGTATGCATTTGTACGGCCTAATTTGTGTGTATCTGTGTATTTGAGTGTGTACGTGTGTGGTTTGCATACTCAAATGTGGGGTTTGACCTTGTGCAACCAACCGTATCAGAGCTTCTCTTTATTTTCCCACAGGTGTATACTGTATGAGCGTGTGTGTGTGTGCGTGTGTCTGTGTGGGATGGGTACGTGTGTGTGTCCTTTGTCCTTGTGCATTCACGCATATCAGCACTTCACACGTGTGTGTATGTGTACATCTTGATGTCTCTGTGCATGTGCTTGTGTGCGTTTGTTTGTGTGTGGGTGTGTGCGTGTGTGTGCTTACGCCAACAGGGCAGCTGCAGGTGCAGTCTATTCAATTTAGCAGGTTTGGAAGAAGAGCAGGTCACCAGTCAGACATTGTTTAGTCAAAACACACCACACTCATACAGATGCACAAACACACCTCAATGCAAACAGTAACTGGAGAACAATTGCATACACCTGTATCAAAATATAAGATAATAAGCTGCCATTTTATTCAACGACTTTACTCTTTATGTTGGATTTCCTCCCTGCATATATGAGGGAAAGGCCAAGTGGCACACTGCTTGGCCCAATAGACCTTTTTCACAGAGGACATTTTGTCACAGTAGGATGAGTATAGGTGCAAATAATTCAATTGAATTCCATTCAGCTGCTTTGATTGCAGGGTCCGTGCATAATGTGCATATTGGCTCACAGTCTCTGGGACACTTAGAATGGAGACATTGTTCATGTTCTTAGTAACACCCATGCTTATAGCAAGAAAAAAAATGTCATTTGTGAAAGTCTTTATCTGTTTTTCTTGTTATGGCCACGAGAGATTGGCTCCATCAAAACTCAACTTGTCTCCTTGGAATCAAAGTCAGTTCATTATGTGTGTCTTTGTCAGTTTCATTGAAAATATTAACGTAAGTGTCCTCACATCAAGGTTCAAATAGCCATGCTGCTGAAGTATCCATGAGCAAGACTCTGATCCCTTCCAATGGCAGTAGTTAGGATACTGCATTGTGTTCCCCCTTGTAAAGGTAAAATATCAGCTGATGCTTGAGCTGTTGTGGAGTTCAGTTTTGATGTGCTATTAAATTTGATGGGAGATAAATGTCAAGCTGTCTGCCAGTACGTTATTGTGAATAAGAATTGAAGTGCCCTTCTTGGTCAAGGAAAGCTAAAGGCAAAAGCTTAGCAAGTGAGTGTGTGATTGAATTTGTGTGTGTGTGTGTGTGTGTGTGTGTGTGTGTGTGTGTGTGTGTGTGTGTGTGTGTGCGTGCGCGCGCTTTTACGCTTTTAGCGTACTAGATGCTGATGTAATGTGAGGAAGTTGTGGGTGCCGGCATCCAGTACTCCTGCAAAGCAACACAAAAAAGTGTGTTCACACTGTTTATGTTTGGAACAGTTTAGTCAATCTCTTGAGCATTTTTTCTCTTATTTTGGTTAAACCTATACCAACATTGTACACCCACAGAGGCCACAGGAAAATGTGGATCTCAGATGATGAAGTGATGTAGTGAACTCAGCTGGATTCATGAGGAGTGTCTAGTGCTCACTGAGGGCTTTCATTTCAGTTTGTGTATCTTTTGCTTGTTTTTACGAGGTAAACATTACAGAATAAAACATATCATATCCTTTACCTCGCAAACTGGAATCAAAGTTTGCAAACCTTTGTCGACCCTAGTGACAGAAAACGAAAAAAGATTTTTAAAAATGCAATGGAGTCTGGTGTAAATCAAAGAGATGATGTGATTGTACCAGAAGTCCCAGCTGGTGTCATGGAATCAATTACAACCATATGTAATACGGGTCAAACATGAATTATTAGTATTTTAATAATAGATAGAATTTCATTTATATTGCCTGAAGAGCTACACAAATCTCAAAACAGTTGAATTCACTGTATTTTTTATGCACCCTATTTTCTGTCAAGTGTTCACTGGTGTTTTATTGCAGAGAAAAACAGTCTGAGAGAGAGAGAGAGAGAGAGAGAGAGAGAGAGAGAGAGAGAGAGAGAGAGAGAGAGAGAGATGAAGAGCAACAATCAAAGAACCAGAAATGGCTAAAAAAAAAAGAGGAAAGAAGGAGAAGAAAAAGTCAAGTGTAGCTGCTCTCTTTCCCATGATGCATGCTTCCCCCCAGAACATCCTGAGAGAGGTTATACATCTTGCTTTTAGATTAATGAATCTGCATCAAAATCGCCCAGGGAAAGTTCTATAAAAAAACAATTCAACAATTATTTCTCACCTCCCTTCCATCTTTTTCAGAGAAGTACACACACACCCACACACTCACACACACACACACACACACACACACACACGGTTGCACACACACACACAGAGGCACATTATTGACCAGCTTCACCTTGTCTTTCTCTCCTGCTCTCTATCCCACTCTAGCTTGCTCATGCAGAAAGCCAGCAGAACCCAAGAGGTGCTGCCGAGAAGCCTGGCAGGAACACACTTTTTAAAGACAGTGCTGTGCTGCTTCTGCCGGAGGAGGACATGTATCTTCTAAATATATTTTGTCACAAAGTTTCAGGTCAACCTAATGTGTCACTATGTTTTAATGCAAGAAACCAGGTTTGGAGCAATAAGGTTAACACGGGACATCAGAGAACGTGTAGTATGCTCTGAAATAAGCTGGTTACTATACCGTGATATTTGGGAGACAGCAGGAGTCTTAGCAGCAGATCTGTCATTGTAAAAAGTACTATGGGTGTGGTAAAATATATATTTTTTGCGATTGGATTAGCTGGTCTTTTACATGCATGTAAACACGCTTTGTTTTTTCTCTTGTTGTCTCTCTTGAGAAAAAAAAGAAAAGAGATCAATACAACGCTCCAATGCGGAACTGAGACGTAGATCTCTACATAAGACTTAACTAGAGGATGAATTGATTCAGTTGCCTCCATCTCGGCCCCTCATTGTTTTTCTTTCTCGCACAGACACAGTTTATGTCTTCCTCCAGCTCTTTGTTTGTAGTTCTGCCTTTTTGTCAGCCTGTTGTCTCAAAATGCAGACACTACCAGCTTAAAGGCCTTGGGGTGTGGAGCACTAAAATGGTGCCTGAGAAGTTGAAGTAGACATTCAAAGAGGAAATTAAATGTATTTGTTTCTGTGAAGCTGCTGAGAGATATGCCATTCACTGAACGAAAAAAAGGACTGAGTCATGATATTGAGTTGCACAATTTTGGCACAATCTGTCAGTCGTTTGAAACGTTAAACTTTTTCCTTTACTTTGATTGATACACATGAAACCATAATGGTTAATAGCTCTTACCTTGATTAATCTCAGCAATGTACATCATAAAAACACAAGTGGCCCAGCATTTGGTGTATTTGCCGATGTAATTTACCGTGTGTGCCTTTGTAATTATAACTGACTGAGTGTGTGTCATTGTCTGCAGATCCTATCGACCATATGGTGGAATGTTTCATGACATCTGGTCGTCATCTCACTGCTGCTCCAGATCCAGTTGTCGTATAGCGTTAATGTTTTCATTATTATTTCTCACTCAGTTATTGGTCTTCTCATCGTTACCTACAGTACATGCTGTTCTCTGTGTCAGTCTGAATAGCACCAGCTAAAAGCCTACAGAATCAATCCGGGGCTGTTTGTTCTGGTACATGTTCTCAGACTAAACTGCCAATTACTTTTCTTTTATGTCTTTTCTTTCTTCCTTGTCTCTTCACTAAAAGTCAATTGAGAAGTCAGCGTCGTATCTTCAAGACTGACCTTTGACTTGGAAACAAAACCTCCCTGGTGTTCCTGACTCTCCGTTGTTGAAAAACACATTACAAACTCCAGTCTGCAGCCTCTAAATTCATTATTTCTGGTGCAGTTATTTGTAATTGTTGCTTTTAAATCAATGTAGGTTTTACATCACATTGACATGAGTATTTGTGCAAATGTGTCATGTTTGAATCAGATTATATTGCTATAACAAAAATAACACATTCAGTCCAGGAGTGAACTACCTCTACATTATTATTGTTATATTACAGTCATATCATTTAGAATGTTCTGTTTTATTTTTTTTATTTGAGTCATAAATCGTTTCAGTTTCTTGAGTAATAGTTCACTCTCTGCACTTTCCTGCAGAAAATTAAGGTTTTCTTTCCTCTTGCACCATTAACTGTCCTGGATGCATTAAAATGGGATATGAACATAATATATAAGCCCTCTGATCTCATTACATCTGTTGTTTGATGGAACCCCTGCAGAGTCCTTAAACATGAGGATAATCCATTCGGCGTGGGTATTTGACTTTAATGTTTCAGTGTTCTTTGATATTTGTATGCCATTGTCTGCAACACTTTAGGCAAGTGTTCATAAACCTACACTTGGTTTGGATATGTGCTGTTTTTTGAGTTGATTCAGTGCAGCAATATGCGTCTCAGTCCTCTAGATGCATATGTTTGGAAATGAAAATGGATGGAAAGATGTGGTGAAATTAATTTTTAGGAATGTTACCCATGCAGCTAGTCGCAGCTGGCAACTGTCTCGGGTAATGGGATTGTCCAAAGAGAAAACATCATATTGGACATAATGGGCTGTAAGGGAAAAACATCATGAAAAAATAAAGCTGGACATACTTTCTAAAAGTTCTCCCTTATTCACAAGCAAACCTGCGCACAGAGTCTATTACTGTTCAGCTCGGTGTGCCAAATAAACTGGCCCCTGAGTGTATAAAAGTATATGTTCCATGTGTGCAGGATCAGCAAATTGAGATTAAGAGAACCTTCAATTTAGAAGAAATGGAGTAAAAACAACAACAACTTAGGACTGAGCTGAGAAAGCCCACATGCCAGTGGATAACTTGCAGTAATTACTTATTGAAAGAACAGTGCTGAAGCGAGCATCACGGATCATTAAGAGATCATACTGGTCTCATTTTGAGAAAAAAAAGAAAGAAAGAACACAAATAAATTAGTAGCATTCTCAGGGTATGAACATATTGGAACAAGTCTGGCACTTTCATTAGCATTACATGCTTGGCAATCAGTGGCATCAGTGCACCAGTATCCAAAACAGACAAACATACCCTGCAACATTAATGTTGTCGGGAATAAATCAATAAACTCTGCGCACCTGTGTGTCACTCCAAAACACATAAAGGTCCAGCAGTACAGAAATATGTAAATGTGCAGCTTCCTCTTCTCCGTTTAAATGAGCATTAACAGGTTGCTTCTAATATGAGAGGAAGAAATGCTCATCCCAATAGTAACATTAAGTAGTGCTCAAAGCTATGTTTTCTCGTAGACATTAAAACGTACCTGTGGGGCTGACGGGATCTTTGCATGCAGGGCAACAACAGCTTACTGAAGATATTCTAACAAACATCTCACACATTGACTCGGAGCCAGGTTACTGAGTGAAGAATACGATTCCTTGCGTGGATAAACACAGCCGCTGAGCTATTGAGTTATGTCCTGATGCTATCGTTCTGCTGCCGTCACGTTAATTAACACATTATTGAATTTGCACATTCTGTCACAGCATCCTCTTTGCATATGTGTGCGTGTGCACATTTACTATGATGAAATTATTATCCTATGCAACTCTATACTCCAAACTGCTAATTAAGCCATGTGTGTTTGTGCTTGGGTTACAGCTCAACAAGCTCATGACGATCTCCTCCAAACACAAAGCAACAATATCACTGGCGTAATGGACCCCTTGGGGCTTACACACAACATGCACCAATGCAGGGCGTGATTACTCTTCATGCCTCTAATGAAGCTCCTCTGCTGATTTGCAGATTTCAGGGTCAAGGAGATGTGTGTGTGTGTGTGTGTGTGGGTGTGTGTGTGTGTTTGTGTGCATGTGTGTGTGTTTTGGCGGTGTGTCTGTGAATCCTGGGATACTTAAAAGAGTGCCATGATCTGGACAGCCAATTAAAACAATCTGCAGCAGAAACCCCATAGTATATAACTACTCTGTGCATTATAGAGAAAATACATGTTTTGTATTTAGTATTCTTATTTTAACAAGAGAATTCCACTGAGGCTGGAGTCTCTTTTGTGAGAGAATAAATGAATAAAAAGTAGTCACAACAAGGATAAAAATAAATCACAAAAAGAGTACAATATTTTATAGTAAGAGAGTTAGAATAATGTTGGAACACTACTTTATTTTAAATTTCAGACACCTGTGCTATTCCAACTATGACAAGTGAAAATGCCAAAGGCCTATACGTCTCTGCTTGAACTTCGTATAGAAGTTTAGACAGTATTTACAATATATATTTACAGTCATTTTGCATCCCTTAAGCAGTTGATTGAGACAAATGATGTGATAATGATTTGATTCATCCAAAGACTGCTACACTCATGCTAAATGGATAACAGTTTATAAAAAGCAACATATTACACTGGTTTAGGCAGTAGGTAACTGTAATTATCCCTGTATTATCCGGACAAACAGACAGTAAGAAGAGTCATAGAGTTACACAGGTTGTTATTATTGTCCCCACACCTTCTCAAAGCAAGTGATCTGAGTGTGTGATTTTGTCACATGCACATCTTTTTTTTAAAGACATCTTCCCCTGACCTTGCTTCTATTTCACTTTTGTCTGATTACCTCTCTTTGTTTTTACTTTTTCCTCTCTTTGCTGTTGTTATAATGCAGCTCTCTCTCTCTCTCTCTCTCTCTCTCTCTCTCTCTCTCTCTCTCTCTCTCTCACTCTCACTCTCTCTTGCTGATGACCTAGATTTCCAGCCCCCATGTTCTGCTGCAGTCCCTCTCTCTCCTGACACACACATTAATACACAGGGACACACATTCCGACAGTAACTATATGTTTTATTAATCGCTGGGCTGAGTTAAGGTTGATGCAAACCAGCAAACACATCCCATGGACACACAAACTTACTGCGCTGACACAAAAACACAAACTTACTGCACTGACACAAAAACACAAACTTACTGCACTGACACAAAAACACAAACTTACTGCACTGACACAAAAACACAAACTTACTGCACTGACACAAAAACACAAACTTAGACACAGTTCAATACTTTTAGCACATACTGCCATACGCTAATATACTCAATGCGCATGCACTTGAATACCAGCATTCATAGCAACAGTTGAGATTAATTCATATCCAATGAGATTGTGGGTATAAAGTGCTGCAGGAATGAGTCCCAAAACCTGGAAATGAACTTGTACTGCCGGTTCCCCGGTCTCGAAGTCAATGGTTTTTTTTTGTTTGATGGCTGAGAAAAGGTCTGTGGTAAACACAAGCTTTACACATTTTCTAACACATTTTCTAAAAACATCTTTAAAAGATTTAACAATCTTTCTTTGTCATGAAACAGACACCTGTTATTCTGTTGTTGCTGCCAACTCTTCCCCAGTGTTCATTGGGGTTTTTATTTGTGAAACAGCGCCCCTCAGTCGGTGTGATCAAAGACAGCTGTTGAAGGTGGATCCAACCTGCCTGCCTCTGTAGCTATCTGTGTCTTTGCTCGCTGGTTTATTCCCTCGTGGTTAAAATGTCCCGCCGTGGCTTCTGCAGTGTGCTGGCTGATTTTATGACCGTTATAATATGTGCTGTTGTTTGTCTGGATTGTCCAACCGTTGTGTTCTAACAAGCTGTTTACATCCACACAGTGCAGGAATAAAAAATAAATAAAACCCTGCAGAATTTTGACGACAGGTAATGTAACAATGAGTTACTGGTTGCTGAGTCATCGGTTGATGCTGTGTGAGTTTGTGAATGTGTGTCCTGAAAAACAAGTGTTGAAGGTGGATTCAACCTGCCTGCCTCTGTAGCTATCTGTGTCTTTGCTCGCTGGTTTATTTCCTCGTGGTTAAATGTCCCGCTGTGGCTTCTGCAGTGTGCTGGCTGATTTTATGAATGTCATATTTTGTGCTGTTGTTTGTCTGGATTGTATAACCGTTGTCTTCTAACCAGCTGCCTTCAATGCACACAGTGGCAGGAACAAGAGCCTGCAGGATTTTAAATATTGGTAATGTGTTATTTGCCATTCAGTCACCAGTTGATGCTCTGCAATTAGTGAATGGGCCTGTGCAGAAGGTCTGCCAATTGGTTGAGAGCATTTGTTTGTTGTTGTTGTTTACATTTTTTTTAATCCGTGTTATATAATGAGTCATTATCTCTAATAACTAACTAGAACTGCAGGGTATGTTTTGAATGGCAAACATATCGATATGAATTTGCAAGTCATGTACATGCATTTATACCCTTTGATGTGAACGTATACATTTTTAGATCTGTGCATGTTACTGTTGAATCTTTTCAGTATTCAATCAATACTGATCTGTAGCCTACCTGGATCAGAGCCTTGTTGTATTTTTGTATAAATGTCACCCTAAAGTTTAATAATTACATAGCATGTGTTTTTTGTACTACACCACTGTGTGCTGGTGTAAAAGTCTGGATTTCTTAACTTTTTTTGTAAAATGACCAATTGTCCTACAGTGTACAATACCTCATTTCGTTCGACGATTTAACTTTTTGAATTATTCCACTGCCAATATGAGCTCTTAGTTAGTTCAGAATGAATTCAGCTGGCACTTGTGGTTAAAAAGGAGCAGGAACCGTTACTTCTTCCACAGACAGTTAGTTACTGCCGGTTTGTGTGTGTGTGCATATTTGCACTTTAGGTTTATCAGTCCAATTGTGTCTGTGTGTACACTCCACACCACTGGCTAATCCCATTGTGCAGATGGTATTAGATTTATTGAATCTTGTAATTCTGCTACTTCAGGCTATGCTACGTTTGTGAGTGTGTGTGTGCTTATTTGTGTCTATATTTTGTGCATTCAGTATGCATCTAGTATGTGCATATCTGTAAGGGAATGTGTGAAACCTGGACAGATCAGCCAAGTTTTGAAGACATTATTTGTGAACCTAAGAAACTAGATAACAGGCCTCATGAACTAGGCATTCACAGTACACAGATCTAAGATATTCTTAATGTTGTAAACTGTATTTGGGAGCATTGTGTCTGATATTTGGCTCCAGGGAATAGTTTTGCAACTATTTGCATCACAGTAAACATGTACAGTATGTAAGTCGTTAAAGAGGGCCACACAATGAGTCAAAGACAATTGGAAAAAATGTCTTAAAATATGGGAAAATAACAAAATTGAATTTATGACGATAAACATCTTGGTGGATTATATAGGATCATTGTATCTCTTTTTACTAGATCCTCTTAATTGGTCCAAGAGTAAACTGTTTGGCTCTGTAAGTCCTGTGGAGGGCCACAGCTCACAACCATCAGTCCAAACTCTCAAATGATATCTGCAGTGCTCTCGTTTGCACCTCTTTGTTTGATTCCTGTCCTGCCCCATTAGGCGTTACAAGCATGTTATTATGTTAAAAAAGGTCAAGTATCAGAACGACTTTTGATCATTTTACCCATTCTGCATGAAAGGTTATGAAACCCTTTGAACATTGTGGGGCTGTCAGTGACTATAATGGCTAGAGAGTGTGGTTATGCCATGACATAACACCTTATGACAGCTTCTTCAAGCTCAGTGAAGAGATATCCACACAAAATGCAATTTTCTTTATTTTTCCAATTGTCTGCACTAAATAAACTAGTTCAGCCTGTAAATCTTTCTAATCTATAGGATAACTTCGAACAGAAATGAAAAAAAAACCCGTCATCATTAGTTTCAGTTTAGGGTTCAGACTGTCATATAAACCAGGAAATCATTCATTATGAAAGGAGAACTCCAACCCCTCTCAAAAGCAGGCCGCCTATAGAGTATCTATTTCCGAACGCTGTGTCGCATTGGCAAACTAGTACTTCCTGGGGCGCACTGAGGTCCTCAGCTGTGCCGGGTTTGGCTTCTTGGTGACTTGCTGTGCGTCCCAGTGGGAGGCGAGGCTTGGTAGGGGGGTGTTGGTGATACGCATCCGAAGGCGTACTGTGTACGGCAACCCCTGAGCAAGAGCGCTGAGCAAAACTTGAAGGAGCAGCTGGTCACTAAAATGAGAAAAGCTGGTCAACCACTGAGTCATTCCTTCAAGGAGTTTTAATGGCGGGGAGTAAACTTGGGCCGCTGGGCTTGCAAATACACTGAGGGAAACCCTGCATTCTGCATGGCCTGCTGCCTCCCACAGCTCAGCACACTACTCGGCACATCTATACAATCCTCTCTAAAATATCACAAATCCCTTTTTTAAATGTTTGTTAAATCTGTTCCATCTGCAGTCTCTAGCTAATTGGAGTGATGTTGCCCACTGGCAAGCCACAGTTACGTACATCTGCTGGTTACATTTTGTGCAGCCAGCACCAGACTATTGCGAAGTAAGCAAAGAAACCTCCATGCTTGTATGCACATGACACTTGTCGTTTTGATACATGATTCTACACGTTCTACTGCAAATCAACAGGTGTGTTTTGAGATGGATGCATTGAAAACAGCAGAAGATTAAAGAGGAAACTATTTTACTCGCAGATAGTCAGCGGCCATTTCTGGATGTAAAACATTCTCATCTAACTAAATGAAACTTTCAAAAGCAAAGAAATACAACATGAAAAAAGAAGACTGCCTTTTAATCCTCCTTTCATTTTGTCTGTGGCCCTACGGTGGCATTCAGCTGAGCTGCTGCATTCATATTTAAAACTCTGCACGTCCCAGACAACAATAACATTTTCTTTGAGGAAAACTTTCCACAGGATTCCCAAAGTGTCCTGGAGGGGAGAGCTCTTTGTTTCAAGGGGATGAAAGTCGTGAATGTGATTGGCCATGATTGCCAAAAGCTCTACGTGCACACTAAATTATTCTTTCAGGTCCCACCCTGCACCAAAGTGTGCTACAAGTGCGCCAGACGAGAACAGAGAAAATACCAAAAGTGCGTTTGGCCCCCCCCCCCCCCCGATGCACTGGGTAGGGCACACTTGACTTTGATCTGCGCCGCACCGCAGGGTTCTTGAAATAAGCCCTATGTGTGTACCAGCTGTAGGACTATTTTTAGTTCAATTTCCAGATATCCAAGACTGGTCGCAGATGCAAAGTGATTTTAATGGCAGCAATCTCCCTAATTGATCTTTCTGATACAACTTGTCAATTGTTTGAAGCCCACTGCGTTTCACTGCGGGGGATTGCTGCTTTCCACATTATTTTACACATCAGGGATTTTCAAACAGTAACGCTAGATACCTTGTGTGCAGCATTACAGTGATGCACAGATAATCAGCAGAACTATATTCTAATTATGTTCTTTACATATAAATGGAATACTATTACAACACGTTAACAGAGACACCTATCAGCAATAGACCATGCATGAAGCTACTTGTCCCTGTTTTGGGTTTCTGCACACATCATTGCAGTTTGTATAAGAAAGCAGTTTTTTTTTCTCTATACAATTGTATAATGGGACATTTACATTTTTTTAATGTTTCTGTTATGGCCATATTCAAACTGCTTCCTCATCTATGTTTTCTATTGACGGTTAAAGCTGCAACCTCTGATCATGCGGATGAATTAGGTACGTCATTCCTAGACCGTCCAACAGACTTGGTGAAAGTGCTTCTAACGTTTCTGGACCCTCATCTCTGTGTGAACTAGACATTTTAAACCAGATTGTTTTATAATGCAAGATTTTGAAATGGTATTAAAACTGAATGACTGCAAGCTTTTTTTGTTATTATGTTGTTTTTAACCTTTTTCTGTGTTGTTTTTGAAGTTATTTTTGTTCTTTGTCTGGTGCTTTGAGATCAAACATCTCAGTGGGATTATTCTGTCTAAAAAAAGGTTAAGGAAGAACAAGCTTAGACTACCATATTTCCACCCTCTAATAATATTAATATTTGTTTTTCCTTAGGCAGGAACTCATATTTTACCCTTGTGTGATTCCATATAGCTTTACAGTCTGAGGCTCTTGCCTCAGGAATGAATTATGTTACTTTTAAAACCTGACACACTTTGATCTCTCACTGCCTGAAGGAATACGGCTGTAAGTTCCATGATCACTAGTTTACGATGAGTCAGCCGACACATTTTAAAGCTCTAAGGGTACTCTATATCCAGCCCCAATCTGCAGATATATAAAACACTTTTTTATTTGGCCACAGAAAGTGATCGAATCAGGACACGTTGAGCTGCACTGGCTAAAATAACTTTCACCCTTGGGTGATAAAAACACTTTTGCTTACAGCGGATCTTTTTCTTTGAAATATTGGGTTCAGTATGTTTTTGAGCTGACATGTCCTCTTGAGGTCTTGTTTGGAAATAAGTAAGTGATAAGTATTTTTCTGAGCGTGTGTTATAGTAACAAGAAATAGAAAGGAAGTTGTGTAAAGACGTGTCTGTGATCCCCGTGAGCCCTTTCACATCTAGAGTGCATCTGTAGAACACTATGGCATCTCTACAGTGCCAAAATGCATGCTGAGATAAAAATGTCTGCCAGAAATGAAAGGACAGAGCCTGTCAGCTCTGCTGTCTTTAAGGTCACATCACACATCAGTGCATCAGTACATGATAGGGGCAGGGCGAGGCTGGCGCACAAAGATGGTGGAAAGCGAGTATTATTGTGGAATAAAAGACAAGAGAGCTAAGGGTTACAAAGGACATCGGCTGAGATAAGAGGAAGAAGGCTGAAGAGAACAAGGTGTCTGACAGAGAACATGTTCTCAGGTTTTTTTATGCTGGAGGCATAAAATCAGGACAGAAAGAAGTGACAGAACCGCTACATTTCATGATCTGAGGGTGTTGTCAGAGAATCCCTTCTTTCTTCAGGCTCAGAGGCTGGCTTTTGACCAGATTCATTTCTGCTATCAAACAAAGAAAGAAAAAAATGGGCCAGAAACACACTCCTCCTGGAAGAACTATGCTAATTGCATCATGAAACAAAGCACTTTATTTCAGTGCTGTAGTCACATTTCTGTCAGCCTGCTCTCTAACCACATAATCTGTAACATATCAAGAAGACTGTGTATTTTACAACTCCCTGATTGTAGTGTGTGCCAATAAATGGACTAGACAGCAGGCTGCAAGAAAAGTACTGGCATTATGTCCAGCTGCCTCACCGAGCACACTCATCAGCACTGCAGACAATCGCTGCTTGTCAGCTGCGACACACTCGAATCAAAATGCCAGGTCAGGCTGACATTGGCCTGTAATTTCCCTAGCCAACTGAGCTGATCTTTCTGTTTCTTATCATTTAGGCTGGCATTATAACAGCATCTGTAATGGATTACTGGCTTATCCTGGAGAAAATGTAATACTCCGGGCAAAGGGAAAATACATCAAGAAGTTTGTGCGCTCAATATGTTGCGTTTAATGCTCATTTGCCTGCTCTGCAATTAGCTCCAAGAGCAACACAGCTGGACACACGCACATACTGACTCATTCAGATACACCGAGCCCAGAGGAGCGGGAATTATAACCTGGTTAACTTCCTAACACCTGCTCTAAGTAGCTTCTAATTCATAATTAAATCGAAATGCCATATTTGTTTTGGTATCAATACAAATACAATCTATTTCTTAATCATTTGAATCGAGTGTTTTTATGCAAATAGCGTATAGATGACGATAACAAAGTAAAGGATAACATTTATAATTTTTGGCAGTTTACACTGACTTTGGGACGGTTGAATTGGGTTTTTTTGGACAGTGGTGAAAGAAGTTTAGCTGGAGCCTTGCTGTCAATCATAGTTCTTAGAAAGAAAATATGTAATTGGCAGGTAATACTTTTGAAAAAACAACCAAGACAATTGTAATCCGTGCACAGCCGTGCTCGGCCCCAAACATCCTGATTTGGGCACCCTTAGCTGTCAAAGTATTAGTTGGTCAACATCAGAAGGATGATTTGTTCCTCAAAATGTTTTGAAAAAGCTTCAAAAGTGAAGGTGGGATCTGAGAGTGCAAGATTTCAGCGTGATATCTTCCAATGCATTCCGATCTAATTGTAAGTTGATGGTATTTAATGGGAGCATTAATGTTCTTCAAAGGAGCTGCGCCTGCCTTAGTATTAAAAGCTGGTGGCTTAAAAGCCTGCTTCATTGTCATTGACAATAATGACGTATGGCATATGATACTTTTGCAACTTTTCTATCATTATCTACAGTAGTGGAAAAAAATTCACCTTCAAGACAGGAGAAGACAGAGGGGGGGTAGGTCAAAAGGCATTGCACGGAGCTGAGAAGAGGCTTAATTAATTCAGCTAATGGTTTAGGATTAAAGAAAAAAAGAGAAGCTGTAAAACTGCAGACATTCTCATGTCAATGACACACGTCACTTCTGATCTGTATATGGCAGTCTTCAGGGCATGGTGTTCACAAAGTCTTCTCAGGCTTTACGTTTGCTCTGACTGTAATTGGCCAGTCTGGCTGTACATTCAAAGAATAATGGATTCCTTTCACTGCTAATTATAAGATTTATCAAAGCAAAGAAAAAAAAACCATGAAAGACACGACAAGTTGAAGAAGAGTGTTCGGAAAGATTTTTAAAAAGTGCTGTTGATACCGAGAAGATTCTCGCTGTAGGTCCTGAGCTGTCATATTCTCGAATTTGTCACATGCCTTGTTACCCCAGAACTTTTCTGGGACACAACTAAGTCTGTGGAGCATTAATCTTAAAAAAAAAGTTTCAAAACTTCACTCATATTTTTAATATATTTTACTTTAGTGTGAAAAAGCTCCCTTGAGATGCTTTATGCTTGTCTCTTGTGATCATTAAAGAGACGTCATGTAGGCTTTCATAAATGAAACTCTTGTTGAACCATGTGACAAAATCACTGTGGGTAAAACGCCTATAGGCAAATCTGATATCCCTGTCTCTTTGCAACATGAAATTAATTAAAGTAATTGGGAACAGTTAAGAAGAGATGGGAATAAAGTGTTTTCACCGCGACTTGACCGCTTGTATCATGATCTTGTTTGAGGTGTGCTACTGCTGCAGTGTTAGATGGAGGTTGTTCAGAAAAGGCTACCTGCGATCTATGATCAGAGGCTGGACTCACACTGGAATAACAACCTTGAACTTAAACGTCATTTATATTCTCTAACGTGTCATGATACAGTAGCTACGGAGTAATCAGTTCTGGGTCACATAGGATTAACTATCAAATATCTCTGTTTCTATGTCATAGCAGAGTGACTGATTCAGAGCTACTGTACCGACAGAACCGCAAAAAAAATAAATAAAAAAGGAACATGAAAAAAGTAAAAGAAGAATTTCTGGCAGCCAAAAGGGAAGTGTCTAATCAAATAAACCGCTAGGTTGAGACTTAACTGACTGACTGGTTTGCTGGCTACTTCAAACTCCAGCTCCATGTGTTCTTTGACCGTCTGTCATGAAGGCTGCTGGTACAATGTGGAGCTGTCTGAGGGGAGCTAAAAATCTGCGATGTGTTCTGCACTAGCTGGTCTGAGTCCAGGTTCACATTTGATTTAACGTTTAACTGTTTGGGCAGACCCAGGTGAAGCTGCAGGCCTGAGGTACATGGCCACATGGTTTTAAAGAGTCTACAGATCATGTTGTTTTGGCTTTACCACATTTTAGTTGTTGAGATATTTCACTCAAAAGCACACATGTTACCTCATGGTGGTGCTTGAGAAAATGTCAGGGGTTCATCAACATATAGCCTATTCTCAGTAGGGGTGCACAATATGGCGTTCTTGGAGCTTATTCTCTAACCCATAAATACCTGCTTCTCACAGCCGATATGATGAAAGATCATTTACATTTTTGTATTTTAAAAATAACTTCATAACTAGACGGCTGAGGCAGATGGTTTAATATTCTGTAGCTCTGACAACCAAAACAACAACCATATCGAAGTGAACAAAGAACAGTTCTGACTCTTCAAGTTTTATTTGATCTAGTGAACTGCATCAAAAAAAATCATATTTTGGCTTTCATCGAGCATTTTGCCTAGAAATTCAAATTAAATGCTTTGACATAATCTGTCAAATCAGACATGCAGTTATAGAACCTAAAGGGTATGGCTGCTTAGACTGCAGATACAACACAATGACAACATTTCTACAGTAGACTGAAGCATAACCTTCATTAAGAAATGGAAAAGGGTTTTGGGACAGCTATGTTACTAAGCATGACGGCAAGGCAGGTTTTTCTTTACTTTGGCTGAGTACTATACTCCACATATTTCTGTAATAACATGCAGTTGGTGTAAAATATGCACCACCTATTTTTTTCCATTATTGTCTTCTATTTGTCTCTTGCCTCTTGCGCCGAAACTGTGAGTTGATAATTACTAGATAATTACTAAGCATACAAATCCCTAGAATTACATTTTCACTCATTTATTATCGGTTATTCCCAACAAGCAACCTGTTTTGTGATCATCACCATCACTCTGCTTCTACGGCTATTAAACAAGCTCTGTTTCAATTGCGACCTTTGGGAGACTCATCAGGAGAAAGTAGATGATACGCGCAGCTGCTGCAGCCCCAAGCCAAATATGTTAGTGAGCTTTGGTTGCAAGATCCAGTGCTTGTTGCATGAGATTTAATCGAGATGGAGGACAAACAGCACAGTTGTCCATATTATGTTTAATGTGTCCTCACCTTTACTGTATACGGTTGGGTATAATGAACATTGCAACCTGTAGCGGATGCTAGCCAGACTGTTTGTTTTTCTGACAGCTATGACTGAGTTGTCACATGACACATTCTATGAAAGGAGCACACATGTATCTACGTTGAGTTTACCACAACTGGAAACTATTCTAAAACTCTGAAATTGCTTCAAATGTCATTTAGTTTAAGGTCAGCATTAGCCTGTCTCCAGCTCAACTTCATTTCTGCTGTTGGTCCTTTCTGCACCTGAGTGACAGAGTGACTGTGTGTTGCCTCATTACTGGGAGCTACAGGAGCCCCCCCCCCTCCCTAAAGCTTTAGTTGTCGGTTTCCGGTAACAAACTAAAGCTGGTTTTCTTTCTGGCTAATGCTTGCTCTGTTGAGCTACGTGACATTATACTGGAGCAACTTATTATAGCACCTGCCAAATGGAAGCAATGCTTCACTTTCTCTATAATAGTGATTTTTTTACCAGTGATTTATAAATACAGTTCCCCGATTTAGTTTCTGTTTATGAGTGTATTCTGTATTCCCCCCTGATATTTCTATAATTGAACAATAATTCATTAGACAAGTCAAGTTTATTGGTGAAACCCTGAATTAGTCCCAGAGGACTTCAAAACACATTAAACAATTACACAATAAACAACCCCCCCCCCCCCCCCCCCCCCCCCGAGAGAACAACAGAAGCTTGAAACATTGTCTCATAAAATTCAAACGAACTCCGATGATTAGAGAATGCGGCATCCATTGGTATTTGGTCCCTGTTGTTGTTTTTAGGACATGTACATATTGGACAACAACTACAGCGCTCAGATCAGATTCAAGAGAGGATAAAGAGACTCGTTTTTGGACATGAATGAAAAGTTAAGTTTAATGAATGGATAAGTCTAGTCGTCCTTCAGTGCTGATGGCAGGGAGCTACTGTACTTTTAACAGGCTTCACGACTTTGATGAAGAATTCCTCAAGGTAACAGTCTTACAACGGACACAAACACAAAAGTTAGTAAACCTGGTAAGAAATATCAATATTAACCCCAGTATTGATGTTTAAACATAGTTCAGTGATATCATTTAGTGTGTAGCTTAGTGTGCAGTTACTCTTTTAGTGCTATGAGTGAGTCTAGACTTCTGTATGAAGGTGCCATTTCTGCCTATTGTTGTTTTACAAGCGGAGCTGATTCATCCATTGATTTTACTCAATGGATTCTATGGATTCACGTGTGTCGGACAAATGTGAGGCCATGACTACTTTTTACTAGAACCCATAAATGTCAACACGGTGCTCCATAATCAGGTCATTAATCAGCATTGCTTTGGTTGAGAGTGTTCTATCGATCAGTCCTGTACGCTCTTTGCTCCCCGATTTACTTCCAGTATTTATAGCTGTACGGGAAGGTATGATTGCAATCAAGCTGCTATAATTAGTCAGGCAGACAAGCACATGCTGTTATTTGCCAGTGAGCGCAGGGAAGCAGACACACTGCACTACAGTTTTAACTCAGAAAAGGCTGCCATCAAAAGGTGTAATCAACTATATTTCAACAGTGTAGGATGGTTAGTAAGGAATAATGTACAGCGAGCTTACAATGAAGTATTCAACAAAGCTGCAATAAACAATATTTCAAGTGAGATACTCACAGTTTCTATTATATTTCTAATGTAACATATAGAGGATCTATGTAGGCTAGTAAACAGTACCTGAGACACCATGCTGGACTTAAACATACATGTCAGACAAATAATTGCATCTGACCCTACAGAGAAACCAGGGGATTATGAAAACGTTAAGTACATTTTCTTTGCAATACTCTTTCAACTAGTGAGTCATACTAACCTGCTACAAGCATCGTGGTTAGGATTCCTTTCTCACTGTTTGAAAAGAAAGTGACCTTGAGGCTTAGAGAGAAACTCACTTCTCTGCAGCACCAGAACGGCGTTCTTGTAGTGGAGGTATTTACCACTAGAGTGAGCATGGCTAACATAAGAAAGAAGAGATCAGGAGGCAACGTGGACAAGAAAAAAGTACATGTCCATAAAAAGCTTCAGTTTGTCCACTGTGTTTCTGTAACGCCATGAGCATCTCAGGCACAAGTGGTTTTACACTCTTTAGGTGCTGAAGAGGAGTGAAACTACACTGACCTCAAATGTTCTACTTCTTAACAACCAAAATTCATGAGTGGACTTAACCGCTGTAGGGAAAAGTCACTAAGCTACACAATTCTAACGGTCTACCGGCTTCTGATGCATCTGATGCTTGTTTGACTTCTACCGTGCTGCAATGTGGGCGGGCGCGCACACTGATTTTTCTTGCTCTTGTGGAGCTCTGCAAATCTTGCAAGAACGATTTACACAAAGGATAATAAACGGAGGGATTGTGTATTTTACAGTAGGATAATGAACAAATGTGGGAAAGGTAAACGCCATCATAGACCATAAGGATTTCTATGCAGCTATATAATCAGCTGGCTGATGCATATGACCCACAGGAAGTAATGCAGAGCTCACACTACACTATATTTTGGTCGTGTCTAGATGGTGCCCCATTTGAAACCTTTGCGAGCTGGTTGAGGTCAGGCATTGACCATGAATGGTTAAGGTTCGGATAGGTCATCAGCAGCGAGTCTCACAATACTTTTTGCTAATTTTTGCAATGTGTGGGTTACCATCTAGGCACGACTCTAGTCATAGATTCCTGCCCTGACTTGACACTGCAGACCACAACTTACGTGACAAATATAGGCCGATGTGTAGTATTTGTTACACGGTTAAGGTTGAGTTTTGCCTTTTTTTCTTCCCAGTGTGCAGAGAGTGAAGTTGCAGCCCCAGGTGTGATTGAATTGATACACACGGTAACAACTAGCATCACTTCAATTGCAGTGTGGATGAGTGTGTTCAGGCTAAGGATAGAAAGCAGACTGAGCTCCTGCTGTGCCAGCTGGTGCACCTGTTTCAGGACAGAAAAAAAAGCAAGGCTACTCATTCACACAGGGTGCACGCAGAGGGAAGGAGGATTGGAAAGTGACACTGCCACCCATGTCGTTGTCCAGTCCACGTGTGAATGAACAGGCCTGTGTTCTGTTTCACTGTCCCAGACAAGTCAGCAGGGTCAGTGTGGAGCCTTGGTGCTCCCCATGCTGTGACAGGGTTGGCCGTTCCCGTTTAATTGCATCCTGTGCTCATGACCTCGTCTGGGACATCCAGATTGTTATCAAGCTGTTTGGATGTTTTTGTCAGAGGCTTTGCAATGCGCCTCGTCAAGAGCGAGCCAGACTGTCACTCAACAAAGAGGAATATCCTAACATCATATTGACATTTTTTACCAGCTCTCTATTTTCTGACAGGAAACAATTTAATAAATGTGTTGTGTTTTTCTTAGTGTGTAATAATTATTCTCAGGAGGACAGTAACACTGCAGCTGTAGCTGACTCACTAATTTGCTCATTAGACTGCTCATCCATAATTCAATTCAGAATACTATATACAATATTTTGTAAAATACATGTAGATCTTTTGATGTGCAAGAAATAAGGGTTCAAAACATATTTTGTTTTCATGCTTTTTGCACGGAAAATAAGCATCCCGAACAAGTTGCATTTGGGAATAATTTGTTACTGACATTGTATAGTATAAGTATTAAAGGATGTCTCTCATAATTGCTGTGGCATTTTAGGCAGGGATCTCATTATCTAGCCAATCATGTTCAGTAAAGTTTACGCTATTCCTTCAACCAACTGAAGCAAAGCATTTTGTCTCTTTCACACATACAGTACCAGCCAGAGATGGATTTGAGTTAATGTCACGGAAATCAGACCTACGAGAGTCACTTTTGACGACTATTTCAGTTGTCCAACCTCAGAAGTGAATAATGCATTCCACTTCTTTTACTGCTCCGTCAGTCTGTTGGCAGAATTCTGTTTCCCCTATTGCTGCCTGCCAACCCCCTATTTTATACACCTAACTTATGAGCTCTTGTTTTATTTCAATCCAGTCTGTTTTGCTGTCATTTACCGGCGTGCTAGTTTCGCCACTTCTGTGTTTCACTATTAGCATCCCTGCATACTCTGAATTCAAAGCTTGTCAAAACTCCCAAAAATGTTTAGCTCTTTTTGCTCACAGGAGTCTCTTCTGTCTTTTGGTTTTATCCATGTGTTTGTATACTTGTCTCTCTCAGCCATCTGTCCCTTTCCCTATTTAATCTGCCTTTCTCTCTGTCAGTCTGACAGTTTCCCACCCGAATGAATACATCATCAGATTCCAGGTGAGGTAGGTGAGAGGTCTCACGGTTAAGTGTGATAATAATATTACCTCATAGCTGATTCACGTCACACTTCCAGAAGTCAAGAGTCCAGTGTGCTGTGGGCAGTGTGCTGTGGGCAGTGTGCTGTGCACCACCTTTTAAATTAAAGCCGTGTTATTACGCCTCCACGGTCTATTGCTACAGGGAGAATCCAACTTAAAATACATTTTATTTAGAATTAAAATACTAAAGCGATGAATGTGAAACTGAAAAACACATTTATTGGACTTTCCTCTCATTCGCTGCTTTCTTTTCTCTGTGCTGTCGATGGTTTTCCACAAACTCCAAAACTATAATTGCTTTCCCGCTCCCCTAGAGTTATTTTTCTAATTAAAAATGTTGTATCATCTATACATACTCTGATGTATGCACAGCAGGAAAGGGGAAACTATTTCAAGCCCTAATTGTTACCAGCCTCGCTTTCTATTTGATTTAATAATGTATGGCTGCAGAAAGCATCTGATTCGGGTCGAGGCTTGAAAGAGTTGTGATTAGCAGGAGAGTTTGGTGTAAATGCAAAGATATTACTTCGCTCAATGTTTGTACATTCACACAAATACCCTGTTTTACCATCAGAATGGTTTTTAAATTGATTAATTAATGAATTTCTACCTTTTCACAGGCAACATAAAAGGACCACCGAACAAAAGTTTAACTTTGACTAAATTAATCTTTTTGCTCGCTGTGATGGATTACAATTTTAAACTTTGGTCCGCTTTTAGATGCTTAGGATTTTTGTGACATTGATTCGGATGTATTAATATTCCTGCCAAATACACAGGGTCAAAAGTACTTGGGTAAGGTTAGGGGACGTTTTTTTCATAGTGTAACAATAAGCCAAGAGTATGTTTTATTGTGAATTGCGGTCTCACTTATTCACCACCCTATACCTTTACTTTTTGCCTATAAGGGCACACTACAGTACTTCATGCACTGGCACTGAACATGGGCATTGGATTTAAATCATGTGCTGCAGAGTCAGTACAAAGCTAACTCCTGGGCAGACATGGTTTAGTTAGGTTCCGTGCTTGGATATTATAACTGAGATGAAGAAAGTATGCCACAGCAGGGTTGCATAATGAATATATGCAGCGTTGCTGACACTTTAAATTGCTATTTCTACCTTTTCCACTCATTTTTTTTTTAACACTTTCCCTTTTTCTCACACAGAAACCACCATCCCACTAAACAACCCATCTCAATATACTCCTTACTGTCTTATATTTGGTGCCTTCTGTGTTTCTTTTGTGTGCTGAAGTGACTGCCCTACATTTGAAAATGCCACATCAACTCTATTGTTGTTTGTCAAATCAATTTGAAATGTAGTGGAAGCCAGCCACCCCCCGCCCCCCCCCCCCACACTGCCTGCTCCCGCCTCTTTGAGCTCAGAGCGCCGTCAGTGTGAGCGTTAAAACCCAGGCTCTTTTTGGAGTGGAGAATGGTGTGTTTCTGATTTTCTGTCTCGTTCAGTTCCCTTATAGTGAACCTGGTTGACAGCTTGAATGCTGTTACACTCTGCATGCCTCACTTAAACCCAGCTATTGCCCACCACTACACACTCTCTGTGTTTTACTCTGCTCTGACAGAAACATAAGACTTTATACACACCACGTTCTCCACTGAATACATATTCAAAGACACGGCGCACAAAGGGACACACACTCGGGTTCCGAATTAGAACCGGTTCCAAAATTCTGATTCCAAAGGAATCATTTAGAAATTTAAGTATTAATTCTGCTCGTCAGTTCCTAAACCACGAGGCTATACATTGATGCTCTTTTTGGACTGGACGACGCTGCACATTTTGTTTTGTCTACGCAGTGAGGGTGAGGATTTTAACTTTGTTCTGACCGATAGCCGACCCTCTTTAACCAATCATTACAGTCATCGGATGTTAGAGCATCTTTAGCTTCTGTACTGAGTATTTCCCAGTGAAACTGAATATTTGAGCTGTGTACAGTTACAAGAGGGATTTCAATCAAATTCTTCGCATTTGATTGGGCCTCCAAATAGTGGAAGGTCTTGGAATGTATTTCCAAAAGGAACTGTCTTTTCATGAATTACAGGTATACTAATTATTTAATGCGTTTTAAAATATTTTGTCCTTTTTGCCAAGAGTTTGATATGAAGATTGATACCTCTCTAATGTCTGCGCCATAAATATGAAGCTAGAGGAAGCGGTCGGTTAGCTTCGATTAGCACTAATTAGAATTTTCTTTTTCTTTTTGAAAGTAACAGAAAATGTCGTTGTGTAGCCCCCCTCACGACAAGCTAGCATGACATAGTTGGTACCAATCGATTCCTTATGTTTCCCTTCTTACTTCATTTTAAAACTGAGCCCTCTACATCCTCTGAAAGACAGCATGTCGTCTGAGCCCGTGGCAGGCAGTCAGATTGCTGACAGGTTAAATATTCAGTCAGATTGTTAAAGACAAGTCAGAGGTGGATTGTCATGAGTAAAATGTCTAATGGGGGTGTATATTTTAGTCTACAGTAGACACACACACACACACACACACACACACACACACACACACACACACACACACCAAGGCTTTCCTTACTATCTACTTGCTTGCACACATTCTTAGTAGCCCGTAAGTGCTCATGTTAAAAGGCTTTTCAAACCCTATTACATCC
The DNA here is from genome assembly GCF_050575085.1 of Anarhichas minor. Taxonomy (NCBI): domain Eukaryota; kingdom Metazoa; phylum Chordata; class Actinopteri; order Perciformes; family Anarhichadidae; genus Anarhichas; species Anarhichas minor. The sequence continues at coordinate 8,275,882 of NW_027466472.1, forward strand.
CTCTCCAAGTTCTCTTTATCTCTTTCTCGTGCTCTTTTATTCTCATGCCGCACTCTCTCTCTCTCTCTCGCTCCTCTCCCTTGCCCTGCCTCATTCCCTCTTTCCTTCTTTCTTTCTCTCTCTCTCTCTCTCTCCCTCTCTTTTCACAAGCCGCCTTTCCTTCCCACTTATATACACAAACACACACAGTGACATTTGGATTTCCAGCTTTATTCAAACGCTGAATTATTAAGAGGGCCAATTTTAAGGCGGTCTGCTCTGCATCTGCAGCCAAAACACAATCTCCATTTCAACCGCAAGTGTGAGAAGAGACGCGTGCGAGTGAGCCAGAAAAGGAAAGAAGAGGGAAGAGAAATTAGGGCAGTGATTTGAAATTCCATTTATGAATAAAAATAAAGTTGAGAACGTTGTTCACAGGCATTAATCATTCTCAGTGTGTGGGCTTTTGGCTGTGTTGCGTCGCTGAGTGAGTATAACAGCAAGTTTGCACGTGTGTATTTTTTGTGTGTTTGTGTGAGAATGTACACTGTGTGTCTCCCAGTGTACAATAGGTGTCACTGTATACCACAGGTAATCAGCTCCGGTCCCTGACCTCTGCTGTTTCACAGCATTTTATTGACCTACTCCACTTTTTTGTCTTCAGGCCAACATTTTCAACTTTATTTATTTCATTTTGTTGTGACTGCAAATGGATTTTTTTCTTTTTTTCTCGAGCAACCGTCCAAATGGTGCCAGCTTCAGCCTGCTAGGAGGGTGCTGCAGGGGCTGGCTGCGTTTTCAAAGTACTCGAGATTTATTTTGCATATGGAGACATCTCTTCACTGCTTTTCACACCTGGACACATTTTTGTTCATTCTCTCCAAAAGTATCACCGCGTGCAAACGCTGCAGTGTTTCAGGGTGCAAAACATATTGAAGGCATATTTCTTTAGCTCAAAGGATGTAGTTTCTGATCATTTTGGGCGCCCACACACATGCATATGTAGTCCAGTTGCAATGTGCACTCTACAGCCCAGTGCTGTAATAACTGCTTGATGAAGGAGAAGTTTGAATCAGCCACTGAGGGCAGATTAATTAGTTTAGCTTGAAAATATATTTATCTTTTTTTTATTTCATTGCATCTTTGTGATAATTTGTTTGTCAGCAAATGTGTGCTGCACTAACCGATGACATCAAATCTCTTTTATAAACATTTTTGTTAGATCTAACATAGGCGTCTTCATATGCCATATGTTGGATATAGTACATTTCTTCTTTGGTGCACACCCCAATAAAACAATACACATAATTCATTCAGCTATATGTCTACATGTTCCTGCTCTATTATTTCCTGTTCTTTGTTTTTCTTTTCTTTCTCTCTATCCTGTTATTTCCCGCTGCTGCATTGACCCACTTTCCTCACAAATCAAGCTTGCGTTACTTATGGCAGGCACTTAAGTTATGTGCACCACATGAGCTGACCGCGAGCCGATCCAACCAATGTGCAATAATGTTTGACACCTCAACATGTTGTTCTGTTGGAAGCTGAGTACTGCTCCACGCTGTTTCGCTGCTCTCTCCCTGCACCTTCATCGTCTCCTCTTGTTCCAGTATACAGTATGTTATATGTTGATTATGACAGTTGTTGCCTTTGCACTGCAGTATGTGCAAAGCTGCTTGGATACATACAGAGAGCTCCGAATCTCTACTGCCAAACAACTGTATAAAGCTATTTAACTTGATGTTGAGTGTTCCTGACAGAAGGATCATTATAATTTTCTTATCTTTTCTGATAAAAATGTATTCTCACTCTAGGCACCCGCAACTCACAACCTATAACATTTGGTACAGTGCTTTGAACTGAAGGCACTCCGTGTTAAAGTGTGTTGACCTACACGCACACATACACGCACACGCACACACACGAAGGAAACAGAATCTGTGAATCATGGTTTAGGATATAAAGAGAGCTTAAAATGGTTATCACACAGAACAGGCATGTCTATCCCATTATGTTATCCCTTACAGCTCACCCTTAACCCGGTTCACTGCCTCCTCAAAAATCTTTTTAGAAATGCGTAGATGCTTGGAAATGGCAACGTTGCCAGTGGGATGGCTTCCATGTGGGGATGTTAGTGGGTTTAAGACACCGTGATCACACTGATCGCCTGAGAAACAAACAAGCTATTAGAAGATATTTTGGAACCTACAAGGAGCACTATAAATGATTTGGAAGCTGTATTACATAAGAAATATATTAGATATATTACAACCAACTAACCTTAGAAAAATAAAAAATATATATGTAACTTATTTTATTAGAGGTTGATCAATTAATCGGTTTTGCCAAATAAATACAGTAAGTTAAAACTAGCTCCACGTCAAGCCTATTACCAATCTAGTAATATATTATATGTTAATGTATTGTTCGCGTCCTTTTTCTCTTTTACTTTTGATATAGTACATTTTGCTGATGATTCTTTTTATTTCAGAAGGTTTTGAATGCAGAACTTTTACTTGTCGTGGAGTTTGTTGATATTGCGGTTTAGGTGCTTGTACTTAAAGGTCACATATGCAAAACACACTTTCTCATGGCTTTTAAACATAAATATGTGTCCCCGGTGTGTCTACAGACCCTCGAAGTGTCGGAAAAGACCATCATCTCTATTTTGCTCCTGCTCCATCTATCTAGCACATCAGATGTCGCTCCCATTTGACAACAGTAAAGTCTTCATGTACTCCCATTATCTGAGGACATGGAGACTCAATGATTTAGGATGTCCTCACAACCACAGGAAAACGCTTTCTCAAAGATGATTCCCTTCAAAACTGAAGCTCAGGATGGAATTATACTGGCTGTGTGTGACACATCTTCAGACATGGAAGCTGTAAGGTTTGCCAATTTTATGTTGTTACTGTTAATTAAGCAGACTGTTTGCCTGTTAACGTTAGCATGCTTTGCTGCTAATGCGGCTAGCGTGCATTGTAGTTGTAGTATGTAATACAAATTTTCATTTAAAGCCAGTTAAATAACGACAGTAGTAGGTTAGATATGGGACACTGTTTTATTTTTAATGTTCCCTTTTGTGAAACTTTGTATGGCAATGCAGCTCAGCTGACTTTGTTTACATGAAGGCCAGTCTGCCAGGAAGGCCAGGAACACTGACTGGAGGGCCAGCTGGACTGTGTGACCTGATGCCCGGTCCTGAAGCTTCTGTCTGATCAGGGGTTCCTTGACTCACGAGACTCTGCTGACAGAGGGAGAAAGCTGTAGAGGAGAGGCAGCATCAGAAAAGTCTCGGTGTCCACAACAAGATGTGCCAGGATGACCACTGACCTGACCGCTCCATTAATAGCTGACGCAGCTTTAGTATGCAAGACACACTTTACACTAATGGAGGAGATGATGTGGACAGTTCACATAAAACGTGTGGCTTCGCTGCTTTTTGCATTATGTGTAGCCAATTATTTCAATTTCAATTTTTTTTCAATTTTTTGGTTAGAATTAATGATCCTGTGTTATTAGATACATAAAACATGCTCCTTCACAAAGGCTTTATGTAATTGCAGTGTTTAAACAGCTGATGTGAAAAACATAATTCATTTCATGCATGTAAAAGGGTAAAATAACTCGTCCATTTAACATCCAGACGATGAAAAAGTAATCTTTACAGATAGTAAATAATGACTGTAAGTTAACACTGTTTAGCAGTCAAACTTCACAGATGCCAATATGAAATAATATTTTCTACAGTATTTTCAAAGTGTTTCAAATAGATAATCTGTTGCTTTGACAAAAATGTCACAGTAAAAATATGGCAGTAACTGTCTGACAAGTAAAGGCTTTTCAAGTGAAAAGATCAAAGATAGTCTGTGAAACACAGTTCTCACAGTCAATGCTGGTACTGTCGTTACTGAGCTGTCTTTAAATGAAATAAGTATGTTGATTTGGTCTATTCCAGCATGTTGCTGCCTTACTATGTTAAATTGAACTGGTCTGACGTAATGTAATATTGATAATATGAGGATCGCTCCTACAATAACCAATGTACCTTGATTACTTTATGTTTATCTTTTACCAGAAATAATTACTTCATACCGTTTCATATCTTTTATTCTCCACCGCCGAACTGATAGTCACTGTGTTTACACTGTTGTTACTGAGCAAAACCTTTGTCGATTTCTCTCCGATTTCAGATAAGATTCCTGCTGGAACATGCTGGTTCAAAAGTTTAACTTTGGTTATTATTCCCGCTAGAACTGCTGCTCACTCTGTGTAGTAGAGAGGGTGAATACAGGTACATTCAGTATGAGGAAAATAAAGGGCTTCTGAACATACATGTTCTAGTAGAAACCCAAAATACAAGTATGAACCTGAAAAGTATATATATAATATATCACCGTCAAGTGAAAGGTCTGAGTACTTCCTCCACCACTGGAGATGTGTTTCACGTTGGCACCTGATTCACTGACATTTCAGGCACTTCTTAGTTTTTTTTGATGCGTCTACTTGTCAGGCCCGGAGGGGTAGGAAAGATTTCCAAGTGGAAAAAAAACAAGACTTCAACTATAAAAATGAAAACTGATTCAAAATGCTGACTGATGATGTCTCATGCAAAACAGTTTACTGCCTCACTGATGTAGACGTACCCTACCGAACTTTACTACCAGCAACATTTCATGAACATCACACACGCTTCCTGTCATTTCAGTCTCTACATCTGGGGTGTGTGAGTATATTTTTGCTTCAGTCGTCATTGCTGCATACTATACTGGTTTGATATGAGTGACCTCAAATTGTGTTTCTGTTTGTCCTGGTTAGATGTTTTTCTCAGTAGGATTGGTCATTTAGGATGAAATGTGAAAATGGCTTGCATCCCTAAATATGCAGTGCAGAGTTTTACTTAACTCGCAATGAACCATGAACACACTTATACACACTTTTTCAACTAAGTGTCTGAATTCAATCATGTTCACAGTAGACACCGATGCAGTCGCACACATGCGGACGTGTTCGCTCATACACACACACACACACTTGTACATTTGGTCCCCTCCCTTTTGGCCCATAAACATTTAATCAACGTGTCGAGAGAGAAAATCAGCCTCATCAAACATTCATCCTCGCATGGCAGGTAGCCATTCTGTTCCTGCCTTACTCACGCAACAACACACCTCGTGTCCTCATATTCACGACATGAAATTAGAAGTATTAACTCTTCCCCAAAAAGCTAAGCTGCCTCTGCGCGTGGTTGGGAGAGGAGGAGCGAACTTGGATAAGGCTCTGATTTCTTCATGTGTGGAATGTGACAGTGGAAGACAACATAAATACTTAAACGAAAGTATACGGGTAAATCTGTGAATCCCTTGTTTTGTCTATACACATACACACCACATATTCAGTGAATGTAAATGTTGTGGCTGTGTCTGAAACCGACCGCCTGAAGGGAACATCTACATGCCCTGCTGCAGCCACATGCACAGACAGAACTGTACACGCGGTAGTAGCGAGACGCATTGATGCATTTCATGTGTAGGAGCTTTATTTACCTCCGCATCCGCTCCTCCGCCCTCTCAACAATTGGTATGTGTGTGTGTGTGTGCGCAGTTCTATGCGTTGTTAGAGCACGGTTATGTAACATATGGCGACTAGAGTTCATACATATTTTCAGATTTTTTTTTTTCTTTTGTTGCAGTTTGGAAGCGAAGCAAGAGGATATCCTGTTTAGAATACTGTGGAAGAGGGGAGATGAAAGGAAAGGGGAAGCGGAGGACAGAGAGGAAGGGATAAGAGAGAAAATGAGAGGGGAAGAAGAATTAGGAGAGACAAGTTGAGAGGCGAAAAGAAAAGGAAGGGGAGTAAAGGGAGTAACGAGAGTGTAAATATTTGCTTTATCAACAGCAGCTCTTATCTAACACTCCGAACACACAAACAAACAGTCACATTTTCTGTCTTTAGTGTTAGATAATACAACAGAATAATCAGCAGGTATCTGCCTCCTCTCACTGGCCTCTGGATGAGAATAAAACAATGCATGACATACTGTTCCTCCTCCATCCTTCCCACTGTTGTTCCCCCCTCCCTCTTCCTTATCTCTGTACTCCCACCATCCTTCCATCATTCCTCCGTCTCTCCCTCCATCTAACCTGCGTCCCACCCTCCCTCCTTCCTCACTCCTACCTCTCTTCCATCATCCCTCCATCACTCACCCTGCCCTCCCGTTACAGTACACTCCGTCCCTCACCTCCGTCACCGTCTCCTTCCTTTTATTCCTCTCTTCAAATCTGTTTCTACCGTTCGACAAAGCTTGTATATCTCTTGGTATTTCAAATATTACTGAACCATTTACACACACACACACACACACACACACACACACACACACGCGCACAGACAGTAGAACACAGCAGAATAGAAAACAAAACATCTTCCCACAGATGATTCTAGGTTATATAAATGTTTTACTGGATTCCTTGACATTTGCTGTTTATTTTCATTGTGGTTTCACACTGATTGTCTGATGTACAAAGACCAGGAGGTTGATGTGAACCGAATCAACCCATATTTATTAATAACTGTGTGAAAGAATTCGCCTTTCTTATCAAGAAAATCTGTCTTGAGAAGATTGAGAAAGATGCTGGCTGATGTTCAAACTGATATTTCTGCACTTTTCACATTACACCAATGCTTTGATATTGATTTCATGGAGACTAGGGTTATGGCATTTATTCAGTTTCTTATAAAGACCATGGGAATGCAAATAATAAACTTACGGTTCAGATCGAGCCAACAGTAGCAGTATGCAACGCATTTTGTCATTAGACATTCGAATCTGAGGTGTAACAGAAATTAGCTTTTTCTTTTTTTTTTGTTGCCTAAACTGGAGGATTTTTTTAAACACATGCACAGATGCATGGACACACACACTCACACTCACACACATGATTGTATCTCATGTACTGAATATGAAACATGTGATGCCATGTGGGATGGAAAGCTTCATGTGGATTTTAGCCTTTTGTTAAAAAGATGGCTAAGAATACACTCTAAGGGTACACAATCCTCTGGGGGAGTTGTTGTAGCACAATAGGTTGCACACATGCACAGTTGTTTGAATTCATATTTTTACAGAGGGGATTAAAACCCAGTGTGTTGCCCTTCACATTGCTTTTCACAGCATGATCTTTTGTGTGTGTGTGTGTGTGTGTGTGTGTGTGTGTGTGTGTGTGTGTGTGTGTGTGTGTGAAGGCAGTGGTCTGAAGGTTTGGTCCATCCAAATGATTGAGTGGACATGCTACTCAATTTTGTCCCCCCAACAAAAAGTACTATTGTTGACCAGGGACTTCTGCATTCAGGGCACTGAGAAAACTCACTAAAAATATGTCGCAGTAATTTCGATCTCCCATGGAGTCACTGAGCCCAAATTTTCAAACTAGTCTAACGCAACAAAAACAAAATAATTGTCAAAAGTTCCCTTTTTTCCTCAGACAAAATTCATTGAATACTCTGTGGGCTGATGTAACTAAACACTGTTGCAGTTTCTCCTCATTTTTCATGCGTTTTCCTACGAAAGTCAGCAACACATGTCTATTTCTGCTCGTTACATGCATACAGTCTTTTCGAAATATACTTCCATCTTCACAGGAAACTCAGGTTTAGGCAACAAAACTGCTTGGTTAGGTTCAGGAAATCGTTAAATACTTTAGTTGTTGGGTCCTTCCGCTCGCCCTGTGTGTGCTTTAGCGTTCTTACCTCCTCGTTCATGATTAAGTGGATAACATACCAAATTCATTTGTGGGATTGCTACAAATGCTGGATGAGACCAGCCTGGTGTAAATGCACAAGCTGAGCCCAACAACATAAAAGGGCCCAGGAGGCTCAAGGGGGGAACAAATAAATAAAATAACATTCACAAGGACAAAAACAAAAATCCTGTTTGACTTTGTTTGGTACTCCTGACTGAACGGCAATGGGACAGAGGACGCTGTCCTACTGGGAGTGCAAGGTGATGCTGTTTCGGTTTCTCTTACTGACTGACTGACAAAGAGGCGACTGGTGCTTGTAAAGAGAGGGAGTTGTCCTTTGACACTCTTTCTCCCGCTCTCTTTTCCTGTTTGTGTGTGTGTGTGTTTGTGTGTGTGTGTGTGTGCATATGTGTGAGGGAGATTGATGCAGTGTGTTCCTCCAGTGAACCGGCCTGTACCTTTTTGGTGACGCAATTTGCAACCCCCCCCCCCCCCCCCCCCCCCAACTCTGGCTGGGGGTTGCACGCATACAATGCACTCCCCAACCAGAGATTGTTTGAACCCAACCAAACAGGTTGGACGTGAAAGGACCCAAAAATGATAAGAACCTCCTAATCTTCTCTTCACAGACCACTCATCGCCAAAGGTCAAAAGGTCCTTGATAGTGCTTGGTTTCTGAGCAATTCATGTCATACAATGATCAGTAACACTCTGAACCCAACACCCATAATTGAATCAATCCTCAAACAATGAAATGCTGAATTCAAACTATCATTCTGTACATTCCCAGCTGCAGCACTTGCTACAGTTGGAGCAGATAGTTTGGTCTGAGGCAGTGATACATAGAATTGAAAGTGAGAAGACTTGGTAACACAGACAAATCTGTTCAGGTTGCCTCCGGACAATAATTGCTCATTTAAGGAGACATTCCTCGCTTAACAGAAAAGAGTCTGCACTACTTTTTTAACCTGCTAATCAAAGCTCAAAGAATAATGGAAATGGCTGCTGGCTGCAGTCTCAGTTTGGCTCATGGAATCGCTTACTGACAGTATATCCTTTTAATGGAACTGCTACGGCCAAAAAAAGAGCTATTATTGGATTGTTGCAGTGTCTTGTAAAGACTGCTGATACATTCAACACTCAGTATTTTAGAGCTGCAACGATTAGTCAATTTATTAGTAGATCGATTTGACAGAAATTAATCTGCAACTTTGTCAATCATTTATCGTTCTCTTGTTTCAGCTTCTCGGATGTGAAATTCTTCTTTTTTTTTTTACAATTTCTACATTTTTCACGTTTTCTGACATTTTATAGAGCAAGTGATTATTTTATCTATCAAGACAATAATTGGTACTTTACAAAATCATTTTTAGTTGCCGCCCCACAATGTCTTGAAAGTGGTTCTGGGAGCGGTCACACAGTTGATTGAGGTAGATACGACTTTGTGATGTCAAAATAGAAAAATGGCAAAAGCATTGAGCCAATGCTGCCACCAGCTAGTGATCCAGCTAAAGCTATGGAGTCTCAGCTGAGAGGTTTACAGTTGAGGCACTGTTTTATCCTCTGTCCTGCTTTACACTCCATTGACTGGGTCACTACACACACACGCACACCCCATTCATCATCAATTGGATGCTTGTCAGGGCACTCAGCTTCTTGGAGCCCTGGCAGATTACTTCCTGTGGCTGATTGTGTTTTTTATGTTTTTATAGCTATCTTTTCACCTTCTTACAAGTGCTTGTGTGTTTCATAACCAACCGGTCATGGAAAAAGTGTTTAATATATTTCTTTCCTGATGCTAGATGAGATCACCGGCTACATTACATTGCTCAACACCACAGTGCAAATGAGGCCAGTGTGGTTTATAATACCCTGCTGTGTAATAATGGCACATGTATCTCTTTATTATGACTTTTACTTTATGCTGTCTCCACATTAATAGCACTGGCTCCATAGACACTAACTTTGCTCAGGCCTACATGCTGAAAATGATGAGACTGCACTTCAGCGGAGTTGTTATGCTCATTTACTATCTGCTATAAATCTCACCAACAGCCACTTCATTAGAGTAGGGTCCCAGTAACCTCTGGCCCCGTATCGTCGATGTTCCAGTGCTCTTTGCTCATTGTTGTCACTTCAGCTGAAAGCACTGCAGCTGAAAAACAGGGACTTAGCAGTTGCAGTGTACAGATGGATTTCTTTGTAATAGTCAAAACAGCCCTGTTAATTTGATTTTTTTTAAAGTTAATGTTGAAACAGCAAATGATCTGCCCAATGGCCTCCTGCTGTGTAGACTGTCTGCTGTCCCCCCCCCGAGACTGTATTCAGATGAACAAAGACAGGGCTGCTGTTTACCTCTGCTGCCATAATGACACCTTACAGCAATGTTGCAACACCTGTTGAAATAACAGCTGATAGTCCCTCAGAGTTAATTCAATTCAATTGTAAAAGGATCGGTACAGCTGCGTCTGCTGGAAATCACTTAATATTAAATGTCTGTTTGCCCTCGGATGAAAATCCTTTTGTGTGCCATAGTCGGCTGCATACGGAGACACACATACAATCAGAGAGCATTTAGTTACAAATGTGTGTGTTTATCCACATGCTTATTTCAATCTTCTGTCTTTCAAACATCACTAAGAAAACAGCAGGAAGTACTTCCATTGACACAAAAGAAGGATTAAAGCATTTAAAGGACAATGATGTGCATCTATATTGATTATTTAATGGGGGTGGGGGGGGGGGGGGGGGGGGGGGTGTTCAGGGTCATTCTATCAAGGTATGGCAAGTGTGTCAGAGGATATAATGACATAATGGATAAGTGGAAGACACTGACACTTAATTAATGATCATATAATGTCCCTATCAAACCCACACATTGCCATTTGATGTAATGTGTCGGCTGAATGTGTACATAATTACAGCAGTTGGAACACGTCTACATGTGTTTCATTCACAATTATGATTAATGTATGTCAAATTAATGAGTATGCATCTATCCAATCTTTTAATCCAAATTTCCAAAAATATCTTCATTCAATGTAAAGTTGTCAACTCTTATTGCGTACAAATCTGGTATAGACAACTGGAATAGTTGTGCAGATTCTTCAGTAAATGACTTGAAGGGTTACGGGTGGAGTATGGTGATCACATAGATCTTTATCCTCAAGACGCTGGTGCATGTTGTGGACTCTTCTTCTCCTCACTGAATCACTACAGTCTGACCCACATATCTTGTCTGTTATATACAAGAAATACAAAAATGAATACAAATGAAGTGTACATGGTAAACCACCCGTACAAACACATTGTGGTCTGAGGGTCGTTCTAGGCCTAGTTTAAATAATATATTGACATGATGTTGCATTCAACATAAATGTTTCATTATTACATGTTTCTCTATTCTTGTTTTGTGACAGACACGCTACGTATCACTTAGCATGACACATTTCAGTCTTGTTTCATCATCAGTCACTTTGAATAGCCTATGGACTTTAGTGTAAGTGCCGACATTACAGTCCGTAAATCATTCTGTCTTCCTCAGCTGTGTTTTTAAGTGAAACCTCATTTTGTCAGCCCTCCTGCGGGAAATCCCTCATATCACAGACTCCTCCGTGAGCCACAACATCTATTAATTCTAAGTCTCTTTTATCACACATTCACTCTAAAGCACCGGTGCTTGAGTTGATGTAGTTAATGCACATTCACACTTACATTCCAAATAGTGCTGCACAGAGCTGCTCCACCTTATTACTTTACATTTGGGTGTAATTAGAAATCGCATTGGGTTTCCATCTTCACTTGAAACTCCGGTTAAAAAATCTCAACACCACACCAAATCAATCGTTACAGACAAAGATGTATCACCTTATTGTTTGCAGTTGGCGCTATTGCCGAATTTTGCAGCAGTTATTGCCTTTAAATAATAATTGTCTGTTATTTGAAGGGATCATTTCAACAAACTTAGGCCTTATTTTTATAATTTTGTCCATCATTCCTGTCGTATATGAAATTGTTGTACTTATTTTAGACATTGTAGACCTGGAAACTGATATCACTGCAACATAAGCAGCGATGACACACGATTAATCTGGTCAATATTCAGGTCACAATTCTTTAACACGATTACTCATTGTCGGTCAAAGCATCACGCATTCAGAAAATGAAATGTATACATTTTAATGATAAATGCATTGATCTGGTGTACTTTGAGAGCCAAATAGTACAATCCACCCCAGTTGACAGTCGTGCCGGGAGCAGAGAGCTTGGTCCCTCCCTGCATGGAGAGAGGCGAGGTCCAGGCGACCTTCACCGCGGGCCTTTCCCTATAGAGCCAGTGGGGGCGCACCACCACGTAGGAAATACCCCTGGCGAGGACCAGCCAGTGCCAGGGAGAGTTCCCCGAGGTAATTCTCCCACACCGAAGTGGCCGTCCCTAAACTGCTGAGCGGATCAAAACCAGAGCGTTATTGCAAAACCAAATGTGGATTAATAAAAGTTTTATGTTGATTATCTTGTTGTCATGAAACAATTTTGGAAGCCAACATCGTAATTGAAATCGGATTAATTGCACAGCCCTAGCTTTTAGGTAGTACTACTGTACTGCTTGGCTATGCCCCCAACCAACCCTAAAGAGGTTCAGTCCCAAGGTCTCCCACTCTCATGATTAATAGATATCAAGGGATTAAATGTAAATGTAATGTACATGTCAAGGCCTGTGTATTCACCAATACCAAGTAAACCTGGACAGGTTACACCTGCAGTACCAGCATGTTGTGCTCAGATGGTGCTTTCAGTTGGCATGTTCATAACATGTATTGCCGTCCCCTCTAGTGGGCTCCTCCACCTATTTCAGTGTAATTGATGTCAAGGTAAGCCACGGAACTGGTTCAGGTGGAAGTAAAAATCACGAGTTCCCACTGAAGCTGCCACCTTGCCGGGGAACAGTCACTCCGCTTGATCTGTGCTGATCTTAAATGAGGACCTGAACAAGACTGCCATTCAGCTCCAGCACTGTTGGGAGGAGCAGCCACAGTCAGGCAGATCTCACATATCCGGTGTACATCCTTTCTTGTCTGCCACACTACATATAGGGTAACCTTGCTTCTGGCAATTCCCCATCAAATTGTCAGCCAAGGATTAGTTGTTATCTTGTTCAGGAAGCAGTGTAAGACATGGCATGCTCGGTTTTGTGATTCTTATTGAGAATGTTCAGCATGTGGGAGGAAGTGCCAGATATGCGTATGATAAACGTCTGTGGTTTTACTCTAAAGGTGAACATATGTAGCACTCTCAATTAGTTGACTATTAGTTCTAAAAGAAGGCAAAGTTGTGATTCAGCAAAAAACACACTCGGTACAAAACACATACTCTTTCAAGCTTTGCTAAGGTACTGCTGGCTAAGTGAGGGAGAGGCTATTCTGTTCATTCTATTCTGCAAATAGAAGGGGACAACTGTACACTCCTTTATTCTGCTATGTCCTCTGTCTGACTCTGTGCTGTGAGTTAAAGACGTCAGCTTCGGGCTAATCAACCTGATCAGCTTCTCTCCGCTTCTCTCCCTCTAATCACTGGATTTAGGTCGCAATTACACTCTAGTCTTGATTCTCATTCTTTCTTGTTGAGTGTGTGTATATGTAGCACCTTGTATATGAATGTGTGGGATTGGGAGACGTATTGTGTGTGTGCGTGTGTTTGAGAGTGTGCGTGTGCTTGACAGAAGTTTATTCTTTTTTTTTTTTTTTTTTACATGGTAGAGGATAAGGGGAAGTAATTTATTCGCGGCTAAAGCCAAACTTTTTCTGATAGCGGACACAATTGAGTTATAATTACGGGATAATAATAGGTGCTGCAATGTAGTGGAAAAGTAGTGCATGAAGAGAAAGATCAAAAAGTCAGCACACAGACTATACAAATGCTGGACAATATGGCCCAAACAAAAATCCATTTTTATTTCCAATTTTTCCAGCTTGGGGCTTGATTCATGATTGTAATCTTTTTCATTTTTTTACAAAAATCTTACCATACCAAATAAAGATAAAGCAGCAGAACCGCTGAGTGTATTAAATGAGCAACAGTGTGACAAAAATTACTTTGTTGGTATTTCTGGCATTCACCAATGTTTTCTTATTATTGCTCCTATTTATGGTCAAGAGCACTGTACCAAGATAAGAAAAAAAACATCTTCACAAATTGTTTGGAAATATACGTTTTAAATTTCAGCAATAAAAAAAACCTCATTGGATATCTTACAATCAAATTTGTATTATTATATGTTTTAGAGCAACTATGACTGGATGATTAAATATACGGGCAAAGGAAATACTGTTGGTCCATTGATCCCAATTCAGACTTTATAAACCCTTGGATGATATTGCAGATGTCTGTCCATCTGGCTGCTAAAGTTGTTCATCTTATTGCATTTTTTGGTGGCATCTCTCCAATTCTTCGATGTGTCCCGGAGTATTTGCACATGGCACAACACCTGCCCTTATATACTGTTTAGGGGCCGTTAACTATGCTAATTATAACAGTTGGGGACAAACCTCCAATTTATGGTCACGTTGGATTCATCACACACCTGGGTTACATCAGATGTGGGTGGTTAAGAACGTTTGGTGCATCTGGAAATTGACTTTTCTTAGTCTTGCTTTAGTTGTTTGGAACTTACTTCTGTTTTCCAGTACAAAATAAAACTGCAATAAACTAAATGAATGCTCTTCTGTATCCTGCACTCAAAACCCCACTTTTTCCATGTAGAGAATTAAAGACAACCGCAGTATTAATAAAGATAACAGCATTGATCTCACCTGCAACAACAAAACGCTTGCGTGCTGGTGGACAGGGCTGCTCGACCAGGTGACTCTTTTTCTGTGTGCCGATCTGGCGGAGCAGAGACACTGGTGGAAGTGAAGTAGGCGAAGTGTGCTTACGATGAATAATTCATGAACTTGACAGAAGAAACAGAACTCAACTTTTAACTCCTGAAATAGTCTGTGAAGTTTTGCTCTCGTTCCTTCTGCATGAATGCGCAAAGTGTCTCTCAGCAGCAGCATATTGCAGCTCTGCTCTGCTTTCTGCTATGTTCACCTTTTAGATGCTGAACTGTAATTAATATTTCCCTCCTTCTATGATGTATTATTTCACCCATCCGTTATTAATCAGAATGTTAAATTTCATGACCCAACCCACCTGATCCGTGTATAAAGGAAACGCTAGCCACTTGCTCCGTGGGCCCCATGGATGCGGAAGATCGCCGCAAGAGGCGAATAATTTCATACTCTGAAGTCAAACTTATTTTTTTGCTTCATGCACCACCGAGCAACCCCCACTTCCAAGGCTTAATCCAGTTATCTCAATACATCCATGGTGGTACTGTTTTACTTGGGAATGTGGAAATAATTTGGATGTGTATTCTTGGGAATCCCTTTTCCAGGGATTAAACCCTGTGTAGTACCCACCCTCTGATTAAATCTCAGGTAAACACTGTTAGCTCTGCCAGCACTTTTGCTGTTGTTTGCACTGTTAGCGCTGTTAGCACCATAACCTCCAAATGGCAGGCAAATTCAAAATCACAATGATTCCCGATGCATCTCAGTGTGTCGCATCCTTGATTTTCTGTCGCACTGTACACTGATATTATTTTTATAGTACAAGGTTGTCACATTGCAGCTCTAAGATCGGGCACTTCCTGAACGCCAGTGGATTTTTTTCGGCCCAACATTGTTAAAACAGAGCAGCTAATAGTGGTAACAAGAGCAAAAAGTTATTTTTGAATGCCGTCTCATTGCTCTGCATGCACGGAGGGTGTGTGTGCGTGTTCAAATCTCCACCTCCACCCTCAGTGAAACTCACAGAGAGGAGAGAGAGAGAGGAGAGAAACATTTGCGACAGTAAATGACAGCAAAACGCCGTAAAATCTCTCACTGACCTATAGTGAGACCAAACTCCCGATTATGTCCCGTCACTGCATCGATGGAGAATTGTTCACGTTTGCATTGGGATGCATCTTGGAATAGATAAGCAAAACCTGTAGGCTACGTCATGCATAGGTAGAGGTAGAGCATGTGGCCCGGGCGTGACTCACTGCGACTTGAACAGGCTGCAGTGGTGACATAGTCTCACTCTCTCTCTTTATCCCTTTACTCTAAGTTACTATCTCACCCAGATGCACTGTACTAAAATTTGGCGCCAATTTTATTTAATGAGAATCGTTATTCTGTAGTACCAAGGTAGTTCATGGTGTTTTGTTGACGTGTAAGTCGTATTACAGACTTCATTTAACCAGTGTAGTTTTGCTGTGCATGGATGCTATTTCTCTTCCTCTCTTCACACATGGAAGTCACCCAGTTCAACCAGGAGCTGATCTGTTAGCCGCTGAGCAGCAAATAGGGGTTAAGTGTCTTGTTCAAGGGCACCTCAGCAAGCAGCCGCTTTTTCACTTCCCTCCCCAGATTTATCTCACTATAGGAGCAAACTGGAAACCGTCCAATCGCACGTCGCATTAGAGAAGCTAGAGAAGTGCGATAAAAGTGGGTTAGGGAAACCGAGAAGCACAGACGAGATTTGTTTGACCGTCGCTGGCCAACGCTTGTGTTTTTCAAATATTAGTTGGTGCATCTGAGGCAGCAATTGTTCTCTAACATGAATATATACACCATAATGAAACGCAAGTGTCAAGTTCAACCGATGTGAACTGATGGTTACACAGTCGTAAATGGCTGAGTGGATTCTGTGATTTTAATTTCCCAGCAGCGGTGCCAGGGAAAGTGAAACTCTGTGTTCTGCCGACGGATTGAAACAGCAGCCAGGTGGAGTTGAAAGACGCGGCCCTAGCTCGACCCTCCATAGCAAGGCCTTGGGGGAGCGTCAGAGACTTCACTAATGATGGGTGAAATGTTTCATCTCTTCATCACATCCCACCCACCAAACACTCTGTCTGTCTATCATTCTGTTTCTTGTTGTCTCGCTTCCACTGTGTCACTCCCCTGTACTCTCATCATCTCTATCTGTCTCTCACCTACTCAACTTTCCCTCTGTCCTCTGTCTTATTTAGTCTCTCCTTATGTCTCACCTTGTCTTCCATGCTGTCTCATTTAAAACGTACGAGCTCTGGTCCTTCTTCTCTGTTATCTTCTAAGCGTGAGGGAGGAATCTAACTTATGTGTGTATGCTCTGCTTTTAAGAGAAAACATGTTTGTAGGGGGACATAGAATAGAGCTGGTTGATCTACTATCTGTCACACGTTGACAAGGGAGACTCGTTCTGCAACAGTTTTGTGTGTGTGTGTGTTTAGATGGATGGTGCTGGCAGGGATAATGCTGGATATGTTGAAATCAGAAGTACACGACAGAAGAAAGCATCATATACTGTATGTATCAGTGTGTGTATTTAAATGCATATTATGCATGTGTACACTCAGAACTTGCACTCACATTGTCAACATGTACATGTTTTCCCAAGGGCACGCCTTCCGCCTGTTAGACTTTGAGTTATGAGCCACCGGTTAGCATGCTGGCCCATGATAGGGTGATGAATAGGCCTGCTGGTCAGTGTTCTGCAGTGTGATAGGGTGGTTTTACACCAGCTGGTCCACAGGTAACTATGTTGTACATTCATCCACAATATGCAGCTTCAGTGTGGCTCATTGGTTTGGTGTATGTGCGTTGAAGTAGTTACTTCAACTTGCAGTGTAACTGTTAGTAATTGTCCTGGGGATGTAGGGGTCCCAGGCTTTGTTGATGAGCCCAACTGCAGACGGGTAGAAACTGTCTTTGTGGCGTGAGGTATTGGTCCTGATGGACCGCAGCCTCCTGCCAGAGGGAAGGGACTCTAAGAGTTTGTGTCCCGGCAGGGTGAGAGGGATGGCTACAATCTTTATTGCCCGCCTCAGGGTCCTGGAGGCGAACACGTCGTGGAGGGAAGGCAAACTGCAGATACATTTTATAGAAGGCGGACATCTCTATGAGAGATATCTCCCAAACTAGGCAACTCACACCAGAACCATCTATATTGATTATAGCACTAAACATGAGGACACATATGTATTTTTGATTTTGGGGTAAAATGTCCCTTTAATAATGAACTGTTAACTGACAACAAGAATGTTGACAGATTAATGGTCAGTTAAACACTTAAGATAAATATTAAAAAATGGCTGGTCCACCTTAAAGGTCATCCCACCTTATGAGGGCCTAAGCCTGAGTTGCTGTGAACCTCAAAGTTGACCCTTTCTACTTCAATCAGTAGGTGGCAACCAACACACAGGAACTTGGCTTCGGCCTTGAGGAGTTGTATCATTTATTCACACACTGCACTGCTACTTTAACCGCTATACCGTTACTGTCCATTTCCTACTTATCACACAAATTTGACACATCTGCTTTGTCATATCTCTGCATTAATGGCATCTCCTTTCATGCTGTTATATAATCCTCTTCAGACGATCTGGCTGTCCCCACAGTAATGCAGCCTCCTAGCCTGCAGTTAATAGTGCTGCCAGAACCATGCAGTGTTAGCATCCCTACATTACTCATAATCTCTTTAACACATGCATTATTAAATACTCAGTGGTGGTCTTTTCTTTGTGCACTCTATGGTGCTGCTGACCTAGCAGAGTGCAGCAACTCAACCACTGATACCTAAGCTGTAAATACAGTACTTAGTAATGCTATGTGGTGGGAATTTTTAACCTCTCCTAGTCCAGACCCTAATAAAGTAAAAAAGAATCATTCTAACCCAGTCAAATGATAACCTTATTTAATACATTATAGTGCTTTAAATATCCAAAGCGCCAATATGAAAGTTATATTATACTTGAAATATAAATGCTCTATTAAAGCTGAAATTAACAGTTACTGCTGCGTTATTTGAAACAACCTACATTTTGTATTATGATCATTGTACGCTATACATGGCAAAGAAAACATGTTTCTCCAAGTCTAGATCACTTATTTTGATAAAATAAACTGTATTATATCTTATTAATATTATAGCAAATGGAGTTTATGGATGGCTCAGGTCACACATACATGCTTTTTTCTTGCCCCTTGACTTTGTTATATTAGTAAGTACAGATACCATCAGCTTTGGACATTGACATTGGTAGTCAAAACAAGAAATCTTGCCATCAAATCATCACTGTGTCTGTGTTTGTGAAATAGAGACAGTGAAATGCTGCAAAGGCATTTGCAAGTGAGCTACATTTTTTCAAAGACTAGCCTCTCTCTGATTGTTTTGTCTAGACGTACTCGTGCTTTTTCTCATTGCTCGGCATTACCGCACTGTGAATAAAATTCTTAAAAGTATGAATGCAATATGCACACTCTGTTACCCGACAGGAGGCGAGTAGTTGACCACTGTGGGTCTTGGCCTGTTGTTGAAGTAGTTGTGCTTAATAGCTTCAATATCGGTTTTAATGTGAAGGTTACAGTTGCAGGAAACACACAGCATTCAAAGTTGACGACCCCTTCTTGGCTCAACGAGCGAGTGAGGGAGAGAGATAGCAGAGATGGTCGAGCGAGCCATAGAGTGAATGAACAAAGGGATAGGCGGTAGTGAGGACAAAGCAGTGAATCAGAGAAATAAAACATTATTTTCGGATTGTTTTACACCAGCTATACATTCCAAAGCACAATAAAGGCACCCACATCTCCGCACAACCTTGCAGGAAGGTGTTATGCTGCCGGATTTTGAATGAATACAGTCAAGGGGCACGCTTCATCCTGCCCTCTCTACTGGTGTGTGCCTCGGTAAATAGACACGCAGCAGAGGAGAGAGCAGGGAGCTGTGTGCGATGCAACTATACCCGCCCTCAACCGTCAAACACGGTCGCTTTTGTACCTGACGGAGCTAAAGGGGGACATGTGTCTCGGTATCAGAGATACCTAAATTGCAGCACACGGACCAATGTGCCACATGATATTTGTCAGTTGTTAGCATTACTTGTAACGTGCTGGGAGCCATTTCACCATATGGGTTCCAGCCAGAACCTACTTTAAGCAGGCTCCCAGCCCAGGGCTTCCTACCTGTGGTTCCTTTACACTATAGGCAAGAATAGCAATGTGCTTGCTTATTATATTTAATAAGTCTTTGGATGAGAGCAAAAAAGGTTCACATGGGTCGTGGGTTGAAATGTTTTTGAGAACCTCTAAATTAAAGCCAACATGTTCCAAGTACATTTATCAAAAATATCACAACCTGACAACCCGTGAAAGAAAGCTGGCAAAAATCCACGTTGAAGCCTTGAGGATTAGACTTTTTTTTTTATGACTATTTTTCATTTTTCTGTTATTATAGGGATTTACACATAGAGATTAATCAGACACAAATAATTTGGAACATTTCCAGTTTCAACATGTGCTTATCTCTACGTGGTGACATAGATAGGTATCCATAGCAGCAGGCTTTTGCACCATGCAATGTACACCACTATTTCTAGATTTTGCAATAATTACAGTTCTTTGCAAAGTCTTAAAAGGCTATATTTATAAGACTCATCAACAAGGGCTTCTTTCATTTCAAGTGGCAGAGATTTTCCCACGAGGACCAACCAATGCACGCTGATGTAAAAAGTCTATTTACCTGGCTCACAGCTCCATGCCTTTGGTAAGCAGTATTATGAGTGTATATAATTTCATGCAAGGAACACGTCTTATCTTCTTTGATTTTAAGTCAAATCTATCAGAATACCTAATAATCTCGGTTGTCTTGAGGGCTTCAAAGGTTGGTATAAACAACGTACATATGCTTACATACTGCAGGCTGTTTAATTAAGTTGTAACATTGCTTTAGCTTTTAAATCAACACGTATTAATGGGGAATGCTGAATACATAGTGATATCAAAAGCTTGTCTGTGTCAAGACAAACTGCAGGTGTTTCTTGAGCCTGAAAGTTCAAAAGATGCCGCTGGCATGCAGTGGCAGCTGCTGCATATATTTATTGCAGATCACACAGATGAGCTCTCTAGGCGCTGGAAACCCTGAGGAGAAGGTCATCACATCACGTCTTTGCTGCTACACAGAACATTTATGGATTTCTTGCTGGGAACCCAGATTATTGCTTATGGCCGTCCTCTATAAACACATGGCTGCGTTTTTTGAGTTATGTTTCATTTGTCATTTAGACGTAAGGGACGCGACTCAATAAATAAACATGTTTAAAAGCACTTTGCGCTAGTTTGTACTGCAACTGTGGGTGGGTGAAAGAAACATCTGCCGCCTTACCCTGAGAACCTGACTGGTATCCTGTGATTTTAGGTGTTTGAACGGTTAAATTGGGCACTCTGATCCAAACAACATTTTACTGACTTGAAGTTACATGCTACATCAAAGCAGCTCTTCAGACTGTTGTAGTTGAAAGAGCCTGGCTAGGTTGAGCATTGATTTCCCAAAAGCCAAATATTATCGTAGCTGCTTCTACATTGACCTGCAGGCCTCCTTCAATCAAAGTGAAGTCTCTCCTCAACTCTTTTAAGACCTACAGGCCTTTACACTACCAAGAGAACTGAAATATACACCGACATCTTTTGGGGTCTTTCTCATTCGCCATCCTCCTTTTTCTTTCTCTTCCGTCGCCGCTTGTCATTTGTTTTCTTTTGTTTTGTAAAGGAGAGAGCGTAAAAGCGCATCAGTGTTTTAAGCCCTCCTGTAGAACTTAAGTGCTGTAGGAATCAACAAGAGTGTGAGCACTATAAGATGCACTGCATTATTTATTCTGTGCCTGTCATAGACTACAGAAGTGGAGGCAGAGTGGTTTAAAAAGCTGGGTGGGGCTGTCGGGGAAATAATATCAAGCAGGCCAATGGTATCATGCAGGTTTAGCAGGGAGTTTGAGATGTGGACGATGAAATGCCCACTGTAATATTGTGCAGCCAGCACAATATTCTATTTCAGCATGAGAAACGGCAAGTCACCCAAACTGAAGGCCAAGTCTTAAAAATAAGACGCGTATCTTCCGCAAAATACGTTGCTGTTATTACTCAGAGAAAACATCTAAGGGACCGAGAGTATTTTATGAGACAACACAGTAGACAGCGTCAAAAAAAATGGTATTACAATCGTCTTCTGTAAAGTGTGTGTAAATGAAGTGAGAGCTGATGAAGGTCAGCTTGAACAACCGTTCTGATGCTGATAGCAACATATTGTGCATCCCACACGACTGCACATGTTTTGCTTTTCAACGCACTTTCCTAAAAGTGTGTGTTTACACTATGTGTATGCTGTATGCTATTGCATGCACGTAGGGATGTTTTAATGTGTTTTTATGTAAATTGTTCAGTTTTTTTTTTTTGCTGATTCAATATGTAAATATTTGATTTTAATCAAATCACAATTTCTCTTCTTTTTTCTTCTAATTAGTTGACCTGCTGCACAATATATCCACGTATCCTCCGGCAACTGCAGAAACACCCCTGTTGTTTGAGTATCCTTCATTGGGAATCACAGCATAAAATATGCATGTATCACACAAAGACTGAATCATTTAAAGTTTGTAAGAAGTTTGTAAAAGTACAACATATGTTTTAAATAAACTGAAGGGCAGATATTGCCCATTGTTTCACCTTCTCCCACCTGGTCTATATCTTCCTAATACTCACTGCTGTCTTTCTGTACTCTTGTCTCATCTGTTATTTTTGACATCAT
Source organism: Anarhichas minor (assembly GCF_050575085.1). NCBI lineage: Eukaryota > Metazoa > Chordata > Actinopteri > Perciformes > Anarhichadidae > Anarhichas > Anarhichas minor. Next base: position 8,298,249 of record NW_027466472.1, read on the forward strand.
CCCATCTCTCAGTCCTCCGTACACGCCGTTTTCATGAGTTACTTTCTCAAAACTCGGGAATCCTTTTTTAATCATCCCACCCTTCCTGTTTTTTTTCAGGCCCCAGTCTGAAGATTCGAGAAGAGGGATGACACAACAAATTTGTCTGTCCTTCAGTTCCTGCCTTTTATTCCTCCTCCTTCCTCTCCAAACCCACCCCTGCTTTACTTACTCCATGGGGAGTCTAGAAGGTGTCTTCCATTTATTTCTTTACATCCCTTTGTCCAGCTGCTCTCTGCTGTCACCAATGTGCACACACACACACACACTCACACACACTCACACACACACACACACACACTCACACATATGAATATACCCCGAGTTGAGTCGGTCTCTTATCCTCCTCCCATGGGTTTATTTTAGGCGGCAGCAGCAGTGGAACGAGTTGTATTTTGGTGAGCTCCACTGAGGATAGAAGTCACATCTCAATTACTCTATGCCTAGCCTTGAGATGAACGAAATCAAGACAAAAACAAGTACACCAACGCTAAGAAAAAAAAAACTAGTAAAGGAGGGGTATGAGGAAATAGACCACAGAAAGACAGGGAGCAGTTACTGAGAGGAATAGAGGAGAAGGGACAGATGGAGATAAAGACCGAGGGGGAGTGGGGATTGGGGGGGTAAAGGCGTTGTACTAAATAAATGCCAACTGGAAAACTGACACGACCATTTGAACTATCAGGGCAAGTCTGAGTTTGTTGGCCACATGTGAGGCTCTGAATGTGAAAGGCTTTGAGTCTGAAGACATTGGCCCTTCACTTTGAGTCAACATCCAAGTACAGCTGACCACATCTACCACAAGCTGGAGTGGTGGAATTTGCCACGACTGAAATTTGACTTAGTTTTAGCTTCAAAGAAAGAAACATTTATTCACTTCAGACAACTAGAAGACAGGATGGTGCAAGTGCTTCTTCAAGTCTGCCTGAGTGGTTGTGTTTTCAGATAATGGATGGTAAAGAAACTGGTCGCTAGTAGTGGAAGAATTTAATTGATTTTTCTTATTGATTAAAAGGGAAAAATGCTGAATTGAACGTGAATAATTTGTTATGCATTATAATTTATTTGTAAGATAAAAAGCAATAATCCACTCGAGGGTGTGCTAAAGTGATTTTAGCATAAGGGAGAGGGTTTCTCACTGCAGAGTCTACGAACAGCTCTTGGCTGTTGTAAAATCACCTCTTGTGTATTATTGTTGAATAAAAAAAAACAGCTTGCACTCTGAAATACAAATAGTCCAATTTTGTACCACTCTGATTCGGGAAATGCCAATTTGCCAATGCATGCGTGATGTGTGAAGAAGTATGCTGTTGTCAAATTATTGTACTCAGTGATTTAAGTAAATCTGTGCCTGCTCCAGTTATTCTCTGCACACCTGCTTCCTCTCAGAGACAGCTGGTTCAGGGACAACAATCCAACTGTTTTTCCTCCTTATCTATTCAAAAAGTGGAAACTGAAGCTCAAGGGAGGAAGTCTTGGCAGGGTTAGAGCGGTACGGGTACTAATCTAGTTCCAGAGGCACTGAGAGTTTGAACTCTGAGCCAAAATTGTTTTTCAGGGGCATTTCGTAACTACAATTTAGACAACTACAGCAGAGGGAAACACAAGAGTAAGTTACTCGAGAACAGTGTTTCCTCCCTGAAAGACATACTAGCAAAAGGAAAGAGGACGGAAACAGAAGCAACAAATCTCAGCAGATGTAAACAAACATGGAAAATGACAACGGGGGAAAAAGCTCAATGCTGTTTTCACCGTCACATTTTCGGAAGTATTTGAGATCGCTTTATTTTAAACACTGGTCTTTCTACAAGTATGTGACAGCACTCCCCGCATCTAAATCAAAGCAGCATCACGTCACTGTGTATTCTTGGCGATACATAACAGCCTTTTAGAGGATTAAACTATTGTTAAGCACTCATACGTAGTGCAGTGAAATCTGTTTTGATCAGTAAAACAGCTGTACAAAATGAGAGAGTGAGGAAAAGTAATTGAAGCTGGTCTTCCAAAGTGTACTGTGTGTGTGTGTGTGTGTGTGTCTGTGTGTTTTTTTTGATAAGAGTGAGACAGATTCCTCAACTTCCTTCCAATTATCTGGAACTCAAACTGTTCTCATGCTGATAACAACAATCTCTCCATCCCACGCGACTGCACAGGCTTTGCTTTGAACACACTTTTCTTGAGGTGTGTATTTACGCTACACGTGTGCTGTGTGTTTTGGTAAAACGCCAAGGTGTTTTTTTTTGTTTTTTATGTGTGTGTGTATGTTGAGATGTTGTGCTTACTTGAGGACGAACATGTTTTTTTTACATTTGCATGTCATACAGATTGTTACGGTACCTTGAAGTTAAATCTAAACTTTCTTGGGTGTGTATTGGGGGTTTGGGGCTGCTTGGTTTCAAGTGCACAAGTACGGTGTGTGTGCTCTGACCTGTGAAAGACGATTATAGAAATCCTTGACTTATACTTGAGGAAAAGATATATTGGGTCCATGGATGTGAGGTGAAAGCCTGTGAGTGTTGGTTGTTTTTGTGTGTGTAGCTGTGCTGGCCGAGGCAAGTCAGAGGCTCAGTGTACCATGTGAATCAACCTGGTGGGCAGCAACTACCTGCTTGCCTTTGTTGTTAAACGCATGACTGGTCACACGGAGACAGAGGGAAGGAAATGAGGAGAGGGGTGACAGAGAGAGATAAATAGAAGATAAAGGGTAAAAAATATAGGAGCAGGTTGATGGGGAGAAGTAAAGAGGGAGATCAAGAGGAGGAAGAAAGGATCAGAGATGAGGACAGGTTTGTTGTCAACCACATGACTGGACACGGACACAAGACAGATAGAGGACGGCGGTGGAGAAGAGGAAGAGCTCGCCAAATGGAACATAGACAGAGAGTGGGAAGGAGACACTTATAGGTTAACTTCATTACTACACGTTGAAAGAGAAGACGGGATGGAAAAATGAAGGATGGGGAAGAGAAATAGAGCAGACACAGGTGTGCTTCAGTCCCTTAACCCATTTTCACCAACTGTGACTGGCAAAGGTGCAGTCGTGCATGATTTACGATCCGATGTTTTTAGAAATAGGTTAGATGTTTGAAAAGGACAGGACATTGGACACGGGCTGGACATCGTGCAATAATGCTCCTTGCACCTTATGAAATGGATAGTACACATTTGTTGCGTTGAATGTAGTGAAAGGGAATCGGTCAAGAGAAAGAGGTCAGGCACATGTGGCTGAAGGGCAGTTGGAGACTAGAGTTGGAAGTAGGCTGCAGTATATGCCTAATGTCAGAAAACAGCTGCTTTGAAGACTGACTTCTGTCTTCTTTCACGTTGCAGCGCTTTACTTATTACTGAGCTATTATTTTATGTGGTCTATTGGTGAAGTAGCATTAATAACTAAGAGGGCGGGTGGGGGGGGCGGGCACTTTATTGTACTTTACTTTGCTATTATCGTCTAATGAAAGATGAAGAGGAAATTCGGACTTCAAGGATTGAGGTGCTGTGTCGCAAGGTCATACCAAATAGTTTGAAGCTTCATTCATGACGTTGACATTCAAATTCTTAAATCAACATTGAAATGCTGAACATGAGCAGATAAAGACCGGTAATCTACAGTAATCAGTGTTCCCCCTGCAGCAGAGCACCGCAATCATGAAGATCCTCTGACCTTCTGTTTCACAGAGCGCAGGGCTTAGAGGTAAGGCTCATTGAAGTCGTAAAGTACGCGGAGCATTCGCAGGGTGGCTTTCCACACACAGCAGAGACCGCTGAAGTGAAGATAACAGTGGTAATAAATAACTATACACTATGTGTAGTATTTGATGCCAGTGGTGGCTGCATATAGGATTGTTTCCGACTTGTGAGCTAAACATTTCCAGTAACTCCAGAGTGTTTTTAAAATCCAAAACGTCAACATTTATTGAAAAAAAAGATAGATGTAATCATTTCCAAAATTCACAATTTGATTTCATCTAACAAAATATTTAGCTTCAATCCATATCTGTTGGTGTTTTACCTTTTTTAAAAAGCATTTAACAACATTTTCACTGCAGTCAAAAAACAGATTGCTCTCCCGCTTGCTGCACACATAGTGAGGCAGCACTGATGAGTTTTGTTCATTAAAGAAAGTTTAAACAAAAAAACACCAACACACTTCATCCGATGAATCATTATTAAACGTGACGATAGGAGATGTTGAATTTGTGACGTCGTGTCTTAGATTAGAATTGCAGACTTCACTTTTAATGTTGTTGCATAATGGATAGTGCGAGATTACTATTCTTTATGTCGTGGACTATTTGACTTTTGGGGTTATTCATAGGTTATACAGCATAAAAAAAACAAGATGAAAAGCTGCAGTCAAATACCGATTTGGATGTTGATCAAAGCTCACGCACACACCTGCAGCACACGGGTAAGTAGATTGATTAACATGGTATGGAGAGAGAAGGAGGGGGAAACAAATCAGCCAGAGAGCTGATCAGTGCTTCACTAATGGAGTTCTGCCGAGTCATAGCTTTCTGGTCTTCTAATTGACTTCCTGCCATCTGCATATCATTTACATACTGTTACCCTGGGCGACGAGGTGCAGGAGAGGCGGACGTGTGTGTGTGTTGTTGAGAAGTGTGTACGTGTCTGCGCTCCTGTGTGTAGTTAAGTGGAGATGAGTGCAGCGTAAACGCTGTTAGATAGACCCGTTAATCATGTGCTTAACCTCATCAGGAACTCCACACACAGACGCAAGCAAAATGAGACACACTGTGAGAAAAAGACTGAGCGAGAGAGAGGGGGGGGGGGGGGGGGGACACGATTAGAAAAGGAAAAAGAGGAAGAAACCTTAGTGACAGCTATCAGTAGTGGGAGAGTGTAGCTCAGGTGGTGGAGGGAGTCAATCAATTCAATTACCAGCTCCTCCTGGCGTTATAGCAAAGTGTCCTTGAACTTGGGGTTCAGTGTCTTGCTCATCATAAAATGAGAATCTAAGTTATACATAGTGAGGCTCCTCCAAACCACTCATGGCAAATAACACAAGTATCCAACGTTAACATCTTTTGCAATTATCACAATCATTTTAGCAGCTACTAAACTATACTATATATAACTGAGTTAGCAGATGTCACTTTTCAAATGATGTCAGAAATATTATATATGTACATATGTGCAATGCATATAATGACTATTATAATAAAGTTTAGTTTTATTAGTTTGGGTAAAATATGCTCAAACTGTCTGTGTTTCAACAATCAAAGTAACTTTAGTAACATCAACTTTGAGCCTTCCAACTCATTAGAGGCATTGATATATTCCTACTGGCTCTAAGAGACAATGATTCAATTACTGGGATTGTGAAGCTTTAGAAACAGTGTTTGGGCTCCATAACAATTCGATTATATAACTGTTTTTTACTTATTTGGAACTGTAACAATCAACTTTTTTGTCTTTGTTTTGCAGAAGGCTCAAGTGTCTTGTTACCTCATGGCTTTGCAGCAACAACAACAACATCTATATCTATATCCCCTCAAATGGTGGGTGTAATGAGGGTACTATTTCTTTGTGAACAATGACGTATGCTCATATGGTGTGTTTTAAAGTGAATCGACTAGGCTCAGCATCAATATAAACAGTAGTGAATGAGTTCAATCTCTTTTCTTTTTAATTTACAAAACACATTTTAATTTGCACGAGACAGTAGTTGGACGAGGAGAGAGGGAAAGGGAGTAATGGGAGGACAACAAAGGAAAAGCGAGTGTGATGAATATTGAGGAAGTTGGAGGCATAGACAACGGGAGAGAGAGAGCAACAGAGAGATATGCAGGGAGGTAGGAGAGAGAGAGAGAAGTAGGATAAAGTGAGCAAAATTACAAATTGAGTGAGGAACCTGCTCTCCATATCCTAAAAAGGAAACCTAATCCAGCCTGATCCCATTCCTGTGTTAAACTGCCAACAAAGCCAAGATGATGGAGAGAATAATGAGATTAACAGAAAGAAAGCAGTGTGAGCAGTGGGACACACACCTGGAAATACAGACACGGTAGAGACCATTTATCTCAGCTGGAGGTCCAGAATAAATAACTTGAGACATTTGCAGTCAATAATTACTGGGCACATTACTCCGTGCTGTCAGTGTGGTCCCAAGTAAAAATGCTATCTAAAAAAACAAACCATCCAACAGATTGCAAATTACATTCTTGTACACTTGGATGCAAAATACGTTTCTGATGCTTAAAAAAAACAACCTTCAAATCCTGATTTGACAGAAATGAGACTACATTTATTCAACGTGTATGGCACATTCTCTTAGGCATGTAATTGCATCCATTTGGGTGTCTTTCAGGACCTATGTCCCATATTTCAAATACCCTCTTCCTCCGACTATCTCCGCTGTCACTCATTGCTCCACTCCAATGACACACACTTGGAAGCACACGGACAGCGCGGTGACGAACGCTAGTGAGCTGGGAAACCGTCCTTATAGCTGCAGGAGCTGTGTTCAATCCTGTGTGACAGCCACCATCCATCCTTCTCAAGTGTCCTTCAGCAAAACACTGAATTCCTCCCGAGTCACTTCTTCCAACATCAATTGGAAATATTACACACACTAAAAAAAACACAAGAAGGGGAAGACAGCCTGAACGTTCTGCGTGTGTTCGGCTGTATTCAACCACCTTGTTGGTCCCGACACAGTCATCATCATGTCTATTGACCGTGTGTGTCAGTCAGTGTGTGTGTGTTATGCGCATGTGGCATGTTTCGTACGTGGATGTTGTTAATGTGAGTGTGCGCACAACATGAGGGGGATGTGCTATTTGGAAATCTTATCTGATAAAAGGTGTTTTTAGTGTGTAATGACAAGATTGCTGAGCAGGGGACTCAGCAGGAGGTTGAGAGCGAGAAAGAGGGAAGCTTAAGAGAGAGAGAGAGAGAGAGAGAGAGCGGACTGATCTAGTGGGAGATGAGTGGGGAGGCTAAGAGATGGAGATGAAAGACGAAGTGCAGCAAAGCTGGAAGTGGTACTGGGACACGGAGATAGAACAAGAGGTTTGAACAGAGAGAGAGGAGGAAGCAGAGGCCGAGAGAAGGAGAGGCAGTCGTTTGCGAGGTCTGACCTAACGTACTCTAATAAAAGGAGGACTAATTGGGAGATAAATGAAGAAGGAGTTCAGAGACAGAAAGAGGGGGCTAGGACAACAGCTGTTGTTGCTGGATGGATCGGATTTAGTCGGGACTAGCCTTGGCGAGGTGGTGTACACAAACCGTAGTGTTAAAGGATACAGGAAAGCACTGGGATTTGGTTGAACATTTTCAAGACAGTTTATATGCACACCAATATTCCACTATTATTCCTTTAAAGAAAGACTTGGATATCGACAGGTTTTTGGACATGCACACATATCACAACACCAACCTTTGGTTGAACAAGTGTGCCACGAGTGGAACAATCCTATTTAGGCTGCATGTGTATTATATTAGTGGAATATTAATTTTCATTGGCCGTTGAGACATTTTACTTAATAAAAACCTGCGGGTGGCATAAGACGAAAAGCCAAAGGGATCTCCACAGTAAGTAGGGATGCTCTTATGGCCATGATTAATGTCGGTACAAAACTTTCATGGCCTGACCGACCGGCAGATTGACACTGCCGTCCTTCAGACCATGGTTAAAGATACAATTGAAATGATTTATATTCAGCATGAAAGAAAGAAAAAAGTAACACTGCAGTTTTCTTGGAAAAAGCAAGATTGGGAGATGTGTTCATCCATCAAATGAAAAGACGAAAGGGAAAGAGAAGAATGAAGAGGAACACTGTCCGGTTAGGATTCTGTCTGCTTAGGATTCTGTCTGCTCGACTCTCCCATAGACTGTATATAAGAAGTGGATGTAGTCACCGTAAAGTTACTCATTGGTTTGTGGACAACATGTTTTGAAGCCTCGAGTTTGGCATATTGGCCGTCGCTGTCTTGGTTATTGGCCGTTGACATGAGAGGGTGGAGCTAAGCCGAATGAGACATGTTTTGGTGGCCAAAATGTCACAATTAACCTTAATGAACTGAAAACACACTGTCAAAGTGTTAACGTTGTAAGACGAAAACATGGCCAACTTCAAGACTAGACAACGCCATGGTACCAACCTGTCAATCACAAGGTAGCCACTCCCTTAAGCACACCCTGCTTGATTGGCAATTTGACTCCATAATTTACTAAATGAACATCTTGCTGTATTGTAGATGACTTATAACTAGTCATAGAGACCATAAACTCCTGTTTACTATGTTTATTTAGGTAATAAATCAAGTCAGAAGTAGGGTCATTTTCTCGTAGACTTCTACACAATCTGACCGCTTTTTTCAACCAGAAGAGAGAACTGGAGGTTGCAGCCTGGTCTCAGCATATAGACTCGTCTGCCTGTCTGTTAGGTACTGAAGTGTCTCTGCCAGTCTCACTTTCTGCATATAGAGGTTTCTTTTCTCCCTCACTGCTGGTGTAAATATGTTTCTTTCAAAACACCATACACAGCACGAGGTTAGCTTGATACATTTGTGTTTCTACTGTATGTGTTTATTTGTTCACGTAACGCATGCAAGCCTGTTATAGACACAAACCATGACAGTATGTGGTGCTGAGAGTCAGGCTTGATTGAATGTCCTCAAATTAACACGCACACACCTACATAGGCAATTGCACATGAGAGGGCAAGGCAGATTGGATTTTCTTGGTGCAAAACACACTCATGCACGCACACACAAACTCATACACAGAGTGAGGGAGGCTTATTAAATGCCTTCATATCTAAAAGCACACAGCTCTCACACTTCAAAGAGGAGCAGAGACCTGAGGCATGCAACACAACGCAAAACTCTCTATCTAAGTTTACACACACACACACACACATTTGGGGACAGTCTATGAAGCTCACTCCATACCCTAAACTTGACCCTCACAAGAACACAGCAAACACACACACACACACCGGAAAAAAAGAGAAACATGTTCGAAGTAACATGCATAGATTAACTATCATTGAACAAGCGTTGGTATAATACAGTAAGTATTTATTTGTGCACATTCACAGTTGAATAGACGCGACTCACAAGTATCAAGCTACTCCAACTATACTCGGCCTATACCGTGTATTTAACGCAGTTTTACACAAGCGTACAGAAGCACATGGCCTTCCTCGTTGTAACTCCTGTGTACGTTAATAGCTTTGGATACAGAGAAGAAAGGAGGACAGGAACCGTCATTCACCTCCGTGATTCTCTCTCTAGCCGCTAAAGGAACATTGCACATTACTGACGGATCAAATTCACACAGCACTTTGGTCATGGGAGAGCAGAGAAGAGTGATGCTTCACTCACCATATGGTGTGCTGTGGAGCTTTGATTTTACCTCCGTGGGCTGTCATGTCAAGGTTATTACCATCGCTACGGAAAATAAAAAATACGTGGAGAAATAGCCACAAAATGAATGGGGCTAATTGCACTGACTGCTCTAGAATCTGGAGTAAAACAAGAAGATCCTTGTAGATTTTAATGTAATAATAAAATACAGTATATAGTCAACTTGCTTTACTTTAAGCTGTACTCATATAGTTGTATTCAAGAAGGTATACCAACTTTCAGTACAAACTAGTTCAGAGTCATTCCTGCATCTCTCTGATATTCCTTATTTTTTAGTCCATATTATCATACAAGGAAGGAGCAATAAGTCACACACAGTCTCACGTATTTGAGTTGGTTGCATCGTCTGCCTCTTCAGCTTGAAGGGTGCTTTGCTTGTCCTGAGTCCGGGTTGGTTCAGAAAGCTACAGTATTGTACAGAGGCACTATGCACTCAGGCTTGTTTGTGCCAATAACCCTCTATTGAACCGTAGAAAATGAGTTGGGTGGCTTTGCAGTCATGCAACCATTAGCCTTGTGTATGTGTGTGCGAGCACTTGAGGGCTTTTCATGGAGTTTCATAGGCCCCAGGTCCTACCTTCCTTTATGCAGGAAAAAGGACGTGATCCCTCACTGGCTTCCCACATCATGTTTCCTATGTTATTATGAATTGATCCCGAGCAAAGGCTGAATGTTATTAAGGGTATCAAGATATTTGATTTTGGTCTTCTCTATTTATTTTCATTTGCTTTGTCATGGCTAAGACCACTCATCAACACACATTCGGTCACAGTGACCCACTTTAAGTTCCTGCCGTTGTCATTTACAAACAGTTTATGCTTCTTTTTAACATGTCCATCACTTTTCCGTCTGCGTTGTTACAAACAAGCATGAATAGATAATACTCCAAGAGAGAAATAGGACAGTTGAATTGACAAAAAAGCTGAACCAATCACCAACTTCCCTCTGGAGACCTGCTCCGTCCTTCTGTCAATGTGCCAATCTGACTGCTGCACCAAGCGGTCAATACAACACACATCAATTAAAGGTGGTAGGACAGCAACTTAAGGACTTGTAAACACACTCATGCACTCAGAGAGAGATTCACTGTCTCACACACCTATACTGATGTATGTATCTACACAGTCACACACATATACACACACACATTCACACAGCGAGAGGTGGTAAACACGCTCTAACTGGGGTAGTAACAAGCTGCCTGTCAATCAAAACCCTCCTCAGTTCACTTCGGTATTCTGCTCATTCTGGTCCAACTCTGCAGCACTTTAATTAGCCACAACTGGGACTAGCATTTCCTTCTTGGAACATCTTTGGTTTATTTATCTGAGTGCATGTTGAGTGATGGTAAATATGGGAATGGAGGGTTTGGATTTAGCCAAATCACAGCATGTATTCTACATCATCCAGACACAATGCATTTGAGCAGCACTAAAGCAGTTGTCTGACTCTTTTCCATCAAAGATACATCAGTCACAAACACTTCACTAAATGATGACTTTTTGCTCAGAAGTGACCATTTGGACGAAATGGAGGTTGTATTGAATGCACTAAAAAGAACTACTGCGGCAGGCCGGTGTCCCCCCGGGGTCATTGGGCTTGATGAAGAGCATGTCGAGTACTTGAAAGCTGATTACCAATTCCAGGGCCTGACATGGGACTGGCCTCAGTTCAGTTCTACTGTAGGCAGGGTGAGAAATTCATTGGCAAATGCTCTTGAAAATGGCACTTATCATCTTATCTTACTTGTACAGGAATGTGTTTGTAAAGGAAATAAATACTAGTCAACACTCTCCCAGGCAATCTTGTGGTTTCCTGTTTATTGTTGTTTTCAGATTTTACACATTTGTAGAAGCTCTTTTCCTGTATTAGTTCAGGGGAAAGAGTGACAGTTAGACATGTTCAATTCGGTCATATTTGTTTACATGTCTTATTTGTCCACTGCATAAATGAAGTCCCTCACAGAAAATAAAAAAATGTGAATACAATTTGAATTAAAGCCATTAATATGATGTTTATTACTCATATAATGGGTCTACTTGTTATAGGACTATAATAACAGGACCCTTTTGTCCATTTCTTTTGTAGTTTTGTATACCATGTGCTGTTGTCTGTAATGATATTTAACGTCTTTGCACAATGTTGTTCTTTTGATAATTGTCTCCTGAATCATTTAATTATAGTATTAATCCACGTTTGCTGGATGTTTTCTGGTTCGGCAAATACTGTATCTTTAATGAATTTCCTTTGTTTTGGAAACAGACTCCAGGCCAGGCTGCCAGATTGGTATTAAATAGGCTTTGCTGACACATGCAATTCCGAGTAATACAATATGCCACCATGTATTAATTTGATAAATATAGTTTGTTGTGAAATGCTAATTTTAGTCATATTAACTTTCGACACTCATTTATTACCTCATAAGATACATGTTTTGAATTTAAGATGTCTTTTACGAAGCCAAAGTAATTACGCCTGCATTCAAATCAATGCGTTCAGGATGCAAAATAGAATAATAGAAATACAGTAATCAAGAAGAAATACATTATTTCTTCAAAGTACAATGAGTATGAAAGAGTGGAGATCCAACACAGGTTAGTAATGTGTTTTTGACCAAACAGCATGTGACTGCTTCAATAATCTCAGCTTCGGAATGTCCTTTACGCTGCCCAGACTCAATCTGTTTAACGAGACTTGTGTAGGACAGTTTGTCTCTCTGACCTGCTTCTCCAATCTGCCCACAGATCCGAAACTCCCGCCTCAGAGTCACCTCTGGCAGTGTGGCTGGCAGTGCAGTGGCAGCCCTGGCGTCCTCTATACCTGTGTTTTTATTTTTAGCTTTTCGTCCAACATCCCAATTTCCTCCTCCAGCAGCTGTCGGGCTTCATCCTGTTCCTGCTGCAATCTCTTGCACTTATCTTTTAATGTATCTAACTCACTTGCCTCATTTTGTCCAATGTCTGATTCACTTGGATTTGACTCTTTTAGGGAACCCATAAAGTTAAGTAGACGCTGAAGAAACTGCTGAAATATCACCGAGCCTTCTTCCCCCTCAATGTCTTCTAAAGTTCTCTCAGCCAACCTGATGAGGGTGCGTCGAGCTTGGCTTGCAAACCCTCCAGATGGCTCACTACACTTTAGATACTCGGACACAGAGATGAGATCTGACTTCTCCAAAGCCAACAGTGTTCTGCTTACTTTGACCTGTAACTGCTCCACAGTTCCCTTTTCTCCTAATGCTGATCCAGGTTCGTCTCTTCCAGATTACCCTCGTGGCTGGCTCGCCAAAATATGGAGCATAATGTCACACAGGCTCAATCTGGTGGTACACATTTAATGAAAATGGTTCTGCAAAATACAAAGATATGCGTTTAGGTATACAGTCGCTTCTCAGCGTTTTCTGCTTCTATCCTGTTCAGAGATTCTCATCCTCTCGCGTATTCACCATTTACAGTTTCAAAATATCACAAATGCAGCAAATCAACAATTACAAAACTCTTTTGAGGGCAATATGCCGTACATTTGTCTTATATTTCCATAACCCTAAATGTTACTCAGCATAACACCATATTTAATACTAAACAGTTGTAACGAAACAATAATATGAGCGACGGGGGCTCCCTCACACGAGGGCTCATTACCATGGTTGCCGTCCCGCGCTCCTACTGCTACAATGGTGGTCGGGGATCTTGCATTAGCTGCTAGCTAGCTAAACTTACACAGTTAATCCTGTTACAAATAAACATTTACAAGACCTAACACAGTGCCACCACTGTACAGTATAACATTGCACTAGCTTACATATTACACCAGCTTACATGCAAAATACAAAGATAGCATTCACGCGAGACTTCCCTGTGGCTCTCCGTCACAGACACTGCTTATGTCGCAACACTGACACCTACTGGCGATCCACTGGATCTACTGCCTACAAAGGTAGCTGGTGATAAATAACGCTGTACCCCACATTTTAACTACAATGAACACTTCCTCCTCAAAAACACATAGGACACATAATAAACTCACTTAATTTACTGAACTACATCTGACTTATTGTGCCACACATGCACCGTTTGAACAGGTGTGATGGAGGACATCAAACAAACAAAAAAACGTTTACTATGACTCCGCATGCTTTTATGTGATCCTCTACAGCTTTTGTTGTGAGTAGTTTACTTTCTCGCTATGCTACAGAACCATACCTTTCGCTTGGCATTCAAAATCCGATTAGAGTTGCTCTATTTAATAGCCACGAGTAGATCAGATAGGCCTATGTGGCCTCACGATAAAGAAAAAAAATGTCATTGTGCCGGTTTAAATCGTGACTTAAACGCCTTTTCAAAATGGCTGGCTGCCAGCAAACTATTACAATGCATCTGAAATGAAGAGGCCTCACTAATGTTAGCCTTTGTTATATTCTAAGTGAGTTCAATGATGTGCTGATAATTTGCAAAAGCTGCGTCTTATTGAAGCGACAAACTGCCAGCTAACTGCCCAGCTGTATTAAGAAATTAAGGCTGGGCTAATCTGCAGTTTTTCTGATATTGCCGTCTCTAAATTCCTAATGAGTGTGATTATAGGATGATCCTATCTGTGTCACGAGCATCCATTGAAGGCAGAATGCCAGTGAACTACTCAGCTGGAGAGCTGGAGAGACACAATAGCTGCATCTCTTGCTCTTAATTTCTGTTCAGCCTCGATCTCTCCCTGTGCCTCTTGCACTGGTTCTCTCAGCTTCAGGAAAGTCTTTCAAACAGTTTGGCCTAAAACTAAATGGGTGTTTGTTGAATCATTGTATTCATTTTAGCTTTTCTCTGTCTGCTCCAAATAGACTTACAAACCAGCAAAAATGTAATAAAGCTTTATTTTTTCAACATATTATTTAAAAAAAAACATTTTAACAACATGGATTTTTAGAGATGAAGAAAATCAACACATTTTTTTTTTTCATGGAATCAGAGATTATATGTTGTCAGGAATTCGTGGGACATTTTGTTTGATTTATTTAATCTAATTTGTAACTGCAAATCTGTATATTGATACAGGCATATTGCAATTTCATACAACAGTAGAATGGAGCCTCCTTATGCGCCTTCATATGCGTGAGTGTGTGGGGGTGATTTGCCATGCTTCAGTTGGCATCCGTCTTTCTGGCAGCCGAACTGCATCCCTGTTTGCCTGATTTGAGATCAGCTTAGTGCCTAATCACTTGCTGGATCTCTCACCACATCACTGACTGAGTTCACACGCACACAGTTTCTCTGATACTTACACATGTCCTATTTGGAATTCACTGTTAACATACAACACGTACTGATTTCTAAAACAACTCGAAAAATGAAACCATATATTGGGGCAAGCTGTGCGAATTTTCCTTTCACATTGGTGTGCATGTTAACATGTTTTTATCTTCTTTCTCTCTTTTCCCAGTTTGAACACCACCACTGTTATCGTCTTTTCTTTTGTCTTGCTTTCTTTCTTCTCCGCCATTTGTATGTGATGGGAAAGACGGAAAGAAGAAGCAAAATAAAGAGCACGATGGATAAAGAGCCAGAGCAGAGGAAAGAAAGAATTTTCTTTCTTAATGTCTGTGTGTTGTTCAGCCATGTGAGGGAAGAACTGGGATGCAGGCCAGCCAAAAGACGATCAAAGAAAACACACGGTATTGTGAAAGTGTAGCACACTGTTACACACTCTCTTTCTCACACACGCACACACACACACGCAACTGGCTTGTTGGTAAAAGGAAAAAAAGGAGGCAAGTGAGTAATGAGAGGGCAAAGGAGTAAGAGAAGAGAGGAGTAGGGGATGATTGAGTTGGTGTTGAGGTAGAGGGATTGAGGAAAGGAATGACGGATAGAAGAGAAGCAGAAGAACAGAGAGTATATGGGAAGAAAAAGTGGAGGGAGATCGGGTGGGGAGTAAATCTGATATGGAGGCCAAAGGAGGGAAGATGGGAGGAGAAAGGATTCATTTCCTCCAACTATAGCTTGTCCTTAACTTACAGTTAATAGGACACACCCTTTGGGACAGAGAGACAGACACGGCGATGGAGAGAGATACACAGAAAGAGACAGATACTGATGAAGCTTTAGAGACAACGAGCCGAGATTTATTGGGGTGATATGAGAAAGAGAAAAGAAGAACAAAAGGGCACAGATCCGGAGCCATGTGCTCCATCACTACAACCCAGCTGTATGTGTGTAAGGCAGCGTTGACATCTGGTTACCATCCTCCCTGCCCTCCTCCATAATTTCATTCCCTCTCTCCCCCATTTCATCTGTTAGGTAAAAAAAAAATATATAAAATAGATTGTTTTGCTCTTTGAAACAACAGCAGCTGCATAAACTGACAGGTCGATATTTTCACAGCATGGGTGGATCATAAACTCGAGGCCCAATCTGTCGTATTTTGAAGTGTAGGCAGAAGAGCAAAGTGATCAGAAAGTTCATGAACAACAGCACTAGTCATAAACCGGGTACAGATACTACCTGTAAAAAACACCCATTTCAGCATGTTTAGGTGTATTTAATTCTGATTAAATGAACATTAAAATCTTTGACAAAATGTATTCATTTCTATGTGAGAAACACAGTGACGGCTGTGCTCTGGATGCTGGATGTTGGAATACAGGTGGACATAACTGATGTCGGCATCAACATGATGATCAGTATCTTGATATAAGCATAAAGGTTGCTCTCAGATGATGTAACACGTTTAAAAGATCTTATTTTGTGGCTGCTGATCCATTTTGATTGGTTAAACGGTCCTGTTACTAAAAGTTAACCTCCAACTGCAGTCTGTGAGCGTTATCTCCACAAGAAAGATGGTTACATTAAGAAGGGCTACAACTAAAGATTATTTTTTTTTTTCGATTAATCTAACGACTAATTTATCAACTATTATAAAGATTATTTTCATGCACTTCAAAATAAATATAACGATTCGTGTATCCAAATGAAATGTCTTAATACTTATTTACGTAATTTTATTCTATAATTTTCTCCTAAAAACAAGCATTCTAACAGGATAACTGACCCTATTTGATGCCTGATGAGAAAAAATACCGGACCTCAAATTCAAAAGGATTGCTGCGACACGTAGATTAATGTAATCACTGTATGTCACAGCAGCCCTTTCCCTGAACTGGACAGTACTTAGGGACTTACAACCTAAAATAGTTATGACATGGATTTATTTCATCACTGGAGTAATGTGCAGTTAAGATAGGCACTGGCAAATGGAAAATAGCCTCTTGGCTAAATCTGGCGAATTTAACAGCAATGTTTTTATTAATGTGCACTGTCCCTTATCAAACTGGCAATGTATTTTTCCATCAGTGTGGGGCACGTTAAATATTAAAGCCATTTTCTCACTCATACATGGCTGTAAAAGTAAACAGAAAATATAAAATGTCCGAATAACAAAGTTAGATGATGCATGTAAGGTTATGTTACCGTTGATGCAGCACAAAGGTCTCCTTTGAATGAGTGAAATCATCTGGGATCTCTGTCACATACTATGTCATGATTTACAGTCCATCCATTGAAATTGACTCGTCATAAACCACTTGTGTAATTATTTGTTTTGCTTCCAGGACTCTGTTCCCTTCCTGATCTATGCATTGAGACAAAGGGGGTGGGAGGTGCAGGTTTGCAGCTAAGATGTGAAGATGTATAGTTAATGTAAATCTTTATTGGAATATAATTTCCTATTTTAATGAGAACACACTCGAATCCATTCACATGATTGAAAGGAAATGATTTTTCAAATGAAGATGTGTTCAAGGGCAGATGAATGAAAGCTTTCTCGGTGCTAACTGACCCCAGCTGGTCTCTTGATTAATTAAATCTTCACTCGCCTCACAATTCCATTACGATTCACCTGTCACGATTCACAGACGAAGCTGAATTTATTGCATCCTACATTTCCTATACTACTGAGCATGATTACTTTTTCAACAATAAATTCAAGCAGTCGGTTGAGTCTGACCTGCCTTTTTATTTATGAAGTGCTTTCAAAAAATTTCACGGATGGACAGTGGTCCTTTACACCACTAGTATTTGACATTCTGAACATTAATACAGCAGTTTGCTATGTAAAGATATAGTAGAGTAATGTCCGGACCAAGATTGAAGTCACTCTCCCTCTGTGTGTGTGTTGTTATCCGAGCTTCTCCTTGCTTTGTTGACATAGCCAGGCAGACAGTGCGTGCTTTTAGTGCGTTTGAGCGTGCCCAACTGGTTGGTTCACAAACGCTGCTCTGCACTGTCTCACGCGGCGGTTACAACTGATAATGCCTTTCCGACAGACAACCTCAGGTAAACACTGTTAACTCTGTCAACAAGTTTTCCATTGTTTGCACTGTTAGCGCAGTGAGCCGCTGCCTCACCGACGCCATATTGAGAGGCAATAGAAAATGCTCCCAATCCCGTATTGTGCGCCTTTACCTACTTGCTTTGATCAAAAAAATCTACATATACTGTATATATATATATAGTATATATTGGCATTAGTAGTTTTAATTATGTATTATAAGCTGCTGTAAGTTATGAGACGCATTAAGTCAGCATTGCCGTGCTGATCTGATGGCAGCTGAGCAATGCTTATATCTTATTATTCACCCACTCCTTCTGTCAAGTTGTTACATTAATCCATAAATTCCAGGCATTCTTTTTTATTCAAGAGCCTGGTAGCAGCTCCATGGATTATACAGCAACGTTTCGTTCCTTTTTAATTTAGTTTTTATGTTATTTCAGTCCGAAAAGCAGAATAGCCCCCTGGAACCTCAACACTTGAAGAGATACTTACCATACATCCTTGAATCACAATTCTCTCCCGAATGCAATTTTTTTTATATTATTCTCAATATTTTTTCCTTTACCTTCACATTTGTCACAGGCCTCCATAATCACAGGCATATTTTAATGTTAGTTTTCGGAGCAGTAGTTTTCTCGTCCTTACACTCACTCTGTAAGGTTTACCGTGTTGGACTTATAGTTATATTGTTCCATGTAACCTCAGTCAGTCAGTCAGTTGCCTTATGTACTTTCACCTGTTTTAAAGCCTTGGTTCTCTGAATGAGAAGCGTCTTTATCGCTAAGGCAACTTATTCTTCATCAGCGTGAACTTCACGTTTTATTTTCCTCTATTCAGTTTCGGTAAGTATCCTTGAAGTCAAGTTAGACTCAGTGACTTATATTCCTCTCTGTAATATACTGGACTTTATATTCTTTTCCTTTCTTGCTTCTTTTCCCAACTCCCCACTTCTCTCCGATTACCACTTAACCCTCTACTTACTCTCTTCCCTGCATTTGTTAAATAAATAATATCTGTTTCCCGCTTCCCTTCTTCCTATTTCTCTTTTTACCACTCAGAAACAGAGTTTCTTTGTTCTTGGCATCCTTCACATTTTTCAACCTGTGTCCTCTTACTTTTCAGAGGCACTATCAAAGTATATCCGGTTGTGTATCTGACATAAAACAAATCATACACAGAATCTTGTTTTTTATCTAATGGCAGGAGCCAAACCAGCATTACCACTTGATGTGTTTTGAACACATAGCTGAGTATCAGAATGTGATTTAAAGACAAGGACATCTTCAAAAACATACACGTAACAGTGTTTGTTTTTTTCATCATCGGAAAGCAAACAATCATGAATATCCAAAACCTCGGGTCCAAATTAGATAAATACGCAAATTATGTCCAAGAAATGTCCTGTAGTAGGTGGTCAGTTCCATACAACACGATGCCACTTTGTGACTGTTCCACTTAAGATGAACTTTGAGGAAATTAAAAAAGGGATCGAATGACGTACAAAAATGACACAAGAAAAAATAGAAAGATTATTGCAAGATGCTCAGACTGGAGCAAGTGGAAAATGTCACTGATATAGACGGTGTCTCTGTAGGATTCAAAGGTAACTGCAGCCAAAGCTCAGGGATAGGCCGATAAGTTTGCGTAAACATAACAGACCCTGCCAGTAATAAATCACCTGTTTCAAAAGAAAAATACTCAAATGTTGGTCTTTTGTCTTTTGGATAAGACCAATATGAAAAACTACGAGAAAAAGTAGAAATAGCAAGTTAGCACCAACAGCCAGGCAGCATGAAAACAACGATGACATAAAAGTGACCGTCTGTAATCTAAACCTAAATCCTGCTGTACTTAAAATGCATTAGATTCACTGGTGATATGATCCATTGTCAGTTGGCTTTGTTGAATGAGTACAAATATCTCCCACCAAGTATTAAAGATAAGGATGACAGATTGTATATCCAAACACATGAAAAAAAGAGGTGATGGAAATGACTTGAAACAAGAGAAGAAAATAATGCAAAAATATGCCCTCATTCTTGACTGAGAACAATAAAAGAATTCAACAGATGTGTCAAAAAGATGTATGAGAGTCTGTTATATAGAGATTTAATCTGAACTTTAGAGACGTCAAACTCACAGCACGGCAGGATCGTAGATGGATCTTTAAAAGGTCTCAGTAGTAAAGGTTTCTTCAGTATCACGGGTACATGCTGTAATAGGCAAAGCAATGACACTACAAAAGGATCAAAGGGCACATTCACATCGCTACTACGGCTCTGAATCCTTTAAGACACGTTCTTTAAGTCTTTATCATTTTATTCAGTTTGGTACCTGTAGGAGTGGGTGCTTCCACACAATGTTTATATGAATACCATAACAAAATCGTATACTAAAGATAGTTTTCTGCCGTTTCCTTTAAGAGCCAATCAGCTGCAGGGGAGGACTTCACTTGAGCAAAGAGCAACGGCCTAGAAAATCAAGGCCGAGACAAATGGGTGACAATCCACAATTGGTAAATGACATAGCTGCTGAAAATACTTGGGGAAAGGTGCTGCTTGTCAAAGGAATTATGCATGCAGCTCAGTAAATGCAGTAGTCCGTGACACACAGCACTCAAATTAAGTAGCTCATATTACTGTACAGTGCACACTAAACGGAGGTCCTTGCAATATGCAAATTTTCGACAGCTTTAAGCCCTTAAGTTTGGGACAGAAAGCGTGAAAGGGTTTATTGGTCCAGGGAAAATATTCTTCATTTAGATGACTAAATTATCACTAAAATATCAATATCAGGCTTTAGGATTAAACCAGGCTTGTTCAGTTTACCGTAAAGGCAGCAGTTAATTAGGGAGGGCTGGTATTTAACTTTGCATTCGCACAGTAGATATCCCTGTAGTAAGATGCTGCAGTCAGTATATGAACAAGTAAAACAAATAATAACTAAAATGAATCTGGTATAATTGGGGGTTTTCAAATCTGAATACTGTATTCATGAATACACATATTAAAAAAAACACATTTTTGATTTAGTTAAAAGCAGATATAATGGAGGGCAAGGGTTTGTTTATGCTCATCTTTCATTATGTATGTACCAAAACACACAATGAACAACATTTGGGATCTTTCAGTTTGCTTTGGGAATAGTTCGATTATTTTGATTATTTTTATGAGTAAAGGCAGTTTTTCCTCTAAATCCGTTTCCAGTTGGGTCGACTCCTCTGCTCTGCTGACACAAAACGGCTCATCTGAGTAGGAGTGGACGCTGAGTCCCTGTCTACTCACCGTGTGTTTACTACACACTTCACAAAATGCAATTTAGAGAGATTTTTTAAAGCGAAATAAGCATCCATGCAGGGAAGCACATTCATTCTTATTTACAGTAGAAGTAGAACATTGTATAGATAATGTTAAACACAAAAAAAAAAGAAACAGAATCATCTTGGAATTCGTTGAAAAACGCTAAACCCACATAAATGTTATGTCATTTAAATATATCTGGAGGGAAGGGGCTTGTAGGATGGTGGCAACATATTTGGGAAACGTCACATTTTATTGCCTACATGTAATACTTTAACACTGGCACAAATGGAGAAATCATTTTCATTTATTTTCTTTTATTTAGCATCATCTTTGGGGGTTCAATATCAACACCTTCAGTTCATAGTTTAAGCTGTCATTCATAATTTTGTCTTTGAAATTAACAAAACATTTTGCCCCTCATTTGTCTCCATACAACACCACTCACTACAGAAACCTCCACGTCAACAAAACAGCTTAGCAAAGGTCATTTATTGGAAGTTCATAATGTTGAAATTGATTGGAACTCTATAGTTCTTTAAAGTTTGCATGAATAATTGGTTCAACAAATGCGGGAAGAAATACAAAGTGCAGAATCACAGCATATCTCAAAATCAACCGAAGCCATTCATACAAAATCTACATTCAGGTTTTCCTCTTTTTAAATTGTTTAACTGCCCCTACAGCAACAGATCAGTAACTTCTTAATTGGAGTTGAAGCCCATGCCTCTTGATAATAGGCGTGTGCGGAATGAAGATGAATCAAAGGCAAAAAGTTCAGACACAACTTATTGAGTTAAATTATTTTAAATGAAATTGATGTTATTCCTAAAATTAGGAACTCCTCCTCAAAGATGTTAAGAATTAAACAGCCTCTTCATGGTCTGAGATGTACAGATGCATGGCTGCAGATAGGGTCTTTTTATTTAAAGATAGAAAGATCAGGGGGAGTGGTGATGGCAGATAAGAAATGATGGCCTGCATTGAAAGCACACACACACACACACACACGCACACACACAAAACCAACATACACAAACACACATATACACCAGCCTGAGATGACTTTTGCCATTGGCAGTAACATTTCAATCAAGTCGCTCCACCGAGTCTAATCTTTGATGGGATCGTTGCGATGAAGCTCTCCTCTGACTACACTCTGATGACTTGTGAAACTTTCACTGTCTCTTCTTAATTTTCTGAAGATGTCTTTTTATACTTTCGTGTCTTTCATAAGGGTTTATTGTTAGCACTGCTCACAGCCAGGTTGAAGCTGTAGAACAATTCAATATGAGAGAGAAATGTATTAATCAATTCAGCTGTCAACCAAATGCATATTTGATTACTATTGAAATAACTCACATTTAAAGTCCTCCACTCCAAAATATGAATGAGCTGCCATTTGTTATTCAATGCTGTGGCCTCATTCTGCCTCTTCATGCTACTGTCCATTAACAATAAATGGAAGCTGCAGCCTCTTACTGTAAGAGCACCACCATGGCCAAAACCAAACATCAGCATCTTTTCATGTCTAACTTCCTGGCCATCGCCTCTCGACATTAAAAAGACTTGGCTGACTCTTCACAGAAGGCCAAAGAACATTTGTTGTGTACATTAGAAACCACAGAACAATGGCAACCTCTGAGTCATGGGGTGTTTCTCTACTTTCTGCAAAATTGCACCCATTAACAGTTAGCGACCACTTCATGTCATTTCTTTTGGTCAGGAACAGCCTTACCATACGTCGTAACCGCACTCAGATGTGGAGGAAAGGCTTGAATGTGATATTTGGATTCTCATGTTTGCCACAATCTTGATTACATTTCTCTGGGAAAGATAGATCTTTTAACATTCTGTATTTGACTTATCTCAAATATTGGATAGACAAATGCCTCTGTGCTGTAAATCAACAATCTGCAAATAGATTCTACACAGAATCTCTGACATCTGCCTTGCTGTGTCTGGCAGCTGCTGCAGAGCTCCACACAGCATGTTACCATTTTCAAGGAATCACGCAATTGATTAAAGACCTTTTGTTTCAGAGGAAAAGTCAATATTTTAAAGGGACAGTTTGGAGTACGAACGTATCGGCATTTAAACCACAGTAGATGTCGAGTCGCAAGCACCCAGTTTAAAGAAACAGACAGGCGTACCGACACAGGAGCAAAGCAAGGCACTGCTGTGGGCAGGGCTGCAGCGAAAAGTATTCTAACCACCTAAAAACAATGACTTTTGTATTTTAGAGGCCGTGCAATTTTGGATCCTTTTGTTTACTCAATCTGCGTTGGCCAGTGGAGAGAAACTGCAGCACCCAGAGGAAACCTTCCTTTTCACCCAGAAACTGTATCAACAATGCGGCAAAATAAATTACACACAGCTGCTGATAATGAATAAATCCCAAACTCTTCTTTTCTCACACATGATCCAGAGATGATGCACATTCCATGATGTTTGTTGTTTCATGTCTTGTCCTGTTGTGCAGGTGTGATGTCAGATGTGATATGCAAAGCCCCAGCACCATGAGGGAGGCTTACATGTGATGATGTGACACAAATGAGCATGTTGTGCTGGTTGGACAGGTTTCCCTGCTGTTTTCTTTACATACTAATTCAGATCACTGCAGCCCCCTTTTGCTACTTCCTGCCAAATGTGGACAAACGCTACATGCTTTTTGACAAGATTTAGCCCCAATTAAGCAGTTCCCTGCATACAAATTTAGAAAAATATATTTCTGAATCGTACCATTATGTTTTTCCTTCGTGGCTTCCTCACAGCAGTTCCCTCATCTGGAAAATTTGGGCTGAGAGAGGACGGTAACTTTGGGTTTAATTAGTTGAACTAAACTTGATGAGATCTTGTGGTGTGCATCCAACCTAGGATTAAACCAGGGGAGAGCAGATTTTTCCAGTTATCTCTCACTGTGAGCTGTCCTCATTAAAACGCATCTGATGGTTGTCGGCAGAAGATTAAACGAAAAACACCATGAGGTGCCGTTATTATAAATACTGAGCTCTGCTGATTACAAACAATTGCCTTCATCACCCCTGCTCCCTTTGCTTAGCAAGTAGGTTGTGTCTTAAAAGTCCATTCAGTTGCCCTGCTCAAGTGATGAGGGATATTATAAATACTGCCTGTTGTGGATGGGGAGTTAGAGTAGCAGCAGGGCAGCAAGCATATACTTTTTTTTCATGCATCAGCTGCAGCTAATGAACAGCCAAGTTGTCAAAAAAGGCAGAAAACTAAGAGGGCATTTATTCATATGTAGTCTATATGTGTGATGTGTGGTATGCATCATGTGGAGAGACAGTGGTGTGGAGGGGCACAGGGGGAGTAAAGTGGTATCAGATCTTAACAGTACAATATCAGACCCTCACCTTTCATCTTCTGTTACTATGGAGACACTTTATATACACGTCATAGTCTGTTAAAAATACAATCTCACTGACCACTTGTTGCCATCTTCGATCATCTCAGTCATTTGGAAAATTCCAATGTGGATGAAAGGATGGGGGCTTGATGGTGCTGAGGCGTGACAGGCTCCTCCAAGCAAACATGCTGCCTAACATCGCAAACATCAAACGCTCTGAGCCTCTCTCAAAGGAGCCAAAAACAAAGATTCAGGCCCAAACTTTGTGTGCCGAAAAAAAGAAGGCACACCGAGCTGTTGTGGTGTTTATCTGAAGTCTTATCAGATCGACCATTAAATGAATTATGTGGCTGACAAAGCAGCGCTAGGAAGAACCATGGAGCAGAAGCCCGTACTCCATAAAAGCAATTCTTTAGAGACTGTTATTAGCAAGCTAGCTGCTGTTGTGGACTGTTCGTTTTCTTAGTGCACAAATTCTTCATCCACTGGTGTCTTTGGCAGTTCAGTTCATTTAGATTCATCACAGTTTGATCAGTTTCAATCATACTATCTTAATAAGAGTAGCCCATAACACGTATACCTTTTTCAAAAGTAATTTTAAATTGTCATTTTTTAAATTTGTTTTAACATTTCAGAAAAAGTTTTCTTTAAAACCGAGAATGTGAAGATACACTAAATGGGCCACCAGTTTCATTTTAAGAGACCCCTCTTATTTTTTCTTTAATAATAATAATTCTCTAATAAGCAAAAGGATTTCTTATCTGATTACTCAATTAATAGATGGAATAATGATAATCAATAGCGGTGCCCTAATTAACACCATCCAACTTATTGCTGTTAGATTTATCATCTGGCCAACGGAGATGCGTTCATGTGGCTGAAAGACTGAAAGTCTGTGAAATGATATGAAATATAGAAGTGGGGCCTTAAGGTCTTCCCAGTTTGGGCTGAGCATGTAGCCATGGTGGTTGCTACTCGCCTTGTGTATGTCAAAGCTTAAAGCGAAATCAGGCTAAAGCAGCTCACATTTGTCGATATTTTTACATTTTCTATCCGTCAAAACTGCTTCACACCTTAACATTGCAAGGATTTGCAAGAAAATCAGATCAAGTTGGCAAGTCTCCAACTGAGTAGACGGCAGTCCTCAAAGGCATAACACATCCGGGTGTAGCAGTGGACTCCCCCGAGTGTGTATGAGGAGCGAACGTTTGCAAATGAGATTCAGCGACACATGCTGGGTTTAAACCTATCTTAGGATGTTGGCCGCGTGTCTTCCAGCACTCTTTTTTTCCCATTTCTTTTTCCCATTGCGACTATACCAACAGGGGAAAAACTCCACAATCTTCAAAAAGAAACTGCAAACAACCAGTTGGTGTTTGTTGTATGGCACAGACAGGAAATTGAAGTCTAGTTTGGAAATAAATTAGTCAGTCAGAGAAGTATATGGCACAAAGAACAAATTTTGCAGAAGTCACTCATGCATGGAGGAAGTCTGTTACTTCAGCTCAACCTCTGAGGAGAAACTTGTTTTCAAAACAGAATTTCTTTTCTCAAACCTTTGTGTTCACATTGTCTTTTCTGTGTGACTGTGTATGTGTGTGAGTTTTCAAGGCTTCTCACTCAAGGCTACGAGTTTCTTTAAAAATGAAAAAAAGAAAAGTTGGCCTCTCTTATTCGTCCAATCAGGCGTGAGTTGTACGGCCTTGTGGTTTAATTTTCTAACCAATTAAAATTAATAGGTTCTTTCCTGGCTTTCAAGGCTTTGATTTAACAAGCAGCAGAATTAAATATCCACAATTCCCACTTAGGACAGCCAAGGACACTGACAAAGGTTTCTGTGCTCTTTGTGTTACTTTTTAATGCTGTCATGCTGATATCTGTCTCTCCGTGTCTATGTGTCGACTTTTTGGAGAAAACACTAACTTGGAACCAGTACATGACAGGAATTCAATACGTACAGGAAGAGTTGCATGCATGCAACTCTTATGTAGAGAAGATGGTCTGATTAAATATGAAGTACCTTGCTGCATAGATTTACATTTTAATGAACAAAAAAATGATTTTCATAAAACTACTATAACTTCTCAATGCTGAAAGTTCATATCGAAGCAATGCAAAGTATGTCGACATCAATATTTGCCTTAATTAATGAATTCAGTAGAATAACTGATTATTTGTAATAGTATCACAGTGATTATGTTTGATGTTGTCAGCTTAAATGCCTCTTGTTTTATTCATACCCTCGGAAGAAAACTTTCACGCGAAGGTGACTGTTTCATAATTAATTCCTAATGATATTAACGACTCATCAGGATGTACTCGACTTTGTTTTCTATTCTTCTGCGTTGATTTCCTGCAATAATACTAATCCCTGCATGGTATAGAGCTCAAGCAGTGAAACATGAATCAAATTGTAATATTAGGATCGTTTTTAAAATGAGACCCCAGGTGCCACATTTTCCACGGCTGCTGATAGCTCATGGGATGACTGTCTTCATCTTTTTTCCATCTATTTGTCTGTCTTTGATGGTGCTATGGTAATGT
This sequence comes from Anarhichas minor, assembly GCF_050575085.1. Taxonomy (NCBI): domain Eukaryota; kingdom Metazoa; phylum Chordata; class Actinopteri; order Perciformes; family Anarhichadidae; genus Anarhichas; species Anarhichas minor. The sequence continues at coordinate 8,325,210 of NW_027466472.1, forward strand.
TAGAGCAGCCATTCCCTTTTTCTACTTCTGTTAAGAAAGATATATTTAGCTTACTTCTCCTTCATTATACCCCATCCATCATTCTTTCTGCTTCATGTGTGTGTTTAAAAATAAAAGAGAAATAGAAAGGGAGAGGAAATCGAGTTAACAGGTGGTGATGGGAGGAAAGGAGGAAAGGGAGACAGACATGGTGGGGAGCTGATCTGGCGCTGGGCGCCTGCCAAGAACTAAGACGCAGAGAACTGAGGAATGGAGGAGATCCGGGGAGCGGGATGGAGTTGTGTAGAGCAGATTGGGTATTAAAGTTGAGAGGAAAAACAGTGCTAGAGAAATGAGGGGATTGGTTAGGAGAAAAGAGCACAAGGGTGAAAAAACAGAGGGGGCTGAGGGGAGTAGACGAGGGCAGGAGTGAAGTGATAGAGGGAGATAATAGGAGAGCAGGGAGGTTAGGAAGCAGACACATTTAGGTTCTGTTCACAGGAAGCATTGACAAATAAGGGGCGGACGGTACTACTGCTCAACTTAAACAGGGCTTTACGTAAAGCTCATATCTATAATGTTGTCAGGCTGTAGAATAGTAATGCATCCATGCACGGTATTGATTTAATGTGCTGAAACGTACAAAACCAGACCCGATTTTAGTGAATAACCATGGACAAATTTGACAGTATTTCCAGGGCAGCTGTATTGATTTTCCCACGTTGAAAGTCACAATCAAAGGCCTAGTGAGTGGTGCATTGATCCAGTCATGTGCAGGAAGGCTTCATGTTGATGTCGCAGCAGAGGAAAGCAAAAACATGTGTCATCAGTAGGAACTGGTTAAAGACATTTTGTGCTATGATCACTGATGCCACCGGCACACTGAGCCTTAAGATCTGTGTTACACGTCACCTTTCTTTTTCCTTTTGTACATTGCAGAATATATTATATATTTATATACTGTATATATATATATATATTTTACATCAGTGTAAAATGTAACAGAATCTGCAATGACTGAACTACACAACAACATTTATATTTCTGTCCACCTGATAAATACAGGTCCAATATTCTCTCTTCTCTCGTCTGGTCTCCACCAACTCCTGAGGGAAATATCTGACTCTTAGTTGTTAAATGTTCCACTTTGTTCACCAGCGACTCCTTAGCTTTGTCTCTGTGCAGTTTGGTGGCAGACAGGTAGATTGTTTGTGATTCACTTGCACAGTTATTTTTAAAGGTTCTCTATACAATAGCATTAATATAGCCCCTCCGTTTGCAAAAAGAAGTCTGATTGTATGGAAGTCTATGAGAAAATGACCCTACTTTTCAATTGATTTATTACTTCTTTTTAAACATTGTAAACATGAGTTTATGGTCTCAATCACTAGTATCAAGTCTTTTTCAATACAGCATGATGTTCATTGTAAATGATGGTCCTGTTTAGAGTAAAGTAGACCATAAAGCGGAGTATGCCTATATTCCAAATATGGTAACTTCTGTTCACGGGTTCACGGGTCTATGGGCACAACTGACGAGAGGTTATCGTCATGTTGTCATGAAGTGGTATCGGATGTGAGAACAGTATTGCACCCAACACTACTGGTGCATCCCTATTTGCTATGGGATACTGTATAGTTGTTAAATGTCTACCTGAGCAGAGAATGAAATGGCTCTCCCTGTGTGTTGTAATCCAAGCTACTCTGTGATTTGTTGATTTAGCCGGGTTGGCCGTGTGTGCCTTTTAGTGCATGTGAGTGTGCTCTCAGTGTCACGACTGCTGCTCTGCACTGTGCTCACACGCCGGTTACAGCTGAAAATGACATAGATGTGTAGCACCCACCCTCCGACTCCCCCTCAGATAAATACTGTTCCTGTTATTTGCACTTATTGCGCTGTTAGCAGCAAGCTGCCTGCTCAGCTCTCACCATGTTCACAGCCATGTGGAGGTACTAGATTTGCTCTGCATTTCAAATGTAGTACCTTTAAACCTTAATTCATTCATATGTTTAGTATTGCTATCCACCCGCAGCATCCACCTCGACAACAACAATTAACACATTTCAAAGTTGAAATTCAGTCACATTCAACCGAGGTGGAAAGCATGAAATTACTCTTAGTCTTTTGAAATGACTGTGTCAATGTTTACCTTCACCTGCACTGAAAATTGCCAACTACGGTTACATCTGGAAAATTGTACCTGGTGATTGTGTTAAAGGCCAAAGGTTGATTATATGTTTTATGCAGAACAACTAAAGCTGGAGATTCAAACAAGAAGATAGAAACAATGCCGCCAGTCTATTTTTGTTTGTTTATTAAAAAAATTCCACACACCATAAAAATTACATGTACAAAACTATAAGATTTGAAATTGCTGTATGTACACTTACAAAATATAAAGCCCGAAAAAAAGTGAATGGAGCACAGAGGGAGGAAAGTGAAGACATAGCTTTTGTGTTTGTTTTTTTTTGTCTTTTTTGTGTATTTCTTCTGAGATGGGTCAAACGGTTTGAGGTTCTCTGTCTATTCCCTCTTCTACCAACGTACATCTCTGCGAGGAAATGTAACAATCATGACGATCATAATGACACTGGGGGGAACGGCGGCAAGCGCAATCACGTGCACACCCAGACACACATATGGACAGCACATATCTAAGATGACACCTGTGTACCACATATCCCATTTACAATAACCAGCTTAAAGTCAAAGCATGGACATGATGAGAGAGATGCTAGTATAGAGCACCTGTGTCATTCTGATGATTAATATAAAGGGATATCTGTCAGACACATATGGAGATGTGACTCTTTTGACCGAGAACATGAAGTGAGATGTTTCCCGTTATCTATCATGCTGTGTGCACGTCAACACACTCCACAGTCATATGGGAATGTTATAATGAAGATGTGCAGAGGGCCTTTGATGGATACAACCATGATGTTAACAATGCAGGGGGTGCAGTCATATACAGTCATACAGCATTTTTCTTTAAAATAAAATATTTCGATTTTCAAAGTAGAACTCTGGACCTGTAAACGTATTCAGTGATGACAGTGATGAGGATTTTGATGAGGATGAAGGCTGATTCGCGTGATTTGGCTTACGGATACCCTGCTACTTTATTTTTTAAACCTCTTTATCTGTTTCCTTCTTGACTTGAGACATGTGGCTTTCATCTGGATCTCTGGGTCTAAAAAAAAAAAAAGGAACAAAAGAGAGCGAAATAAATTAGTATGCATTTTACTGTCGTTTACAGTCAGAAACATTTGAAATACTGTGTTCTGTCAAGAAACATATGCAGCGTCAAAACGTGTCTAAGTCGTAGCTAATGGCTAAAGGTGTTTGGGGTATTGGGTAATATAGTTCCAAACATGAAAAATGTAACAATGATGTAATCTTTTATTGCAAAAATTGACATTAACACAAAGGATTTTCAATCACAAAGCAGATTTTTTCAACACCTGTTAGCTACAGCTGTTCAATATGTTCAGCCTTGGGCAAAAAGATGTGTTTAGCTCGAAGTAATGTGCTGTTTGTCTGGAGAACATGTGTGCTTTGTATGCCATGGGCAAAATGCTGTGTGTTTTTGGTGTCTGTGTATTTGTGTGATTTTCTTTCTTCAAAACATGGACAAAGTAGCGTCTGACTACAGTTCAAATTGCGAAGAGCACTTCATCCACCTTCACTTGCAAATGGATGGCCATGACAGGCAGCTACTTTAGGAGCAGCTCTGATTGGAAACCTCTACAACCCACATTATTTACTAACATTTATCTTGTTCCCTATTAGAAAACCAAATTCAGAGTAACACAGTGATGGACAGTCAACCCTAAGGCAGAGAGATTTCCAGCTTTCTTCTTCTCAGTGCTCTACTGTAGATACTGGAACCAACTGGGTTTGAAATCCAGTGTACTCAAGTGTTTGACAAAAATAATCAAATTTTGTTCAACCTTAAACTGATCCATATGATCTCTGCATTCGGTTATCACGCACAGCTGTTTAAACTGTCAAATAACAGGGTTTCTAAAAGCACAGCATCCATGTCAGGAAAAAATTAATAAAAATACATTACAGCAACACGATGTTGGCTGTCGATTCCCCTGTTAGAACAATTTAATAAATGCATTCTGCTAAGTGACGATAGATTTATAGGAAAAACATGTGACGGAAAGCAATTGGCCAGCCCACCAACCTCCTTGTTAAACTTGAACAAATCTCCCACTGCTGGCCTCATTAGTAGTGTAATGCGAGCATGCTAAAATGATTAGCTGTCACATTGTAAGCTGCCCTCTTGGGGGAAACCTGGTTCTATATTCACATTGCGCCTCATCGAGTGGTTGGCTGAAAGAATATGGTAATAATAATAACTGGACAAAACAAATCAGCTGTGATAACACCCAAACTAGATCTAAGTCATTCAAACTGACGGACTACCACTGGCCCTCTTTGAGATATATGCACTCTCACGAGAAGGCTACAAATTCCACCAAATGTTTGTCCAATTGATTAAACCACTGCCCGCCCGTCCTCATACACTGTAACATGTGCATGAAATCGTACTGACAAAGTGACGTGGAAGTACTCTGTGAACCACGACTTGATGATATTCAGCTGATGATTATTTAAAAAGACATCTAAACCCATCTGGACAAGGATACAATGACACTACTGTGATTTCAAAGCTAATGTCTTTATGTCAGACTGCTTGGTATATGGCAAAAAATATATAAAAATTTTGCATTATACGCAGCTCTCTGCAGCATTTTTTTTTTTCCATTTAATGCGGCTGATGCATTATTTAACATGTGGAGTAGTAATACATTTAGTTCAAAACAAATCCTGGGTTGTATGACAAATAAAGACTAATCCCCTAAAAACCTGTTAAAAATGACAAATCTAACTTCAAATGGAAAATAGACATTTGTCACTTCTTCACCAAAAAAAAGCCAGAGAAATCTTTACCCACAAACCCATCTCAACAAGAAGGTGATTTAATGAAGTGAGCATTTAACAGCAACAAAAGACACACAAACCCCAGATCTTTGTTCTCCCTGGTATTTTAAAACAAAAGCTTGTCTCTCAATCCTTATTTTCACAGCGTCCCCCCTGAGACCATTATTTGCGTAAAGCTTTGAATCCGCCAATAAGCCAATAGACCACTGCAGAGCACTTTATGCTTGTAACACATAAAAGACTCCAATCTCCCAATTCAACACCCTCGAATCCCACCATCGTCTTATTCTCCTCCCAATACGAATAAACTGCATCAGCGTTTTCTGGTGTAAATCTACCGATATAACGGCCAAAAAGCCATTTTGAGGCTAAAACCTTAAAACTGCACAATATTTTAATCCAACAACAGTCCCATTTAACAACAGCCCCATTTTCTTTCCTGCCTGCAGAAGGAAATTGTTTTCTGCCGAGAGAGATTAATGGAACGGTGCTAACTCAAAGTCCCTGCAGTCAATAGATGTATGAATACCTGCACTGCCATTGATTTAGTGGACGTTTCATTAACACTTTACATTATGTGTCACATGTAAGGCAATATAATACATGGAAGTTACATTAAGACTATGTTGTAATTATGAAAGTGATAAAAATGAACACACTGCATACTTTACACTGACATGATTCATATTTTTGAAGTGGTGTGCGGGGTGATGCTTGTTGTTATGTTAATTCATATCATACTGCATCCAAATGCATTTCGTTTATTGTAAAGACACTGCAGTGATACCGCCGACTGTACTACACTTCATGTTACTACGTCAGCCACACATATTTTTAAGCTTCTGCTGTAAAGTACACAACATAGTGCAGTAACAACCTCGGCAATCTTCAAACCTAAAGTAGTTTACAGTTATCATTGCAAAAACACAGCTGCCACTATTTATATGTAAATGGTTGAAGGTACTTTCTGTTTCGCTAGGTGTAACCTGCTGAATAGTGCCACCCCATTTGTCTTTTCGTTTGTTTGCATCTGCATCCTCAAGGTGCACCTTGCATCATACTATATACGTATATATATACTGTATATATATATATATATACAGCCATCAGTAGCATACCATTACTTTCTGCAGCCACAGCTGCTATACTGACTCTGTCTCTCTTTCTCACACAGACACACACACACACACACACACACACACACACACACACACACACACACACATAACATTAATTTCCTTAAGACGTACCCTCATCATATCACAGGCTCTCAGTATTCTGCTGTCTTGAGCCAGATGTTTAAATCACTTTCACTGCTGCAGTATGTTGACTGACTTGCTCTAAAGGAAAAAAAAAAGATTGCAGCCAAAGACAACCACCCACACTGTTTCATTCAGCACTGTCATTATTTAAGCATCATTTTATTGTTTTCATTGCTAAGAAATTGTGCAAATACACTGGGATGAGTGTCAAAACATTGGTACACTGAGGTAATATTCCAAAGAGGGAGTAAAATCTCCACTCTTCATATTTTCTGCTTTAAAATTTAAATAATATATTTGATGGGGTAAAGGTGCTGGGCTGTAGACTTTTATTGAATACAGTAATTGACAGCAGTGCTTTCAAACCGTTGCTGCATTGCTGACCTTCAAAAGCTGACGCTGGAACACTAAGAGCAAGATCTTTTGCAGAACAAATCCCAGTGGTGCTCACATTTTAGTGCTGAACACCGCCCAGATAGCATTTTTTTTACTGCATCAGGGTAGTTTAGTATTCACATCTCTTCAGATGCTTTTCCTGGATGGGCAACTGGCATAAATGTCAACTTTTTAGTGTGACTGACACATGAATCCGTCCTCTGAATAATTCAGGTAGTTAATAATTCACTCATTCATGCTGAAGTATCAATTGCTCGGTAAGTTAATATTGTCCTCACAAACAGACATGCATCATTGAAATGGCGCGGGATCTTTCCACAGACATGTCTTTTGACTCACTGAGTATGTGTCCGTGTGTTGACGTATATGTTTAGATGAGGGCATCATCTGCCCCGCTGAGTAGTTTTCAACCTTTTAAAAAAAGGGGTAAGGAGTCACACAATAAAGACTTACAAAAATAAACATTCATTGTGTGTATGTGTCATGTATTATTCATACTACCATGTTTTCTTTCTGAGGAACCACAGACACCTCACTGCACAATACAGCTGGAGCTCAATAATCCTCCACACATCCCACTCGCTGTTCTCCCTATGTTTTCCTCTCTGTTTTTTCCCTACTTCTCCTTCTTAACTCTTGCCCATTGCGTTTACATCTCATATCCTCTCCTTTAATTAAAAACAAAAAATCAAAAAAATCTTGTCTTTTCTCCTTTACCGTCTCTTATTCATAAAGCTGCTTATCTTGTGCAACCTCTCTCCTTTATTTTGCTCTTCATCCTGACAGTACGATTCAAGAAGCCAGTCACTGGCATGATAAGATATCAGCGGGAGCATGTGAACATACCAGAAGACCATGTTAGTCTACACTGAACAAGCATGTGTATGCAAATTTTGAATTATCTCACAGAGCCCAGCTCCTCTTATGTTTCTCTCATTTGTATAATCTTTTTTTCTTCCTCCCCATATTCTCACTTTATCCCTTTCCCTCGCCCCCAGTACTTCTGAACCTGTCCCTGGTCTAACCATAGACTGTAAGAAATATGGACATAGTCTCTCTGACTCCAAGGTTTCTGAAGAGCATTTGTAAATAATTCAAACATGGGCAGAGAGGTGGGATCGTTGTTGGAGTTGAAGCTGGCCCGTGTGACGCAGCGAAGGAGACAGCTGGCAGCTAGCAACCTGGTACAGCACCCACCTTTCACTCAAAATGGCCTCAACCTAAATTATGCCCACTACTTTAAGCCTTATTATAATTTAGCTCCTTCGTGCAAACCATCTTGGTGGCTAGAGCGGGATCCACCATTGCCTTTTTACAAGCCAAAGTGGTCAGGTGGTCAGAGCTGATGTGAGGAAGGAGGCTAGCTCCCCAAACCAAGTGCAATTGGGTCTATTCTCTCCTTTTTGCAGTGTTTGGTGGATAGAGGGCTGTCTCATGCCACCTTTAAAGTGTATGCGGCAGCCATTTTCTTCCTGTCATGAGGGTTTTGGCGTAACAAGTCTTTGGGGACCTTCTTTTGAAACCCATCTTGCAAGGGCTTAGAAGGCAACGGCTAGCGATGCATACTCCTCCCTGCAGTGGGAACAGCCTCTGGAGGGCTCCTCTCTGAAAGCATTGTCATTGGCAATTTTGCTAACTTTATGCGTTGGCATCTTATGGTGACCCCCCTCAGACACAACAGCTATTTGTGTGCTTCAGGGATAGTGTGTGTAAAGCCCTATCTAAGAATCGACTGACGGGATGGCTTTGTGAGTGCATCTCCCAAGGAAGAGACCCTCCCACTGTGTTTCGCACGCACTCTACAAGCAGTGTGGCAGTGTCATCGGCTTTCTTAGGTTGGGTGAGTGTCAAGGACATATGTACGGCGGTGTCTTGGTCAGTGCCTTGTTGGTTCATAAGGTTTTATCTGTTGGCCATGTCAGCCTCCTTTTCAGGGTCTGTGCTCGCTGGAACAACACAAACACTGTGGGGTTGGGCCATGGCTCTACCTAGTTCATTTATGTACTACCTGGGTAGGTGGGCTGCGGTGACTAACCTTTAGTCGATCAGGAACCGTGTGGTTGGGTTGATGTTATGTTGTGGCAGGGCATGCATTTATTGGACTTCACCTGCTTTACCCATAGAGCCCAGTAAAGGGTGAAGCCTGTGTGAGTTAGAACGAAGGTTACGATTTTGTAACCCTAGCTCTAACAGCAAAGGCGGTTCTCTTTGCCGAGGGAGCCCTGCTGCTCCTATGCCACGTTAAGGATGTTGAGCTGCAATGTGTGCTGTCATATGTACTGTATGTGGGGTTTGCACGTATTCAGGTAAGCCGAGGTATGATAGCCGGCTACGCTCTTTAGTGGCTGAATCCGTGATCGTGATAGGAGGGTGTATTACCTATCGAGTCAAGTAGAGGGCTTGGACTGTGCTTATAGAACTAGGGTTCCAATATAGTAACCTTCATTTCATCCCTCTGTCTTCCTCTGTTTTCTATTACCTGTCCCCCCTCTGCACATCCTTCTCACTTTTATCTTTTCTACCCTCCTTTTCCTCTTTTTCTGATCCGCTTTACCGAAGCATTGTTCACCTTGCCATACTTTTGTAGGACACTCCTCTTAACATCTCCACAGGTCAGACAACATCAGGGTGCACACACACACACACACACACACACACATTAATACAGTTGGGAGATACACTCTCTCCTTGGATATAGGTCTTAAAACGCACTACTCTCTACTGACCACCAGGGGGCGACTCCTACGATTACAAAAAGAAGACTGATTGTATGGAAGTCTATGACAAAATGACTCTTCTTCTCACTTGATTTATTACCTCAGTACATATTTATATTTATGTTTATGGTCTCAATCGCTAGTTCCTGGTGACGGCTGTAATCCAAGATGGCGACGGCAAAATTGTCGAACTCGAGGCTTCAAAACAGCAGTACACAATTCAATGAGTGATGTCACGACGTCTACTGTACGTCCACTTCTAGTCTAGGGGCTTCACGTGTGTTCTCCCCTTTTCTTCTTGAAGCATACAATGCTTCTCACTCACGCAGCAGGAAAGTAATGTATAATGAAAGCAGGATGTGTCGGAGAACCCAGGGTCATTTTTAGATATTTAAGTGTACATGCGTGTGTATGTGTGTGAGAGAGACATCAGATCATTCTACATAAATGCAGTAATGTATGCATGGCCACGTCTAGCTACATCACCACCACATCACACCAGATGTGACATACTGCTTAATTTGAAGTCATAGAATAGCCCAACAGCCCACATAAAGGGAGCACACATTGCATCTCCTCTACTTTAAATTCGTAATAACACCTACAGTGTACGTGTTTGCTGTGCCATTCTAGCCTCAAATGAAATTAACTGAATGGTGGCTGGGAGGGACTCATAAATGCCGCTGCAAAACGACCACAGATGGAAGCTGTCACATCCAAGTGAAAAAAGCACCATATTGCCGTTTAGACAAAATAGTGCAACTGAAGAGACGTAGACATACAACATGTGTCTGGTTTACAACGTCAGTTAAAGGAATTACCAGTTCAATCCTTGTGAATTGGAGAGGTTGAGAGACATCAAAATTTCACTGTTCTGTGGCATAAAGGAAAAGGAATAAAGGAATAGTTCGACATTTTATGAAGTATGCTGGTTCTTGCCCTCTTATAGGGTGTCTATACAATAAAACATTAATATAGCATTAAACAACCTTTTCCTATGTAAAGTGATGAAGTCACTCGCCCTCTGTATGTATTATAATCCGAGCTTCTCTGTGCTTTGTTTACATAGCCAGGTTGGCCTTGAGTGTCTTTACGTGCATGTTAGTGTGTGAGCGTGCCCCACTGGTTAGCTCACGATTTCCGCTCTGAACTCCGCTCATACAGTGGTAAAAGCTGACAACCAGCTTGAAGTTAGTTTAATAGTTAAGCCAATGCTGATGTACCTTACATTTGCATTCTCTATAATGGCCATCAGGATAGGGCTCATCTGGTTGCAAAAAGCAGTCCGATTGTATCGAAGTCTATAATGAAATGACCCTACTTCTCACTTGATTTATTACCTCAGTAAAGATTGTGAACATGAGTTTATGGTCTCAACCGCTACTTTCAAGTCTTCTTTAATATTGCACAATATCCGTTTCGTAAATCATGGTCACATTTAGACTGAAATGGACGATAAAGCAAGCTATGCTTAAGGGAGTGGCTACCTTGTCATTGACAGGTCTCTTTCAGAGCCGTATAAGGCGTCTCTACTACAGCGTCACTGCTCTGCAGTCTTAATATGGTCTCTTACGTTCACTGGTTGCAAAGAAAGATGTCAAAGGCCAAAACCCAAGATGGCAATGGCCAAAATGACAAACTCAAGGCTTCATAACCTCTGTTGCTCCAAGTTGATAGCCATGTGGAGGCAATAGATATATGTTCAAAACAATGCTGTATTGGAGGGACACACACTCTTGTAAGTCAACATCACAGAACATGTTGAAGACACAGTTTATCCTCTATTCACATCTGTCACAATAGCGGAACCAAGGCATCAATAATCATGTGTTTGATAATGTAATGCAATTACCATAATCATTGTTTTAATACACAGGACACAAAGCTTAATGGATGCCAAAAAGGTTTTACAGTCCCTCATGGGTTCAATATTTTACATTTTCTAAAAAAGTTGGAATGAAATCACTACATTTTTCCTTGGCACGACAACTATATTGATCACCATAAAGGGGATCACAAAAAATAAAATGTCCTTTCTACCTCTTCTCCCATTGCCGTCCTTCCCCTTCGGTGTTACAAATTTACCATAAGATACTGTCAATTGCTAGATGCTTAAAGATATATATTCCGTCATACCTATCCACCAGCCAATAAGCTTTTCACTTTGATTAAAATTAGAACTGCAGCATACGATCTATCCAAAATATTTATGTCAATGAAAACAAAAACAAAAACAGAGAATCTAGAACTAAAGACAAGACGATAGACCAGTATTCTCCTTAACTTTGAAACCCAACTGAAGGCACTTTAGGACATGCACGTTACAAAGGTATTTCTATTTTCATACCATGCTTTTAGTTTGTGCATTTTTTTTGTGTTATCTCTCTCTGGTGTGTGTGTGGGTGTATGTTTTTGTGTGAATGTAAGAAATGGGCAAGATGGCTCAAACAATCCCCAGCAACAACGGAGAGAGGCATTGTTTGTTATGTGTAAACAGCTTCTGGTGTCTGACATGTGTAATCATACTGTTCATGCCGTCTTGAGAGGACACACAAACACATAGTTACACAGTCATAGGCGTATATAAAGAGATAACTGCAATAGAGGTGCCCACAGGTACCCACTCTTACTTGTGTCTGTGTACCAGGTCCACAAAGGATGATGGAAGGATTCATTGATATTGTTACTGAACAAACAACGAAAAGTGTTTGTGTCACTTTGTTGTATTTGTAAATTAAAACTGGAGATAGTTGTCATTACTGTCCCTGCAACATCTTGTAACCATAACTTACAGGAGAAAATAACATCTTTGTATTGCTGCCTATAGTCAAAGCACAGAAACAGCAGAAATTACTGTATTACCTCACTACTTTATCCTGTCCTTTAAATATTATATATCTTATCTTAGAATTATGACAGAATTGCCAAACAAGCAAAAAAGATAAAGCATTATATGGACTCTTCTTTCATATTTTGTATGTTTGCCTGCAGATGAAATGGAGACTATCATTCAAAAATCATCCTATTGCAGTTTTGTTTATATGTGTATTCATGGGTGTCAGGTCGAATAAATGATCTTTGACCAAACTGAAATTAACTTGAAATTGCTAAATAAAGTAATAATGGGTATAGCAAATCCATAAAATGTACTTAGTTATCTAGCACCACTGCACAAACAATGAATCAGATGAACTGAACTGCGGTTAGAGTAAATTATTGTTTGTCGGCAATTAGGGAAACATATCCGTGCATGATGAGATTTATTACTGATAATTATATGCAATGGTAATTTTGTATGCATCTTTTGAAAAGCTTATTACATACTCTTAGGTGAAACACATGGATGGTCTGAATGGATACAATGCAGTTTGTAGCATCAAAAATCTTTGATTACAAATGGTTAGACCGGTGTTCTAGGTCAAGTCCAGTAGAGAGCACTTTGAACAGCAGTTGTGTGCCAGGAAAAGAACATCGCAATGAAGTATTCTAAAGTGTAAAGGGCACTATTCAACTACTGGTGCTGTTTTTGTTTACACCCACATTCAGTTATAATGGGATATATACTTTCTCTGGAGATTAAAGAGGTTTAAATAAGTTTGGAACCCTACTAGATGCATACAATTTGACTACAGATTATGCTTTTGATTACCTTGAATACATGTCTAACTTCATTTTGACAGTGAAAACCTCTCCAGCCTGGGGACTGGATGAGTTCAATTATGCTGCAGCAGACATCAGCGTCTGTCCGTGACTAAAGAGATATTGCTGACCCCTCCCCATCCCCCTTTGTACAGGAAAAGTCCATCCCCGAGGCTGTGGTGTCATAACCATATCCTCCCAGCATATTATATTCTCCAACAGTATTTGATCACTGCCTCAGGCAGGCAGGAGAAAAACAAGAGACATCTGATTGACAGGGGAAGAGAGAAGCATGAGATAAAGAGTGACTCAGACACTAAAGGAGCGAGAAACAAAAAGAAGGGGGATGCATTTCCTGTGGCCTGTTGTGATATTGTCAGTGGAGAGCGGTAACGAAGCCGATCGTTAGCCAGGGTGGCTCTCTAATTGTCTTGCTGACAGCAATTAGATGACACTTGTTAAAACATTGCCCTTATTAGGTTGCAGAGCACTCACAGCAGGAGGAGACAGTGCAAAGTGTAAATGTGTCTTAAACTATGGGACAGGACCCAAAATTGGTGGACGGCCAAGGTGACTGCCGGTGGGTCACCGTTTTTCACAATAATTAATGAGGCCGGGTCTTTGGGTGAGAGAACTCCACATTTGGCTGCTTGTTTGGTTAGGTTAATGGGCTAATCATCAGATTACTCACCTGTATAAGTGGGCCTAAGGAGATGTTAGAGAGGCTCGTAAAGGTCCACAGGGTCCTCACCAGTCCCATCCAGTGGAAAACAGACAAGACCAATTGATAACAGGCCTGTCTAGTCCATTCTAGTCCAGCTTAGTCTGCATCAGATCACTGCACAGTCTGAATCCTTAACCAGTGTATAATTCCAGTTGAGGCTCCGCTGCGTCCAAGTTTGGGTCCAGCTTAGTTCAGGTTTTTGTTTTATACTACATGTGCTTTCCAGAAACAGATTTTTGATTGAGAGATAACAGGGTCCAGTCAAGGTTGAGATCCAGCTCCAGGACCAGCTCAGCTCAGTTCAGTTTAGCACAATTGGATCAGTCCATATGGATGAATGGAGTGGTGCTACTTGGAGCCAGCCATGTTGAGAGTCCCTTATGTTCATTTGAGAAAGAGTGAGCCATTATCATTCGAGTGCTGAACACATCTTCATATCCAAAGCCAAAAACAAAATGTGTGTAATATTATTCCCTTTCTGTTTGTGCAGTCTATCATATTGTATATCCGGGTTATGTGTGATTATCTATGTATCAAACTTTTACTGTCTGTCTGTTAATACCATCCACTCGGTATCATCATTTTGATGCTGCTTCAGATGATGAGAAGTTCATTCATATTTTCTGCCTATCTTTATTTTGTAACACGTTCACATACCTCTTTATGCTTCCTTTTTAAATTACCTACGAACATTGCATCCATTTCCACTGATACAAATGTTTCAAAGTGGAAAATCCAGCATTCAGTGTGTGCCGTTCCATGAAAAAGGTGATTTATGATGATCACACCGAAAGCTGGATCCTGCAGCAACTGGCCAACCAACAGCCAAAGAGACACTGGGCCTTGACAAATCCAATCCAGACATGACAACCAAGATTGGCAGTTAATAGTACACCAGACAGTTTAGTTATTTTACCCAATGTTATTCATGGAAACAAAGTGATGGGTACGGTAAACAGGAAATATGGGAATGGATCTTAAGGGCTTTTTTTCTTCAGTGTTCACCAGCTTCTCCCCGGTGGTGACGTTCTCCACATCTGCCACTCAGAACAACAACGTCAGGGTTCTAGAGAACAGAAGAGTAAGAAAACAAAGAAAGTAGAACATTAAAATGACTAGTTAGGCTAGATGGAAAACTACATTACTGTAAGGACTGAGCAGTTCTAAAAGGGACTATTTGGCACAAGGGGGTTAAAAGGATCAATAAAACATCAGGGATGTAGAGTAGGACATCAGGTCTTGACAAAAGGATAGAAAATGAAGGTTCTTGGAACAAAATATTTAAAACAGCACAGGTCTAGAAGACACAGTTTGGCACCTGTGGGATCTGGACTATTCCAGTTAGAATTCCAATTACCACAGACCCATTTTGTATCCTTAGTGGTTACATCATACTTTATTCCAAACAAATGGAAAACAAGGAGATGGCTAACAATTCAGGATGTTTCTACTTTTCGTCAGGTTTTTGTTCGGTTTAAGTGGCATGTCCGACATAATATCCATTGACTTCTTACCTAGCAAAATGGTTTTCATTTGTCCCTCAGGAAATCTTTTTTTAGACGAGAGATTCAACAAATGCCTGTATAAACGAGGTCTGCTGACAATGGAAAGCAAAGAAGTGCAATAGCTTGGAGACTGATGAAGCTGTACTTGCTGGGGCAGAATATCGCCACAGCTGTTATTTGTAATGTGTATGTTTATCAGGAGAGCATTTATTTTCCATATTTGTTAACTGCACTTACTATGTACAGCCAGTGCTTACTGTGTCAGATTAAGAACGAACGAGTCTTCTTAATGCCGCAGTCTGTATTCATCCATCACAACCACAACACATCAACACTGTCTTATCCTCCATCATCCTCCACTCCTCTCCCCTCTTCTCCTCCATCACCCTTTGCACCACGCAGATGGATGAAGGAGATGGGGTGATACAGAGAGTGGAGCGGAGGTGGCGGTATGTCGAGACGATAACGCAGTGCGAGTTGTAAAGACATGGATAGAAAGGACATAAGTGATAAAAAGTTGCTACACAGACAACTGAATTGAAAACGGATAGGGGGAAGGAGAGGTAATACAGGATTAAAAAGAAACAGTATGTGCAAACAGAGAATTAGAGAAAAGGGAGATGCCAGCAGAAAGAAGGCAAAGTAAGGGATGAGAGAATGAGTATTAGAAGTGAATACAATTAAGAAAATCAAGGAAAAAGAAAAAGAAAGCTAAGATAAGAAGAAAAACTATAAAGAAAGCTATATCATTAAAAAGACAGAGAGGGAAGGATCAGTTCACCTCTAGGGCTGTCTAGCCATGCAGTTTAGTTTAGCACATTTTGAGATGCTTGTCCTGGAGATTCCTGCCTCCCCCTAGGAAATAACGATGAATGGAATTGTTTGTGTTGCTCATAACATCGATCAATTTCATCTTTGAAAACTTTCAATGGCCTTTCATATTTCAGACATATTTAGTTTACTATCATATATGACAAACTGGTATTATCACATTACATTTGAGAAGCTGGAATCTGAAAATATTTTTAAAAAATCTTGAAAAATGACTGAAATTAAAAATTTGATTATCAAAATAGTCATTTCTGTCGAATGACAAATCAACTATTCAATACATTTCTTCGGCATTTTTCTGGGCTGAGAACCACAGATTCAATGCTTCGTTGTATCGTGATGGAGGCAGGAATCACAATGGTTTGAATATCTCAAAACATCAGCAGACAAAATCACTAGAGGAAAGTTATTGACCTGACCAGAAAAGAAGAAACCCCAAAAGAAAGGCTCGGATGGTGGTAGTGACACAGGGTGAGGGAAACGGAGAAACTGTAGGTAGACTTTAAGGAAGAAAAAAGAATCCAGGGACTGCTCAAGTTTTTTAAGTGCCAGTCATTACTCTTTGCTTGTAGTCTGGGCGCGCGCTTTGTGAGGCCAAGAGACCTTCAGATCTTAAAGTCTCTCCATTCGACACTATGAGGCCACCTGTCGTCTGCTGCTGGAGGTGTGAGAGAGAGAGAGAGAGAGAGACAGAGAGAGAGACAGAGAGAGAGAGAGAAGGCAAAAGAGTGAGAGAAAGACATTGAGAACAACAGTGAAAATCTGAGGAAAACACGTATACAGACGGAGCAAAACAGCAAAGAAAGTAAGCAAAAATGTCAGGATAGTCAAAAAGCTGGTTGAGAAGAAAGACCAGAGAAAGTGACAGAGAGAGCTTGAGAAACACTGTCTGAGGGGGGAGAAAGAGATATGGGGGGGTATTGCGAGAGATGAATTTAGAGAGACAGATGGCAGTGAAAAATGAGGCCGGGCATACGGGACGACACTGAAAGGAGTGGTGATAGATTAAAATACATGGAGGACAGACAGGCTACAGGGTCATGGATGGGCCATGGGGAGAACACATTCTTGCACTTCACACAGAGTCACACACATCCCCGTGTTGTCCTCGGCTTTTTCACTATCTGGCCTAACCTCGTGGGAACATTTACACTGGCTCAAGGCGGTTAAACCTTAAACCTTGTGCACAACACACCAATGCATGCACAGACCGGCAGGGATTTGGTAGCCAAGCTTACACACACACACACACACAAACACACACACACACACATTCTGTAAACACTTGTTTTCATCCCTGTGAGGACATTATATTGACTTCCATTTCGGTACATGTTAGGACATTACCGTCAGGTAATGAATGTAAGTCTTAACCCCTTAAAATGAATGGTTTACCTTGAGGAAACATCATTTTTGTCCCCAAAATGTTGTTAATATATTTCACACACAAACACACACATTCAATGCCTGTTTTTATACGAATAGCACTTTGCTTGAAATAATCATAAAATGTTTGTGTCAAGCATATAATTATTGATAATCTTGATAGAAAATTGCCCACTTAGTATTCAGGTTAAAGAGATACTTCTGATGCTGACTCCACATGCGGCATCATGCCGCAAGCTAGAGCTAGAACTCCAAGGTGAAACTCTGATTGTCAAAATGTCCCATACTGTCTATTTGTTCATTGATTTATTAACTAACTGAGGGATAGGTTCAGGTTTTTATGTAAAATACAATACAAACATAACCACATGTACAGGATATCTGTTGCTGTGTTCATGCCTGATTCCCTCCCGGTATAACTATACTCTAAACGATGACGGACGAAATCCTCAGTCCTTTGGTGCAAACAAATGCATTTAAAGGCTCAGCAGAAATGATGAGGTGAGACAGATATATTGAGTATCTCCCAGAGTTATTGAAGAATTAGGACGACCAGGGTATTCCCTCTGCCTCCTTTCTGAGCCATGGCAGGGGGATACAATAGAAAGTAGTAAAACAAATACAGAATTTTGCACTTAAAAGACTGGCACTAAAGACTTAGACCTCTGAAAATTGATATTAACTTAAGTTAAACTTTAAAATGCATCTTTACAGAGTGAGGAATGTCAACTTTGTCTTCAGTTTCTTACATTAGTTGAGGAAGGAATCTCTTGCACCAGTGGGTACATCACAAAAGAACAAACTCTTTCAAAATGAGTCTCTGGTAGGTTAATATTTGTTTTTATCTATAGCAAAACCCCAATTATCATGTAAGCTGTTTTCCGTTCAAAAAAAGGAAACATAATCCTATAAGTACTTCTCAAAACAAGATTTACCAAATTCAAAATTATGTATCCAGTTCACATATGAATGTGAACAAAGCAGTCTATGAAAAGCAAACAAACACAAGGAGAACTATCACCCACAATGTGCCAAATTTTTCATGTTGGGTTACATATCTGACAACCGTGGGCCTTTAATGGGGCCTCTCTGTGTATCTGTCAGCTGCTCTGTTCCTCAGGCGCTCTGACTCACTGCGGTTCTCTCTCTGATCAGATCAATGTTGCCTTTCTCTGCAATGCAGCAACCAGTGAAACACATCAGACACGGCTACACCCTGAGAAACCCCAACAGCCTCCGTACACACACATGTGTATCATCCCTCATTGTAGGTTGCCCTCAAAGTGCCAGCGATCCTGGAATCAAAGAGAGGAAACACGGAACACAAAAGGCCAGCGGTAACTTTCTCCTCCTGGGTGAAGCGTCAAAATGAAAACTTTAATAATTGCTTTGTTTGTCTGCGTCGTTGCAGTCTGGGATGATCTTTGGAAGCTTCTTTGAGTGACACACTTCAGTCAGTGTTAATTAGGCCTATAGGGGGAACCTTTGACTTTGCACATTTGGTGGCTACTCATTGCTACAACAAAGAATCATCCATGCTAATTCCTTGATCCCAGTTTGCAAAATTATCTCCTGTGACAGCCCAAATGAGCACTCCTCGACTGCGCTCCTTTGTAACTCCTAGTTGGCCTTCAACCTTCTGAACAACAAACTTTCCCCCTCATAGCTTCAGATGTGAGAAAAACAACTAGAAAACAACTTGTTCCTATGATGTTTTTTATCCAGTAGCCTATTAATGAGAACGGCTCTTGACACCATCAAAAATCTCCACAACTCTTCTTTCATAATATCATTATAGACTGTGATGTGAGCTCACTTAATTTGTGAAAAATGTCCGACTAACTAAGATCCATCAGAGTTCACAAAGGTGAAAACCGTCCCTGAACTCGTTTGCTAAGCCGCTGCACAGATCTCTCGTCTCTTTCCCGCTATCAACGTGAGGCTCAATGACACCTCATTTCAACCCATACAATGAGGCCAATTGAATTGACATATCAGTCGCTGATAAAGAAGTTCAACTCAGCTGTTTAAGCCACTCATGTGAAATGGTGTCTCCATTTATTCGTTCTAATGAAACCCCCATTTCCTGAGTGGATTAGTGTTAAAGGAGAAGCGCACTGAAGTGGGCTTAGCACATTCAAAATCTACCCGAAAATAATATTCTCATGCTCTGTTGGATTACTATTAATACTATTATTATTATTATTGTAGCTCTATTGAGCATTTTAAGCGATCTTTGTGATCAAGTCACTTCAAAAGATTGAATCAAGAGACTTGGGGCCTGATTACATAATAAGACGGTTTTATCGAATAGCCTTTGCTGGCAATGAGACAAAAGTTACGTAAAAATCACTTTTCCATCAGTACATCGCATGTTAAGGAAAGAGTATACCATCCTATTATTATCACGCTTTTACCGTCATGGGTTTTTGCACTACTTAGATAATACTGTGAATACACAACAACAAACCTAAATGAATTATTACAATTTTAGTTTAGAAACAATTGTCTGTGTACCTTTCTGTTTCTCACCTACTGTCAACCAGCTGACAGCTATTTCCTGTCAGTAAGGCAGGAGCAACTACTGTGGAAGCTAAAAATACTTTATTCAAGCTGGCACAAGAGGTCAATCGTCGGGCAGACAAGAGGCGAGACATCAGGTGACAGTGAATGGTAGCCTGAAGTTAACTAGTACTAATAGTTTTAAGGCTGGAAAATAAAAAATAAAAAATGAATTACACGCACTGGAACATCTTCAGAAAGTAGTTTTATGTTCCAGCACAGTCATGGATTTTTTTAATGTCTAGGTGTCAGAGAGTTTTCATCACAAATCCTGGCTCTGCTATCCAAGGTCTTCCAGTCTTCTTACTGTATAGCAAATCATAAAAGCCTTTTTTCTGATGTTTTTTCTTCTTCTACGTATTTTGGCATCCTTTATCGTTGAGGAACAAAGAGAACACTCTAGGGGGCAACATCTGAACTGTGAGTGTATGCATCCGTCTAAATATTCATATGGTGCAGTAAATGTTGTTTGTGAAGAGAGTGTCAGAAAAATTTCTTTTATCGGGTAACGAATAATTAAAATAGAATATTCACAGCATAGACACTAATGAGAGCATATCAGCCCCTTTAAAGACTTAATAGCGTCTTTTACACAATATATGCACACAGATGTGATAACTAAAAAGACAAATCCAGTTTTCAAAAATTGCAAATGTTTAACTTCCTCATGACGATATTTTTTATAAAGGGGTTTGGTATTGAACTTTAGGCAACCTTCAATAGCCTTCTTTTCTGTACTGAAGTAACATTCTTTTTCACTCTCAACAGCTCTGGTTGTGTCAATTTCAATGCAAACAAGCCTTCTCAGGGTGCTTAGTCTAACAGTTTGTAGCACCTTAAGAGAGGACACGCAACAAACACTAACCGTAATAATGTTAGCTGGGATGCTTGCATTACCAAATCCCTCTCTCCTCTGATTCCAAACCACAAAGCTTTCTCAAGATTTCAGCATGAGCAAAGGCCCAATAAGTGCAGTTTCTTGCACAAAGGTCACAGCATCAGGTACATATATCACTTTTGGCAAACAAGATAAACTCACTAGTTTCTCCTTAACAGCTTTTAGGCCTTTTGAGTTATCTACCTTGTAAAGTATCCTCCATTGTTCAGAAATCAAGGTTGGTAATTGGCAAGAGCAGAAAACAGAAAATCAATGAGCTTGGAGGAAATTAGTTTTTAGGTTAATTCCACTACACTGTATGAGGGACTTTTTTGTTTTATGTGGAAAATAAAGAAGACAATTATTTTGCTGAGCAAGAGACGATCGATCTGAGGTACCAACAACCGTAGAGAGTTTACTCTGACTTCAGATGCTACTTCAGCTCTACATAGATAACAAGTGTTTCCCCCTCTGTCTCTCTTACTATCTTCCCAGTGCTAGGATGGCATCTCTCTTCATTCTCTCCTTCACACTCACTCAGTTTCTCACTGTTCCACACTCTGTTATAATCATGCTCAATTTCAAACCCCCAATTACACATTGTCTATTTCTCATCCTCCATCTCTTTCTGTTGGATTGTATTTTTTGGCTTTCCCTTCTTCCCCGGTCTTTCTCTATCAACTTCCTTTTGTCTTTCTTTCCACCTCTTTGAAATGCCCCCTTGCTCTACTGCTTTCCTCCTCTATGTCCCTGTCTGTCGCTCCACTACCTGCCAGTTCCTTGGGGGAGGTGGGTTCTTTGGCGACAGATGGCAGTCTGCTTTTCATCTCAATGGCGACCCTGGAGGAGAAGCGGGACTTGGTGGGCGAGAGCAACTCCTCGTTGGCCAAGGAGTCAGTCCTTGTCATTATGCTCCGTCCACCGCACGCCTCCTCTACCAATGCCACAGTGTCTCTCAGAGTGTTGCTAGGCGACATAGCCCTGGACGGTGATAGCGCTTGGTCCTCCTGACTGTCGGGCATTTTTGAGGCAGAGTGAGGGAGGACTTGGACCTGTCCGCCGCCTCCTCCTTGCCCGTTGCTCTGCGGTCTTGGCGCTGTCGCTGCAATGGCTGCTTTTCCGTGGACTGCCCCTTGTTGGCTGTAAACCTTGTATCGTATCATCAAGATGATTATAAAAACCAACACAGAAGCAACAATAATCCCTCCGATGATGATAATCATGGTGCCACCCAGGAAGTGGCTGTGCAATGCCTGGCACTGGCTGAACTCCGTGTCCGTAGTGAATGACAGACAGCCCAAAGGACGAGTTGCAGTCAGTGATGTGATGACATCATCGAACACGGCTAGGACACAAAGATCGTAGTTGCGTCCAGCGGCAAGATCCCGAACCAGGAAGTCATTGCTGCTGGATGGAATCATCCTGCCAAAGCAAAAACAAAAAAGACACGGAGAAATTATGTCAGGCAACTTAATACATTTAAATAAATGAATACACATCAATCAGAAGTTTTTAATAAGTTCCCAATTGTTTCTAAACAGTCTTTTGGAGTTATAGGAAAATATACATACATTCGATTGAAACACTTCTGGTTAATTAATTCCCATTAATTGCTACCATGGCTTAAGTCTTGTACTCTAGCCAGTAGATCAGTAGATCAGCTGAACTTGCAAAATGTGACATTTGACAGGCAAGCATATATTTAACATGTACGGGGAAAAAAATCTAAATTCTAAATGACAAATTTATTTTGAATGGAGCTTTTCTTTCTCAAAATCCCAGTTTTCTGTAAAATATGTCACCGATTATACAGTTCTTTACAATAAACTTCTCAGCAAAATGTTTATGGAAAATACACTACCATAGATTAAAGCATTACTGGTAGTGATGCAACGGATCATAAAAGTCTCAGTTCGGTTCGTATCACGGATCAGAGTCACGGATCAGATCACAGATCGGATCAGCACAAAAGAAATAAAGGGAGCACACATAACCTTTAGAGATCCCTGATCACGTTTTTTTGCCGTCGATACTATTTTCCGATCACGGATGATCCATATTGGCAGATACCGATCCCTTTGTTGTTTGATTATAGCAGCTGGTCTACAAATCTCCAGACAATTGTGAACACATCATGATTACGTTATAATTTACCTTTTGAATTCTCATTTTCACTGAACAGAGCCTGAACGCATCATAATGTAACTGAACAGAACCTTCATTTGTTAGCTGTTAGCGGTGCTGCCAACCTTACCAGCTCTCCTCCTGACACTTTAAACAGGGATTGGTTGTCTACAGTGTAACATTATCAGAGATCCGGGACTAGTAAAGCACAAATGCAGATGTCCTGATCGCATAATTACTGAATATCGGCGGATAACAATCGTCAGTAAAACTTTATTTTACACTATGATGGTTACTGTTAAACTGTGCAATTAATCCTCGGTTCACATGCGTTCCGATCCGTGAGGGGGGATCAGTACGGATCACGGATTGACAGTGGTCCGTTACACAACTAATTACCAGCAAAGATGTGCAATATATCAGTTTTTAAAACAGCCATAGAAATGGACAAAGGATTGTAACACAAGTTACCTGATGCATATACACCAATGCATGAACACCTATATAAATATATTTGGGCGGACAAGTTTGAGATAGAAAAGATACTACGTTAATAAAAAATGGTTCAACCAAATTGCGGATAAATTGATATAAATATAAAATGATTAGTGCTGGGCAAGTTAACGCATTAATTTCGAGTTAACGCATTCATTAATTAACGCCGACAATTATTTTATCGCGCGTTAACGTATTTTTTTAATTTATTATAATTATTATTATTTTTAAAAAAATTTTTTATTTTTATTGAAAGACAAGAGACAATACATATACATAACAACAAGAGGATGACAAGAACAGTGGGATAAAAGCCAGCAAACATCCTATAGTCAGTCATTTTAGTGCACCTATATGCTGAAATTCACGGTAAACGCATTTAAACGGCACAGATCGGGAGCGAGCGAAGGACCTTGAAAGTTAGCAGAAAGATTAACGTGAGACAACATCCGGTTTCTTCAGACGAACATCCGGTTTTCAGAATAAGATGCCAACAAAGTATGAATTATATTCACATTAAGTATAAAATATGCTACCTGCATCTCGTGAAACAAATGTTATTGCCCTTTTGTTCATATAGCAGTACTTTTAAAATAAAAGTGCGCAATACACTATTTTTGAATTCATTATTGAATTTTGCCATAACAATGCGATTAATCGCGATTAATCGCAAAAAATCCATGCGATTAATCGCGATTAAATATTTTAATCGTTGCCCAGCACTAAAAATGAGTAATAAGTGATATTGAGTAACAACACCAGACCAGTTTCCGGCCTGTTCCACCTCTGCCCACATGCAACTGTGATGTCAACAGGGTCCTGGAGTTCACCTGTCTTGAATTGCAGCAAGGTCAGAAGTTAAACTGCTGGAGGTCTGCAAAGACCACATTTTCAGGGGTTAACTCATTCTTTAAAGGCTTCTTAATTGTGTGACAATCAAAGAGAAGCCCTTATTGTGCTTGCTAAATTATGTCACAATATCTTGTCACAATGATATTGCACGGTGAAGCTGCTCTCATACAAGCCAGATGGACTAACAGCTGGCATCAGAAAGCCAACACACCTGCCAACACAAACTTGCTCTATCCAACTCTGTCTCGCCACCAGACTGTACCACCAAACAAGCAGCGCAGAGTAATATAACAACACAAAAAAATCCTTCAACAAAATGACTTATGATTACATCTGCTTGTATTGCTCCCTTGTATTCTGTTGTGTGCTATTATGTGAAAGCAACAGCGGTGACACATGAACCATCATCATATATTTCCATGCGGTGCCGCCCGTGGAACAACAGCCACCTCATCGTTCTTATTTCCCCACAGAGTTAGAATTCATAAGCCTGCGACCTGACAAACACTCACACAGATCCATCCCCCACAGCTACAGAGATCATCATCCTCTGATTAAACGCATTCCTGATTCTTACCATTGTCAACTTCTATCTCCATCTTTCCCGAGGTAAATACTGTAGCTGCAGTTTTTCCTTGGCAGGTTGCTTTCCTGGGGGAAATCCAAGGGAGAAAAATCTCCCCGGTAAACAGGAACAGGTGCTTATCTTAGTTGTTCTTTCTCTTCTTGCCTCTACTTTCTCAAGGGGTCTTCAGTGTAACTAGTGGAATTGTCAAACACCCATATGTCATTGCTCCAATTTATCTAAATAATTTGTCCCTTCTGCTTCTTTTTACATTCCCCCCTATGTACTGTATACTGTATATGTATGTACATAAGTATTTCTGCCTGTGCCCATCCCTCCACCTTAACTGTATTTCCACCTCTGCATGGAGACAGACGGGCTTTGCAATATAGTCTGAGTGAAACAGAACTGATGGGAGGCTAGTCTGTGTGTTTGTAAAAGCCAGTGGGCAGCAGGGTATTAGCTGGCCGAGTCTCAGTGCCAAGCTCATCGATGGCATTGAACCCCCACCAGGAAGTATATCTTGGCAGATAGCTCTGTGTGTGTCTTTCTGTGCATGTGTGTGTGACCTTGTATCGCTGTGAAGTCTGGTGTGAAAGGTGAGTTTTTTTAATAGGAATCGAACCAGGAAACGTTATCTGCCCTGATGTCTTCCCCAAGGGTAATAGCATGATTTGAGAGCAGAGCTGGACTGGGGTTCCTGTAAGCAATTTCAAAAGGGGTATTGAAATACTGTAGTCATAGAAAACAGCGCTTCCGTCCACCTTATTAAACTTAAAATACTACAGACTGGGAAGCTCCCAGCTGTGTTTGAACTAAAGGATACGATGGCTGTTTGTCTTTCTTCTTATCTCCAGTGCGACAAACCAAATCATAGTTTATTATGGGGAGAAACGTCAGGGAAATCAGTAGGAGACCTGGGGTCTCATTCATAAAACAAATAGGATCCACCCTAATTGATTGCGTATGTACACATGAGAAAACTAGGCCAAAAAAATATTCTCATTTATAAAACCATTTCTTTTACGAATCCCAAATCCACTCGGAAGTGTACACACATAGATCAGACTCATCCTGCCCTCCACACGCCAAGATTCAAACAGAAATGGTCGAGGCAAAGCACCTCATGAATGTTGATGTGTAGAAATGTGTCTGCTGATTAATGATTGTTTACGGTGAATCACGTCCAATACCGAGAGGTGGTCCCTGAACATCCTCCCCTCGTAATTCTTCCATTCACATAGTCCTCGCAGTGCCAGCGCATCTATCATGCAGCATGAAGCACCAGTGTCACAGCAGTATTCATACGTTTCTAGTAATCAGACTGATTGCTTCCAAAATTATATCACCCACCCTAGAGTATCATTTGAAAATGGAAGTTTGACAGTTGAATACAATTTGTTTATTCATTTGAGATTTGTTATTGTGAACTTTTCCTGCTAATTAGGACTTCACGGAGGAGATGGAGTGTGATGATTGTGCGAGGGCTTTCACTGACTTTATTTCCAGACTTTGATAATTTACACCATCCATATGTAGAGGTGGTGAAGATGTGCTGAGTGAGGTGACTCGATAAGGAAGAGTGAGGTGACAGTCACCGCGCTGTGTCCTTATCCCTATCAAATAAACCATAAATTAATTAATACAATCCCGTTCACTGCAACTATTGTACTTGGTGATACATGCACAGACTTAGAAGATTATTAAAAATTATTGGAGCTATGTTTTACAATTCTTTAAGGCTATTTTGTGTTATCTTGGAATTTTCTAACCAACGATAACATTTTCATGCGCTGCGGTGCGCTCCACAGCTGACCACGAGTGTTTAGAAGTCCGGTCCTTCCCTCTGCGCTGAGGGGAGCAGACAGCGCTGACTATTGAGTGAAATTTGTCTAGAGATTTGAGTTGGTTTCTATCTTTTACCATTGAAAGGTGCTTATGGAATAGGTATGGCTCACTAGCACAAGTACAAATAACACTGCTGGTTTGAATGTTTATGATGTGATGGAGCGAATGTAGAAGTAGCATGTGCTATGAAGTGAAATCAAATGTATGAGAGGAATCATTATACTAGTTGTTTACAGGTGAGCACATTCTTCTGTCGAGTTATTCACTGAAATCAGTTGATTTGATTTGTTTTGTTCCGTTTCATGATGACTAGGCTACACTGACTCAAATATTACAGTTACATCCCTCTGTGTTCTGAGGATGCAATATTTGATGTGCGTCTATTTTCCTTCAATCTGCAAATTAATCCGAAGTGCAATAACAGAAAAAAACCAAAATGTTAATAATGAATGATCTTTAACTAGAATCTCGGTAAAAGCATGGCTAGTGAGATGGTACTGAGGACTAAGCGCATTATGTGGAAGTTAGCTGGTGATTAATTTCCATTTGTTATAACACAGGGTTAGCCAAAAATCCTATTTTCAGTGAGTATTCATTATTAGCAATTACCTCTTCACCTTGCTCAAATTGGCTCGGAGTCTCTACACACACACACACACACACACACACACACACACACACACACACACACACACCACTGGACTTGATCAGGTGCCAGGTCATAAATATCAATTATCTTATCACTGAAGCAGCTCGGATCAATCTAATCATAACTGATCAGTAATCAGTAAACCCCTTCACACTACCCAGATAATCTTTGCACACCATCAGCGTTGCTTCAAAACACAATCTCGCCTACGGTTGTTAGGATGGGCAAATCTGGTGGAAATCCGCCTTGAAAATCCCCTGGTGTCCCCCCCCCACCCCAGCCTGTAAGTGCTCTGTTCTTAATAGGAATCAATCCGGGAAACCTCCACTGCCCCGAGGCTTTGTTAAAAGGCAGCTGCAGATGAACCGAGAAGTGAGTGGGTGGAATGAGGTGGAGGGAATTCTTGGGGGGGATGTAATACCACCACCACCTGCCTTGTTAAACTCCAGTGATTAAATGTTCTGAACAGAATTGAAGACTTTAATGCCAATGCTAACATTTGAGTACATGCATTTTTTCTTTCCTATTTTAGACAGCATGGCCTTATAAAGGGTCGCTTATAGGACAACCTTGGAGCGATGAAGGATTCAGAGTCACAACAATGAACCTGGATGTTCAACTTGATGGATGCTTTTCTTATTTACCCACCTATGCTGTTACCAGATGTAGAAACATGATAAAAGCATCCTCAATTATATCTGGTGAAATCAGCATATGGCATTTCATTTGCTCACTGGCCAGCATCTGTTTGTGTTTTGTACATCCACAGTTATACAGATGTGAGGATTGATGCCACAGTTCCAACCAATTAATAATTAACTGTGGCTGGGAGTTTTGGGTCTTGTGCAAGTGTGTCATGTCTTTAGAAAATGTAAAAAAAAAGGGACAAGGACTGCTGGGCAAAGCAGAAATGGTTCAGCAAGTCCATTTGACACCGCAATCATACTGGATGATTTATTCAGTTAATGGGTTCAACAACGGACACTCGCACACACTCAGGGAGAGTTAAACAGTTTTCCTTTCCTTTACGATTCAGATTCAAAGGCACACAGAGCTACTGAGCAAAACTAATGGTTTGTACAACTCTGCTGCGCTCTCTTTCAAACGCCACACAAACAGATCAACAGTCAGTCAAAAAAGTGTTTTGTCAATCCTCGGTTTATCCTCGCACACACAGGCACACATGTGCAGACACATGATCGTGCGCCCACACACAACTAAAAGACTGCAACACACAAACGGAAATCTCAGTGTTTGAATTAAACAGATTAGTGGACATCATGTGTGATCTTGCTCTGTGTACACATGCACAAACCTACTGACAATAGATTGATTTAAATGATCGCATAAGCTGACAGCTCCTCAAAATAATCCCTTCCCCCCTATTTTTTTAAAATTCTTTAACAAGGCTGTTAACACATGATCACTAACAAAAGCTTGGCATTAGCACGAGCAATTGTTTTCTTATGGTGGGAGCAATCACACCAAACCTTGAGGCGCTGTAACTTTGGGTATAGCACAGCGCTCAGGTTTTACACTTTGCTGCTGCAAATTATTTACACTTGAACTTATGCTGACCAAGATGCTGACCAAGATGCAAAAACACTTTTTTTTGTCACGATCAAGTTTAACCCAAAAGTCACAGCCATACATCTGCACGATACATCAAGCACTGCTTCAAGAATATTATCACATAACAGAGATGACAAAGAGAACACTTCTCACATGGTGCCAAAACAGTCCTCAGATGGACTTTCGCCTCTATTCTGTGACGAGAGGCTGCAGCTGGGAAAAGCAATGGTCCCTAGGACTCCCGTAGGAGTTGAATACAATGGACCTCATGCAAGAACACTTTCCTATTCTTATCCCGACTTTCTCTTATGTCTTTTAGTACGGTGTATTCGAGTGTGCCACGCCTGATTCAACAAACGCTCCTAGCTTCGTGTTGTTTAATAACTGTGTAAATGACCAGCGTAAACATACCTTACGCCCAAGGTTGGATTGTTTACTAAGTGTATACGAACGTTGTTGGTGGTGTGAACGTATTTTGCTTAAAACCTGCTAAATGTTATTAAGCAGATGTAACTAAGTAAATAAAATCCAGTTCAACCAAGTCTTTCACACTATTATATTATAGGGATGAAATAAAATTGTGCGGTTGATGTAACTCACACACACACACAGTGTTCAGTGTCTGCACAGCAGAGGAGTTGTCAGTCTCTGAGGCTGACGAAGGCCTTGCTGTCTGTGGCCAAACGACATTAATAGATGCTAATAGACCTGTTATCAGCAGCTCTACATTGCTCGCATGTCATTATTGTCTTGTCTCAGGCGAGAACAGCGACAGTTTCGTTAGAGGCTCTTGTACCAACAGCAGGCGGACGAGAGGCGCTGCGCTGCTGAGACCCGTGTGTGTGTGCTTGTACGTTCATGAGTGAGTGTGCCCAGTCTGAGTGCGGCTGACATTTCCGTGCCCAACTGCGGATATGTATACTCACGTGCACGTCTCTGTCTGTGCATGAGCCTGACATTTTCATGCTGCCTGCATTCAGTTATGTTGACTGACGGGTGGGCGCTTTGTTTGTAAATACTGTCCATCAATCAGCCCTTGGGCACTCAAAATGCACACACACACACACACACACACACACACACACACATCTGAGATGTCATGAAGTCACATCTGGAGCCCTGGGTTCTGACTGTTGATCGAAGCAAAACGTCGAGTGAATATTTATGATAATGTACCTTGGCTGTTATAAATAATTTAATATGCCAATTATTCCTTCAGTGCAGGCAGTACACGGTAGGAGAGGGCAAAGGGTTGACAGCAAAGTCCCTTCAGCACTCACGGCCTGTCCCTCCTGCCAGACACACTGCAGAAAATGACACAAAACATGTCACTGAAGTGGACATGGATGGTTGGATGGATGGATGGATGTTGAACTTCAATCACAAAACAGGATTTCTCAAACCTAGCACAGGCATCCGACATCGCGGTGACATTTTTCATTGGAATAATGAATCTTTGGAATCATGAGCATTTCATCAAATGCTTTTCGGAGCTTGACGTTTTTTTTTTTCTTTTGCAGTAGCCATTAGGTATTCACAAGGCCCAGGGGACAAAATTTGATGTTACAAGCTCTAATTATAAAAATAAGTGCCACATAATTAACCATTATATGTTGACTTCCCCTTTGGGACCCTGTGAGCTGAGGGCCTGGTACTGTTGCCTCCTCTTAGGAGGTGAGCTGTCGCCCTTCATCCTCCCCTGGAGAACTGAGTCAGTATTTTCAAGGTTCCACTGAACGGCCGGATCTGTCATATTTCCGTTCTAGCAGTGTTTTGGCAGTCTCTCTCTCTGCCCATTTCTTTTATTATTATTATCATCATAGCATCTCTCTTTCTCTCCCTACAACCTGCATATCATTTTCCTTCCTCTTAGTTTTTTCCATCTTTAAGCCTCCATGTCCTGATGACGCACATGCTCAGACGGATCAGATTTTAGATTTGTGAGACAACCTTGCAAGAACATTTGCATTTAAATCATTTGCATTTTTATAGCATATGTAACTGTTTTTTAAGCACCCACACTGACGGGCATACCACCTTATGTTTTCCCTGGATATTTTACAGGTGCATACAAACGGAGAGAGCAGAGAGCTGACCTCAAGGATGAATGTTTTCTTGCTTTTGTTCTTTGTTTGATGTTGCAGGGGCACAGGGCAACCTCCAAACAAAAATAACTAGATTTCATTACATGCGCTGCATTGATGAGAGTAAACTCCAGCTGTCCCCAGGACTGAACCTATAAAGTACAAGCCAATATAGAGCCGGATCAATTATGAAGAGCAGAGAATGATGAAAACCAAATCAAAATTATAGATCCATGCAGTGGAAGATGCCTGCCTATTTGTTTTGCTCTCCGCATGCCCTTTTTAAATCAATTTAGTGTTTTCTTTATGTTTTTAGAAGAGGATTATTATTGATTAAGTCAGGGTTGATGGGAAGTAATGCAACATTATTCATAGAATCCTTCTTTTGCAAATGACTTTGTGCCTGGTGTGGATCTTGCATTATAGAGTGTGTTGCAGCTGATAATTTCAAACTGAGTTTTGAAAAGTATTTCAACATACTGTGGCTTATAAATCTTGGTAGAGTGGCAATACTTTTGTGTACATCAATAAAAACCTTGCTGGGGAATCTCTAATTTTGCTTTTTGCTGGTGTTACTGTATGAATAAAGTAAAATGCAAATGCAGTTTGTACTGTCTGTGACACACAGCTTAGCATACACATCACCAGAGTTGGTAACAACAAGCTAACATCTCCGTGATTGGCTGATTTCACATTTAAAAGACAAGCAAAATCCAGAAAGCCGATCAAAATCTAAACAGCAAGTGCTACAAGTGCTGACTTCAGCACCATAATTGTGACAAAGACAAACGCTGGGGCACGCACTCAGTAGCAAGAGCGAGATAAGAGGACAGCAGTAACAAAGCAATGGTGGAATAATCTGAACATACAATCTAGTGCAGCGAACTAGAGGCCGGCTAGAGGCACTCACTCTGGAAAAATAATGTATTGGTTTGACCAACTTTTCCTGATTTCTTTTCTTACTCTCCCATTTTTACATTCCATTGCCTTTTCTCCTCCTCCTGCCCTGAACACACTTCATCATAATCCACCGGGTCCCAGTCATTCTACAGCTATATCCTAACCAACCTTCCCATTCTCTCATTATAACCTGAAAACTCCGATGAAGTTTCCAATCCTTGATTCATTAGTTCATGCAGGAGAAAGTCTCTGAGGATTGTGATGTCCAAGTGAGGTGTTACTTTTTCTGACCTTCATCAATAGTTACACAGGATTTTATTTTTTTTTTTCTAATAAGACTTGGATTTCTGTAGGTAGACCCGTGTGACAACATTTCATTCGGAACCGTAGTACAGTATTACCCCCATTTCCCCTCGTCTTTGAGCACCTGCGGCAGCAGTCATGAGGATGATACTCTCCATATTCCAGTGTGATGGTTGACTGTAATATGGATTTTCTAATGTCCCTGTTTTGGTCCTTGTTTAATTGTAGTGTTTGTTGTGGATTCAACTTGAACCCTACAATTATTGTGGAATGTTTTGTGTATAATTACACGGGAATCTAATTAGTGCAGCAAGTCCTAAATTTGCTGAGGTTGCACATGCTAAACGCGCAAATACCAGGATGTCCGTCTTCCTGCAGTCATATTCTATAAATAAGACACAGAGAGACAGGCCACGGCAACAGCTGCATCACATCTGGAATACTAGAGCAGATGTAGTTATGCTCATTGAAGTGAAATGCCAAAGGGTAATCCCCACTATTACTTTTGATAAAACTCTCTATGCAAACTGCTCACTTGTCCAGTACACAAGCCAAAATGACATTTTGTCATGCATGACTGCAGTATTGGTCTTGTTAGAAGAAAACGGAAAAGATCACATTATTAATTGCATACTGTTTGAAAATAGCTACAAAGTTCATGGCTGATAATCATCTGTTTTTGTTCCACTTGAGCTTTGATTTATGAGTGCCAAATGGTCACTTTTCTTTTGAGATTTGCCACAAACAGGCGGAATACCAATTACCATTATCTTTTATGGAGACTATAATGGGATGATTTCTGATTTGTATGGCTTACAAACAAGTTGAAGCGATCACAGCATGCTAGAGGCGTCCGCGATGTGTTGGGAGCGTGTCACATTGCAGACTTTGTGGAGAGACATTTGGTCTTCTTTTCACAGTGTGCCCCGGACATGGATATGAACTCTAATCTGAGCTGAAGTCTGAGAGTGTCCAGTTCCGTGACATTATGATGGCATTTCTGTTCACAAATGATGTACTCCCTTTGCTTAACAGACTGTGATTTCCTGTGTGCAGCGGAGTGTTTCGCTGCTGAATTTCAGACGGTATCAGCTCTGCTTCCTTCACAGAAAAGGGTCATCTGCCAGTTAGATAAAGCGAGTGCATGAAGTCAGCAGCCATAGTGGACCGTGGCGGCAGAGAGTGCAGCCACAATGCATAAATCTTTATTTACCGATCAGTTTATATTTTGACCTTCTCCTTTCTCCGAGAGCTTTGGGTAGTGACCAAAGGAATAGGATTATGGATTCAAGCAGCCAAAATGAGGTTTCTCCTCACGCTGACTGGGCTCGGTATGCGTGACACAGTGGAGAGCCGGGCAGTCCAGAGGGCCTCGCACTTAAGCTCCCGCTCCTCTGCACTCGGAGGAGCCAGCTGATGTTGTTTGGCACCTGGTGGGGATGCCAACTCCTCATGTGTGTCACTAATGTATATCAACCACGGTTGACTGAGAGGACAGCCCGGGGCAGAACCGGGACTTGCTGGCGAGGCTTGCTGGAGGGGCTTCCACCTGGCATGAGAGCTCACTGGGATCCAAACTGCATAAAACTGCTATAACTGCAAACATAATCTGGAAAAAAAACATGTTTCCCTTACTACTTAATTTAGTTTTTGAAAAAAAGAAGGTGAAAAATAATTAACTGACTGAACTGATTACAGGACCTGATTGGCAATGCCCATATTTGGCTATTTAAATAAACTCTGAGTAGCTTTCATGTTCAATGAATTCTGACTGACCACAGAGGAATTTCTTTTTATCTGATCATTCAATCCAATATCTCTACCCGGCTACATATGCTGCTCTCCAGCCATTGAACGTGAACTTGAATGAAACTGATGCACAGAAAACACTCCTATTGTCAGGCATTGTGTTTTATACTCGTAGAAAATACATTAACAATGACCAGTGAGCGTACCTGGTTATTCTTTTTCGTTGTGTTCAATGGCTGGATAATAAAAAGATTGTGGTTGATGCTTCCAGGTAACTCTCTTATCACAGCTAAGATGCTCTACATATTTAACCGCAGCGCCACAGCTGTAAGCAGAGTTCTTTGTCCATCAAACATGAACAGTTCTGCCAAAAGAAGCTTTTCCTTTGGTTAATGCATTTTTCTCTGACTGTTGATAATATAACTGATTGTACTAAACTACCCGAGTTCCATTCAAAACTCTTTATGTGAATATGAATGCTCCTTCTGTCTGTAGTTTTTCTTTCACATGAAAGGTCACAGTGCCCTTATTTTACTGCTGAGAATACCACAGTGAGCCCTAAAATACCATAATTATATACAAAAGAGTGCGTGCTTGATAATGACAATAAATTACTTAATAATAGAGACAGCTGTACAATTCCATCTTCAGGAGGATAGATGAACAGAGGTACAGTATGTCCTGAATAAGGTATGATTGGAGCAGGGACATGACAACCCTCTGTGGTGACATCTTGCTGCTCAATATGGGACAGACCTTAGGGGGCAGGTTGCTAGTGCCATGCACAATGCAAAGTGAATGAGGGATGATAGGTAAGTGGTTGCGTAAGTGTGGACTGGAACTGTCTTTCTTGTGGTAGTCGGAGTTGGCTGATGTACATTTCATAAGCCCAATGGAAGCACAGGCACAGGAACAGGATACAAATGGCACTTGTGAGTGCGGCTTTTAAGTAGGTCAGTTTATTTAATGGCGCTCTCCACCTGAAGTTACATTAAATCTCCAAAAGCTGCCTGCGACATGCTCTGATATACGACTGCGACGCACAAAGGTGCTGTCGCAGTGTTTTCTGCTTGAACGAAGCTCATCTTCATTAATAAGACTGTGCCCTGAAAGATAAAATAAATCAATATTAATATCTGGTGTACACATGATGTAATACTAAGAGATGCATGAACTTTACTCTCATTGAGTCAGAGGGCAGAGGGTGCCCTGTGAGATAAAGTCAGCGGTAATCCCCAATGTTACTATTGTCTATAAATACAAGCCGGGATTTAACATTCAGCTTAAACACTTTATATATTGGCCAACCGGAGCCCTTCGATGGCAGACGTCCTATACGAGATACATATGAAGTAATCCGTTACAATAATACAGAAATATAGGATTTACTTATGGCTTAACCCTGTGATTGAGAAATCACAAAAGAAATTTACTGATTTAATTCTCTGGAATAACCTTTGGAAGTATATTATAACACATTACACATAATTAAATACCCATGAGGATTGATTGAGATTCAATATTACTTTGCTTCATGAATAGAAATGTGCCATTTGCTTACGTCTGGTGAACAGTTACATATCTTTTGAGACCTTTTTCTGTCATCGTTCACCTGTGGTTCCAATTCAGATTTTCTCTTATTCTGCTTTTGTGTGCAGTTTCACAAACATTACATTGTACTGTCTTTCAATCTACTCAATTGCTCCTCTCTGGCTTGTAATAGTGAGACATTTTATTGATCTCCGTAGGGAAATTGCCTCTCCACATGCATATATAGATCAGAGTTCATGATCAAGAACAGCTATAAACAGCTATAAGCCTGGCAGGAAGTGTCTCGATAAAGGACCTCAGTAGGAATGTAAACGCCAATATCCTGTGGTGGTCTCTTTATCCATGCTGTTGCCAGAAATAATTATATTATCTTTTGAGTTAATACTGTACTTTAGTAATGGCCTGCGTTGTAACATCCCACTATGACTGTTGACACCACGTGTGTTTTGATCCTGACCCCCAAGGGCAGTGCCAGAAAGCATTGGTAGTATGTGTTTGAATCATATACTGATCCTGACATTTTTATTTTTTTTTAAACCTAAACCCAATACTACTGCAACATCTTCTTCTAATGCTGAGAGGCACACTTGATTTATAATGAATGAAATAAATAATTAAGTTAAATATCAACAAGATAAATGGTGAATAGTAACAAATGGACAGAAAAGTAACAGAAATGTGTAAGTCAGTGAATTACACAATGTCTATTTTGTCTCTTTTTGTCCCCTTAGGTGCGACCTAGATTATTTTTCTTTCAATATGCAAATCAAAATTGATGGGACGTTGCAAAAATAATCCTGATATGGGGAAAGTATAGTTTAATTACTTATATTTCTCAAGTTTCCTGTAGTGTGTCCATGTACATTTTACCCATTCATCTATCAATTTATTTGAACATTTTAATCATCTACTCATTAGTCATTTGTTCTGTTTCATTTATTTTTCTATTTGCATGTCCTGGTAATGTCAGAAATCAGGATTAGAAGCACCGAGTACATTTAATGTACCATAACAGATTATGATTCACAATGCCCAGTGAAAACACCGAAGCACAAGCTTAACAACACCAGCCACATCTGCATGAAAGCAGGGACTTTAACGCAATCGTTGTAGATTCAACAGCTCTAGATAAACGCTGTTCCAATACACTCAAACTGCTTTTAGATACATTGACTCAGTAAATGCAGCATATCAAATGATAATGCTTCCTTTAATAAAAGCTGTACCACTCGTTTTAAAATTGTCACTCAATGAGCCATTCTGAGGACGTCTTTATCAAAGTTAAATACCCGTACAACTTTTGAAGCTGCCGCGGTTTCATAAGACGTGTCTCATAAGACGTGTCTTATAACTCTAAGACGTGTCCCCATAACTCTAATCTCTGTCTTTTCCTCTCTCCCTCGATGCTGCCTCCCATTCCAACAGGAATGGATAATCTGGGCAGAGATTATTGTGAGATTAGTTGTGTCTATTGTATGTGTGTGTGTGTGTACTCTGTTGAGGGCGGCTAGATTATGGCTAGAACGGATGTAGGGGATGGAGTGAAGGAGAACGAAGGGACAAGTGGGCAGATTTACAGTCAAACAGAAAAATATATTAACAGGAAGGCACAAGACGGACAGTGACATGTGGCTTTGCCTGAATAAGGTTGAGAGGTTGTCAAGTTGGCTGACTACCATTGAAAGATAAATGGTTGCCTGTGCATTATGACCTGTACCATTCACTTTGTCATGCTTTAAAAATCACGTACTTACGCAATGCTCATTGACCGTATATCGGGCCATTTCCTGTATGCTTATGTTTCTTTAGAAAGCACAAACCATGTTGCATATTTTATAAACATTTGTATTTTCCTGTACAATGCTAAGCCAGAGTCAGCTGTCCTGAATTAGCACCATCCACACAAGAATCCAAATATAAAGCACCTTTTAAATAGTGGAGGTCAGGCAGCTGAAATAGGGGAGGTGCTTCGAAATGCTATCCGAGCCAATATTGACCTCATTAAGCTGAAAAGGTATCAGCCACAATGGGACCAATCCACATTAAATGCCGTGTCTTTGTCAATGTCATTATAAAAGGTTCACTGGTTCTGCTATCAGATGCATTCATTCAGTCACGAGTTGCAACTCGTCTTTTCTTTTCTTCTGTCTTTGTTTTTTTTTGCCCCAACCAACAGCGATCTCTGGCCTTATATAATTGTACGTATAATTCTACAAGTAAGTTCCACTCAGTGAGGTTTAAAAGACTTAAAGTTTTGCCAAAAGAGAGCGCACGGTATCAGCAGGTAAGTATCAGCGGAGATTTTGTGTCGGAATCAGTCGAACTCTTGAATGAGACAGGACTCAAGAATTTCTGACAGACATGAAGACATACTTTTGTTTCTCAACAAAATTTGCCGCAATTCTTTAACCAACCAACTGTCAGACTGACATTTCCAGGTTGCATATTGGTCAAACATTGTGTTCGCTGTGTCTTTGAGTGTTATGCAGGCAGGTGTGTGTGTGTTTTTCTCCACTGCCAATCTCACATCGTCTGAAAGGGCCTGGAGTGTCTGGACTAAAGTGAATGCGATACATCAACTGTTGAAGTGTAATGAAATAAAAATGATGTCGGTGTCATTGACACCTTGGTAAAATGCTCCCCTGGCCATCATGATAGACAGCAACATGAAGTTAGACAAAAAGAAAACACAAGATGTTTTTAGAACAAGAACAGAATTTGAAGTAACTGTCAATAATTTCCCTCTTATAGTTTTGTCCTTTTTTCCCATTTAAAAAACAAAAAATTTGATGGAAACTACCAAGCAAACTATCAAGCAATCGTAAATTAAACGTTTTCACCAAGACATTTAAATTTACACATAGTTCCAAATTAAAACATTTCATTGGCTAACTTTAAGGCAATGCGTACACGTTCAGCATTTCTTCATGAATTCAACGAGAAACTGACTGAGCCTAAGCACAGTCAGTTGATAATAGATGATAATAAGTGCACATCTGAGCATGGGTACATGTTGTAGCATTGGCCCAAAGCGTACACGTAAAAACTCGCACACACGTCCCTTTGCTATCTAGACTGTCGTGCCCCTGTGAATTAGTAATGTGTTTAAAACACATTGATAGTCACTTACGCAGGTTCCTGTAGCTCTAAGTAAATAGTGTGCATGGTCAAACACACACACACACACACACACACACACACACACACACACACACACACACACACTGACAGTCATAACCAAGCAGGGGGAAATGCCAGTCTCTTTGTCAAGCAGAAGAGCCTGACAGAATCAATTAGCAGGCTGGGAGAATGGAGAATACTGGATTCAATTAAACTGACAGCTTTCCCCATAGGCACACCACTCACTGGGCCATTATTCAACCAAACTGTGTGCTTGTGTGTATGAAAAAGAGAGAGATGGTAAGAGAAACACAGACAGACGATAAGAAGTGTGTGTGTGTGTGTGTGTGTGTGTGTGTGTGTGTGTCTCTGTGTGTTTATCTTGAGGAAGAACTCATTTCTATCCATCCGCCCCGAGGTCAGCTCGCTCTCTTAGGGATTTAGACCCACACACACACACACTGTCAAAACCTCATCCCTCCTTCAGCCATCCCCAGCAAGCCACGTAGAGTTTCTAGTTCAAAGAGCAGCTCTGGTATCAATGCAGTGGATTCATAGGCCACACAAGTAGGAAAACAGCTTTCCGACAATGGCCTTACAGAGAGCTGCTTTTTCTATCGGTCTTAATTATAGCCATATGTATACAGTCACTGGCAGGGATGTTGTTCGGGTTTCAGAGCAGCATTTGCAGAGCCAGAGCAAGGGAGTCCAGGGGCATTCGCCCTGGGAGAAAAACATATAACATTTCAAAATCAATAAGGTGAATACATCTGCCAACATACATAATGTATGTAAAAAGCAAACAGCACAATAGCTGAGTCTAGGTGGGTGTTTGTGGAGGTTGCACTTGAGTGTTGGTGTTATTATTGTACACTGAGCACTTTGTTCTATCCTTAATGCCTTCGCGAGTTTTGTAGTTGGTTATTTAAAGTAATTTATTCTTAATGTAAGAGTGTTGTGGTTGTTGTTAATGTGAGTTTTTTTGTCCGTCGATTTCCATAAGCACTGAGTTTATTTCTGAAAAGTCACTGAAGTAAATGATCAGCAGTCCGAACAGGCCTGCAGAGGATTATAGACTGCAGTCTGGCTTATCTGTCACTCTGCCTGCACTGAATAGTGAACAGAACCTCTACTGTTATCTCTCTGCATCTCTGTCCTTGTCTCATCTGTCATTCCACAGATAAACAGAGAGAAATAATGTATAAAACAAAGTGTTGGTACACTGAACCTGACCAAATCCTTTCTTACTATTTTGAAGTGTTAGTGAGTGACTTGAGTCACAAGAGGCATCTTGTTTACAATACTCCAATATTATGTTGACTGCAGTAAAACAGAATGTTGTTTTTTTAAATAATTTGGTATGCTTGTATAAACAATGGGAAGCTTAGCCTGAATAAACATACATTATTTGAAAGCAAATAACACACTGCTGTGTACACATGGCATCCAGCAATATGCAAAGAGCTGTAGCAAGGTCCTTAGATACCTGATGTAAGGAAACTCCTGAAATTAAGTTCCAGTTTATCCTTTTTTATTTCCTATTTCTTCATTTTCCCTTTTGTCTCTAAACGTGGAATAAGCCATGTGTCAGACGGTCACACTTAGTTGTCACTTAGTTTCACCTCTTTCATAAATATACTCCAAGTGAATGGGGGTTTTTGTTTGCAAAAAAAAACATTGTTCTGCTTTTCATACCAAAACTCCCTTTGCACATTTATAATTGGCTTTTCTTGCTTTAACAAATGCTGAAAGAGACAAAAAAAAATGTTTTACAACAGTCCAATTTTAGTATTTTATCAAGAGACAGACATAGATAGATAGATACTTTATTCATCCCCAGGGGGAAATTTGTTGATGCATATTTAGACATATTGCGCTTATACGTTTGAAGAAGATCTAAAAAGACGGAACAGAATTCAGTACAGAGGGAGAAAAAGATCTCCAAACTGTAGTTGGTGGCCTCTGATTAAAGATCAAAAAGCCCAGCTTAAACAACGCCTTAGCCTTTCCCTGTAATACAGTATGGTATTGATTGATGCACCATTGAAAATGTCGAGTAAAGATCCCAGCAGTGCTGGGCTGAAATGATTCCTACTTAAAATCATGAATGCTAATTCTTTGCATCGAGGCTTCTTTAGAATACGCGATTACTAAAATAATCGATTGCTGCAGCCCTACAGCAGCGACAAGTATGCTTCCTCGCTGAGAAGATACTTTAAAAATATAATATTAATCAGGAACAATCAAAGTTTTCTTAAAACACGTGTAGAAATGCTGTTATTCTTCAAATGATTCCCAAAGCACAGCAAGTGAAGTCACATGGCTATTCAGAGCTTCTCAACAGCACTGTCCATGGTGCTGAAGAGGATGATGAATTGAATTTAGTCTGCTGTCTTATGTAACTGTTTAAAAGCAGTACACTAAAACATAGAAAACAGATACAATACATCGATACCGTTTCCATTTTCTCATAACAGATCACTGTTATGTGTTGCCCTAAATAGCCAATTGTCTACACAACAGAGTTGGCTATTGTGATTGCTTTAATCTTCCAGCAAGTTAGCGTTCTGCTAAATACTGTACTTTCTGATCCCCGTTAAATCATAGCTTTTTTCTTGACCATTTAATTAAAGTTTCCAAACGACTAACTATTGGATATTCTGTACAAATCCCAATTGCGACATTCAGTGTCAAAGATTGATCTAGAGAAATACATTAAAAGCCGCCCTGCTGCGCTCCCCTTTGGTCCTCCAGTGAGTCACCGCTTACAATTCAAAGGCTTTGTAACCTTTTGGTTTTTGAGATTATAAAGTAGATATAGTCACTGATTATGTATATTTATACTTGAAAGGTGTGACCATCCAGTTCCCGTCAGGCTCTTAAACGTACTTTGCAGTCATGCTGTTTTTATTCATAACATATTGCAACCGCTTTTATTGCCACAACTAACTAACATTGAGGCAGTCTTCTAAGTTTTTCCTCCGTGTGACTTTCTCTACCTGTCTCTGTCTCCACTACCAATTCACTTTGCAGGCTCTTTCTTCCCACTGTCACAAGCAGCAGTATAATATGTTGCTATTTCTGTGACCTTGAAACGCACGGGATTGAAGAACAAAATGGGAGTTGCATGCAAATAAGGTGGCACGCGGCAAGGTGCTAGGTGCTTTTTTTTTCTGCAGTTGCAAGAACCAAGTCTCTCATCTTTTGTAATTTGGGGATTTCACCTGCTGGCGTGAAAGGAGTGCATGCTATAAAATGTGCAACAGCGACACAACAATGCAAAAATAATGGACAGTGACTACAGGGCATTAGTATTCATTGTGAATATTTGCATCTATCTCTCAACCAGTTTTCAGCTAAACCAGCTAAACCAAGTATTACCAAGTCTCCTCTTCCTGTCTGTCTCTGCTTGTTTGTAAGTAATGTTGACACACACACACACACAAACACACACACACACACACACACACACACACACACACACACAGACACTTAACCAGTTAGCACCTAAACCAGCTGTGATAGGTTAGATTTTCAAGAGTGACAGCTAGATTTCCTCCCATTTATTAAAACTATCGATCCACAAACCGCCCATGGTCCATCAACCAGAGAGAGAGAGAGAGAGAGAGAGAGAGAGAGAGAGAGAGAGAGAGAAAAGGGGGCAAAAGAGAGAAACAGATACAAAGGCAGCGAGACAGAGAGAGGAGATTAAATTCATTTAAAGTGCAGTGTTGACAGTGGGAACCGTGTGCTAAATTTAGCACATCTATCATAGATTCAATACAGAAAGGAGGAGAAGGAATGAGAAAAATAGAAGTTTAGAAGGGGACATGAGGTAACATAAATGTAGAAGACAGAGAGAGAGAGAGAGAGAGAGAGAGAGAAATAAAATATTATAGAATGGGCGGTGTTGACTTGAGGGAGCTTGTATTTAGTTCAGCTGGTGGATTAAAGCCTAATTTTACATCCATCTAAATGGGCCATAGGGGGAGAGAGTGGGGCCGAGGCTGATGCTTGTTAATGGCTTAAGAGTCTTGTAAGGGCTCGGATAGACTTTGAGTTCAATGACAAGTTGCACTTGATAGACGCTGGAGGTTTTAGGGGCTCAAGAAAAACATGTTTTCAGTTCAATACTGTCAAGCAGAAGATCCAGGCCTACTAAACCCTTCAGTTTTAATGTAGTGCTGGTGCTAAATGAAAACCGTAGAACTCCCAATTTTGATCATGTTTCGCGTACTCGTTTTAATCGAATGCACCGTCTCTCCTGTGCTGAGGCCCAGCAAAGCCCACTCAAAATACAATACAGACTCTATTTAGACGCCTTCATACTGTAAACTGTGGCACTAGACATGCAAATGGAGTTTTTGGGACAGTCACTTGAATTAGGAGCTTTGCTGTTTATGTATAGCAAATGTTCTGTTTCAAAACTCTCCATTGAAACCTGTTCTAGGAAATTATGAAGTTCTTATTTGAGTGATCCATCCCTGACCTGATTCTCAATGCATTCATTAAAACAGAATACATTCAATGGCATTAACTAACTGTGGTCTGGAATTTTTTTTCACCTGCCACTGTGGCAAGTCACCACGCATTACCGGCCACTCTTTTTTTGTCTGCCACTGGTCTATGTAGTCAATAGTACCAGACATAAATATGGAATGTATCATGCAACCTGATTCTCTGAATATTTCTAACGGTGGAATAGCTTTTTAAAAATATATAAGTAAAACCTTTCTGCCATGGTAGCATGATACGCTGTATTTGGCAGGCGGCAGGTGCTAATTTCATTCCTTGCCTGTATGTATGCATGAGATAAAAGAAAACAAGTAAATCTGGCTGTCGCTCTTGAAAATCTAACAAATCTACAAATCAAAGAAACGGGGATACAAATAATGTGTGCACAGTGAGAATAGACGGGGAGTTAAAGAGGAGAAACAAAGAGCATGAAGAGAGACTGGTTTAATATTTCAAACAGGAGAAAAAAAAAACACATCCATGCTGTTGTGCTGCACTGAAGGGAGCTGGCTTGGTTACATGTTTACACCCTCACACATACAGTCCATACAAATGATCTACTTGGTTTATGCAAATGCAGTGTCAGCA
The DNA here is from genome assembly GCF_050575085.1 of Anarhichas minor. Classification (NCBI taxonomy): domain Eukaryota; kingdom Metazoa; phylum Chordata; class Actinopteri; order Perciformes; family Anarhichadidae; genus Anarhichas; species Anarhichas minor. The sequence goes on from NW_027466472.1 coordinate 8,368,959, forward strand.
AATGCAATGACACTATTAAACCCGAAATGCATCCAAACAGACCACACCAAAGACCTCCGTATACACACATGCTCAAAACAACACACGCGCACATGCAAACACCTGCCTTTACATAATTAATACATATTTCACTCGACATTATGCACTCTCATACATAAAAGAGGCACTCCTGCATGCATGTAACGCAAACCATGAGCTAGATCAGCCATTATTAGGCTGCAAACTGGTCTGTGTGTGCAGAAGGCGCTGACATAGACATATACATGAACACACATTCACGAACGGAAATTTCTGAGCACAAGCAGTGAAGTAAGGAGTTAGTTGGTTATGATTATTCTCCTCTGCAGACTAATGCCTCTCTCCATCTATCCCATTCTCACCTCTTCTCTGTCCTTGTCCTCTTGTCTGTAAACCTTATAATAAGCACTCACACCTTTTTCCATGTGTGCCAGATTTCCATCCAAATGTATCGCAAATTTTAACCAAATTTCTGGAAAAGCTGCATAAGAAAATGTGTATGCATGCTTGTTTCCGTCCATATTCCGTAGATATGATCTTTTTCAAGTATTATTGTGAGATCTTTTTTGGGCTATATTGCGTCTCTTCAGTGTAGAAGCTTCAGTGGACTTTAAAGTGACATGCTTCATCATTATCCGCTAATTCAGTTCACATTGCACTTGATCGCATCTTGCTTTAATCAATACACCAACTCTTCCACCTCCAACAAAACCTTTTGGGTTTATTGCTGGATTTTTTTCAAATTCTTTTGGTGTTTCCACTTTTTTTCTGCGCAAATTGAAAATGTGCATAAATACAGGTGGACGACAATGCACCTAATGACAGTGAGTTTCGGTCTCGCTGTGTTGTGTGTGTGTGTGTGTGTGTGTGTGTGTGTGTGTGTGTGTGTGTGTGTGTGGTGTGTGTGTGTGTGTGTGTGTGTGTGGTGCTTATCTAAGAGCTGGTCATTACTGTAGCTTCCTGCTGTGTGAAAAACAAAGAGACAGACATAAGGCAGACATGAGAGAGGAGGTAGAGAGAATTATAGACAAAGTAAAAGAGAGAGTGTAGCAAAAGACAGACATGAAGGACAGTGAGAGAAGAACACTAGCCTCAGTATTTAATGACAGATGCCACACATGAACATCACACACAAACACACATTCAGTACACATCCCAGTGGAGTATAACACACTCAAATGGGCCAATTAGAAGAGGCCGCTACTGAGACACTGGCCTATTAGCAGTGACTGGGCGCTGTTTTCAACAATTAACAGTGATTGCTCAGTGCCCATGTGAGGCCATTAGATCAGGACACAAGAGGCACATGAAATGCTTAGGTTTGAATAAACACAATCAAAATCAACTTGCCTCTGACATGAAGATTGGCCGACCTTTTAGCACTTCATGCCCACTGGCACTTTACTCAGAGGCCAGAAATAATAAGGGCCTCTATTTATCAATAACAGTGAAGCAGAATGGAGCTGTAACATACAGCCTGCCTTTCAGTAAAGAGAAGCTAAAATATGAATTGAGTCATCATTTGCCAAATTCATATCTCGTAAAGTACACAATGTATGCATTTATCTTGTTCTAAACAGGTTCAACAGGTTGTGCAAAGCACAGCAGAATGTAGATTCTCGTGTTTTTTTTTAAGAGGTGCCGAAGATGTTCCTAAAGAAACTCATGACATCTTGTAACATAATGTCTTACAGCTCTCGGTAGGCTTCGTATTAAATGTGAATTTACAAAATACAAGGTAATGTGGTTTAAAAAGACAGGTTGTATTTCCCCACCACAGCATGGTTATATAATTACTACTACTGAAACAAGACTGTGGGCCATATTGTTTTGCAGACAGGCGTGCGTTTGACATCGGGCATGTTGTCAATTTGTCAGTAGTGGAATGATAAATGGAGAAAAATGAATGACAACCAGCATCACCTTTGTACACTTCTGCCACACTTTCTTCTTCAGGCGGCATTGCTCTCCCGTCCTCTCGGAAAGTCATTGAAAAGAGTTTGAATTTTTGCGAGTGTTTCTACATGACTCTTTATAAAGTCATCAGACCAAATGTCCATTTAACAATTTGGTTAGAATCAAACTGAATATTGTAACCTAGTACCAATGCATCAGGTTTTAATGTGTTGGCTAATAAGTCAAACTGCCAATATGTAGTTAATTGCGTGTACTTTTATGTTGTCAATCTCAGACTGAATAATGTGGAAATAAAAGATGAGCTTCCTTTTACTTTCATCTACATTATCTGTGGCTGACTTTTCGATAACTGGGACAGCTAGCTCTGATCATGACTTGGCATCATGCTCTGTTAACTTATTCATTCCAATAAAAAAAGAAGCAAAAGAACACAATACAAACATAGTTCCAGGCACATAAGGGTTGTTAGAGCCCCAGACAGCCCATTGTCTGGGCATCTTTCCAAACTCAGCAAGCCAGTTCTGCGATAGCGCTGGTCACCAGAAGTGCATCATTGCCCCTTTGTTTACAGACAGACAGACTACTCCTCAAACCCAAATAGATTTTTTTTTTTACTGACACTAATCCTGTCAGAAACCACATATACAGATACCCCTGAGATTCAAGGGCTGAGGAAGAAGTGAGCACCCAGCAACTGTTTCACTTTTGATTATTTCTAACTGGCGGCACTCTGTCCAGGTGTGTGTCTTCTAAAGTTCAATATAACTCTTGATGTGTGTGTTAGTGTGTGTCTGTGTGCGGAGCGCTCATATGAGTTGCTGCACCCGTCAGTCGCAATGAATAAGATAGGTGGCTGTGTGTTCAGGAGGTTGGTGATTCAGTCGTCTCAGAACCAGTGTCTCAAAGCAGGTGCTCTGTGTGGAGCTGAGGCAGGGTCCTCCCTCCTAATGAGCCATCATTCCCTCTTCCATCATCCCACCTTATTCTCCTTTGCTCCTTTATTTCATCTTTATTTCATCTTCCACTCTCCTTCCACCCTTTGCCCCATCCCTACCCTGCTCCCCATCCTCTCTCCCTCTCTTTTTCTCTCGCTCCTTGCCCTTCCACACTCCTTCACTTCCCCGAGACACTCTCACTCTCTCCTTTCCTCTTCACCTTCTCCTCTTTTCTCTTTCATCTGTCCTCAACTCTAACCTGTAACTCCTCCCCATGCTTCTTACATCTCGCTCCACGCACTTTCCTCCTTGCTTCTCACTCATGCCACTGCCCTACTTACCGTGTCTGCCTTGCATCTCAATAATATGAAAGTTAATGAATAAAAGAGAAGTGAAAATGAATGTACGCACTTCTTTGAAGTTATTGTAAGTCCGTCCAGATAAGAGCATCAGGCGAATGCTTAGAACATGTTTGTGTAAACGAGGATCAAAGGACACCACTCTGAAAGCTATTTTTGTCTGCTCGATGTCATTTGGAAAGAAAAAAGATGGCGTTCTTGGGAATACAGCTCAAAAATAACATTTACGTGCCAGGCAGGCATTATAACACGGTAAACAAGACTATGGATATTATTCATTATCGGCATTGCATGAATGGAAAAGTTAAACAAAACTATTGGAAATGCATCCCTGAGTTGAAGAAGATATTTTGCGTCTTTACGTCTGCGAGCTCGTATGTGCAAAGGTATTATAATGACTAGGTTTTATGGGAGGATTAATCTACATTTGGAATGTAATGACTGACATGTTGGGCAGAATACATATTAGAATCTTAACAGCGCCTTTAATAAATTAACAAAGTCATGATTCAAGTTTACGGCCACGGGTGAGCCAAATCATTTTATGATTGGAAGGAGTCGATAATTAAATATGAAGCACCACAACAAAATTGCTCGGTGCTGCTGTTTTTAATTACACTTTAACACACTGACATATGAGCTAATATCATCCGAAACTGATTATGTTTGTTTTAGGGCTGCAACTGACAGTTACTTTGATAATCAATCAATCAGTCAATTATTATTTTAATTAATTAATTGGATGGTTCCAAGCATTTTTAGAAGAAAGTTAAAAGAAAATTGTGTCTAAAATCTATTAAAACGTATTTAGATCGAATCTTGGCATAAGGGCCTAATTATAAATATTGTGCATAAAAGGTTTAACACCCATAACCAATAAAATATGAATTATATGGGTTGATACAGACAGTTTTTTTAAGGAAACAAACGCATTTCAACACAGATCAAACTGTATTTTAGGGAGTTAGAACTGATTGGTCTATGGTGAGATCCCAAATACTGTAACCCACCAGTTTTGTCCACAGCTACTTATATTGTGTTCTGATACTGTGAGGTGAAATACACGGCAATTATATATATATATATATATATATATATATTTATTTTCAAACTCTTGAAAAAATGGAATAATGGAGTGATTAAGTAAGGGAATGACAGGAAGAGGGAAGAAAATAGCGAGAGATACAATCATAGTTGTATCAACATCAATGCTTCTGTTGTAATCATGTTCCACATGACCTGCAAACAGATCTGTTCTTCATTATGGGTTCACATGTCTTATTCTTGATCTAACTCAAATACAGTATAAGCACCCATACACTCACACAAATGTGTTCATTATTGGGATGTTTTTTACTCTTATCAAGTTGATGCATTTTCTGAAAGAAAAGTGAGAAATGTTTTCTAAGGAACAATTTACTTCTTTTTTTCAGCAGGGTAAAGGCATATTTATTAGGAGGAGGAACAGAGAGGGAACTTTTCAAGGCTGGACCGATTATGTACTGCACATGATGAGGAAGTGACTACAAATACATATGTTTTAAGAAAATGAAATATGAATTTAATATGGAAAATGCTAGATATTTATTCTTTTTTTGTTTCAATATCTATTCATAAACAGCTGTTAACGCATGCAAAGATGGCAAAAGGGGATTTTAATGTTGTAGTCACTCCTGATTTAAGCACATTAACTCCAATCAACTGCAAAGCAGCTGCAAATAGGACAAGGACAAACCAGCCTAAGATTTACAGTTAATCTCATCCTAGTTTAATGCTGAACTGCATTGGACTGCAATGCACTCAATCTATTAGATTGGGTTTCCATGATTGGGATTGGTTATGCTTGTCTTGTTTATTATTGATCCTTATCTTGGTGGGGTTTAAAAAAAAAAATATATATATATATATATTCGTTGTTTTAATTAGTGTGTCAAACGTAAATGTATTTTGATAGAATACTTTATTTTCATATTTTAAATGCATTCTTTATCATTCATATTTTTTCCAATTATTCATTTTTATTAATTAATTAATGTGTAATAATGTAATTGGAGCTGCTGTCACATCAGGAGGTCTGAGTTCAACACTACTAGGCAGCTTAAAACACAGATAAATCGAGATTGAATATTAAGCTTGTGCAAGCACATGATGGAAACTCAATCATTAATGAAGAGTTTATTTACTCATATTTCATTGAGTGTTGTGAAATGCAATCTATCCACCATCTCTCAGCTCTTATCCCTACTTAACATCCAAATCTCCTTTTCTCCTTTCCCCTCATCCTCTCATGTTTCTCTTTGCTCTGCTCCTCCCCCCTCCTGTCCCGGTCTCCTCCTTTAAACCCAACTCACTGCCTCCGTCTTTGCTCTATCATTTAATAATTATGTCCCCTCACTCTCTTTCTCTCATTGTCTGTTTTTAATTACGCTTCTCCATCCATGAAGAGCTGAAGGCTGGGTGTGTTGGGGCTGGAGTATGAGTAGTGGACCAATGAAGAGGGAAAAACAACCTAGGAAGGGGGGGGTATGGAGGGGGGGAGGGGGAGGGAACGTCGACGCAGGATAATTAAACATTGATTTGGGACGATGATGAGAACGGCAACAAGACGCCAAACAAGGGGATTATAGGTCAGGCAGCCGACAGCGTTCTGCTGAGCTCCGCAAATATCCGGGACAGAAGAGGAAAGGGAGGCAGAGTGAGGAAGCAATAAGTGAAGGGAGAAACATGCAGGGTAAGGCTGCAAGTTTAAGAATAGAAAGAGGAGGAAGCATGGAGACAAGACAAAGATATAAGCAGAAAAGCAAAGGGACATGAAGTGAGAATAGCAGAACTGGAAGTGAAGATGGAGAGGGAGTGAAAGAGATGAGAGGGAGTGAAAGAGATTTGGAATAAGGCAGCGTAAAAACAAAGCCTAAACACTTGGGATATAGGGAAGTGAAACAGACTGAAGGGGGCTAAAAAAATGTAAAAAAATAAGGGAAAGGGCGTAACAAATGTAAAGAAATAACAAGGTTGATGGAATATAGACTTGGGAGAAGCTTACATGAAGAAAGACAACAAGAAGAGATGACTAAATAGACCATGTTTTCAGTGTCTTTGAACTTAATCTCGCTGATTTGACTCATTAGTTCTGCACTTAATTTGGCACAAATACAGCAGGTACCAGTGATGCCTGTGTGTGTGTGTGTGTGTGTGTGTGTGTGTGTGTGTGTGTGTGTGTGTGTGTGTGTGTGTGTGTGTGTGTGCGTGCGTGCGTGCATGCGCATGTTTGCATGTGTGGACAGTCATTTGTCATTAGGCCCTTTAGCTCATTAGTACGTACGCAGTGAGTCATTCAATTATATGACAATGACCTACAGCAAACTGACTCCTCATTGCCACCAATGGGATTGGGGATTTGCACACGCGTGTGCATGATTGTGTGTGCGCGATACATTCAGTCAGATGTATCATTGTAGTGATATTGTACATTTTGCTGGTATAGGAGCCTAAATATCTTCCCTTTGCTGTTTGCTGTTTTGGTTTAATACATTTTAGTGTGAGTTTCTAAATGAGCGGTCAGAAGCTTAAACCCACAAATTTCCTGAAAATTGTCACTGTGTCAAAAGAAGATAATATGAAAGCAAGCTGCTGCCACACACTATGGCAAAACGCCACATGCTTCTATGAACCATATGATCAATTTTTTTCCCTTTTCAAGGTTAAACACATGTGGCCAGGGCTCACTCATTAAATTGTAATTTTGTGTGTAACAGGGCGGCTAACCAAGACTAACTCGTTATTCATATCGCTCAATTTACCATAGAGGGTTTCTGTGATTCTTTTTTGTTTTCATCCTGTTGCACTGAACTACTACAACTGTATTTAAAAAATGACAGATACAGTGCATTATGGCTCAAACCTTCTTTTGAACTGAACAAAGATATGTTACCAGGTAACCGGCTTGGGGAACTTCATAACCAGATGTATTTGTGAAGTTGTGAAATATACATTGGAATGAAGATGAAATCAAGATTTGCATAATATAATTAGCATATTGACCACTCACCCCAAGCATGTTTGAACTATGACTTGATTTAGTTGGTTGGTTCATTTTTTAACAAAAGCACATATTCTATTTAGGTCTATGAACTGTAACCATCACAACATATGCATATCAAACTTGTTAAAAAATGGACGGATGCACAACACACATGAACAAGCTTGTTTGTGCTTCACATGTGAAAATATTTATTTGTAGGCTGCATGCACCCACCTTCTCTCTCTCCCTCTCTCGTTTCCCCCATCCTGCTAGACACACAGTCACCCACATGCAGCCCACCCAGGTTTGCCACAGATGCTCGCATCACCTGCTCCAATGCTATTAACCCCCGAAACACCCTTTAACCACTCACCAACCCACACACACACACACACACATAAAACTACTTGAGCATTGACATCAGTTCATTCATATTTCAGTTTAGTAATCCTCGACAATTTACTATTAATACCATAACAAGCACTCTAATGGATTTCAGCAATCTATACTTCATGTATTCATTCAGGAGAGAACTGAAGGTGTGCTCAATGATTTAAAAATAGACAATACTCATCTGTTAACCTATTTTTCCTTGACTGTGGGAGGAAATTGTCCTATCATTGCAAAAACAGGTCTGATGATTGAGTCGAACAAATCATGAGATATCGGTGTCAAAAGCTTCTTTTCATCCATAAAGGTACAAAAAGTGAATTTGCATTTGCTTACCTCACATAATGTGCACAGCATCTCTGAGTAAACAGCAGCCACTGAAAGCAGCTATCTACTGCAAGTGATGTAACTGTTATTAATGCATGTTTCCAGTCACTATATCCTGACTCTGCTGGGCTGAGCAGATTTTATGTGTCTGTCCATTATCCAAAGAACCACAAACCACGGACATTGCAGAAAAGGTAGAGAGACGGTTAGGTCACAGGCAGTGTTCTGCTGTCTGCGTGTGTTTTTGTGGGTGTGTACTGTACGTGTTTCTGTGATTGAAAAAGGTTCACATTGACCTCTGTCTGCCCTTGCGTGGTGAAGAAAATGTGAGGCGAATACAATCCTTTAGATCGACCTGGACAAACAGAAACACTGGACACAAGCATGCACACACTCGAAAATGGTACCTCACATATACTCGACGCTGTACTCACTTGTACGTGATCCAGACAGACAATGTGGTGTGATTTCTAGAGAAGAATCGAATGCGTGGTCTTAAAAGAAGGTTTTGAAGCGATATCTGTTTACCGTGTTTGTGAATGTGTGTGAATGTATGTGTAATGGTGCTTTGCATCGATGGCATAAGATGAATGTACTGTGAATGCAGTACAAGATGAATGTACTGTGAATGCACCTTTAAAATCCCGTCACGCTACCACACCAGAATTAAAGTGTGTGCTTTATAGAGTGGCCCCCCAACTGTATGTCTGAAGGCTGGCGGATACTTTTTTTGCAGCGCAGGATTAAGCCATGTGCTCCACCTGGCTCTGCTTATGTCACATATTGTTGACAAAATGTAGTATACTGTAAATGGTAGAGATGCAGCAATGCATGCTACAGCTGAGGCACAGTTTCCACTTTATCCTCAAACAGGATGCTGTGATTGGCAGATTTCCACACTGCCAAGTCAGATTCCGCTCACAAAGCGATATGTTGAGCTCGACCACATCCATTAGGTGATCAAGTTTGCATTATGACTGTGAATCTGCATACCTTTGATATGCCCCTGAAAGCCCTTAGAAATCACGTGCTACATTCACGCTGCATTTTTTTTTTTTTTGCCAGACAAATTTAGCTGTCAAAGCAAGAAATAAACGGACCTACGGGTTTGGTTGTTTAATGTTATACATGCATACTTGAATTTGATAACTGGCAGTGTCATAAAAGTATCAATGTTTACTGTTTTGCCTGTCGGTGTGTCATTCATTCTCAGCGGCTGGACTATAGCATTAGGCATAATGGTATAAAGCATGAACTAAACACCTGGTTGGTTGAGTTGTCCTGTAAGTAATAGAAACATTTTCTAAAGCTGCGCCATCTTGGGTCTCTAATAAGCATCATGGTTACAGGCATCACTCACAGCAATGGCAAGATTGCTGACGGAGATCGACTCCATTTACGTGTGCTCCTTTCATTCTGTCTTGTGAAATATGTAAAACACACATAGCGATTCACTCCGTGTGCAATGCAGACAACATAATGACCAAATGTCAACACCGAGCATTACATCACCTCAGATCGTTCTGACAGGAACTTATAAATCATATTGGAATGAAAAGTGTAGTTTTAGGCAAACATAGCTGTGGATTGGCTGCTCAGCTACAGAGTGCAAGCCGAGCTAATGCCAGGATTGTTTGGTTAGATAATGTGCTATCCCTTGTGAGGCCTGCGGTGGAATTTAAGCTATTGATCTTTCTTGACCTCTCGCTTGTCCCAAAAGCTCTACCAGAATGAATCAACATGTACACACACACACACACACACTTTTTAAATAGGTTAATTAAACAGCAACCTGCTGGACGTAATGAATACTGTACAATGTACATAACAATATACAGTAACTCTCTTTCTGCTTCACATGGAAGGCAATACATTAATCAAATATGTGTGCAGCAAGTTCCAGTTTCATTTATAGTAAAGTGCTCCTTTACACAATCACCATGATGTGGTTTAACTTTCAGGGAAAATGAAAATAGAAGGAAAGAGGAAAATGCAACGGGTGATTAGCCGGAGAAAAATGCAATGCAACAGAGGGGAAACAAACGAGGCAGGAAATGTTACGGGGAAAAAAAGAACGCTTCACGAGGAGGCACCAGATTGAGAAAAACTAGGTGTAGATGTATCTCAATCATCCAGGTTGTAAAATGTTGAGTCAAAATTGAATTATTCAGCGCACTGTTGTAGAATTGTACTACTTATCTGAGATGTTTTATCTGTTCCACTGTCTGATGGTTTTGTCCGAAAAAAAGATACTATATGTCAAACTAAAGAAGCTATCTCTTGACTTTGAATATGTTGGATAACTGTCAACTGCTTATATCACTGATTTAGTTTTTGTGCAACACACAACACACTCGATAGAACTAATAGTCTAGTTTCAATTTTAGGTTGAATTTGTCAAAAAGAAACCTGTTAGAGGGAACATGCCACTGATATACATTATTGTCCTTAAATTTTAGCATGAGTATTATCTAGAAAGGAGCTTACACAATGCTGTGTGAAACAGACACTAACTTTATAGTAAGGTGCAAACGGAGCCAAAAAACTAATTCTTTATGTATCACCTGCCAGTCGTGTGAAGTTGGCAGAGTGACAGAATGCAGAACTTTGACACTAGTAAGCAGGATTCACATCCTGTTTTATGCAACAACAAGCACTTTTATAAAGGATCAGGGAAAGATTGTCTCTCAAATGTTAAAGTCAAAACATTGTGTGATGTTCGTTATGTCACTTTTTTTTCTTTTTCTGCATTTTAATAAGGCCAGCAGGGACCTCTGTTTGGTCTCCCTATAGTACCTCTCTTTCTGTCATCTATAAATGATCACTATTAAATAAAGACATAGTAAGGCTTATAATTAGAAAAAGTAACACAACAAAAGTATTTTAGGAGACATCACTGGAAAGCACATTCAAATATGGTGGTACGTGTATAAAAAAAAGCATCTTGTTGTGTCTGTAAGTGGTGGAATTACATTTTTAGATGTTAATTTATTGATGTCTTGTTACTGTCTCTTTTTTTACATAAAGTAATGTCTTAGTATATTATGTAGTTGTGTTGGAGATACAAATAAGACATGAGGTTCACTGTGAGCTAATGCAGTCTCACTTTAAAACACGGCGAGAGAGGCATCGACACTAGAGACACTTAGAGAAGCCTCCTGCAGAGGTCTATTGCCATTGATGGCACTACAACTGCCATTAGGTTTCTGGCTAATACACAGCTGCCATCTGGTGCAGTGTGCACACACATAAACACAGATGCACACTTGAAAAGGCATTGATCATATTAGTCATTTCAGACACAGGGTTTACTAATACACTGCCGACCAATGGTTTTCAAAGTCCGTACAATAGAATGTGCACGCAACACACACACACACACACACACACACACACACACACACACTCTGTGCTATAAGGGCATTGATCGTAAGTAACCAGGGGGTTTTGAGACTGCGTCAGAGAGCCCTCTTTATGCTCTGAACTTGTCAGAAAATCTGGACTATTGGTAGTCTTCCTGAAATAAAATATGATAATTAATTTAGCTGCTTGATTAAATAAAAGCTCAATGAAAAGGACACGGAAGGAAATGTATAGATATAAAGCTGTTATTTTGATACTCTGGAGGCTGGAGTTATTTAATCAGTGGAGGAAAAAAAATGAAGAGTAGTAGAAATTATTAAACACCAGATAATTAATAAAAATCTGTTCTGATCTCAATCAAAATACCGTGTGACAAAGAGAAATGAATACAGGTAAAATATAAGAAAACAATGTTATTATCTTACACACATGTGGAATTTATCGTCACTTCTTGTGGCACAACAATTATTACACTCTCTGATTGTGAGGAAGAAGAAGAAACGCACTTTGATTTTTCTTTCTATCAATTCTAATCAGTAACGTTGATGAAGCTTCAGCGAGTGCGACATTGATCAGTTTTCAAGATGTGCTGTTTGTATGTAACAGAGATAACCAAAATGTAAAGCTAAATACATTTGTTAAGCTCAAATGGTCTCTCCTTGTGTCACCAATATGTGATTTTCTCATTATCCTGCCCCCCCCCCCCCCAACCTCTTCTCTCTCCATGGCTTTGTGCCTCACCCCTCTTAATGGATATTGACCAAAGGAAGACAGAAGAGAGGAACTGTACACACATGCACACAGACACACTCAGGGCTGTTTTTTTTTTCTTTTACTCAGAGCAGAGCTGGTGCAATGATGAGGCCTCCTAATGTATGTTAATCTCACGATTGCCATATGATTCCATATATGGGTTTAGAGTCATGCTTTAGTCGTGTTCTTACGCGATCAAGTAAGATTATGAGAAATTATTCTTATGCAACATGACATTTTTTTTCAAACTGCGACATGAGCACATGTGAACTGGGTATTATGGCTCAGACAGTAATACGGGAAAGGTATTTAAGATGAAGCTATAGTGTAGCTCAAGCCTCAATGTGTTTTGCATGTGCTGTGCCGCATTGCACATGCATCTGTGAAGCCATCTCCTCTTTTATTTGACAGTTAACCTGCACTGATCTCGTTATTGTTTTTTATTGAACTCAAGGTTCAATAAAGAGTTCAGTCCTGATTTATTTGGCCACACGTTTGGTTACCATGTCAGCAGCAAGAGCGGTTTAATACAACAGCAAACATTCTTTATTAAGCAGCTAGTTTGTGAAAAATACAATGTTTTGATAAAGAACGCAGTCAACAATGATTGCAAACGCAATTTCTGATTTAAATCTGAATTTAAATCCAGCACTGCAATGGCAGACTACCCCACTGCCAATAAAAACAAAAGAGATCATTCAATATAAATACTGTACACTGAAGGTCTGAGTTATACAGTTTAATAAGTATTGTAAACATCCAGACAATCTGCTTAATAATGTGAGGCTCATACGATTGACAGCTACCCCCACAAAGATCTATACACACCCACACTGACCTGTAAGGAGGGTTATTTGTACCTACAGGGCTGCAGTGCCCACTAACTGCATCCAACCTTGACCGGGCAGGTGCAGATGGCAGGTTGCAATGCAGGAGACGGGTAGACATGCTTAGAATTGTAAGAAGCTGCTTGTCTCCGACAGTTGGCTCAGCTGTCTGAATAAACAAGTATCCTCTAGCTTAGAAATAATATCATAATCACTTCTCAAAAATCCCCCAATTCCATATCACACAAGTGTTGACTTTTCACAAATTTAGAGTCAGTGTCTGATTCTCCTATCACTGGGGATGGATTTGACACATTCAATCACAGGTTTTTCTTTCAAGAATTATTTTTCCCCCAGAGACAATACCAGCTGTTGATGACGTGTAAAAAGGCCCAGCAGAGCTAAATTGGTTATCAGATGATTCTGTTGGGCAGTGAAGACATCTTTGATTTACTTCTGTAATCACAGAAGACAGAGTGATGGGCCTTTATCTGGCCATGTTATTTGCACCTATTGAAAAAAATGTAAATTAATTAATAGTCATCTGCACTCGTCTCTCGTGGTATTAAAGCCACATGTCACTCATCACAAGAGCTGGGAGATATTCCCAACCTGTTGCCATGACAACTTCACAACATATGAAAACTCCTCAGAACCAAAAATAAACAGAGCTTTCTGAGAGATTTGGCCAATAATGTTGCCAGTGCGTTGTTTTTTTTTTTTTGCACATAGAGAAAATGTGGACGATCCCCCATGACCATCAAGGCTTAAAAAAAATCTTAATGGAAAGGCATATAAGTGCTCTATGGTTGTTAACCACGTCTTTGTCTTTTCTTTTACAGCTAGATGACTGAAACAGTCCCCGATAAAATGTTCTGCTGCTGTTGATAATGGAAATAATGTTGTAACACAAGAAAGCACCAATTCATCCATTCATTAAAGTTCTGTAAATCTCATACACAGGTCTACACAAGTCCAACTTGCCCTTGCTGTAGTTCAATCATAAACATGATTCTCTACACAATGACCTTTATGTAATATGTTATCAACCGTTTCAGTGATAACATATCGCTGCAATCACACCACTATCAAGAAGAATTATCATAATACCTTGAAATGCTCTTTCAACCCATTGACATTCGTTGGGTGTTCATTTTAATTATATTTAGACTTGGGATGACAGTATGCTGTATATGTGCAGTAGCATGTTGTGCACACAAAGCAGAAAACCTCCCTGTTTGTTTATGGGATCAACTCAAATTTTCCTTCCTTCTACTTTGAAACTTTTCCATTTTTCGAAATGCTGTAGTGGTTTGATAGTCACCAGTTTAAAAGGGGTGCCAGTCAGTGAATTCTGACAAAAGTAAGGAAAGTAACAATTTATGGAAAGATATCATATCCATAGAGCCATAATATAAATATCAGCAATGAAACAATGTGGCTACAAGATCAGCACATCAACGCGGCACTGAAGCAAGTTGACAGACAAGCAGTGAAACAGCCACAATCTCATTTGGCCCAGGCCGAGCGAACCCAGCAATGGCGCTGTTCCACTACAGATGTCTTTATCATTTCAGCTGATTAGACTTTTACGACTGGATGACTGGCTAATCTCCATTGTTATCATCTATCATCTGCTCTCATCCTCATAGCAGCGGCTGATGCCTCCTTATTAACGCACACACAACTGCTCACAGACACACGCTGACCTTGACTAAAACAAACAGGCACAGACATGCTTTTTTACTAATACTCCTCAAAGAGTCCATAGCAGTCACCATTAAAACTGTAATAAGGACAGACAATGAAAACTCACAGACAGTCAGATCATAAATTGACAGTGTAGATAAACAGACCTGTAAACCAGTGTGTCATCCCCAGAGCTGTTGTACTGGACCTGGAACATCCTGACTCCGGTTGAAGAAGTCTGACTGCTCCATCTAATGAGGGCCGAGTTCCCTGTCAATTCCACCAGTGAGACCCTCCGGTCTGCCCCTCTGGTCTCGTTGTTCGGCAGGGCAGCCTTAGAGGAGGTTAGGATGTCAGAGGGGGCAGGTTCAGAGGACGGGTCTCGGCTGCGGCTTGTGCTGTTCGCCAGATGGGGCATCGCTGTAACAACTAGCTCCACCCTTCCTGTGGATTCACCTGCTGCGTTGGAGGCAATGCAGGTGAAGTTACCTGAATCCTTCAGGGATGTTACGTTGATCTCCAGGCTTCCATTAGAGAAAACCAAAGTTCTGAAACAGATTGAGATGTATCATGAAGTGAAAGAGTTCAATGCATTAACTGTAGTGTAAATGTTACAACAAAGTAACAACTATATACTGTAAAAAAGTTCAGGCAGTTGACATAGTCAGGACTTCATATGAGATTGGACAGGCCTTTTCCTTCCCAAGTAATTTCAAACATATTCACTTCTGGTTACAAAATGATCCACCATTATTCTGTCACTTTCAATTTAAGAGGCAACTCACTTCTGGTCCACATATCCCAGTCACAGTCACCCACACAGGAGCCAATTGGTAATCACTGTTCTTCTAATCAACCCATTAAGTCACACCTGTACTTTGCTGCCTCCAGTGACAGCCATGTTGAGGGGATAGTTGCTGACAACTTGTGGGCTTCATCCCCATAAGTGTAAGCCTACACCAAATGGTATTCTTCAACAACCCAACAATGCCTCATTTCCATGAAATCGCTTTTACTGAACAAAATATCTAATAAGATGCAAACAGAAATATCAAATCAAAAATATAAAAGTTCTGTCACATATTTCAAAATACTATCAATCCTTTTATAACATATTTTTTACAGGCAAAGCCATGACAAGAAACCCAAGGTGTGACCTCAACAGCTACCTTCTAATCCTGATTCAGAGCTGGCCCACACAAGCCATGTGCCTACGCCCTACTACTACAGCCAAGACAGAAATTATGTGAGACAACCCCGTCTGACTTTTTGACTTGGTTGCACATAGCGCTGAGGTGAAGCAGTACTGGGAGGAATATTTAAAGGGCCGCTTTTCTTGCACCTGCCAACTGGGTTGGGTTTCTGACATCATTGAATATAGAGCTGAGTCTCATGCCCTAAATTAACACCTGTCCTTTAATCTTGAGAAAATATACAATCAATACACTTATAGAGAAAAGTAATTGTAAATTGTAAATCAAACCAGAATATAGAACTGTACAGAAATAATCTTTGTACCTGGAGCTATTAGATATAAGTCGCCCTTCAGGGCTGATCCAGTGGACTTCAGGCTCTGGGTCGCCATTTGCCTTGCACTTCAGGCTGGCAGGCTGGCCTTCCATAGCCACTGTATGAGGTGACTTACGGGTCAGAACTGGTTGGTCACAAATGAACTCCTAAAGGGAAAAAAAGTACGAGGTCTAGTATGATATTTAAATTATATAGTTTCGAGGTTATGATTCATTTTTTATTAGTTTTCTGCAAGTGAAAAGCTTAAAATGTCACCTCTTCAGGTATTGTCCAGAAGTACTTGGCACTGAGGTCAGCAGGAGAGGCGCATGTCTCAAGATCGTCTTCTCTGGTCAGTCTTCTCAACCATAGAAGTTCACAGTTACAGTGAAGGGGGTTGCCACCAAAACTCAACACCAGGGAGGTGAGGGGGGAGCCTTTGGACTTGGCATAAACTGGGATTCTCAGGAACAATGGGTCCGGGGGAATTTTCTTCAGCTTGTTAGATGTCATGTCTAGCCTGTTAATGGACGGGGTAAGGACGAGATGAGGGTTGGATTAAGAGAAAAAGACAGATACATTATCAGTATATCAACAGTTAAGTTGATCAGTAAACCAACCTATGCATCTTTACATTATCTGTTCTAACAACATCAGATCACCAATCAACATACCTGGCCAACTTGTGTAGGTTGGTGAATACCCCTTGGGGAACATTTTCTATAAGGTTATGATCCATATTTAGGGTATTGACGTTGGTTAGGCGCTCGATCGTGTCCCAAGGCACTTGGGCAAGGTTGTTGTAGCTAAGGTCGAGATCCTCCAGTGTGGATAGGAAGTCATCAAAGGCATGGGGAGATATGGAGTGGAGCTGGTTGCTGGCAAGGATCAAGTGGCGAAGGTTGGTCAGGCCTTTGAAATGGTCGTCCTGGTTGGTGAAAAAGCAGAAATGCTCAGAGAAGCAGCACATAAATATCAGAAAGGATATTGTATCAACTGTTCTGTTATATTTATCTTTCTGTCATTGTAGCTCTATCGTTTAAGTATGTGTATCTATTGACCACCCATCCGAACTTAAAGGCCTCTAAGTCGGTTTATCACTGCAATAATCTATCCGACTATTCATTCCCATTTGCCATCATTAATCCATTCCATCAGTCTCACCTTTATCACAGTTAATCTATTAGAGTCTAGATGAAGTGCTCTCAGTCGCCGCAGGTCACAGAAGGCTGAAGGGAGAATCTGGCTGATGGTGTTTCTGGAAAGGGTTAGATGTAGCAGGCTGGTCATGTTGGCAAAGTCCCTTCTTCGGACAGCTGGGAGTGAGCAGAATGAACACAAAGAGATGTTCCATCAACTGAGTCCTGAGTGACTAGATATATTACCTTGGTACAGTATTAAGTAGGGCTTGGTATCGTTTAAAATGATGATGCCAGTATCATTATCAGTAGCCTTAAAGTGATACCAATACCAATAGAGTACTTCATTTGATAACCATCATGTAAATAAAAGCTTTGTGTGTCCCATTGGTTTGCTAATTGCCACCGCTCTGCACAGTGCTTATACAGCGCTCATACCACGGTTATTACTGACAATGTCATCCCCGGCCCAAGGTGGCGGAACCACATTGTTGTGGAAATGTAACCCACCCTCCGGTTCCCCCGCCAGGTTAAAGTTTTGTCAGCACTGTTGCTAGCTTTGTTTGCGCTGTTAGTACCGTTAGCTGCTAGCTTTTCAGTTGATACCTTCAAGGTATCTAGTGCAGATACCCAGCCCTAGTATCAGTGAAGGAATGGACATCAGAAAATATACATATGCAACAGTGTTTGATTGATCGCTGAAAGATGACTCTGGTTCTTAATGTTCCTCAACTTTTTATAAAATCTTTTTCTAAGATAAGATTGCAAAAATATGTATGAGAAAAGTTATAACAAATAAAGTGGTTGACCTTTCTGCTGAACTAGCTGCTATGATCATATTTGGCCATGTGCAGACTATTTTGTTTAATATTTAGATTAGCAAGCCCATGCCAATTAGCCTCTTAGAGCCTGGACCCCATGATACGAAGGTTGTTTAAATTCTTTTAAAATTAACTTTTGGCAACATACGCTAAGAACCACAGTTGACAGCAGAGAGAATCTGGTCACCCCCAAAATGGAATACAGAATCAGAGTTTGGCACAGGATAGTGCTAAACTTAAACTAAATTGATTTGGACATTATCAATGTGACTTAAATAAAGTAATATTGTTAATGGTGCATTAAATCATCTTACTGGACCTTGTGAAATTTGTCTTTGTTTAGTTTGTGTGTCTTTTGTTTTAGCGAACTATGGAAAATAATTTATTTTAAATTGGGTCTGGGAAGATTAGGTGGCTGCCTTGGTGGGAGCGAAAGGGAATCCAGATTAAATTAAAAGGATAAAGCCACACTTCGGTTCTTAACAATAAGTATGTTTCAAGTATCATAGATAGCTCTTTGATGTAAGAAGATGAATCATGAATGAGATTTGCTCGACTGAACCACAAAACAAAAAAGTTTCAAAGTATGAAAGTTAAAAAGAACCAGACTCGTGAGTAATAATAGTTCAGCCAACATTCGTTTTCAGTGCTATCACTGACTTGTGACCCACTCTCCTTACTGCATCCAATGTTCCATTTGAATCACAGTGGTATATTTAAGCTTGACACATTGCTCAGTCTTTTGCAATCTTGCTACTGCTCAATATTATAGTATGCAGCATGTTCTCTCTTGAGGTAAGCATTCAAGATGATGGTTGATGAGGAAGAAGTGACTGAACCATGCAAAATGCCTTAATTCCCTGCCTTGATTCATGTTTAAATGGAATACAAGACAGACTGGCAGGTATCTTACCTGTAATGAAGTTTTCTTGGAGCCGTAGCTCCACGGTGCGCCGGTCAATGGCAGCAGGAACAAACAGCAAGCCTGTCTTGGAGCAGAGAATAGCGAGCGATGGAGAAAGGCTCTGGCACATACAGCGTTTCGGACACGGCTGGCCCCTGCATGCTGCTGCCAGCAACAGCAAAGAGAACCACAGCCGTTCCATTATCCTGCACAGGGAACAGGGCAACTGGAAGACAGAAAGAAAAGAGCAATGACTTTGAGTGGGTACAAAGATAGCCTTCCTCAAGAAAGGGCAACTGGCAAAGAAGAAAACAAAGAAGAAAAACATAGATGTATAAACATTTACAAATATGTAAAGCCATCTGTAGACTCAACAAAATAAGATGTTCTTTATTCTATTATACCACAAAAACAAACATGAATGCTATTGTTGGTAGCTTCATAAATTGGCTAACCACAGCTTGTTAAAGATAGCAGATTCTTCACATGTAGAATACAGACTCTGTAGGAACCGGACAAGATTGTTGGCATTGGAAGTGTTCTGGTATCTGTTTGTAGTCCGAGTAGTAGTGAATGATCACGTTTGAGCTGTCTTTGGTTGAATGCAAGTAAACATTCTTTGTGGAGATCAAAAGAGGAAGAACGCATTGGCCGAAATGCAATCTCGGAACCCACCGGCTATCGCCTGACGGTGATTTAACTTTCTATTGATTTAAAATTAGCTTGCAAACTGGCTACTTGTGAAACAATCCAGTCGTACATCTCTCAACTTCAACTCCAGTCTCAAATCTTAATTTGCTTATTGGACTGTAAACTTGTTCATAGAGTTCTAAAAGCTCTCTAATGTGCCACATCAAGTTTACTGCAAATAAATAAATAATGAGTAACAAAAGAACCTGTGTGGTCCTGTAGATTTTTTGACATGTAGTTTTTTTATCTTGTCTTTTCATACTGATACACATTGAAATAGTTGCTGGGGTGAGAGGTAGATCATTGCAGGAGCTGGACTAAATTACCCAATTCTGTGAGCTCATAATGGGCTTTATCATTGTGTGGCAGCATGGTGAGCTAGAGCTGGCATTTTCCTGAGGCACACTGGGGTATATGTTTGATACTTTGGCAAGATGTAATATAGGTGTGGGGTGTCAAAAAAAGGAGAGGTTGATATCTGTAACAGTCATACTTGTATCTTTCATCCACAACAGCTTGTATGCTAAATAAAGGCTTCTTACGAGCACACATCCCTCTGTGGTCGTATCCACATCAAACTGATTTGTTATTTCTCAGTATTTTGGACTAGTTTGGTATTTCAAATTAACAGTGCTGGGCATGATGGCACTCTCAGGACTCGGGGGACACACACACACTTTAACACAGTTCTATCAAAAATTGTCAGAGAGATTTTTCTCTTTCCAGTTTACACCACTTAAACCCCCTCAGGGACATCCTTTCCTCACTCAGTGTCTGTTTCCAGCAACAAGTCTTTCCAACTGGTGTTGCGAAAAGTTGTACCTGACGCATCACATTTACAATTGCAAGAGATGTTGACCCCCTCTGCGATTATATGATGTGATAGAAAAGAACTGTGTCTGCTCACAACTGTATTGGTGAAATTGTAGCTGTGCTGGGCGGCATACCAATTCATTCCGTGGCCGGCTTTAATTCCGTGTGCCGTGAGCACTACGGTCGGGACGACTATAAGTGCATTGAGAAGGGACCCATATTAACCGTGTACCCTTCTCACTCATGGTTAGAAAGTTATAACATAACAAATAATAACTTACAACACTTTGTAAAACTAATAGTTGTACATTGTATGCCACCAAATTGCATGCTGGGTAACAATATAGCTGATAACTAGCAGAATAACATTCTGTTAATAGCTGGGAGAGGCTTGGTCGTTATTGCACATTCAAGAACAGAAAAGAGAGACAGTGGATGAAGAAAGAGACACCGGGTATGCACTGGAAGAACTTGTGTCCAAGAGAGGAGTTGTGTTTGTTGTTCTGAAGCCACTGTTGTTGCCAATGCCAAACAGCTATATCCCAACATTATACCAACAACGCATACACACATATACAAACATATAGTTGCCCACTTTTCTACAACAACAGAACTCAGTTTTACAACTTCTGCTTGCCTATTAAAGTTTAAATAGACAATTTTTTGACTTAAAGTTTTGCAATAGTGACACAGCTACATGTAATTAAATGCAACCTCAACAATGAATCAATTAAAAAAGCTAATATATCAACCTTTTCTTAGACCACATTCGTATTTGTTCTTGTCATTTAGAATCGGAAATGTGGTTATTGAGTGCATAATTAAATGTGACAACAATAAAGGATTTATTTTGACCTGAGCTGTTGGGCAGCCACTAGCATGGTTATCATAATTTAGAATTTTAAAAGTTCAACTTTCTGAGACTATCACAATTCATTTTCTTATTCTGATTTTATACAAATAAGCGAAAACAGGTAATCACAGTGATCATCCATTTGGAATTATTTTACCTGTTTGATTGTTGAAGCCTTTCGTTTTTTCTTAGTTCACCTTTCGGTGCAGTCAACAACTGTTGCATAGCACAATCTTTCATACTTTAGCCCAAACAAATTTAAGGTGTGACTCAAAAACCATGCTTTGGCCATCTGCTGCAAAACAGTGAATGAGTTAATGTGTCACAGAAGTCATTATGGATCATCATTACGATCAGTTGAACCAGGTGGGTAAATATGGAACCACTTTCACTTTTAACACAGCATACATGCCTCATAACTCATGGTGGGATATGTGTGTGTACCAGTGGGCAGAAGTATATTAGCCTGCTCAGTTTGACTCCCAGGCTAATCAATAGCACTGGACTTGTATTTAGTAGGTGGCCTGTGTAAAATACTCCTCCTCCATTCTGCTCCTCCCTTGATACTCCTTAAACACTCAGAACATATTTATCAAGGGATGACATTATTTTTCAGCATCACAAGATAAACAATACCTAGTGTTGCCCTTTGTCTTAGACTCCACTGTTCATCACCAATAAAGCTAATCTGCCAAATGTATACAAACAAATGAGAGTGCATGCAATCTTATAAGCCTACTAAATATAGATTTGCTGTTATTTGATACTTGATGTTCTCCATCCTTTCACAATGTTAAACATAGAGCGGAAACAATGATTCGTTGTAACTTACAAACACACAGAGACGTCTGTTCTTCTATCTGCCTTTCCATTTTACTCCCTCTCAACCTTTTTCTTTGTCATTCAATATATTTCTCTCCATTGCTCTTGATTATTCCCCTGCCGTACCTTCACATCGCCGTTTCTTTCATACACCACATTAATCACCCTCTTTACACTCGTCTCACTCCATCATCCCTATTGTATACTCCTCTAAATACATCCCATGTTATATAAAAAATGTAAAGTAATTTGCAATTTCCCAGTCGTATCAGATTTATATCGCTTGACCATCCTTCACCCTCTATGATATGCTCTAGCTGTCCATCATTCTCTGTGATTAATGAATTTCCGTTCCCCCCAACTCATGTTCCCTCTTCATTTCTATCATACATTCCTCTTCTTGTCATCCTATTCCTACCTGCCTCTTACCTCTTCTTCCTTTCCTCCTTGTCCTAAACCTTTATTTAAAAACCATGGTTCCTTCTTTTCCCGTGGTCATTTATCTTGCAGGCTTCCTTTCTCAGACTCTCTATGCTGTTCCAGTTTTTTCTCACACCATCCTCCCCTCACGCTGTCTCACTCACTTTTGTGATGGCTTTATTGTAATGTATCTATATTGTGTTTATGTTGCAGAAATAGGTACCAATGGTGATTTGAAATGCACACATCTCTAAGTTTGTTCGCCCACTAATCCGGCTTGCATGTGTATAGCTCAACTCAACAGCATAGTCATTTCATTATGGGGTATGAGCCTAAAATGAGAATTGTACCTCCTTCTGCTGCATGTGTGGGTGGCATAAAGTATCGGCAAAACAATGTGGGTCACATTAGGGCTTATTATAATTACAACCCAAACAGGGGCAATCACAAATCCTTCACGGAGCTTTGTTAAACCCATCTTTGGCTAACATACAACCCCAAACTGTGCCCTTGTTGGATAAGTCTTGGGGCAAAATAATGCAATTATTATACGGTATGTTGTCCTGATGGCCTCATATTAAGCTACATTAGAATCCACTATGTAACCATCCGGGAAAACGCAAGATGAACACACTGACGAACTTTGTTACCGTCCATTAATCAGCAACACTTTTAATCCAGTTGGTAGACATGGGAATTAGGATACTAGGGATTGGATGGTGCTGAGAAGGGCAGCAGTAATTTGAAAAGAACAGAACTGAGGCTAAGCAGGATGTGCCACTAACTATCTTAACCCATGCTGACAGACCATGTCAGCATAATAATATGAAAAAGAGCAAATTCTGGGAAAATAAAATCTATTTAGTAAGCTGCATTCACACATCTTTTTTTTAATTTCAATTACGAAAGCTGTCAATCATAATGTGTCAGTCTTGAAAAAGCTCTTAAGTTTACAGGTTCAAAGAAAACAAACAAACAAAAAAAACACCATCCCGAAAAATCATTTCAACCGTCCCTAAAGTCAATGTTAACACATGTTGCTCAACAAATGACAAACTGCCACCATCATTTTGCTAAATGTCAGGTCTTTAAAATTAAGTATAATGTTTATTTGTGTCTGAAAGTTGGAGGTAAAGGATGAAAAGCATCCAGTATACTTTTGCAGTAATAACACAGAGGAGCTCTGCATTGATATTCATTTTCTACAAGTGGCTGTGCAAGCTGCCAGAACATTGGGGAATGTCTCCAACAGTGACAAATGTTTATGTTTTTGTATGATTTTGCAAAGTAAGGCACAAACACACACTGACAGTCTCTTTGTTTTGTTTGACGGTATGATCTGCGCTTTGCATTTTGTGAATCAATCAGCTTCTCCCAGGCAGAGTATTTTTCAATGTGTTTAGGGCAGATATTGTACCAGGCTGGGATACTACATTGCTGCGTTTGTGTGGAAAATGCTAGGATTTGAATGTATTCTTCGTTCAAGAGAATGGTTATTAGTTATGGGAAGAACATGTAAGGGATACACAAACGCAACTAAAGGTGTTGTTGCTTTGGAAGAAATGAAAACAGTTGTCTTGCCTTAGTTATACTGAAGGGTTCTGAAGAAATCAGTAATTAGCTACACATACTGCAAAAACACGCCACGTCCATTTTCTAAGGGAACAAAAATCGCCTTTGCAGTTCATATCGACCCTACCTTTGAAGATTAAAGAGCCCTTCCTCACAGTGTACTTTTCTTATATATTTCGAACCCAATCAATGGAAACAAGGGGCTGTCTTTACTCATGTTCTATTTCAAGTATAGCAGATTGCAATGCTACGATGTCTACTGTGTTTGAAGAAGCAGAGAGCTTGGGTCTCCTGACGATTACAGTAGACTTTCCTCTGATTAAGTCTGTGAGCTTCTGTCACAACAATATGTGATTAAAGTAACCTAAAGCCAACTAAAGCTCCTTTATTTAATGTACACATACAACATTTACAGGATGATGGAAAACAAGAAACAACAACAAGGTTTCCACCATTCACATTAAAGACAATCAAAAACCAGAGCAGTGGTCTGACACACAGATTAGCAGTTCTAAGAACTACAACGGAAAGCAAAGCCCCGTTATTACATCCCGATCTGAAGCAATTAGCAACGCAAATCACAACACACACACGCATGCGTAACTAAGCTCATAAGAGCGATGTAGAAAGAGGCAGACTGAAAAACACGAGACAAATTATCAGAGAAAACAGAACAAGCCAGAAAACATGAGCCGGGAAGAAAGAGTGAAGGAAGTAGCAGTTAGTGAGGAAGAACGATTGGGAGAGAGAGAAGATAATGGAGGACAATCGACTAGAGTTTGTGATTGTTTAAAGACACAAGGAAATAAATGTAGGCTTAGCTTTAAGTAATTTAAGTTGCTCGACAGAGTAAGGCCAAACATTTCCAGAAGCAACTTTTTCCTGTGGAAGACACTCTCAGTCAACTGGTGACATGACCCACATGCTCCGCTAATACCCCAGAGTGATGGGTTGATGGGAATCATTTTTCAAAATGATATCTGAAGTTTCAGAAATGAGTTCAGATCCTGCCTCTGGAGTTTATCTCTGGCTTAACAAGTTGAGGCATGATTGCAACCTCTGAGCAAGCAAATGTTATCTCGTTTTCTTCCTTAATTGTCCGTCAAAAGATACCTTTATTGTGGCAGCCTGTATTGCCTCCACCCAAGTCCTGGCTATGTGATGTTATGTCTTCAAGAATCAAATTTACTGCAAGGACCTCTGGTGATAGGTTTTACTCCACCTGGCAACCTTTGATCTCATAACCATCAAGGCTTACTCCCACTGAAGTATATCTCCACATAAACATGATACGCTGTGTCTCAACAACACAGAGAAGAAAACACAACCTGTGCACATTTAAAAGTTTGGTTACAGAACAAAGTCACAGCTGACAACAACGTGGAGTGCAAACCACATGCAACCTTTTAACAGAGGTATTTGGGGACTCAAAGTTGGTTGTGCATCTGTCTTTGACATTATTGGTATTTGCATAACACCATCAAATTACGAGCAATAATCACTTTTGCGGACGTGGGATTTTTAGACCCAACGGTGCCAATACTATAGGAAGGTTATTCATTTTGGAACCAGCAGCATAAATCAGATGTGGTGGCCATGAACATAGATGTAGTGCAGTGATTGATGATCTATTACCTGTATTACTACCTGCTATATCCCCATCGTCTTCATCCTGGTTCTGTGTCCCATCATTCATTAAATTAGAATTGGAAATAACCCATTGATGTGATCTTTGCACTCAGTACCAGCAATTCATCCTGGTACTGTGTGTGTGTGTGTGTATGTTGCATACATTTTTGTGTGTGGATGCGTGAGTGTGTCTTTATGGGGTTGCTTGCTTTTGTACTAAGTGCTTGCTTATGTGTCTATGTTTGTGTGTGCACATGAGAATAGCTGTGTGTGCTCCATCTATTTCTGCAATGTCTACCCTAGCGAGAGCACTGGGTTAATCACGTTGAAAGCGGCATTATCCATCTGCTCCATACACACACACACAAACATAATGTACATCCACACGCAAACACAAAGTTAACTTCAATCAGACACGCTATGTGTGTGTTAGTTTACAGTAAGTGAGTAGATGCTTGAATGTACTCATAACTGTGCTGCAGCTTAATCTCTGTGTAATGCTGTAGTGATTAATGGTGAAACAAATCTGTACCGTTTCCGTTTTCCTATCAACAATATGTCAACTGTCACTGAAGCAAAACTCTACCTAATCGACTGTCTGTGTCGTTCACCTTCTTAATAATTACAACTCATAGTTGTTATTTTTTACTCCTCGAATGGGGGGAGGGTAAGAAAAAGGGTTAGATTGGGAGCAAAAAAAGGAAATCTAAGCATGAAGAGGCATGCAAGCAAGTGAATGGACAGGTGGTGACCATGGCAAGGCAAAGCAAGGGACAGAGATCAAGCTAAAGCAAAAACAAAGTGCTCCTACAGATTGGGGTATCTGTCAACACCAGTGGTAAAGGCAAAGCTTTTATTGGCCGCAAAAAACTTGGTGGGGGCCTGTAACTTAGCAACAGCCAATGACACATGGATGGTAACAGTGAGGAGGTGGGGAGAGTGTGTGTGTGTGTGTAATACTTGTGGGGGTGTAGTGAGAGTGTGCGTATGGGGGCTGTGAGAAAGTGCAAGATTGGTCTGGAGATCTAGCAAGTAATGAATCTGGAGTGTTGCCGTCAGAGAGGGTGAGTGTGGGTGAGAGATAGATTCAGAGAGAGAGAGAGAGAGAGAGACTGTGCTTGTGTTAAAGGAAGAGTGCAGTAATAGTGTGTTGGTCCACAATTATTTTTTCACATCAAAGTGTACTTGTATTATCAGAAAAAAAAACCAAAAAAACACATTTTGCACTGCTTTTACAAGTGTGAAGAGAGATAGGTTGTATAGGCTCATTAAACATAATTTCAATGCAATAAATACAAACATTTGTGTAATTTTAGCTTTTGTCATAATTTGGGGAACCCCCCAAATGTGCATCCAGACTCTCGCCAGAGTCCCTCGCCGGGTGAATGCAGTTCTTATCCTGCCAAAACTCATAGTTGTTGAAATTGAGAAGCCAACCACTAAAGCTATCATTAAAACATGAATGTGATTGAAATAGAATTAGGGAGGGCGAGTTCAGCAACTCTATCATTGCAATGAAGGTATGGCAGTAGCCAAGCCTCATTTTAATTTTGGATACTCTCCTCATGTTAAATTTGCCTGCTCACAGAATAGAAAGTATACAAATCCAAAAGGAGTAATTGCCCTTTCAACATAACATAATTACTCATCATCAAGTTTGGCTGGGAAAATAACAGTTTGACAAAAACATGCTCAATCAAGTTCAACTCACTCAACGTTTTTAGAGCTTTCAATCAAATCACAAGATCTGCATCAGCTTAAGTGCTGTGGATGATATCATAACAGCCAATGACCCCACATGGGAACAGAGAAAACTTCATCCACTGACGACCGTGTGATGTGGCTGAAATGTAAAACCAAGGAGCCATGAGAGCTTCAGTTAGTATGTAAGTATTTTGTCATTTTGTTTTCCAATTAAAGGATGCCACTTTCAATGCTGTTGCCTTATGTTTAAGAAGACATTTGTGCAGGCAATTAAGACAATGCTTGTTGTAGCTCACATAATTGGATACTTTCCACCCATGTGAAAGTCAAATTTCTCAGTGCTCCTGGTGTAACCCACCATAAATATTTGACTTAACTCTTTTGTTTGCGATAGACAATCTGTTCCACGTACAGACGCCATGCAATTTTCAGTTTTCAGCAAGATGACAGGGGTACAAACCCCTGTGCCAGTGAGTGTCCTCAAACAAGAAACCAAATATCACCGAGCTCCAGTGGTGCTGTTCTGTAGCTGACCCTGATATAAGGCCATAAGGTGTGCTGTTCACCTTTTGAAGTCATTGGGAAAAGTATATACTTGTTATTGTTCTTCTTGCCGGGGCAGCAGCTGCCTTAGCTATAACCTGCTAAACAGTGTTGTATAATCTGTCCTAACCAGGCTTGGGGAGGACAGATTATACAATACTGAATTCCGTTACAGTTACTGAAAAAAACACTCATTAGATTACTGATACATGTGGTAAAAATGGGTATTATTAGCAGGATATACTAAGAAGATGCGCACATCATTAAAACACTTCAGGACACAAGTCTCACAATGCAGCAGCAACGCTGTCAGTGTGGACAAGACACACGTGAAAGCCAGAGCAGATCAGAGAGGGGGCCGTCAGGTAGAGGTAGGGTAGGGTGTCACAAATGCTATTGTGATTATATTGTATCTAAAGCCGGAAAGGGGAACAACATCACAGTAGCCTACAGTGTACATTATCACAAAGCAGGTTGGTCTGCGCACTTCCGGCTTTCAATAGTATTCTTTCTGCTGAGAAGCATCCCAGCGTAAAAAGACGGTTTGTAGAAAATGAGCAAACCGCTTCAAATTTCTGATTCAGCAAACATAATACAGGACAAAATGGGTCATCTGTGAGGTTGTACCGAATAGATCGAAGCTTCAATCATAATGACTGCATAAAAAATGATTTGCATTAATAACTTACAGGAGCCTTGCATGCAAATTCCACCTTTCATCTGCTCATCCCTTCCTCGCTCTCTCTCACACACACAGCGAGGGCTCGGCTCTCAGTCGTTTCTGTAATTGTCTCAGTCCAAAAGTCAAAATTCATAGGAAACACTAAAATTAACATTTGTATTTAAGTTTCAAATTCTCCTTTAAACAAAAACATAATTTTCACTGCCGTCAAAAAAGGGAGACAAGCACCTGTATTAACGGGCGTTCTAGCAGCAATCTAACAGCGCTAATAAGAAGAAGAAGAAGAAACATTCCTTTATTAGTCCCACAGTGGGGAAATTATTCTCTGCATTTGACCCATCCCTGTATATATAGGGAGCAGTGGGCTGCCCGTGCAGGCGCCCGGGGAGCAGTTAGGGGTTCAGTGTATTGCTCAGGGACACTTCGACACAGGACACGTTGCAGCCGAGGATCGAACCGGTGACCTTGCGGTTAGCAGACAACCCCCGATAAATTGCATTTATTTAACCACAATAACACACACAATCATCAATAATCACACCTGGAAATAATAACTTGCACTTTACTGTGATGTTGTTACCCCTTTCAGTTTTATATAAATAATGGCCAAATGTAAGCATATATATATATATATATATATATATATATATATATATATTCATACAGTTTTCTTAAACCTTAACTGGCCTTCTGCTTTTAACCTCTAGACTGAACCACAGTGCCATGATATGTGCTTTGTTTCATTGTATACTCCTGTAAGGGCCAACACATGAATAAATCCATGCTTCAGGTTGGTGTGAATAGGTCAGCAGGCATTATGCAACGTAGATATGCCACTTTGCTTTCAGCATGGGTTGAATAAGGTCATGTCACTGCTCTGCTTTGCTATGGAAGGTTGAATACAGCTCTATTATTACTACATCATTTGTTTGGCATATTTTGAATTGGCAGTGAGCTGTAGCCATTTAACCAGTACCTTCTGCTTTACTCAATCGCAGAGAAGTGGTTGCATTAACTTCTCACAAGGCTCCCAATTTAAGAAATCCTATAAAGTTAAACATATCCAGGCATGGGAAGCACATATCAGAGCAAGCTGATTACTATAAGCCTCAAGGACAACGTTAAGAAAAAGGACCTCCAAGGAAGAAATACTTTCCTTGTGACAGAAAGCAATTTAAACGTGGCTTAGGAAAGTTGATGATTTCACAGCCGTATGCACCCCTTTTTGGCAATCTTTTCCCATCAAATTTAAGGGAAGACATGCGCTAGTGTCTTACACTGTCAGCCAGGAACACAAGGATTTTGGCAAGGAATGTGAGCAAACAGCATAGATCATCTCATTGTTCATGAGATCCTCTAAAAATTGCATTTGCTTACCCTGAAAAATGGAAATTCAAGGATGCATTTGTATCTGTGACTATGTGACAGCGTTGCCATTTTTAGTGGCTTATAGTGGTACACAGTCAAATCAAAGTCAATATTATTATGTTGAAGGTCACAGTTTTTGTCTTTTTCTGTGCCCCCCCCTGTCATTAAAATCTCGCTTCAGTTAGGCGACCAAAGTTGTCTGCCCTACAATTACACACATCCACATAGGTACACAGGTGCTGATACACACAGTTGCCCAGACAAACCCTTATCTCCAATGTGGAACTGATACACCGCAGGGATCTGAGCCACACACACACACACACACACACACACACACACACACACACACACACACACACACACACACACACACACACACACACATGCCGACTTTCAGAGATCTGAGCAGGGGAAAGAAACAGACATTTGCTAATGGCTCTTTTGTTACATGGCTCCTTCGCTCCCCTTTCCTATCTCTATTTACTTTTCTTACTTGCTGTTTCACACTGTGCCTCCAATTCCGTTTCTTTCAATCTATTAATCTCGCTCCTTTTGTGTCATTGTCACCTTCAATTTTTGTGTTTGTGTTCTGTCTCTCTGTTCCTCTCTGTATCTTCTTTCGAACGCTCTGCCCTGGCCCTGTCAGTACAGTAGATAATGAGGTGATTGCGGCTGCTAGCACAGTGCATCAATGCTTGTCGCACTGCATTCCATTGTAATACTAACCACAACCTCTCTTTTACTGTAACGCTAACCACACGCGCACACACACTGACACACGGCCCTGCTGCTGCTGCTGTCTCCTCTCTCTGATACAGGTCATCTCTATTGCTTCCTCTTGTCCTCTTTTCGTCCAACATGATATTTAATACATGCCTCTATCAGTCCCTCTTTCAGCCCCGCTACATCAGAAACTCTACTTCTCGCTAATCATCCTCGCGCCTAGTTGGTGATATCTATTACATCATTCCCATTTTTTCTGTTCCAATAGAGGGATACAGTAACTAGTCACGCATCGTCTGTCTCTCGGACAGATCTAATAGCCTCCTCTCACTCTCAGCAGTGCGATATGATATAATTGTCAGCTGTGACCATCAATAATTCTATTTGTATACCTGTGTAACATAAAGCTCTGCCTGTTGGCGTGTAGTTCCAACCCTGTGTGTGTTTGGCTTTGTCTTCCAAATCACTAGTTTAACATTATTTTATATTTTCGCTTTAAAAATCCTGCTGTCATTTTATACATCTGTAATGTCAGTCGTTATGTTTCCATTAAATTGTGCACAATATAGGTGATGAAATGTTGGCGGTTCATGTTTCCATGGGCGGGTTAAAGAATGAATGTTACTCTTCTTATCCACCTGTACCCGATGGCGTTTTTATTAGCCTCCATGGAGAGAGAGACTAGAGACACTGTGGTTATGAACACCTCTGACACCTCTGCTCTTTTTTATTCTTCATTTTTTTTTTGTGAGTGGTGGCAACACAGAAACTGCTTTGTTTGCATCTCGACCAAGCATAAACAATACAAAAAAATTACTTTTTGGGTCTCAAATTTCTGGCATGTACTTATGTACGAGTTAACAATTTGAAACCTACTCATTTCACAACTTTCCCTCTCACGTTCCAATTCAATCTCAAGATATGTTGCAATCATTTCCACTCACGTAGCAAAAACGTAATCATAGCATAGAGAATCTGCAAACTAGTGACACAGACAGCAACAGCGTGAACACAACTGCACTGTGAGAGCTTTTAAGGCAGTCGGGGGAATATGAAGACCTAGAAGCTGTTTGATCATCAGCTGTTTGATCTGCTGGAACAAGCACAGCCAAGTCGACCTTGAAAAATGATAAACTATAAAGAGCTGACGTTAACATAAAAGGCATGGAAATGGGAAAGGCAACAAATACAACCCAGTCATCCTATGGCGGGATTTCATCTTTATGTTTTTTTTAACTTTTGGTTTTTTTTTTATGTTTGAACCTGCCATGATCAGGTTTCTGATACTCTGGCCTTGAGGCTCAAAAGCCAAGGGACCATGAAGCATACAATACATGGTTTTCTCTCTTGCTTCCCTCCATCTATCTCTGTCTCCCTTACACACACACACACACACACATTGTGTCTATACAGCAAGATCTCTCCAAATACTCACTACTGTGGCTAATGGGGTTCTGACATCAAACGCCTCACAATCTGAAACACTCCCAAATATAGACTCTTTATTTTCATCAGGTCTCGATTCATCCTCACACTCTTTGCATCTCCTTAATGGTTTCTCCATTAATCCTTTTTCATTCTTCCTGCCATATTTTATTTTTTCCTCTTCCCTTTTATGCTTTCTTCATTCCTTTCCTCCTTCTTCCCTGCTTTCCTTCCCCTCTTTCTTTTTTCTCTTATTCAAGGTTTTATACAGATTTTGGCTGTGACAGATGTGTCTTATTTTGCAGAGCGCAGAAGCAAGCACTTCTGATGCGGTGGTTGGGAAGTAATAATATTACAGAAAAAATAAAAGGGGATGGGAGAAACAGAAATGAGCGGGTGAAAATGAGTAGAGGAGAGGCCAACGGGAACACGTGGAAATAAGAAGCAGACTACAAGAGGGGAATACAAGGAAAAGATAAGGGAAAGGAAAGTAAAAAAGTAAGAGAAATGAGAGGAGAAAAGAGGTTGGAGAGACGTGTGCGCACTTGGTAGTCATCACAGAGAAGCTCTCTCCATTCAGGAATTTGCCGTGCAGCTGTTGCTTCAGGGAATTGATCACACACACTCAGTCACAAATGCAACACACACATACGCACTTGCACACACTATCTTTCTCTCTCTCACTCACAATCACACATATACTCGTGCTTTGGGCTGCGCTTTGAACTGATCCCTGCCACTGGAGAGGCGCACACACAGTGAGCTTGCCGATAATAATATTACCCTATGGCCTTCATATGGTAATATGGTTTTATTGCTATGAAGAAATATGAATATTATGCTTTCAAAGGCAGCTTAGGGAATTACATGGCTGTCATGGTTCTCAGCTTCAATAGAATATTTAGATTCTCTGTTTATCCAGGGTCTCTGGGTGGCAAATCTATTAAGATATTTACCTTTGCCATGATATGTGCTGGCATGTTATAGATTCACACCTATGAGAATGTTCAGAGCGCAAGACACACCTTGAGATGCCAGTGAGTGAAGGTCACAGCTCAGTGGGGTAGACTGGCACACATCTGGATAGAAAGGACTGTGGCATGATGCAGCAAAATAAACACACAGCGGGAAGGGAGAAGAGCCATAAACTTAGACTCTCTTGTTATATGTGATGCAGGATAGTTCAGTCACTATACACTAAACTTTACTTTATATATTGAACAATAGGAATTCAATACCTTGATTCTGAATATAAAGCTTTCATTGTAACCAAACGTCATGTTCATTCAGTAACCTCATTATCTCCTGTTTGTTGAATTTCTTATGTTCAGAAGTATGTTGACTATATTCTCATATAGTAAGAAGAATCTTTACTAAGCCTAGTCACGCATCACACATCACTCTGGGGCGGTCCTGGGCGTTCCCCAACATGTACGCCAGTGGGCAGCAATCTGGCTTTGGTGAACTGAAGGCCATTGGTTTGCATCGACTGTTCAACCTAATGATTTGGCTTACCTGCCAACGGCAAGCTCCCTCTACTCCAGTTCCTACAGCCTCATTAATACAGTAATCTACTTAATGTCTGTGGCCATTTCACTTAATGTTTGTCCTCCTACTCTGGGAGTATGTGGGAGCATTTGTATGGACCCAGACGAGGACAGGAAATAAATTGTTTTTATTTAAGTCAGAAATTACACATGTGGTGTGTTTTCTGCACTTGGGTCCACTTATTAAGTGGTATTACATAATGCAATTTCTGCTTCGCCTCCACATCATGGAATTAGAAGAAGTTTTCATAAATGTTTCAAGGATGATATGCCTTCTTCAAGATGTTTCCCCTTGAACCAGCTGAGATCTAGAATATCCAGCTGCAGATGCAGTCTGCCTTAGGGGAATTAACGGCCTATTAAAGTCTTAGTCAAACATACTAACAATGCAGTTGAAATCAAAGTACATGAAGGACAATCACTGGACAAGCACAACTTAGTCTCAGTTTTCCTCACTGTTAATTAACTGCTATCCACTTTTTTGTGAGCTTGTAATATTGGAACTGTCACGTTTACCATTTCCTTCCTTCCATTTATAATTATTGTGATTTTGTTCCCCACTACCAGCCTTTTCCAACCATGTCCACATACAAGGGTTTTTTGGACAATTCTGCCTAAACCCCTGCTTAATGACAAGGTTTAAAAAAAATAATTAACAGGTGTTCATATAAAGTCCTGATGACAAAGCTCCGTATATTGTTGAGCGAATTACAGCAACACTTTTTTACGTTTAAGGGGTTGAAATCGAACCATCATATAACTCATGCCTGGAACCCAATATTAGTATGAGAAGGGATGAACACATATTTACAGCATACACAAATACTCACACAAGATGAATATGGTTTGACATCTCTGTTCAGAACTTCTAAAGTTTTTGCTTTTGATTATTAGACCATCGTGTTAACAGAATTTTTTTTAAATGTTGCACATTTAACACTTAATATAATACCAATGCATTTTTCCATTTGTGTAATGTAGATCATTTCACATAAATACTGTATATACCCACAGCTGCAAATGCATTTCTGCAGGTACACCCTCAAACCGTTTTCCAACCGATCATTTCGTTTCAACAATCTGAAATAGGATGAGGCAGCACGATGCATTTAGAAACTACTAACAGTGTGCTGTGTTTACTGTGCTTTCTGAGTTACAGAGTAAAATAACTTAAGTTTCTAGAATGTTTGTCTTTGATAATTCCTAGATCAATAGTTTAGGTAACATACTTGGATGGATTTTGAGCTTTGTCACTGAAATTGCAAAAACAATAACTAGAGATGCATGTTTCGTCCTGCATGAATGAATGTTTCACTGACAATAATGGTATTTAATTGTGGTGGGGAAAACACCATGATTAAATCATAATTATGCTTTGAAAAATACTTTTTTACAAGGATTTCTGTGGCGTGGTCATTAATCTGACTTAGTCTGACATTTGCATTTGTTGGAAATTGCTTTTAGATTAAACAAAATAAAAATGTATGGCACCCCTAAATACATCATAATATCAATTTAGCAATACTGAAAGACACAGTTTTGTATATATTTTCCTCTCAAAGTAGCAGAGTAACAATGATAAATGAGCAATGCAATCTATTGATGCATACAGTGTGTAACTGTGTCAGAGCTGGATGACTCTCCTCAACATGATACACACTGGACAGGGCAACATTCCAACAGAAAGTGTAGCAAATTTGATAACTAACTGGTATTTAATCTTTAATTTCCCCCACTTTGATTAAATCAAACTAAAACATGGTACATCTAATGGACATATCATTAGTCTCAATGTTGCCATATTGTAGTCTTTAAAGGCATAGTTTGTGTGTTTTGAAGTAGGGTTGCATGAGGTACTTATCTATAGTCAGTGTGTTAGCTACTCTGGATGGTGGTTGGCACGCCCCCGGTTTTGCCAAATTTGTAATATCCAATTGGGAACTGAACTGAAAGTGAAACTTATCTATGATGTTTTTGTCAGTGGAGTCCGGTGGCTTTGAAGAGATAAGTTTCACTTTCAGTTCAGTTTCCTGTTGGAAAGGGCTCTCTGATGGCAAGATAAAGCGGTGAAAATATTCTAAATGTAGCATACACTTAAACAGATATTGATTTATTTAGGGTGGCCTTTCTTTTAGGTCGCTTAAATATTTGTTGCTGTTGCCCCTGTCTACAGCAGTATATTGCTTTGCTCTTGTGCCAGTACTCCTGCCCGTTTCTCCAAACTAGGAGTGTGCCAACAGCCATCTTCAGTAAGTAACACTTCAAAACACCCCAGCTATCCCTTTTAAGATGTACACAGATACAGGAGGCTTCATCAGTTCTACTGATGGATTCAGTGTTTGTAACATTTGTGCTGTGTGAATAATTGACATCACAAATGGTGTAAGAGTCAGATGAGTGGAAGGCACTCTAAGACCAGCTGCATACTCGAAACAAAATCAAATATGGCATGTTTTCACAAACAAATTTATTGTTTTGTGAATGGAAAAGGGCAACACATTTGGCGTTTTACCAATGTGCACAGGCTGATAAGCAGACTTAAAGAAATGCTTAATGCAGTAATTGAGTTTATTGCAATTTTGATGTATAGGACTATGGATACCAAGTCGCTTCTCTTATGTTTTGGTGTATGGACAGGTTAGATGGATAAAAAAAGTTCCCAATTTGTTGAAAATCAAAGTTATTTGTCATACTGTTCAATTAATTAAGTGGAATTGTTTTTATGTGTATGTGCATGTGTGAACAAAAGAGAGAAGATATCACAGACTGCAGTACCAAAACCACCTTGTTAATTAGAGCAGGATCCCAAATTAGATACCAATTATTCTGCACATGTGACTATGCATTGTTTCTCACAGGCAGTACGTCAACTTATTACATTAAGTTAGCAACATTTTACTTATTATGTCGTCTTGAGCGCTCTACTTTTCTAAACCTGAATTAAGAAAAAGTGCAATACTGATAGTAAAAGACCATTACATTTATCTGTGTCTATGTACTCTACTGTATGTGTATGCATGTATTTATGTATGTATGTATGTATGTATGTATGTATGTATGTAGCATCGATGTTCCAACACAAAATCCAGCCATTGCAATTTGACAACACACAATTGAGAAACCACAAACCAAAAGTGCATACTGTACATATTTACCAATATGACAACACATATATAGCACTTCAAATTGCATTGCAATTACACACAAACACACACTCAAAGGCACCAGTGTGGCATTTTCCTGTCGTTCTAGGTTTTGTGAACTTGTACATCTTCAGCTCTAAAGATGTAAACTTCAAATATTTGATTCTCTCACATCAATCCTCTTCAATTTCTGAGATAACTAATCTTAGATAAGCCGAAACCTCACTGATACCGGGCTGCATACTTAATTCGATTCAGATGTGTAATCTATGAAGATTTCCAAAAGGGGATAAAGAAATACAAACAGACTGCATTGTGACAAATACCAGATAGTTCAAAGGAGAAATCTTGAGTAATCTTAGAAATTATTAGACACAAAATAAGTTAGTTGTCTGACTTTAAGTCTCCTTGTAAACTCCTGAAAAGTTATCTGAATGTCAGATACGACTCATCGGAAGTTACATCCATCATTGTTGGATGAGCTGCAATATTTGTTTCTCTGCTAGCTAAAACAAACTGGAATATAAAAATATTTTTGCCGTTTATTTCACTCTAATAAATTGCTCATGGCATATGTTTCTCCAGGGTGCTGGCAGAAAATTAAACAGTGCAGGGAAGGCTGCAAGCAAGAGGAAAACAGGATACTGGTACAAATTGTTCTGCACCCTCAGAAATGAAATCATTTTTCAAACCCCTTCTGAAATGGTGTGTAAGCCAGTTAATACGCTGTAATAGGTTGGCTGGAGAGAGCTTTTGTGGCGAAATTACACTTCATAGGACCTCTTCTGTTTTTCAGCATACATGCAGCTCGACGTTGGGGCGGTTTTTAACTCTGTGCACTGTGGACCTTTACTGGCTTCCATGTTAAACAATGTTACAGTTATGACCCAAAAAAACATTATGAGAGTGCGGCATTCACATAAAATGTTATTAAGAAGAACATTGCTGACTCTTCTAGTGAATAAACAGCTCGTTTTCATGGTACAAAATCCCATTCAGCTATTGAGAGTACTTTTGAACTTGTTGCAGTTGTGTTAATATACACTATGTATAACTACAATCTGACACAAGGGTTTTGTTGACCAAGCTGCAGATAAAAAAAGACTTCAAAGGG
This sequence comes from Anarhichas minor, assembly GCF_050575085.1. Taxonomy (NCBI): domain Eukaryota; kingdom Metazoa; phylum Chordata; class Actinopteri; order Perciformes; family Anarhichadidae; genus Anarhichas; species Anarhichas minor. The sequence continues at coordinate 8,406,982 of NW_027466472.1, forward strand.
TGCAAACACAATGCATGCAATCATTGAAAATGGGGGATATAAAGCAATAGCAGGAAATACTATCTGGAAAACCTACACTGCCAGAACAGGTTTGGAGAAGTGTTATGGCTTTAACTGATTGCCTGACTTGTCTTCATGACTGCTTTTTGGGTGGCTGCCAGTAGTCACAAATTGATGACACTTCCAACAGAAAGAAAAAAAAAAAAAAAGCTCTTAACTTTCTGTGCTCCTGAAATAAATCAAAAGCAGGAGAAGCTGAAGAGGTAACAGAGCAACTGGGGTGGTTTCCATGTTCTGTCGTAGCAATTATAGACATACACCTTACAGCACCTGGGTGAATGAAAAGGCAGTATGTGGAGGAGATGAAGTCCTCTCAATTTATATCTTTATGAATTAATGTACAGTGGATCTTTACAGGTTTACAGTAGCTATTCCCATTGATTGATAGCTCATGTTGGTTTCAGTACTGTATATGGAATATTTAGTTGTTTTTGACCTTTGTTCCTACTGGTCTACAAGTTTAAGCCATGCTGTGCTCTGACAGGCTCACTGCCAAGATATCCACTGTCTACAATCTGCCCTGTTACAAACACAGCTGGTTTATGAAGGCTTACATTTTGTCTGACCTGTGAAAATGCTTCTGGCATCATATTGCTGTACTTTTCTCCCTAACAGCTGATACCAGTTCATATACAGATGACAGCTGAGTAAGCAAATCTCAGTCTTTGGCAAAGATGGCAACATGTTCTGTCCTCAAAGTTATCATTTTAAATAACAAATCTGAAAACTTGAAATGTATTTTTCTTTGCATCTCCTTAGGAAAATGTATAAGAGTAATCGTGCTAAAGGCAGTTCTGATGTCTCACTTCTACAGCAAGTGGGATTCTGTTATAACATTTAAGACAACAGCCGGCACGTGTGACAATAGATGATTTGTGAATGATGTGCAATAACAGCCTAACATCCACCGATCTATCCTCTATCCATCCAATATCAATAGCACTATCTCTGCTCTGCTGAGCTGCCTGCCTGCAAACCTGTCTGGCCTCTTTGCTCTCACAGCCCTGCTAATACGTCTGTAACAGAGGCAGAGCACATTGGACCGCAGCACTGCTGTCATCAGAGATACACACACAGCCACAGAGAGACAGCATACACACACACACACACACACACACAGAGGGAACACACTTACATGCACATGTGAATAAGTACACTCAACCGCCTATTATTATGGTACATTAGGTAGGTGGGCACATGCGTACATTTGTACCCACTCACTCTCACACATACACAGGTGCATGCTTATTCAGTATGTTTTACTTTCACGGGCCCAATTACTTAAACTTCATACCATTTATTTAACACGCATGCACGCCTAAATATTTACCACGTTTCTAGTTGGTTTGGAGACATTTTATTCAACTGAATTGTCAATAAATGTTTCAGATGCAATACAAAAGAAACACTGCCCCATGTCACAACCAGCAGGGTCCATTTTGCATTCATCATTCAGCAATTCAATCAGTCAGTAAATTCAAATATAGAAAACAATAACAGAGTAAAAGCGAATGTGAATCCTTGCCTACCTCTATGTGGTGTGCTGTGATTTATTAAGACTCAACATGAAGATGCATTGTGACGACTGGTAGATTGACTGAAAAGAGAAAAGATGGCCTCGGGAGATGGATCCAAAGATCTGAGAACAGAGAAACAAGACATGGGTTAGTGCATGATTTTATATGGATATCCCTGACTAAACCCTGCACACCCAATCATGAGGTTATCACAGCCCATTGGACTGCATAGCTGTCATCATAAATAAAGAGCAACAGTTGCAGTGATGGTAACCCTTCCGACCCCTACCTACAAAAATTGAGCAGAGGCGCTTTGGTTGTTTACCTGTATTAACCATCTTAGTTTAGCGTATTAGCAAGATAATATTTGCTCTTCATGACCTGATTATGGTGTTGAATAAAATTCCGTCCAACGTATGTCCAAGCCTTCCTGCCTCATCCTGCCATATCTACAAACAGATATCATGTTGGGTTTAGACACTGTTTTAGTTCTCTTGAAAGGAGAATAAGATATCAAGACCCTAGCTACATCATTGGCAAGCGGAAACCTGGAAGGCCGAACATCATATAAATGTTCGATGCCTATAGACTAAAAATACTTTTGGCAGCAAAAATGTAGGTGCTGATGCAAAAGTTCTGTCAGTTTCTTTTTCTAACACTTCGTCCTAATGAGGATCAAAGTGCTGTCAAATTGAAACTGACAGCCTGTACTTTTGTGTAAAGAGTACACAATGACACACACATCACACAGGATGCAGCGACTTTGGAAGTCAGTTTTTCAGCCAGCTGAGCTAACGAGCTCATTCTGCACATAATGCACACAGATATGCCAGCATCTATTAACGGCAGTGATACTACATACTTCCTCGCACACATCCTGACAGTAAGTCTCAATGAGCGGTGACAGCAGCACTTATGGAAGATCTGTTTGCATGCGTGTTCTGGTTGGTGGTTGTCAGTTCTGTAGTTCTCCTGACACACAGGCTGGTTTTGACATTGCAAGTATTAATTATTTTCACGAGAGGAATCCCCTTTACCTTCAAAAAACAAAAGCATGTAAAAGACACATGCACAACACAACAGACATCCTTCTGAGCAATGACAGCTTCATGGAATACAACATTATTTCAGTATTTTCGCTTTAATGGCCTTCGCTTCAATTTATGAAGCTCCACGCCTCATTCTTCTTTAACAATTAAAACAATGATACACAAGAGGATACTCTGTGGTGTGATATATTGCAGCTATGTTTAAGTCCCTTGTGGCAGGTAAAAAAAGATCCCATCTGTATTCAAACAATCTTCTAAGCCTGTAGAGAGAGAGTGTTTATAATCATATTAATGTATTGACTTCTATTTATAATTTTTACCCAGGAATTACTTAATTCATCTCCTCAACTTAATTAATAGCGGGGAATTTTGTGCCCAGTGAATTGCTAAATGATGCTCTTCAGTAATTTCATCTCTCCTTCTTTCTCTTTTGATCAGGAGCACAGATTCCCTCCTTACACACAGCCCAGCTTCATGTCAGCTGCTATCCAAACACTCCAGAATCTCGAAGGGCAATTTTTAATTAAAGGATGACATCTGAAGTAACTATCTATAAAAAAAGATGTATTACGGTAAAAAAAACTTGTTATCCCTGGTGTGCAATAGAATTGTTCAGACTATGCTGTGCTCGTTATCCGAAGTCCAACATAAATACAGATAAATCAACCAATGATCAGAATTCTGTATGCAATCTATACAGTCCTCTTAGATTCTAGCACCTAGAAATTACAAAATTCCAGTGTTTATTTTGCAAAGCATTACTCGCAAAGAAACAAGCAATGATGAAACAACACTCAATGTAGAATTAGAACTGTATTAGAGAGTGTTGACAGAACCAGAGAAACTGGAATTAGGGTCATAACACTTTTTTAGGGAATGAATCTGACCTGATGCTTGAACATTGACTACTTTCTAAAGTTGACTTACTCCCCCAAGAGTTAGCAATATTACTAGTGAATTTTGTATTTTTAAAAACAAGATATCCAACTTAGTGCTAAGTTACACACTGGATGACTGTTGGAGCCTCCCAACAACAAAAGTCTGTAATTTAATGTTTGGTTTAATGCTAATCTGGTCATAGAAAAACAGTCAATCCACCAAACAAATAGCAACACTGATAAACGACATCGTGAGATGCCCGATGCCTTTGTTGAATGCTCGGAAATGTGTAATTAAAAAAAAAAAATCTTGGTTAATATGAAGAGCTGCTCAAATTGTATTCAATTATGGATTCAATCTAGTTTCAACATGAACAACCATTAACATCATTTCACTGCCATTCAGATGCAAACGTTTTTGGAGACTTTGCTAAAGCAAAAGCCCAATTAAATGAAGCTTCTTCATGAAACTATTCTTTAAAATCTATTGTAAGCCGCCCATTAACCACCTTCAGGTCTTGAACCTGTCTTTTTGAACACTGCCTTATCGCCTCGTGTTAGCCATCACACTGCTCCTCTGTATTGTATGATCTTGAAAGTCATTGGTATTCTACTCAGTTTGCCTCTATATTTAGCATCTGTTCTCTCCACTCAGCTATTTTAGATTATAGTGAAATAACCTGTCAGGGAGCTTGGTGTGTGAGTAGATGCGTGTGCATTAATGTGAAAGAAAGGAAGAGAAAGGGAAAGTGTGAATAAAAGGCAGAAAGAAGGGCATTCGTGAGGTGCGTATGTGATGGCTTTTTACCGACAATCTGTCTGATACGCTTTGAACATGAAAGTCAAAGAAGAAACAAAGAGTAGTGTGAAAAAAAGCAATGTCAGAGGTATAAATGATTAAAATAAACATGGCAGAAAGACCCACAGTAAAGCACACACCCTTACCCACCTAAAACACATACATGTAACATTTCATTGTCCCTGCACTAGGTTCCTGAACGTGTGTGCACAAGGTGTTAAGACTTTCCAACACCTGTGGGAAAAATGGAAAAAATAATGTTGAATTTTGTAATTTAAACGAATTCAAATAATTTACTTTTTGTGTGTACGTATTTGTGTTTGGAAAGATTTCCCCTTGAGAGAGGAATTCAACTGTATTTGATTGAATTGTCACTGCTGGGGACTTCTACCTGACCTAACCTTTGCCCGAGTACCGCTTGTCTGGGCTTGAAGCAGAAGTTAAGGGTAAATGGATAAAGCAGGTCTGTTTGATGCGTGGAAGATGTAGCGCAGTCATTAGCAGCATTAATAATGAAGACATCCGAGTCCAAAACATGCCCAAAATATTTCCAGTGTTGATCTTTAAGTCTATTACCTTCAACAGAATAGGTCGGCATAGAAATTAGAAGCGTTTTTAGAATTACGTAACTTTGATTAAGACCTTAACAGGCCTTCAACCTACAGTGTAGCTATTTCAGTAAAAGATATTTAATGGCCTTCAAGCACCCTGCTCTCATCTCATTCCATCTTCTCTGTTCCTCTTCTCTTCCAATTCCTCATGACACACTGAATCAAGCTCTTCTTAACCCCTTTCTGTGTACATGCACTCCTTTTTCTGTCATCTCTTTTTAATCCACCACACCACTGCCACCCTCGCCTTGCCTCCCTCCCTCCTTCAGATGCAGTATAATTATCTGGTCATCATTATCAGAATCATTCTGTTTCCTCATTATAAACCCATCTGCTCTGCTCTGCTCTGCAATCCAACCAACATGACATAAACACACAATCACACGGCTACTAAAGCACAAGCGTCTTTTTCTCTCTTCTTTCTCCTCACTGTCTCATCACTGGAGCCACTTCAGAGACTGAACACATCAGTGTAACTGGTGTGAGGTGATTGTGCTGGAAGTGAGGTAAAGATGTTGTACTAGTCTACGGAGATCCATCAAGGAATGAAAAACAAAACTGCAGAGCACCCTCTATGTCTGTGGTCTTGATGTCACCGAGGTAAAAGTAACTATGTTTGCAATGATATATTCAATGCATTTACCGTTACACTATTGTTCTATCCATTGGCATCTTATTTAAACACCGGTGAAATAATGCTTGTTTAGATGAATCCGTGGACACTAAATGGCACTCAGAATGAGTAAACTGTGATAACAACAAACATCAAACAATACCAAGACTGCAAACACTCATGTGTTCCAGTTTTGCTGCTGAGACAACTTGATATGAAGGCTGTGCTGTTATCTAGGAGGTAAAGTGTGAATGTGTATTTGCCAAATTTCCCCGTGCTGTGACAAATACATCGTCCTACCGTACTTGCCTGGCTGAGTACGGGTGTCGACTGCAGTTCTCATGGAGAGTGAAAGGTAAGACAGTGGCAGAGAATTCATGTGAGACCTCCACTTAAAGGATAAATGCAGAACACAACGCATGAAGAGAAACTCTCACCATGGCTACCACTTGTTTGTGAATCATGTAGTCCATTTAATCAACAAATCATGGAAGCTGCTTTTCTCTCGAGAAATGAATGTCAACGTTCAAAATGACCCCATTACAGCTACGGTAGTATTTATCAAGACTAGGTTTGATTAGAAAATGTGATCTCCTTGATGAGATCATTTAAATTTGAGTAAGGTACGGAAGCTTATTAGAGTTGTTGGTTTTTCTTCTTTTTAATAAAGCAAAAAATAAGAGAGCAGGGGGAGCAAGGAACTCGTAGGACGTGGGACAGTCACAGCACCATATGACTCTAAAAACACGACGTATGCATATAGAGCACGATGCAATATACAGAAGGTAGATGAGGATGAAAGCACCAGAAATAAAGCATGAAATCCAGAAAAAATATTTCAGTGGAGTCCATTTGTCAAACACATAGAGTGTGAGCAATGTGTCTGCCAAATGCAAAAACATTAATGATTTCTAATAAACTGGAAATGACCCGGTTTATTAGTGAAGTGCAAAGATGTCAATCAAAATGCATTTTGTACGTGTTAAAACCTCTAAAAGCTCCCGTCTCCCGGCAACCCTTTTAGCACTACACACACACTGCCTCACAGTGGCACAAAGTGAGTGCCCACAGTATGTTTGTGGAAGCATGTATGTATGTGTAAATGTGTACACCGAGGGCACACAGGGAGCTGGACACAGTGTAACACTGGATTTCCAGCTCTGATGTTGTGTCATAGGCCATGCTGACACATACGTGCCCCGTGCACTTAAGAACACTAACGCTTGTGGCTAGAAGCGCACAGAATATATGGTAAATATGGAAGCTGTGTCTGGCTCTCTCATACGTACGGATGCACTCAGTTGTTGGAGGATCACAGCTATAGCTGCAGTATCGAGGTCTAGAATGTATCAGCATGTAATGGAAATTCATGTATTTTTCATGAAAAATAACGTGAACAACTAACCTTTACATATAACAAAATATGTACAATGTCTTCAAAATATGATATCACAACAACTGGATAATAGATGGCTTCAAAAGAGAATGTCTGTTGTGTGTTTTTTTTATCGATTCTCTAATACAACAGACACATTGGCAACTGCATCTTAAGTAAGAGCCGACTCCCAAAATAAAGTCTGAACTCTCTTACAAAAATGTTGCGTTTTGCTGATTTTCTTTGTTTTTCTCACATGCTAAACTGCTGATTAAGGTCAAGATATGCGTGAAAACATCCATCGCCAAAACGTTCCTCAGAGTGGTGTACAGTGGCCTGTAGGATTGACAAAACCCATAAAATGGAGTTGCCTTGGCAAGCGTGGGCCTCGTTCTGAGATTAAACCAACGGAGAACACATTAATACAAATTGGGTCGATAGGACAACGATGTAGTATAGTATCACTCAATAAAATAGAACTTATCTATTGTGCCAAGGGTTGGAAATAATGTCATCTTTAAACAGCACAGCACATTTGAAAAACAAAAAATCGTTTTTGAAACTCTCAGTTGACAAAATAAACCAGTTTGATTTCACCTTTCTGTTGCACACACAGACAAGCAGAGGGACAGAGACACATATCCACGTGCAAACACACATGCAGCTGAACACACACACACACACACACACACACACAGAGTGCCCGAGCTGTGCTAGGGATTACAGATTAGGAGAGAGGAAGAGGATGAATCTATCTAAACAGTCCATAACATTACCACATATCTACATCTCCAAATATGTATCCTACATAGCAGCAGAGATAAATTGGACAGTGTACAGTTTGTTTACATTCATGCTCACATTACGGATCTGTCTCACACTGTAGACCGGAAAATATGCACCTGGACTCTGGAAAGCAGTAAGAATGGGTGATCTGTGTGATGTTTTCATTTACTCTGCCATTTCTGAATCTGAGAGAGTAGCATGAATATTCTGTAGATTTAATGGAAATAAAATGTAAAATATCAACAGAATAATTCTTTCTAATGGACAGGACACGTTCCAGGGAACACATTTGTTACAAATCTAGATAAGATCATTGACAACTATCTGTGTAGGCTTTTTCATTAGGGCGAGATAGCTGTTCTAAAACCATGATAAGTCATTGTATTTTAATAATGAATAAAGGATAATGACTAATTCATGTAATGTAACCTGGCTACCAGCCATCATGTGGCTTCTTCTGCAAAAACAGGTTGAATTGTGCAATATAGAGAACAGACATTTTAATTTAGATCTAAAAGATGACTGGTCGAGAGGAAGACAGAAAATGAAATAGAGGGGAAGTGAGACATGGTGGGAAGAGAGGAGGAGGGAGCGAGCAAGCTTATTAACAAACTTGGAAAAACCCTGCAGAGACTTTTCTGCATATAAATGGTATCTCACCATTTCTGTCTCTTTATGTTTTTTTTTGGGGGGGGGGCAGTATTAATCAATCTGCCTGCGAGTCACTCTGATGGAGTGAAACCAAATTTACTCTTATTTCAAAGGATGCGATTCCTAAAACATCTTTTTGAGACGAGAGCATCAAAAGTAAACACTCGTCAGCTGAACAGCACAGCGCACAAGACGGTTAACGTTCACGGTTATCTAGGATCAGTCTTACTGTAAACCCGATTTACCCTCAATCTGCAAGCAACTGTCAAACAGGCTTGGGTACCCATTACCCATGCAGTTGTGTTCTGCATGTCATAACGCATTGACTCTGTGTGTGTGTGTGTGTGTGTGTGTGCGCAGGTGACCGGTGACTTCTGGAGCATAATCGCTCCGTCCTGCCTCCAAGCAAACTTTGCCTCATGGCTGATGATGTCTGATGATGATGATGATGCCTTTGGTTTCCTCTCCTCTCTATTCATTTTTTCCCTCCTTTATCTTCTTCTCTCATTCCTGTCTGCCTCCTCTTTCTCCTCTTAGAGCCTTTAATTATGTGATCTAACTATGTGGTTTTGTTGCCTAAACCTACGTTTGAATGAACAACTTTAACCATGTGTTTACATGTCTGCGACCACGCACTGGGCCACCCAGTGTGATGGAAAATGACGCCGAGGGGTACTGACACGTCTGTATGTGACGAATTGGGATGTTACCTATGGAGTTAACAGAAGCACTTACAATTGCAGCAGTGAAACATTTGGCAGACATGAACCTAACTTCCTATACTACATTAAAAACAAATACCTTTGTCCTCTGTCCCAGGCTCAACAAATACAATCAGCTACACCAAAGTACTACTTTCTAAAAAAAGCTCAAACTAAGTTATGTGAGGATTAAAACTTGTCTGTTTTTTATAACTAATGGTGATGTACCTGAGCACACAGATATCTTTGAGTTTTAGTGAAATTTTGCCCCAAACACATGACTCCACACAGTACAGGCAGTTGACAATATTTAGTTTGCAATTTAAGTTTTTGACAATTCACATGCAGCATAGAAGTTTGCGTCAGAATGTTTAACTAGTAGCCAGTCCATGACCTTGACAAAATTAGCAACAGAAGCAAAGCACAGGCCGGTTGTTGACTTAACACAGAGTGGTACACTACCCTCTCTCTCAAATGGATTCCATCCCCCCTCTAACGCGCACAAAAGCACCAATGTGCCAAATCACACACACACACACACACAAGAGTATCATTTTGCACCAGCTTCTCTCATCTGAAACAATCCCCCCCCCCGCCCGCCTCTCTCCATCTCCCAACCACTTACAGCACCACTATTGCTCTCTATTTAGCCTGTCCACATCGCCGGGGAGGCACAGCATTGTGTGTGTATTGGTGTGACAGAGTGTGTGTGTTCCACTCCACCAGAGTGAGTTGATAGGTTGTGATAGGTCTCAGGGAGAAAGCCAGACCACAGCAGTTAACACTGACCTCTCCATCGCATTCTCCCCACCTCCCACACAACACCACCACCGCCTGTCTCGCTCTCGCTCTCGCTCTCTCTCTCTCTCTCTCTCTCTCTCTCACTGTGTCTCTCTATCCCTCTTCCACTGTCTGTTTCAAACCTCTCTTCATCAGTATAGTATATCACACTCTCTGTTTCCATCTATCAGGTTCACTGCGCGTCACACTGTGCAAGATGGGCCTAATACAATCTTGGTCACAATCTGTGTCTCTGTGACTGTGCGGTATCAGTTTTGAGGCATGTCAGATGGTGCCGTGAATACCTGGTGAGTCGTGGCACTGCGATATAAAAATAACTTTCTAGTTAGTAGAAGACACTGGCCTGTCTGTTCAGGCCAGTGAACAGTGAATTCATTTTGGCAATCCTTTTCTCCTCATAGCTCTAAATTGGCCAATGGTGGACTCGTCTCCCGGTGAGATCCAGGATTTGATTTGATTGACAACCAAAATGTTCACCACATTTCTCACAATTGCCCAATTTTGTCCAGGACAGAACATGATTGTACATTGTAGAGTGCCTTTACTCTTCAGTTTCAATACACAGAAGTTTGACCTTGAGTTTGGAAGTCTGCACTTTCCAAAATGTGCCTTCCATCACCCTCACTATCATCCTCTCTCCCTCCATCCTGTCAACCCCTCTATTCAATATCCTAACACTCTCTCCATTTGGTTATCTCGTCATCCATCTGTTTCCCCTCCTCTACATTTGTCAACATCTCACTCTATTTGCCTCATTTGATCACTGACTCACCGAATTGCCTGCCCTCCATCCCTCCACTCCCTTCTCTACCCATTACCTCCTCATTTATTCATTCCACACATTCCTCATTCCTCCTATTTATCTAGTCGTCGTACAATTACTGTCTAAATTTATACTTAATATTAATATGCTTCGTTCTTCCACTCTCAATGTGTCCATTTCTTGGTTGCCATCAATCAGTACTTTCTTTTTTATAGTTTTTTCTCTGCCTCCTGACTGTAATTCTGCCTTCCTCCCACCCCTCTATCTTCTTGCCTCCCTTCAGTTTTCTCATTCTCCTCCACCAAACCAGCTCCCCATTGCCTTCCTTCACTGTGCAGTGGTCATTCATTTATTTGTTTATCCCGGTGTGTGTGTGTGTGCGTGCAGTTATAATGAGTGGGCTGGCTGATCTAAACTTTGCAATATGACCTCACTAACACACTGATTGGCCATTTACACACACATACACATATTGCTGCATTGCACCATGGCCACTGTGACACCCCATGTATTCTGTGGTCCTTTCCTCAACACTTGGTTTCCCCCAGACCTCATCACTTTGCAATTTAACAAGCGGATTTGGTCTTTTGGTGTTTCATCTAATGTCTCTGGTTCGTTTTTGGGCCTCCCTCTCTTCACACCCTTTCTTTTTTATCCATGTCATCTCAGCTTGTTTGTCTCTCTCCTCGTTTTAAACCCTCTATATGTTTTAGACAGTGTGCAAAATACGGGACCCAATATCCCTTGATTGACACTTCAGACCTCCTGAAAGCCTCAACAGGAAAATTCCGGGGGGGGGGGGGGGGGTCTCTAAAATCATGACACCATTATTTGTTTTCTTGCAATTGTCACTAAAAGGCCTTCGAACTAATCCCCAGCAGTTTTCATTATTCAAGCTGCAAAACATTAATTTTTACGATTTTCTGCCGTAAATGACACAGCAAGACAGTGCTGAAAATACTGCAATAGGTCACAATGACATTTTTCGAGAGAAATTGTTGCCGCCTGGTTTGACGGGTTATTTGCAATAGTGATTAGTAATGAAGTCAGATTTGTGTAAACCGGCAGTGATTCATTGTAGCTTTGAGATACAATCTGGCAAATGCTACCTGCTTGTCGTCCTTTTGTTCTCAGACTAATGTCTCTGCCAAACCCTCTGTCTCTCCTTTTAGAGCAGCCTGTCTCTATCTCTATTTCTGTCACTCTCTTTATCTATGACCCTTTTAACTTATAATTAATTTACTGAATACTTTCCTGCATGACATGTAGATCCTCGCATTTTTGCCAAAGCAGAAAATGAAGTGCATTCACTAAGGCTCACATTCAGGGTTGCGATAAGCACACATAATAGGGATTTATCTGCAAAATTGTTTCCGTTAGCATTCAGACATAAGCGCTTGGGAGACACTGCGGAAGCTGCTACATGTGCTTGATAGATATTCTCAAAAGACTGCGATTTTTCTGAAAAAGATCCAGTATTTACTGCATCATCATTTGGAGACAAAAATGTCCCCAAGGACAGCGTCCACTGTGCTTTTTTGATTAGACTCCTATTCAATACTCACTATAAAGACAACAATTTCATTCAATTTATTCCGACTGATATTACATTCAGCAGGCAACCTCTTAAGCCTTCAAGCCATTTTCAAATTAGAGCAGTGGATAATGTCATGCAGTGAAATAAAAAATAAAAAAAGAACACTGTATTGTAGGGCTAATGGACAACACGAAGATGATGAAGCCATTTTATACGTAGACATAATGCACTATGTTTTAGGCCTATTTGATGCAGTTATTTATGCCTTTGTTAACAAAAAAGCCTGAGAGTGGCAGAAAACACAACATTATTAGTATCAGACGCTTGGCAACTAGACATATATAAGATAGAAATTGCCTGATTTAAATATTCTTAGATGCAATGCTCCAACTCAAAGCTTCAAGACAGATGGAGACATATGGGGAAAACCTTCTTTCATGCAATTTTCATCTTGGCTAAAGTCCACAAGCTCTCAACTTACTTTGAATTGAAGCCAAAAAATGATATGCTTCATTCAGCAAACTTATTATAAGTACTGGTATGCTTTCTCTGGGGGGATATTGGGGCAGATTGTGATTGGTGCTGAATTTATACAAGGAAATGTATAAAAATTATTAGTGGAAAGGGGTAGTTAGAAAAGAGGGAGGGTTATGTCTTGTTTTCTTTTGGCTGTAAATAGGACGGTCTGAATTGTTTGGGAAAACTTGAGCGCCATAATATATTCTGGCACTCAAGTACCGCAGCAGCCATGGGGCTGCCACCTGTGCTCAGTTCACTCATGCACTTTATTGGAAACTAGAGAGTGGCAGGAAATTGAGAATCCCAAGATTGAAAAAAAGGGCTTGGGATTTTTAAGAAAATTTAATTAAAAATACCCCTGACCTTAACCCTGACCATAACCACATTTTCTATCCCCCTTCTTCCCTCGGCATTGCTTAGACCCCATCCGACTACAAACATGGCCTTAATTTTGACCTTAACTACACTCCTGTAGTTCCGTGCCTACATCCTGCAAGGCTGTGATGCTGTTCTGGTGACAAAATCTGTCCACAGACAGACAGACAGACATGTAAACACAACGCAAAGTACTCAGAACGGCTTCTGTGGTAGTTCCTGTTACAGTGCGTGTTATATCCAGCACCATATTTTGCCATGACAACATTCACACAGACTCACAAGGTGAAAACAATGACAGAGTCGCTGTCGCAGCTGGTAAAACATTAAACCCCCTCACCGCCACAATCATTTTTATACTGTCCCTATATTAGTTTAAAATACTACCTAGTATTCATACCCTGCATTTTAGACCTGACCTATGTGATATTTGGCCATGCATTCACGAACATAATAGTCTAGACACAAAACATTTACATGATATAAACCTGCAATCAAACTAACCCTGATTATTTTGCCCAAATCACCTCGAGTCAAAAATGTTCATCTATTTAAGAAAAAAAGTGAGGTTGTAATTAGTGTTTATTTGGCATCGGTGAAGTCTAGTGTCATCCTATAATAATGTGAAATGTACAATATAACAGCCTATAGTATGTACTCACTGTACAGTACAGTGGATCAATGCACACACAGTCGGTCATTTGCAGAAACCGCTCACTAACCTTTCATAACTAGCAGCTTTTATGTTTACTGGAGAGCACAGCAGAGCTTGCTCAAAACAGTCTGGAAGTAAAAAATGAATTGATAAATAAATGAAATAATAGAAAAGTTGCTACGAGTGCGCTGGGCTGCTTAATTGCCTGAAAGTTTATGGAGTTCATAGATACCATATTATATCATCAATCATTCACAGGATTTCAGCTTCACCCCTTATTTTACTTTTTATAATTTCCCACAAGTTAAATGAAAGAGTTTGAAGTCTAAGAGCTCTTGCTGGTCGATGGTGGACTGCCACCGACTGCGCTCTGTTTGCGGTCCCTGGAGGCTCAGTCGAGAATCCAGGAAGAGAAGTTTGAATTGCTTTAAATCTATCCACAGTCCTCCTTTGAGACACAGGCTGAGCAGACATAAATCATCCTGTAGCGAGCATAAGTGAGATCTGATTTATGGAGACGGGGGGGGGGAAGTATGGGAAGTGTCTCCTTAATGTGCAACAGTCTGAAACTATTATCATATCTATATATTCGTGTATCCTCACTGAAATGAGTTTGCAGCTCGGTGTCCCATTTCGCAAGATGAACTCCTGTTGGATTTCCTAATAGCCACTGCTGCGTGGGTAGATTTGTTTCTGCATTTAGACCAGATCTGTCTTTTTGTTTTGTGATTGATTGCCCCGACAACCATTTGTCGGTGTTATTTTACATTTTTTAACAGCAAGTGATAAGTAGTTGTATTGTGTCCTTCACAAATAATTGGCTGGCATTCTTGGTCTTATTATATTTTGTGCAACTCTGGTTTCAGCAGTTCTTTTATTAAATTTTGACCAGCTGAATAGGTCATTTCATTTTCAATTAGAATCGCAATTTCTTTTTCCAATATCAATTTTGGTTGGTTTTGACACTGTTGCTGGGGTTCTTGTTTTTGCCCGGAAAAGTTTCATTTCATTTTTTTATTCAATATGGTTTTTGGGATTTGCAGTTTCATGGGCAGGGACAAGGGCAGGGTATCTGATAAAGCAGTTTTGCCTTATTTATATTTTGTCACAATCCCAACAGGGGTGTTGCACTTTTGCTGAACCTGGGCCAAGTTATAGTGGATATAATTCACTTCAGCCATAATGTATTTGGTGTGCAAAGAATCCAGCAGTATAGCTCACAGTAACATGATCCATAATGTATTTAAACAATCCTCCTCAGATTCCTATCTTACAGCAGCACACTAAACTAATCATCTTTCACTCTCTGTCTTGTGTCTCTGCAACTGTTTTTTTATCCTCCTTTTTAACTGCTGCTTTCTGAGCCCCTGTGTGGCAAAGAAAAGGTTGATCATGTTTAAGGTTGAGAGTCCTAACTCATTTTTGTAAAATCTCTCTTCTTTGTTATCAGCAAGGTTGTTGGACTTCTAATGCTCCGCTGTCTTTCCATTGGCATTCCCAGATGATTTACTGATCACTTCCTGAAATTACCTCAAAGATCTGAGTATGTTGGTTGTTTTGATGAAGTAAGATCTCATTGGTTGAGTTTTGAGGTTACATTTGGCTACATTTAGGGTAAGGACTGATCAAATATAATGCCCCTTTTTTTCAAATATACAGTATATAGCACCCAACACCTCTACCCTTAACCTTTCCACTGTATTATTGCAATATCAAACCACTGTCTTTTGATTCAACTCGGCACTGCCTCCTGTTCCACACTAATAACAGACAGAAGAAAATCACGCTTTTTACTTTTCATAGCTATATTTACAAAGCCAACATTATCTATGCTAAGGACCCATTGCAGCTCTCCTTCACCACTGTTTTTGTGTATAAACAGTTGGAGATATGAGTGTGCACTGAGTCAACTCGACAAGCAGCCAGCCACAGGCAGTCGAGTGACCACTTTCAGCTGTAATAGTTCAAGTATGAGTGATTACAAGTGGAGTGGTTATTGGATGGAAATTTAACTAGTCTGGTTAACTGCAGAACAGGGAAACAAGCATATACTCTAGAGCCGCGGGACACCTTTTAACTTCGGGGCTAAGGGGTGCCATGACCAACTCGGCAAAACACAAAGCAGTGGGTTTCTCGATTGAAAAGGAAAACAAAAACTGCAGGTTTATAATGAATGAGGCGAGGGAGTAATGAACAAAGAGAGTCTGTATTAAGGTATAGTTTGAATAGAGGGAGAGGAAGACAGACATACAAATAAGGACCAAGATAAAAGAAGACAGAGAGACAGGGCTGCCCCACCTGAGGCACTCCAGTGTCATCCTCAGGCTTCCCTGAGGGGAAATACACACACACACACACACACACTCACACTCACACACACACACACACACACACACACACACACACACACGCACTCTCACACACACACACACACACACACACTCTCACACACACACACACACACACACACCAACTATGTCCTTTCTGTATTTAATTATATTCCCTTTTTCACACTTTGCTGTCAACTTTGCAGCTTATTCCTCATTAACCTTAGTTTCTATCACTGCCTTCAACTCCTGTATCCTCTATCCTATTCATCGTACTTTTTTAAAACAATAATTTCCTCTGTCTTCGTTTTTTTATGTTACACTTTATCTTTGTGACAATTTAATTCTGCAACCAGTGGTACACAGTGTTGGCAGCCTTACAAGTGTGTATGAGAGAGAGAGAGACTGTGCGTGTGTGTGTGTGTGTGGCTGTTGACTGGATGCCAGTTGGCTTGTGGTGCCGCAAGCTGTCCTAATGAAGTGATCCTATAGTGCCCCGCAAAACTAATCCGAATTTATTTTAAAACGGCAAGCACATGGGTATGGATAATTATTTTAACCCAAAATAGGAAATATCATGAAAATGATTCAGAGTCTGTTTCCTGAGAAGCAAACAACAAAACAAAGGAGCCTAAACTAATGCAACAGACTTCTTTAGAGGATCATTTAACAAAGACTGAAGTCAATACACGCTGAGAAATTGGCAAGCCTTTGAAAACATGTAACAATTGGTTGCAGTCAAAGCCACCAAGTTCTCCAGGGTATTTTTGGGGACATTTCATCTTCTCATTAAAAAACGTTGACACTTGATCAAGACCAAAAAAAAAAAAAAAAAAAGCTGTCAAGATTGGCCCAGAGCGTCCATTAGAATAAAGACACATTGGAGCAATGGATTATACTGATATAAAGGTTTTAAAAAATATCAAAAAGCAATGCAAACGATCAGATAAGCACATTTCAGTGTAATTTACAGTTTGTGTTTTGGAATAGGTGCCATCTACAATGAACACCGTAATATCACTGCTACTATTGTTTAATATCTCTCTTTTTACTGGATTGTAATTCAATCAATCAATCTTTACATCTGTGTATAGAGCAAGTGTCTCAACACAATTAATCATGACCCTCATCAATAACTAAATGATTCTTTTTTTTGTTTTGGAGACAAAAGGTTATCTTACACTCTTATCAGGGGTTATTGAATAAGCAACACTCACAAGATCCCCGCAGCATCAACAGACTAATCAAATCAGATAACAGTTAATCTGAGCCTTTGTCTAATCCACTGACCTCAGGCCAAACAATCACGAGATCAATACCCCTACTCAGAAAGACAGATTTAGTGAATTGCATTATTGGAAACAGATGGCAATTATGCCAACTGCCTTATGCTTGCACATCTTCTATATCATAAAGACGTCGCCCTCTTAGAGCTGTCTCTATTGGGTTCATCCCCACGCAAATGTCATTGAATGCATACGTCAGTCTCAAGTTTGGGTTGGGAAATGGGGAATCCTCCATCCCTTCATGTAAACTGTCTGGAGCTGTCTACGGTACTAAAAGTGCTGAAATACTTTGCTTCATGGTGATAACAAACAACATGACAGCGGCAGCGTTCATCAACCCTCAGGACAGTGTGTGCTCAGCCCGCCTGCTGGAAATAGCAAGGAGCCTTCCGCTATTTTACCATCAGGGCTCAGTACATTCCCAGGATACGGGGGCAATCTGACTTTACGTCTTATGGATTTTTCGTCCCACAACGGGTGAAAAATGAGTCCCACACTGGTTTAGATGTTAAGGGACAGGTTTGGGCACGCGAAGGTGGATGTGTCCGCCTCTCCAGAGAATGCATAATGGGCACTGTGGTTCTCCATGAACACACCCGCCCGTCCTCCACTAGGAGTGGATGCCTTCTGTCACCGACGGTGGCCCAGTGTTTTTCCCTTGTTCCTCTGATTCAATGCCTTTTAGCGTACATTTAGGGAGAGAATCTAATGCCATATATCCATAACTCTCCTCAGAGGGATGACCGTGGCAGATATCTTCAGCGGCATCCTGGGCTTCTCTGTAGGCTGTAGGCCTCTCTGGCTTCATCTACACCAGCTGAGGAAATGCTGGTTTAAATTTGTAGCAGAACTATATGGTTGCACAACTGTCATATAACGAGCAAGTGCATACATAAGGAGGCCCTATGCAGGCTACAAGGGCAGGAAAAAAAATTTATATTCATGACTGCGCATGCTCTCGGGTATGAACCCTAGCTCTTAGAGGGCTACGCCTATACTCATAGAATCTTGAGTTACAATACATAACAAAGGTATTTGCTACCAGGTTTTAGCCATGCAAGTGGCATAGCCCTGGCAATGTCAGCTGGTTGATTCACCACTTTGGTCTAGACTGAAATACTGTATCTCTACTTATAGAAAGATTGCCATGGATTTTGCTCCCTGTTTTGTTTCCATGGTGCCAAAGTTATGAATTGTTATAACTTTGGCAATCCCTTAACCTCCCGTCTAGCACCATCATGGGGTTAACATGTGTAGTTTTGTAGTAGCTGCTAGCATGGCTGTAGATGGTCATGCCCGGGTCACACTGCCTACCCGAGTAGCGGGTGTGTGTCGGAGAACATCTTGTTTTTCCTTTCGGCACCGGCGTTCACACAGTCTCGTCTCTATTGTTGAAAATGTTTTTAACTAAATTATTTACAAATAGTCACACCTTTTACTGTCTATTATAAAGACAAATGACACTTATAGCTCATCAAATGTCATGAAATATTTTATTATGATGGGCATAATCAATGCTAAACTCAAAGTAGAAAGGCAGGGATGGCAGTAGCGACGGCGCAGCAGAAAAACTGTCAGTGTTTGTGTGGACACCACACACGTGTGAGCCTCAGCAGTTCAGCGAGGTAGCCATCACGCACAGGTAGAGTAAGGCAGTGTGGCCCAGGCGTCATATCCTACTGCATGTTGCTATAAGTGGAGACTACATGATGTAGCTCTGCGAGTGCGCTGTTAGCACAGAAAGTGAGTCAACTATCCTCTGGCTCACAGGTGGCTCCCAAGTCACTCTAAGATGCTGGCAAGACAGGCACACATGACAGATTTAGTAGTTTTTTTCCACAGCAACAATGTGACTGTTATGGCAGTTTCAGCTTACATTTCAAGATCACCATAATCACAATAAACCTGTGATTAGAAAGGCTAATGAGGCTTAGGAACTTTCTTGTGAGTCTATTACATATCACTATATTTTCATGACAACATTTAGCGTAAGTGGTACTTTGGCTGCCATCATGCTTGCTTATTAAACATAATATTTTCTACTGAAAAAAGGAAAATGTGAAAAAATACACCGTTCATAGTTCATTTCCCTTCTGGTAAATATAACATACTAACAACAGCTCATAATTTTATATACTGAGTATTTTGTAACTCTACCCTTGACATTGTACTGCAAGTATAGAGCTGGAATCTAAAAAGCAAGGGCTTAAAGGGGTCTATTTTCCTGAATAGCTTAGTAATAGTATCATTTTGTGGATAATCCATCCATTCATCCATCCATTATGTGTAACCGCTTATCCTGTTCAGGGTTGCGGGAGGGGGGGGGGGGGGTTGGAACCGATCCCAGCTGACATTGGGCAAAGGCAGGGTACACCCTGGACATGTCACCAGACTATCGCAGGGCATTGTGTGGATAAAGTAGTGGCAAAGTAGGTTGAACAGTTACAGTATCATTTCAATCTTGTGGACTGTGGTTTGCTCACCACAGGTGCACAGATATTCACAGATGTTGACAGGTTTAGTCACCAAAATACACAGTTGTCGGGTTTTAAAGGTGCATGTAAACAGCTTAACAGGATCAGCTTTAACCTGAGTGTGGCAAACAGCTGATTTACTCCGAGCAACATTGTCAGTGCAGGCCACACCTGGCTGAGAGAGACAGAGAGGAGGATAGGATAGAAAGCGGGAGAAAAATCATTAATCAGACAGTGAGGCTGACAGCACTCCTGCTGAGCCTCCACAGTTACCTCTCTCTGTGTGTGTGTGTGTGTGTGTGTGTGTGTGTGTTTGTTTCTAGAGTGAACACAGCTGCATGTGTGAGATGAAGCAGCTTTGCGAGAGTATCTTCATATTCCACTCTGCTTAGAAAACACACACCATCGCTACACTACTTAAATAATAGATGGGCTTTGCATGATATATTCACAATACAGCCCCCCCCCCCCCCCCCCCCCCCCCCCACACACACACACACTCCGACACAGTGATGCACACAGCCTGCCATGCATGTAATATGTCTAATATACACAGCCTCTCCCATATGTTTGAAGAATTCATTCATGTAATACGTCCTCTGTGTAACCAACCGCTTTGCATGAGCAAAAGCTCTGGTCACAAGCTGGAGGCTAAGCGTTCCCTTTCAGGAATTGCACCATTGAAATGTAATTCAACAAGTCACTGCTGCCAAAAGGAATCTGAAAAAAAGTAGGGATGTCATAAGTATTGAGACCAAGTTGATCTCAAAATTCTCATATCGTGGCGGCTTTTGTTTTTCTACAGTACCGCAGGTACCTTAGGTACCAGGACAGACACGTTAATATCCAAATGGACATTGATTCATTATTACCTGTTTAACTTCCTATGTTTCATACTTTGTTTAGTTTTTTTCACCATAGTATCCAATAATTTCATTGGTATTGGTATCAACTGCTAAATATCTTGGTATTGTGACATCCCTAGACGTCTTTTGACATATTCTGTGGGATTTTAGTAACACCCAAAGTATGACAACGTGTGATTACTAAAATGTCTCTCTCCCCCTCTTCTTCAGCCTCTTATCCTGGTTGTACCCTTCCATCTGCCCCCTGCCTTCCTCCCTCTCCTATCCCATCTATTCAACAAGACAAACATAAAGTAATATGAGTTTAAGCTTCCTAGATTGAAAAGAACATTACTTATTGACAAACACTTCTTCTCTTAATAACAATACGATTATTTCAATCTCGAGTCATGAACGCCCCCGCTACTCTGCCAGGCAGTAGTGAATTATCCGTCTTGATTTCTGCTGCAATATTGCCAGTCTGCCACCTGAGTCTAAGCTCCTTTTCGCTGCCACTACACCTACTGTGAGAGAAGTGAAAATATGCAGGCAAAGCTATATGAGCCCTGAAGACGCATGCAATGGAAAGGGTTGAGCGTAAACACTTTTTGACAACGTATTTCATCAAAGAATCTGCTGCTGGAAGTGTTTGCTGCAAGCAATATTGCCTCTGCCCCGAAGCTCAACACATTTCAGTCTATAGCAAATGTTACATTGCAGAGACAGCAAAAACAAAGAGGAGTGTGCTGATGTGCTGATTGATGCTAATAAGCCAAGACATGAACAGTTTAGAAAAAGTGACAACAATGATGAAAACAATGGTGCCAAAAATGCCAGAATAAAAAGGCGGTGAGTGACATCCTGGCAGTATACTGCTGATGGGTGATTTGCATTATTTGCATTATACAGAGAAGTTTTGTTTAAAAATCGAATTGGAAATGTATCGTGGATAAAATAACCACCCAGCAGTAGTACAGTAGTACATCCTGAATATTAATGCAAAAATAGTTTAATATATTGTAAGGGCCTGAGGGGCAGGGTAGTGGCTGGCATCTACATTCCAGCCAGAAGGCTCCACCCACTCCTTCAGGGGAGCATTGAGATCAGTTGTGGGAAGAGACACACCTGATCCTGATCTCCTCATCAGGGAGGGGAACAAAAGGCAAGGAGGGAAACGGAGCAGAGAGAGACAATGAGGGGAGAAGAGTGTCTTCTCCTCGGGTGGAATAAGATTAAGCCCGGTAAGTCGGCTAGCGGCCCGGCTGATTTAGTTTAGTTGTATAGTTAACTGATCGAGCTCTGGACTGAGCTACGTTTTGTGTTGGTTGAGGTTTGTTTGGTTAAAAACCTCCAGAACTGACTCTGCCTCTGATTGCTGCGCTGCCACTAATTGCTGTCCTCCGTACCTTCCTGTTACAATATGTATAAAGAATAAGTTCACATTAGTTTGAAGCAATAGTCAGGTGTCCATTGATCATTGAAACATATTTTGTATTCCTCCCTTCCTTATGCAATTGTAAATAAAGTGATGGGGGACAAAATCCACAGTCATTTCTTTATGCAAAAATATGTTAAGTTGATCTGAAGCCACTGAGGCTTCAGCTGTCTGAGTTCATCAAATCAAGTTAGTGTTTTTAGTGTAAAATTCCCTCTGTGTGTTCAACGAACATGGTGCACTTTTGCACAGTAAAGAGTGAGCATTTTGTACTAAACAATTTTAACTATGGAAGATACTCACTTGATTTGATTAGTTCGGACTGCTGAAGCCCTATTTTTTATATATATATGCCGAATAGGAGTTTAATAGAGTATTAGAAACAGTGTTTTAATCTTGGTTTTCACCAAGCCACAGGAACAAAGAGAAAAGCGGGAATGACATGAATAAAAAAGGCTTCAAAATGATCATCGGAGGGTTTTAATGCTCTGATATTCTGACAGTTGTTTCATCTAGGAATTGTGCAGAAACCAAAGTAATCTATTGGTTGTCAGACCTAGAAATAACTCATGACATGGCACCATTGGCAGCGGGTGTCTCATGCTGCTGAACACACACACGCACATAACCAACACCTCTCACACATTTCTCATACTTGCACTCACACACCCTTTCACAACCCTATTCAGCATGTAACATGAGTAACTTCCTCGGTTGAAGAAAAGACAGCGTTTATTTCATATCCTGTGTGTGTGTGTGTGTGTGTTTTCTCAATGATGGGAGCGTTTGTCTATTTCCACTGGTTCATGTACAACACAATGTATATAGCAACCCTGGCACCAGTCTTGGTTGCACTGGAGTATGATTTATAATTTATTATCTTGTAAATATTTTTTCACACATCATGTGCAAAAGGCCTGTTTCAGGTTTAACGCTAGAATGTCCAAATGAGAGATTCAGAGTAAGTGTTTTAACAGATTGTCCAATATTCAAAGCTGCATTCACAGCCCTGGTTTCTTGAACAAACAGATGCATTACATGCCTCATTATGATATAGCCTTTAAAAGATAAGTTAGCGCTCCAATTTTCTCTTTTTGAGCTCTGTCTACAATATATGCAAGTGCAGTACTAATGGAGGATAGCTAAAAGAGGTTGACTGGGGACTTAATGGCTACCACTGCACATTCACTTTGACACAAGCTGTTTAAAAGCATCCATTAAGGACATGAGTATACTTTTATATGGGAAAAACTGCAAATGTCTTTTAAAGCGTAGCATGCCATATTGTTAAGATGTCATAGTATTTTGTGTCTTTTGAATACTTTTATTAACATATATACTGTATTTCTGCAATACCTGGCAATATCTATGGAAGGGTTTATGACTCATTACATATTGGTGCACAGTTTTGTATCTGCTTGTGTGTTAGCATGCATGTGTTTATCTATATGCTTCTCGATTTTAGTGGCAGTAGTTAGAGTAATATGAGAGTGCAGCCTCAAGACATAAACACAAGGGAGCTTCAGTGTCTACCATTTGCACCCACTATGTTGAACAACTCTGTGCTGGAGGGCAACCATTTACCCACCAATGCAATAGAGCTTCTCACTGTTAGCAACATGAAAGCTATCACACCACTCTGTGAATGGATGGAATATAAAGAAATCACAGGCTCGGGGAAGAATCCGCCAAGATGGAGGGTGGGAAAAGGAGAACTGGGATAAAATAAAGTGCACTAGAACTAAATTAAATGGAATTACAATGACAAAGAGAGAAGAGATATCCGCTATGAAGCATGCACCTCAGCATCACTCCCTCCTCCAGCCTTCTGTCCTTCCACCTCCTCATTTATATTCTTCATGTTGTTCTTGCTGATCAGTTTCCGCTGGATATTGATTACTGCTATAACTGCACAATACTCATCACATGCCCTCTAGAGTTCCCAGCTTCTCTCACTGCCCTCCACTTTCTCCTTTTCTTCCTCCAGCTGGTTTAGATTTCTGAGCCGCCCTCTTTATTTCTCTCATGAAAAAATAACCCGGGACTATAATCCCTCTATAGTTTGTGTTAGACAGGATTTGATCTCTAATCTCCCCCCCCTGTGCCGTCCTTGGGGACATAAATCCAGTAATGGCCATGTGCTGTGTATCTTTTATTACCTACTAATCACTATTATCATTATTAGGTGCTCAGGAGGAGCACTAAGAGCCAATCTCTGTTTACAAATTTGTTTGTGCACTCATGTTCAATGCTTTTTGCAGTGTGACTGTTAAGGGATTTGTGGTTGGCTCTGTTAAGACTACGCAGGGTTCGGAAGCCTTGTCAAAACGAAATGCAGAGCTCTGTTACTACAGACAGGTCACTTAAGCAACTGTAGTGCTACTGCAACATTAGGTGTATACAGAAAGAGCGTTTAATCAGTGATGTCATTCACTCTATGTGGTTTCTTATTCAGGCCTATGCATGTATATTTTCATTTTTTTCTCTACCTGTACCTCCGTTCCAGCTCCAAGTTTCCCGTTCCTCTCTCTCATTGGGGACCCTTCCTTTTTGTTGTTGTGATTTCCATTTCTACCCCTTGTGTTTTGTGTTTCCCATTTCTCAACTGAGCTGGTTGATCTCCACGTCCATCACAGGGATCTTCATCCCTGAGTTCCACCCCAGCGTGCTGCTTTTATCCTCCGTCCCGTCTATGTTCCTTCTCGATTCTTCTGTCTTTCTTTTTACCCTCACATGGCTCTTTCTGTCTCAGAGTTATGGCAATATTTCACAACTCAACTTTACTTTCTTCCAAAGTTTATAGTTATAGCTACTCACAAAGATGCACGCACACTGATAACATCTCCATTTACAAAAAAGAGTGAAAGACGGAGAGGATGGGCAAAGTGGACAAGGACCCCTGCTGGTCAAACAGCTTTAGTCGCTGTCAGGCTGATGAAACGTATGTGACTTGACACACACACGCACACACATGCACACATAAATACAGTTCTTTGAACTCCTTCAGCACCTTCCACACATTCCAGAGCACAAGCACTGGGAAAAGACCTATAACTTTGTAAAGATTTGTTTATTTGTTTAAGCCAATTATCTCTCTACATACTGCTAGAAAAGGAACGCTGGTCTGGGGATTTGAAGCAGTCACTTTGCAGTTCACAAGTCTGCCCCTCTAATCTCTGAATTACTCTTGCCTCACTATCAGTGTGTGATTTGCACCTTATTTTGCCCTTGGCTTCCACCAGCAATTGAGATATCATGGATATTCAGCAGGGCAGTTCAGCTGCTCCTGTTCACATGGTCCTGTGGGACCCCACAACGAACCTCATCCAAAAGAAAAGTCCGTCTGCCTCCCTAAAGGAGGCAGGGGGATGGGGTTGGCGAGGTGTTTGCCATGGGCACACAAAACATCCTTGCACCTGGGTCCATTGCTCTCGAGCTATGCCTAAAGCTAGCACTAAGCCTTGCAGGCTGCTGAAAAAGGATCGGTTTGTACTCTGAATGTTGAAAGAGATCAGCTAGACGAAGAGCTCCAGACACTGATCCAAGATCAGGCCTATTGCTACCAATAACAGAGCTTTATAAATTGCTCTGACACCTACATAAGACATACGAGGCTACAATTCTCAACTAGAAAACTCATTCCTTGACTGGTGAGACTTGCTTTGATTGCTCAAAAAAGAGCATCTTTGCTTACTCTAGGGATATGTTTGTCCATTAGTGCCAATGATTACATGGGAAAATCAGTAGGTGCATATAAACCATACTATCTTCACAGCCTAGACATCCTCCAGTCACATCTTCCACCTACAGCCTCCCAGGCTAGTTATGATATTCAATCCTTCCATCACAAGTAGCACCAGGGCTTTATTCTGCCCAGATGTGCACAGAATACCGATGAAGGGATCAGACCTGGAGTCGTTCTCAGCCGAGTCATGTCAACAAAAAAAGCAGCTCTTCTCTGAGTTTATCCCAGATCCTCACTTTGTGTCCATGTCTCCAGGTACCTGACAAAGCATGTTTTTTTTTAGCCACTTTGCTTGTGACACCACTCAAAGCTCAACACCATGAGAGTGGATTGGATTGTGTAGATTGATTGGGAAAGTGAGAGCTTCAGCCCAACATCAGCTCCCTCTTCATCACAACAGTATGGTACAACAGCTCCCACATAAAAGCAGTTGATGCACTGTCCATCTCACCCTTGCTTGGAGAAGCAAATCATAATACCAATAACTACCCAAAGGTACAATCCAAATTTTGCCCTAAAAAAAACATGGTGTCAGAGCAAGAGATGTTGACCCTTATCTCATCGTCTACACACTTGTTTTCAAACCACCCATTGCAAGAGGTCAAAGCCTGATGAAGAAAGAAGTGCTGTCATCTGCAATAGGATAATGCAACTTGACAATCTTAAGTCATTTTCTGCACCATGACGTCCTGTCCACAAAGTGCATATGTAAATAAAAAATACAATAGGTGACAAAGAACAAAACATCCTGGGATGGCATGTAAAACAACCAACATTTGTAGGTTGAAGAACATGTAGGAAAGGGGAGTTTAAGTGCTTTATATGTTCAAACAAACAGTCCACCGCATGTCTTGAAAACAGCATGAATATTCTCCATACGTAATAACGTGTCGTCGTCATTGGTATGTTAGCGCTTGTAACTGGTATCCATGGCAACACAAACAATAGTGACACACATTTGTAACTGACTATGAACTAAATCTAATTAACATAATATATGGCCCATGCCATGATAGAAATATTCTCATTACCACGGTAAGATATATGTTGAGCTGTGTGTACGTGTGTGTGTGTGAGTGTGTGTGTGTGTGTGTGTGTGTCTAGAACACAGTCAACAGAAGAGGGATAATTGGAAATAAAAGTCTGTGCCACATGCATTTTAAACACATTTGGAGATATCGCTGGAGAAATGAGCGGCTTTTTATTATACAATCCATTACATCGTTAAAATGTAATTCACCACGTCCATGTTTGTGACAGACAGAGCCAAGACAGAAAATATAACTTCTGTAGTTAAGGTGGCAGGGGAGTTCAAATGAATGGCTTTTTTTCTTTTAAATAAATGATGGTGACAACGTTGCCAAGAGAAATTGAGGATGCATTTTGCAGTAGGGAATAACATCAATTAAAAGCATGCAGATAATTTAGATGAGATCCCAGCGAGTTTCAGAGGAAAAAGAAAAATCAAGTTGTTAGGAAGAAGGAGCTGTAATTCACTTAACAACCTGATTCTTTTGAAAGAAAGAAAAATATTCATTATGTGCACTCCTGTCTAACTACAAAAACCCATTATTCTGTTCTTCATATAATACAAATTAATTGCTTAACTTGCTATGAACACATTTTCTTTGGGGAATATGGGAAATAACGATTAAGACTCAACCACAGACCTCTTCCACATACCCATCCCCAACACTATTCCTCCTAATGGCAACCCTCGGCATCACCGCTTCCCCGTCAATAAAACGCTGTGCAGTTACAGATGCATTTCTAGGTCACTTAAAGAGATGGCGCAGATCAAAATAATACAAACACCAACACACACACACACACTTTTATCACATATATGCCTAAATCACACAGTATGCTGTCACAGATGTATGCAGCAGGTAAGCACCAATGCTGCAGTCAACGGTGGAATTCAGCACATACTAAGTCCTCTGACTGGGCCTGTCTACACAGTTGCCTAATTTTCGCACAACAGTTGCAGTCATTTATCTTTCTGCATTTGGCTGAATTATGCTTAAAACGGGCTTTAAATACAGTAAATTGTAAACACAAAAACTCTGGTCTTTTCTTATCTGTAGCTCGGTGTACAATTGTGCCCTTGTCACATGTCTTGTGTTGGAATACCATCTTTTGTCTTGAAATAAGAATAGCTAAACAGATTAAGGGGATTTGGGTACCGATCCCTTTTTTTCTCCACTATTATTGCCATTGAAAAGTTGAAGTCCGAGAATGAACTTGCAAAAGTCACTGACAACTGCACCATAGTCAGTCTCCCTTACTTTCCCCTAAGGTCATACAAGATATTGGGGAGATTTATGTTGGTCTTAGACTTGTCAATACTTGAGAAATAATGATGCCAGGAATAAAAAAAACAAAAAATAGAAAATCCTATCGGATCCTTTCATTATATCCTAGCAGTACCAATCACTTTGTGGAATCATAAAAAGCAGGGTGTTTGTGTCTTATAGCTCTGCGGTGGATCAAAACTCCATTGAAGATCCCATCTCTCTAACATATTGTGGCAGGTGCAATCTTTCTGGCCACTTGGATGTTACAAGTTTGAGGTTTGATCGTCTTCATCAGAAATGATCAAACACTGCACAACTGTCAGGTAAGTACATGTAAAATACAGACTTTGCGTAATAAAGCTGTTGTGACAGAGCGTCCCTCAGGGGAGAAATGAGAGTGCCCCATATTTTTCTGCACTACTGTAATTAGGAATATGGACATAATTAATACCAACTGCTATTTCATTACAGTCTTTTTCAGTTTCAGACCCCATACATTCATTTAGATAAATTAAGCTGCACAACACTCAATGATAATACATCCAAAAATCAAGATGCTGGCTGTTGAACTCACCTTCATTTAACGTCAACTGTAACCAGCACCGGCCACATACACACCACATAGTAACACGCATACGCACCAAAATGCTGAACTGCTGTGGTGACTTCAATTAACTGCAGCCAAAAGCCATTCTGAGCCCCAAACTCAGCAGGGACAAGAACGGTATATAGAACATATTCCATAACCACAAATAAATCACAGTGGATTTCTGATCTCTCTCCACCCAGTGTCACCCTCCTTATATCAGTCTCTTTCCATCCCCCTCCCTTCCTTAACATCTTCTTCCGTCCCTTGATGTCTGCGGACATCTCTGAGATGCATGTTGCCTTTCTCTAGCGAAGCCGTTAATGAACCACACCAACACACACACACACACACACATACACACACACACACACATACCATTCTTGTCTCTTTTTCCTACATTAAAAAAATAGTGGGTTGTTTAACTGCGTAGGTTTGTGTGAGTACTTTTGTGTCAAACAACCACACACCAACACACACACACAAACACACGGGGCTACAGCTGCTTATCTATCAGAGGGGACCAGACCATGCCAGTCCAGTTAGCGCTGGAGCAAAGTCAGAATGTGACACCACTTACATAAGCTGAGAGCTCCGTCGCTTCAGTCAGTTACTTGAACTGTCCAGGAAGTATGTTCCAAGTTTGACACAGAAGATACGACTGTAGAATCTTTTCCTGTATCAAAACTGGTTAAATGTAAAACAAACACATATTTGATTACTTACTCGCAGCTAAAATTTAAAAAATGCAAAAAGTTTAAAGGCTGACAATTTAGCTTTTGAAAAAAAGAAACAACACAGTTGTCATGTTATTAATGAGACGTTGAATTCATAAGTAACACAATGCACCCATGTTAACAGGTTTTTAATTGGTCTGGTATGACCAGTAAAGTATGGTGCAACCCCATTTTTTAGTAATTCATGACAAATACATTTTTCAGTGAGTTTATCAAAAAAGCAACACCCTGTACCTCACAAGGAGTTTCCTGCTTGGATGAATGGTTCAACATTTTGGGAAATACTATTACTAGTTTCCCTGAGTTAAATGAAAAAAACTAATAGCACACCCATTTCCGTCCATTAAATATGACTGGCAAAGACTGTAAACAGCTTGCCTGGCTCTGTCCAAAGGCAACAAAACCCGTCTACCAGCACCTCTTAAGCCCACCAATTAACACGTTTTATCTTATTTGTTTAATCCGTGCACAAACCGAGAGTTTGTGGTTTTTCGAGGGCTTTGCACAGTGTGTCAGTACTCCTGGCCAAGAAACACTTCATCACATGGGCGTGTGCTGTGAAAAACACACACAATATTAGTTTCGTTTTAAAGACAACTCCAGTGCAATAGCTAATGCAGCAAAAGTTTTCACCCAACACCTGTTCTCAACGTCTTCCCTGTGATACACGTATACATTTTACTTCTGAAAGATGCAGATAGCGATTATCAAAACTCATAAATAGTTTTGCTGTTTGAAAATACAATAACTCACAAAGCAATCAACTACTCCAAAACAAAAAGTCAAGAGGATTTTAAGTGCAGTGCAGTTCTTACTCTATAACCTAGACCTAATAGCTGTTTAAGAAGAAGTTTAAATTACAATGAAAACTGTGATTACTTAAACGGGTGGATGGAGGAATGAAAGACACTAATGACAGTACATTGCAGTGTAATTATTACAGCAGCTGCGATTTATTTATGAAATGGAGAATGTACTCAGTGTATGTGTTTTGTGTTAATATTTGTCTCAGCTTTGATTCTTTTGTTGTTAAACATTAAACAACATTATACTAATGGAGAGAGAGCGAGAGAGATGACAGCTTAAAAGCCCACTTTAATTCCCCACACCCATGTTTTGTGCAACTGTCTTGATCACTTATAAAAAACACTTGCATTTAAATAGCAGCATGACACTCTGTGTTGAAAATGTGTGTCTGTGTACTGTATGTTATCTCCCAGTGTTTAGGCCATCATGGAAAACATATGTGGTATTAAATATTGAGGGAGTGCATTACCACATATTCAATTACAGTGAGATGAGCACAGAGCTTGCAGCCTGCAGTTGTGCAAGCTCATATAGTTTATATTATTAACCAGCTGCAGTAAAGCCTTTGAAAAGAATCACGACTCCATGACTTTAAAGGAATACTTCACCCACGCAACTACAATGTGTATATCAATTACTGTGTATGTCCCCACTGTGAACAGAGTGTCAAAAAATGAGAAACATCTTGATTAATTTAATTAAATGGGGGCTTAATTTAATAGCAGGCGCGTTACTTATTTGTGTGAGAAAATGGAAGCATTACAGCCTTAAACACTGTAACAACTCACTTACAACCTTTATTATACCTTCGCATTAAGCAAAACAAACTGTCACACATAGACACAAACACACACACGAAGCGCCAGCAGATCGCTCGCTGTGGTGAAGTCAACCAGGTGAAGTGACGGATACTCGAATTGACGGTATACGCTTGCTACTGTACGTGCAATAAAGTATTTGAGAGTAAAAAGCCAATACTTTATCAATACATCATCAAGCACAGACATGTAAATGAAAGTAAAACCGTATTCAACCGGCTCGCCGTTATGTTTACACAAGCACGGCACGCAAGATCGGCCCAAAGGTTTTTATTTTTGTGAACGTCTCTGCTAACTGAGGCAAAGCATCCAGGAGGACAGAGGATAGGAGGAAGGACTTATACTGACTGATGTCTGTGTTCTTCTTTCTTTTTAACCTTCACTCAGACGTAACATAACTGTTGCTGCTTTATAAACAATATTTAGATATAGTTAAATTATAAATTCTAATCCCGTTCTGAATTTATTTGTATTTAAAATTCTATATATATTTTAAAAGCAATGATTTAGTTGCAGAGAAGCTCTATTGACGAGAGTAGCTCCTAGTTGTACTAACATTCTAAAGATAACTCTCCCTGCCTGACGGACACCTTAGTTCCCCAACACGCTTGGAAATTGCGATGGCAGCAGAGGGGTATTTAGTTTAGTTAAGACGAGATGCCACTAAACACTGTGCCTTTAAGTGGATCATTTGCTTTGGGATGGAATCATTGCTGCTCTGAGCATTTCAGCTACCAAACAAACAGGGTTACTATTAGCACACACACACACCATGTCTGTTGTCATAATTGTGGCACACTCTGAGCAACAACTTTACTCAAATTGATGTGCATTGCTGCTCATCCAAAGAGACTATGGCAGGCTCCCCATGGGGCATAGTGTGCGTTTTAACTAAACACTGAACAGTGACAGTGACTGCCAAACCACACATTTCTCTGGTGCAGAACATCTCTTGATTCTCAAAACAACATGCTGACAAGCAGCTTCAGGCTCATTCATAATGACTATGAGTCTAGACAGGCTTGCTGTCGCACTCTTTCTCTGCTACTTAGGTCAGTGATAGAAATACGAAGCATCTAGAAGGGTTTGTACAGTACAGCTGTTCAACACAGTCAGGACTGGTACAAATGTCTCTTTCCCCCGTAGACGGATTAAGACATATTCATAAGTCTCATTGCAACAACTGCCGTTCCGGAACCTTTCAAAGCCACGATAATGCTACCGGAGAGGCTTTCAGAGAGAAAGGAGGGGACAGGACGGAGGGGATGAGCGAAGTCATCCACTCTCTGCTGCAGAAAAAAAAAAAAGAAACCTGCAGGACGGGAAGAAGTGGAAGGGAAAAGTAAAGAGATGGGCGATAGAAGTAAAGAGAGAAAGAGAGAGAGAGAGAGCAAGATAGACAGGGTGAGGAGAGAGTAAGGGGTAGTGAGTGAGGGACAGAGTTGCAGCAGGACATGCTGACAGTTGCAGCCTGTCATCACACACCAGGGGATTTTGGTTTGTGTGTGCATGGTGTGATATTTGAATATGCACTGCCAGCCGTCACATTTTTTCTTTCTCTCTCTCTCTCTCTCTCTCTCTCTCTCTCTCTCTCTCTCTCTCTCTCTCTCTCTCTCTCTCTCTCTCTAAGACAGACTGCTCAGAGCA
The DNA here is from genome assembly GCF_050575085.1 of Anarhichas minor. NCBI lineage: Eukaryota > Metazoa > Chordata > Actinopteri > Perciformes > Anarhichadidae > Anarhichas > Anarhichas minor. Next base: position 8,439,676 of record NW_027466472.1, read on the forward strand.
GAGCATTTCAGAGCAGGAAATGTCATCGATGCCTAGCAACCACGTGGTATAGCTTCTGGGGCTATTGCAATATGACATTTTTTTCTATTTTTCTTGGCCAAATTTCACACTTCCCCTAGATTCAAATGCATGGTCAAACCAATATGAAGGGTGCCTGAGTGGTCTTGTCATAGATGTATGTGTGAGTGTGTGTGTTCGTGTCTGTGCTTGTACAGGGGCATGGCCGAGCTTTTTGATCAGCTACAACCATGCCAAGACAAATGTTAACCATAGCTACTGCCTTGTAAGGCTTTGTAACAGACGGATGTGTGTGTGTGTGTGTGTGTGTGTGTGTGTGTGTAAGTGTATTATAGTAACGTGTGTGTGAATGTGTGAAACCAGGTTCTGCCAAGTTTGGGGTGAGGCTTGTTGGTGTGCATACACCAACAATCATGAGCTCCTTGTGTAATGTACAGACAAAATGTATGTAGAATACCCATATACCATGAAAAGATATATCTAGTATTGTTTGTGCATTCACACAAATTCACAACCAAATATCAGAAACTCATGACGGCAACTGAGCCAAATAATTATTAATACATTATGGAGCACCAGTGCTTAAGTTCCTATCCCCTACTTAGAGTTGACTCAACAATGTATAAATTCTCCCCTTCAGGAGTTTATTCATACAGTTTATATCCTCACATTATTTCTTTAGGCGAGGTGTAAGGTGAAATGTTTCAGTCAAAAGGCTTCTCCATCTGCACCTTCTCAAACACACACACACACACACACACACACACACACACATACACACACACAGCTCTGTATATACTTTATCAAGTTCAACCTTCCATTTATGCAAGTGCTTAGCTCCTCCAGACGATGACTCGCATATACATAAATAAAACATAAGTATAAATCATTCGGACTAGGTCACAAGGTTCAGTCACAGTTCAACTGAATAGTACAGTCGGTGTGTGTGGTTGTTAGTGCCAGACCAACAATCAACCCCTCTGGGATTTGTGTGTAGAGTTCGATGAAAATGTCATATTCATGTTTAAGCAAGCACGTTTAACTGCAATTCAAGAAAGCAGTCTGACCAGCAGCGTGAGAATGACAGCTCAATACATAATACCCGTCTCAAAAAGCACAACTCGCCCAGCCTCGAAGCCAATGACCTGCAATAGCAGAAACAATGGGCCTCATGCAAGAATCACTTGTACAAACATATTTGTTCTTAAGTAGCTTCTAGATTTAAGGGCACTTTACACATTCACTAATTTTCTCTTACTTTGAATTTTCTCTTAGGTACAAACACAATTTAAGAGTTATCCAATCTTGTTTGTCACTCATGGATTGTATATTTCAATATAAAGCAATTTTGAACATCTTATATAAATTACAACTCATATTTATGTTGACATTATCCTGTTTTACTCTGTAATTTGATCTAGAATAAAAAATTGGCTATTGATGTTTTTGCACAACAATATCAATATGAACATATCAAGCAGCAGAACGATATAAATGATGCACTAATTAAAGGTTAATGGCTTTCTGCATATAATAAGGTCAGTGAGAGGTGTAACCAGGCACGTCATGGCTAACTTACTTTATTTGGATGCCTCAATGCGTCAGGCCTCATGACAGCGTCATGATATTGGCAGAGACAGACGGATGGTTCTTCACATGCAGGTTTATGCAAGTCGCTGTCTGGGGGAACAACCTCCATGACAATGCCTGACAGGGCAACATCACCAATCATGGCGCACATTCTTTCATCCATCTCCATGATGGAGACTTCCCCTGGACCCTCTCCCGTTGCAGTCTTCGATTGCCTTGCTGTGCCGTTTTGTGATTGAGAATGTGCCAACTGTTCCATTTTTCCGTTTTGTTGGAGTGAATTTTACAGAAGTTAAATCGATGAAAACGTACATATAAGCGTGACAAAGTATAGGCAAATGAATCAGCATGTGTCCTAGTAAGGTCTTGGGTCTTAACTGTTTTGATGATGGCATTCTTCCTTAGGTGTTTAACTGGGTTGAAATGTAGTGATTGTGAAGGCCATAGAAAATGATTTACATCATCACCATCACACTCAGCAAACCATTCAGTGAGCCCCGAGGCCCTGTGTGGAAGCACCTGTATTCAGTATGTTTCTCCACTAATGTATTCAGTTGTTCTCCCTTTAATGTGGCTGTATAACACAAAACATGACCGAAACCGCAGATACATCATCACCAGCATTACATTGCTCAATGACTTGTGAACAAAACATGTCGTGTGTTATTCAATTCACCACATAAATGGATTTAGAACCTTTTGTTGGAGGATATGATTTGCTTTGATGTATTGTAACATCCCCATTCAGCAGATCTCAGGGCAATAGCACACCATTTGGATGAAGGGGAGTGGCATATCCACAGTATCATTGTGCTGTCAAAAGATTGTTAGAGAACAGCCTGTCACTGTTATTCCTAAGGGTGACAACGATCATTTTAAAACATTTCTGGCACCTTGTTGAATCCACGGCTCAGGTTGTTTAGTAGGTACAGCGGGGTCGTACTTGGTACTGCATACTTGAAGCTAAAGAAATAGGCACTGAGAAGGTACAACCCACTCTTTACTTTCTAAACAACTCTCACCCTGCTGCCATTTATTTCTTCCAGAACTAAATTTATTGTGTTTTTGGACAATAATGTTCTCACTAAGGCGTCCAAAAAGGTCTTCGGCAAAGAATTCCATTCGGACATTTAGTGTCTTGCCTTCAAAAGAAAGATAATTAAAGCATGATGCTTTTATTGTCATGTGGGGAACCACAAAAGATAGGTCCATGTCCCATTTTGGGTCTTGACCTCAAAAAAAAAAAAAAAAAACCTGCCTGTGTGTGTATGTAGTGGAAATTTAGTCTGTCTCTGTTCCTTCTTTCCTGCAGGGCTCTCAGGACAACATAAAGCACCACAGAGATACTGAGAAATAGAGCAGAACCGGCAAAATTAGATCTTTCTCCAGGCTCCACCATAACTGGCTCCTTCCTTGAGAGCACACATAGGGGAGTACAGGGAGTAATACAAAGCAAATGAAAGGGTGACGGACAGAAAAAGCAGACAGACAAGAGACGAAACAACACGTCAAGAGAAAGAGAGAGAGAAGCAGTGAAGACTTGCATAGACAGTTGTATCCCATAACAAGGGAGTTTGTGTCTGTCTGTTTTACACACTGTAAAAAAATATCAGCTTGACTGGCATTTTCTGGTGACCTAAATGACTTCTGTGCAACTTTCCTTATATTGCAACTGGACATGTAATCCTGTCGCAGTTAATGTTGTTTGTGAGTATCTGTGATAGCATGGCGAGACAGGAGATCATCATGGAGTAACAGCTGGCTACCAACCACCTTCTTTTCTTGTCTCGTCTCTCTCTCTCTCTCTGCCGCCCTCTCTCTCCGTCTCCCTGCCTTCCCTTTTCTTTCTCTCAGGCTGTCTTACTGTCTGCCTCTCTTCACGTCCTCCTGCCCACGGCCTCTCTGTTTCGCTTTCTTTAACACAGTTGGTGGTGTGAAGGAGGGCCAGTGAGAGAAATCTATAACTCGCCTTTGTGCTTTTCATCTTGTATTCGCCGCTTTAAACGCATACTTATGATGCAGATCATTTCTGCACCATTGCAATCAAAAGGAAAAAGAAAAAGAATTGAGCACGAATAAAAAAATACTGAGCAAGTTTCATTGACTCTAGTGTCATGGAAATTGTGTAGCACACCTGATAAATGTTTCTTTTGAAAAAATGGTTCGGGGAATGGGCCACATGGTTGGATGATCTGCTGAATCAATTAATAAATGGATGGTTGAATGGATGTTAACCAATGGAGAGCAAAGGTCCTGACTGTTACTGCTTTAATCCCAACGAACAATCTCATCTCTCCATTTTCCACCGCCCAGTTCATCCCTCCCTCCAGTCCACCTGTCACGGCATTAATCTTGTGTCCATCACATTTTCTGACACACTAACCTTAGTCCTTCTGTAGCAAGTACTAATCCAGATGAAGCCTCTCTGTGATTCAACTACAGATCATATACATTTTGCATTTGATATATTCTGAAAGAGACCAGAATCACTTTTACAAGTGTGTTTTATGAGGAGAATATATCGGGGGTTATTGATTAAGTTGCTTCACGTCATGTGTATTTATTTAACAACTGGCTGTTATATGTTATATGGTAATATTTCAATATTTGAAAAGGTGCTTTTTCCCCTATAATCACCATTGCAGACATTACGAGTGTCAAAACCAGTGTCTTCTCGCTTCAGGCTGACATTTTTTTGTAAATGGAGCAAAAACTTTATTCTACAGCAGCAGTTGGACAATGAACATTCCAAGGTTCCTGCTGGGCAACAAGGTAATGCTTGAACAAAAGAGCTGTGGTGGGGTTTTTTGTACTGTTAACAGTGCATTGGGGGCAGGTTATCCTGCATCTACAATTGGTGCCACCAGCCAACTGGCTTAACACTCTTGCTACTTTACAGAGGCCACAGTAATACGGTGTCTGAGCCAACAGACTGACATAGTTGACATCAGCCACACTGCAAACACATACAGAGGTGAGCAGCCTTTGTCGAGCCAGATGGTGACACAGAGCTGCTATTTATAGCCTCTCTAAGAAAAAAAGTGTAAAGAAAATACAGTGACAGACGCAATACGAGTAGCATCTCACAGCCAGTGGCACTGATGTCCGTGTCTATGATGCAGGTCCATCTGCAGTATTGACTCACTGGTTCCAAACGGTTAGTTTGAAACCTTTGGAAGGACTGACGTCTTTATAGCCTATGATGTCTGTCACAGTCAGATCATGTTGATGCAGTCAAATATGTATCACTTGTACTGACCAACCACATTTTCTGCAAACCTAATATGTCAAAACAAATGTTAGTGTTCCCCAAATAGGCACAATATTTGTGTTCATTTCAATGTTTCTTGGAGTTTAAACTACGCAGTATCAGATTACTTTAAATCCAATTGGCCATTTTGTTCATAGTCCCCTGTTTCAGGATGCCAGCAGTGCTTAGACGGATTAAGATAATTCAACAAAGTAGACGTTTTTAAAAAAATGTTTAAATATTATTTGAGGCTAGAGATTCTAGCAATGCAATGACTCATCTGAAATCCATTGAGAGAACACATTAAGGCCCATCATATTGTTTGTATGCCTGTTTTACTCCCTCCTATTTGCATTTCTATGTATTTAGATTGTTTCAGATAAATAAAATGAGGTGAAAATGTTTTCCAAAAGTGAAACTGACCCATGTATGCACTGCTCTTTCCAACATGTTTCAATTGAATCCACACCATTACAAAACAACACACTATTTCTTTCATACCATTGATTCATTTTATAGATAGTGTCCAACGAGCCATAAAAAAGCAAGATATTACCACACTGGGGAACAACATTTGTCAGGGAAAACATTCCCTTTCAGAGAAAAAAAAAAACTGAAGTTCTGAGAAACAGTAATCCACTGCATGTGTAACTTGGCTAGAGGCAGTGGGCAGATTATGCTAGCTATTATTTCTCAAAGCTATATCTATTTTCCTATTATGTATTTGAATCAAAAGCTACATCCTTACATTAGCATAACAACATTTAAACTTCCAATCTGAACCCAGAAATGGCTTCTCAGTGATGTTCAGGATGACTCTGCTGCAGGTAGCCTTCAGCCACTGGTGAGCCGTGACTGAGTCACAGCGACCAAAACAATGGTGGAAAGCGGTGTCAAGTGGAAGAACAGCGAGGCGTAATGTGGGTCTGACAAGCCCTGCTCAGAGACACATGTCAGCATCACCAGCGCCTTTTCTTTTTCGGACTGCCTACACTCACCATTTACTCCATTTTGTGTAAATGCAGAGAGCATAAATATAGGTGAGTTATGAGTTAAGTATCAGGGCATGAACTCACGGTTTAGAAGAGACATACACATCCTGCTTAGAGATGAAAACTTGAATGCAGCTGTGCCTTTAATTGTTTTTCATTGTCACCTCCAGACAATACGCCGTGTGCTTTGAATGTGAGATACTTTAGGATGTGCCCCAGGCATTTCAAGTTAACCATGTCTTATATTTAACTGCACAAAATGCATAAAAGCCCTTTAAATGCACTACATAGTTGATCCCCCTGAGCCCATCGGACTCGAAACTGAGCAATGGAAGATGGTCTATTTATAGAAGATATGCATGTTATACTGAAAACATGGCGTCTACAGCTTTCAGATCCTGTAAACCAACAGGATCCTTTTGTTCACATCAATATGAACACAGATGTGTGAGTAGTAACTGGGTCACAAACCCAAAATAGCAAGATAGTTGTACTTCAGTCTTGAAGTTGTAGTTTTAGTAAAAGTGCTTGAATGTATATTTATTTTAATTTGGTGAAAAAAAATGTATGTGCTACATATAGAAATATGCATATTTAATTGCTCTAAGGAAATGCTGCTGGCATACACATAAGAAAGGGACCATATGTTTTTCAATTTCAAAGAGAAGAGACATGACGATAACAAGCCGTGTGTGAAAATAGACCGTCGGTGTATCGTCTAAAGAAAACACTTGATGTACTCCCAGTTGATCCATGTGTGTTTGCATGGCGGTATCATTACATGAAAAAATGTATTAATTTCTTATTTGAAACTCATCAACAGGAATTTAAATTACTGTACACCTGCTGGCATGCTATGAAGGCATGTTTCAGGGTTCCCAGGTTTCTGTTTGCCCATGCATTGTTCAAGCATACAATGAATCATTCGATAGATTAACCTTTTACTGAAGTCCATTGGCAAGACACCAGATGCATCCTTTCCCCGACTAAAAGCTTTAAAAGAAATATAAAATATTTTTTTGCAGCTTTGAGAGCAGGATTATTGAGTTTTCAGAGGGGCTTTGGGATCCATTTATGTCTCTCACTTGGATTTCAGAGCAGATAGCAAAAGTTCAGCTTTTTAATGGGAGCTTTTTGAGCTATCCCCAATGCTTCTGGAGGCCATTTTACTGTGTGCTGTTTGATTATGTAATCATCAACAAGGTGCTTGAAGAGCGCTAACAAACAGACTACAGAGAGGCATGCTGAGCCTATATCCATATCAGAACCAGCCAATAATAGGCCAGCGGTGGTAATTGGAAGCTGGTGAGAGACTTGTCTCTGAGACTCATGGCTCAGTAACATATCAAGACATCCATCTGGTGTATTAAGTAGAAAGTGGTGACAACTTACAACACTGGAGTCCAATGTGTACGGTGGCAATACAGCGGCTTACCACAGAGTGTAGCGGTTACTGGTTTTATTTAACCAAGTTGCCGTTGCAGAGAGCTTGTGTCTTCACTTTAGTCAACCAAAGAGTTATCACTAAGCAATAAAACAAACACTGACAGTGAGCACTTACCAGACATGTGTTGGAAACAGTAAAGGTTAACGTGATTTACCGAAGTGCATATTTATTTCATCAGCAAGATAATTCCCTCTGATAGCTTGTTTGATAATACATGATTAGCCTTTGTGGTGATTTTTGGTTTAATGTTGCAGTCTTTCTCAGGTGTGATACTTTTGAAGAAAATTGCTCTAATCACTGATGGTATTTCCCAACGGTTATAAAGATTGCAGGGCACTGGAGGTGTGGCAGACCTTTTCCCTGAAGTTGTTAACTATATAGTTTATCTTAAATTGTCCCTTATTTCACATTTTGGAGCACAAATCTAGCTTGTTAGGCAAAGAGGAGACCAAATGACCAATTACGGTCGTGTCATGGCATATTTCAAAATTGTTGTTTGATGCTTTTTTTGTGTTTTCTCAACAGTCT